>NC_084464.1:4322175-4958425 GCF_027409185.1 Cynocephalus volans
GACTGAGGCCCTCAGTCCCCCATTGCCCTGGCTTGGGAGCCTGGGGTGCTTCCTGCTGTGGCTCAGTGGTTGTCACTGGCCTGGTTGTGGATGGCCAGGGAGTGTGGCTGAGGCTGTCAGCTCCCCACTGCCCTGGCTCGGGAGCTGGGGTACCAATATAAGCATAATGGGAGCCCCAGAGACAAGGAGAGAGAGAAAGGGGCAGGGAGAATATCCAAAGAAATAATGACCCCAAATTACCCAATTGGATAAAATTCATGAATCTCCACACCTAAGAAGCTCAACAAACTTCCTCTCTCTTAAAATAAACTCAAACAGATGTACAATGAGACACATTATAATCAAACAATCAAAGGTCAAAATAGAATATTGAAAGCAGCAAGGTAACTGACTCATCACATACAAGAAATCCTCAGTTAGGTTAAAAGCTGATTTCTCAGCAGAAACCACGGAGACCAGAGGCACTGGAATGACATATTTAAAGTGCTGAAAGAAAAATAAAAAACTTTCATATCCAGCAAAACTATTCTTTGAGAATGAAGTATTTACTAAGACAATCTTAGAAAAATAAAAGCTAAAAGAGTTTATCCCTAGTAGATCTGCCCTGTAAGAAATGCTAAAGGGAGTCCTTCAGGTTGAAATTAGAGAACACTAGGCAGTAACTTGTGATAGGAGGTTATAAAAAACACCGGTAAAGGTAACTGCGTAGGTAAATACAAAAACCAGTATTACTGTATTTTTGGTTTGTTGCTCTTCTTTTGTTTCCTACATTATTTAAAAGACAAATGTATGAAATAATTATAAGTCTATCTTAATGGACACACAATGTATAAAGATGTAATTTGTGACAATAATAATCTAAAACAGGAGGGACAGATCTGTACAGAAGAGTTGTGTGTGCTATTGAGTCTAAGTTGATATTAAAAATTCAAACTAGGTTGTTAGATGTATAAGATATTTAATTGTAGTTCCCAAAGTAACCACTAAGAAAATAACTAAAAATGTACTGAAAAGGAAATGAGAATGGAATCAAATTTGTACACTAGAAAAAAAAAACCAATTAAAGACAAAGAAGCCAGCATGGAAGAATTAAGGAACAAAAAATATGTAAGACACACAAGAAGACAAATAGCACATGGAAGAAGTAAGATGAGAGACAAGCCCCTGAACCATGTTCTGCCCACCATGAAGGAAAAGGCAGAACACTGCGTGGGCCTTTTGGAATTCTGCAGGCAGCATAGACCCCATTTGAGCACGCTGCTCTGAGAGCCCGCTGTGGAAACTCAGCACAAGGACAGGCCTCTCTGCAAGCCGTGCCTGTCCTGAGCTTTAGAAGCCAGCAAGCAATGGTACCGGAAGTGTCCGTGGCAGAGGGGCTGCTGTGTGGAGGACTAGCAAACTGCAATGGGAGACGCGCAGAGAAGATGCCTGAGGTTTCAGAATAAGATGGTGCCCCTTTCTCGTCACAATTATTCTCTATTTTAAAAGCAGCTGCTGACTTACTTGCTACTAGTCCCTTGTAGAGACCGAATGTCTGACCATGGGATACCAAGATGCCCATTGTGAACTGGGTGTTATTAAGGGAAGTGGTATGTGTGAGATTGGCCATGAGAACGTGCAAAGGGCACAGGTGAGTGACATGCATGCACAGGTACTCATACACCTATGGCACCTTTCCTACCACCTCACTACCTCTCCCTCAGGCCAAATCTGTGGCCTTATTGGGAGTTCCCCACACGAATGACTAGAATAAGAAATGGATAGGCCTGGTGTATGGAATCCTGGCATGAAGTAGGGTCTTGGCATGAAACAGACACACTTCATAAGCAGTGTGTGTTTACAAATGGGTAGACAGGGTTAAGGGAATGAGGAATAGTCAGCCTCCCAGGGCTAACGGCAGTGAGAAACTGATAGCGTCCTAGGCCTGAAAGACCAAGGGAAGGGATGCCTACAGGATCTGCATTTGACAGAGAAGCCTGCCCCCCAAAAGACCTGTGGATGTGGGGAAAGGATACTATCCCTGCCAAGCTGTAATCTTGTAGAGAGTAACGTCAGAGGTTAAATACCTTGGCCTCTCTCATCTCCTAAACTAAAATTTCCTCCTGATGCTTCTGGAAAGGGGTCAAAGGATGTAGGAATGATCAAGGAGAAAGATCTGACCACAAGAGGCATAACACCCAGTAAGCTCTACTGAGGGTGCTTGGACGGGGCTGCACTGGAGGCAAAGTCCGTCACAGAACAGACTGTCCAGAGGCTTATGGCGAGAGGACCACCATTCAGGAGGCGCAGAGCACGTGGGAACTCCTGGGGAGAGGGGCACCAGAGGAGGGGCTAACATGTTTAGGGGGGTCTCAGGGTCAGAGAGCACTGAAGGGCCATAGCAGCTTGGGGGCCTTCTAACCTCGAAGCTCTCTCTCATTGAGGGTCAGCAACTGTGGGTGAGGTTTTTGTGCGTTATGCAAAGCAGGAATGCTCTAAATAGCTAGGAATCTGCTTGTTGGGCTATTTTTAAAATAATTAGATGTCCACAAATTTGAATTTGGCACCTGTGGACTTCTGAGCTAACAGATCTCAGCCTGTTGTGAAGAAATAAACAACCCAGGGGTCAATTCACAGAGGTCACATTTGTTTCACTCAGATAACTGCCTACAATTGACCAGCTCCAACTGGAAGCCAGAGAGCAGGGCAGTTTGGTTGATGCATTTCATAGAGCTCCGGCTCCTGGAGTCAGGTGGGAGCAGACCTGGAGGGGCAGAGGGGAGGAGTAGCAGAGGCCTTCAAGTAATGACGGCAACAGTGTCCTGATCCCACTCAAGCGGGCCTGGAAATAAGTTGTGAATTTGACCCAGTGGGTCACATTTTGTGTGATACGTACGGTTTCCCATTGACCAAGTTCAGATGTATGCTGATTCATGTGTAATGGCTAACAGGTTGGCCGCTGGTCGGGGACTTGAACAAGGCTGTAAGATTAGGACAAGGAGGTCTGGAAAGAGCTTGGGATATTCTTCTTGGATATTTGTGTCCTCAGTGGCTGCAGCTTCGTGGTTTCAGCAGCGGATTCCTCCTCAGCTGCTGGAGCAGGGCCTGGCGTGGCACGGGGCTGCACGCTGGCCACCCACTTCCACCCGCAGCCCGCAGGCCTCCGGCGTCTCACGTCCCTGCCTGTGCTTGAGGACGAAAAATTAATCCAGAGAGACGACACGTGAGTGAGCCCAAGAAGGCTGCCACAGGCTCATGGATAGCATTTTTGTTCAACACCGTGATAATAATTTCTCAAAACCCTTGCATAATATTTAAGAATACGAGTTTTAGAATCATCTTAACAGGGTGCAGCTCAGGTTTTCTCTGCTTTCTAGCTGTGTGCCTTCCGTACGTTACTGAACATCTTCCAGCTTCGGTTACCTCATTCATGAAACAGATAATGAGAAAACTTGCCTCATAAGGCTGTTGCGGGGATTAAATTAATTAGCATATTCAAAGTAATTAACACAACACCAACCAAGTAGTACAATTTTAATAATCGTTAGCGTTATTTCTTGAACTGATTTTCTGAATGGAGACCACCGGCAGATGGATAAAAGATGGAAATAGAATGTGAAAATATATTGTCATTTGAACATGGGCCCTTCTCTTTTTATGTATTTACTTGAAAACGTTCCTAAGTGGTGTTCAATATCTCTTAGCATGGGGGCTTTATGCTCAGTTCAGCCTGTGTTTTAGTTTGATGATTTCAACACTATTACTACTCACTTAGGCCAATAAACAATTTTTAAAAAATATTTAGAATTCGCTAAAACTGAATAGGATTTAGGAAGACCTTGGAAGACCATCTACACTCAGGAAATTTTAAATTCAAATCAGCCTTTTAATTTTTCTTCATCCCTTCCTCCTTTACTGTCCCTCTCCTTTGTTTCCTTCTTTTCTTCCTCTCTCTCTTTCTCTTTTTCTTCTTTTCTTTCTTAACAAAAGAAAGAAAAGAAGGAAGAATGCAAGCAAAGCCTTAAGTAAGGTGACAACAACCATGTCACACCTGCTCTGGATACTTTTCAGTATAAAAAGGAATGGCTCTGGACAGATTTGAGAGTCTCTCATTCTCATGGGATTCCAGAAAGGTTGATCTCCGTAGTTCCCGTTATTTTAAAATGATTTAGCTTAAACTTCACTCACATGTCTTTAATATGATACTGTAATTGGGATTTGCATGGAATTCATTCTGCATTTCCCACCTCCCTCATTCTTCCTAAGACTATTATTGAAAGACATTTGTGCTTTGGGGGTCTAAATAGGATCCTTATCAAAGGGGCCAAACTTTATTCTTTGCCACCCGAAAAGCAAAAATAATCTCCATTTATTAATTGCCTCATGATCTTTAGGTATAAGGTTTCATTTGGAGGATTTTGTGGGGATATTACAGACATGATGAATGTCCCAGTGGCTATTCTTGCCTAATTCTAGGGTTTTACAATTGCTTTTGGTTATGTGTGTTACTAAATTTACAAAATCTTTCATCTGTTGCAAAATCCCAGGATAATTCCCACACAAAGGAAATCTTTTGACGAACAAACATTTGAATGTGAGCCACTGCTAAGGCAAGACTTCAAAAGAAAGTAATTTGTTTTAGTTGGCTTTTTTTGTCTAGCTAAAACTGAGGAAATTTACCTGTAGATTGCAGGTTGGTCTGTGTCACGCAGCCCAGGTGTTTGGGGTGCACCATCCCCCAAAGCTGTATTTGCTGCAAATTTAACCACCACTAAGTGAAACTGTAAGGGCGGATAAAATGTGCATTAAATAACACTGTAAACATAAATAAAACCCACAAGAAGATACAGACAGCACAGATAAAAATAAAGCAATGTAGGGAACTGTCCACTATTTGCACAGAATAAGACTTAGCAGCATTTAGAAAATTTATTAGATAGACAGAAAAAAGCAATTCTAAATTTCATGGGAATAGTCAGGAGGAATAGTGCAAAGGCGGGTCAAAGCACTGTAGGAAAAAGGAGAGAGACACACAGGAGAGACAGACGAACAGAACATGGCTCCACACTCAGGGAGCCCACAGCCAGAGGCAGAGACGACCCGAGAACTCTAGTCGCTGAGGTTCAGTTGACTGTGTTTAGGGGTCTGACCTCGATTATTAATCGAATGTTTTATATGTCTTAAAATAGCAGTATTTTTACTTTCCTCTTTAAATGTCAAGCTTGAAGACTACAGCTTCATTCCTAAGGTCCCCTGCAGTTGGGTGGGTCAAAAACAAAAGCCAACCCTTTTGAGCTGATTTCATGAACATTCTCTCATATTACTGAGCCTTTGGTTTTGCCCCAGTTTCCAGACTGGGGGACCTGAACTACCCTGGACAATGACTCATTTGATTTGCTTTTCAAATGTCTGTAAATCCTCTCTCTGCCTAACGTCTCTGCCGGCTCTTTGTATGTGCCTTTGTGAATTGGTTGTTAAAAATGTATAGACACGAGTTCTTGGATGTTTTCTATGACAGGAAAGAATTCTACAATGTTGAGGACGTTTCTAGCTGTGCCTCCTCACCCTGGTAAAGAGGGGGTAGCAACCATTCTGGGAAGGGAACTGCTTTTACCCTGGCAATGGCAGTTGAGCAAGAATGGATCGGCTGGGCTCGGGGCCAGGTTTTTATGTGGAGCCATATCCCATTGAAACACATCCGTGGACCTCTTATTTAGGGAAGCTTTGTGAACCCCACTTGGACTGTCATGATAGTTAATAATACTGTTAACTCACTTTGCTTCATCCAACTCTCTCCCCTCCTTTGGCTTCTCACTCCTTCCCTCCCTGTCTTCACATACTCGCTGTTCATGTGTGTCAATTATTCTCCGACAGACCCTGGGGAGACAAAGTCAAGAAGGACAACCATTGTCCCTGCCTGTAAAGAGCAGTGAGAATAGGGGAGTAAGCACCATAACACAGGGTGACCACACTGGATGGGGAAAGGTTCAGGAGAGCTTCCTGGAGGAGGTGGCAT
This sequence comes from Cynocephalus volans, assembly GCF_027409185.1. Taxonomy (NCBI): domain Eukaryota; kingdom Metazoa; phylum Chordata; class Mammalia; order Dermoptera; family Cynocephalidae; genus Cynocephalus; species Cynocephalus volans. Next base: position 4,328,171 of record NC_084464.1, read on the forward strand.
TTGAGTTGCATTGGGAAAGAGATATTATTTCTATGAATAAGGTTAAGAAAGGTCATTTCTGGCCATGAGAACAGCATGGAAGTGTGAAACAGCATAAGATTAGAAAGGACAAGACACTATAGGTTATAAAGAGCTGCCTGAGTTATTTTGCTGATGGCAACTTGAAAGGGTGGGCATCCACCTACCATTGGGTTTGGAGCAAGCCTTTTATGTGGTGACACAAAACACTTAGTTAAAAGATGTTTCCAGGGTCTTTGCTCTTAGCCGGTGTGCCCTGCCTTGTACCATCGCTGTCCCCCGCTCGTAAGAATTCCTTGGGCAGAAGCAACCTTGGCTTTCTGTCTCAGGAACCTTTCCTCCTGGGGCAGAAGCTCTTACTCCACTTGGCTGTAGCACCTGGATTTTACTACAGTAGTGAAGAAAATCTGAATGTAGGGAAGTCAGTGTGGTTTGCATCGATAAATTGGAATGACGTTGATCTTTCCCTTAGAATCTTTTCTGTAAGATTCTATACATTTTTATGCACCTTTTTGATTCAATGGCTCTGGGGCTGGGCCCTGGGCACTCAGAAAAAAAAATTTTCCAGGCAATTTTTATTGTTGGGCTAGCATGGGAAACACAGTGCATTTAGCACTTTACTGGATGTTAGGCTCTGAACAAACGCTTCCACCTGCACCACGCGAGGTATGCATAATGATGACGACAGTGATGCCCATTTTACATATCAGGAAACTAAAACTCAGAGACCAGTGACTTGCATAAGAGCACACTGAAGTAATGAAATGACCTGTCCTCAAATCCAAAGCTTCTGGGTAACATTACATTATAGACCAAATGTTACACATTATAAATTATAAGATCCAATTGTGGTTTATGCTAGGGCTTAGAAATTAACTTTTTAAATTGGACTTCATTTTTTTTAGGTTTCACTATTTTGGATATACTATTCAGATATAGTTTTTAATGTAGTGATTGAACCAAAAAAAAAAAAAAAAGGTTATTTAAAGCAAATCAAGGTAAGTTGAGTCTGTTGGGATTTGAATTTTTGAATCCAGAGATAGCTGACTTGGTTAAAATGTTTTTTTTTTTTTTTTTTTTTTTTTTTTCTGAAGAAGGCTGCATATTGCTTAAAAAGTTAAAAGATCTAAGCCATGTAAATGTGTTTGTCTCTTTTCAAAATAAAACAAACCAAAAATAAATAAGTAAAACAAAACCCACAAAAGTACACTAGAGAATTATTTGTTACTCAAATTAGTTCCTGTCACTAATTATTCCCTATAAACCAGTTCTTTCTGATCTTTGCTAAGTAATACTAAATAATAATTTAGTTCTCCTTAATTTGTGATAGTTTTATAAGAACGAGATTGAAATTTGCCTTTGAATTACTTACTAGAAAACTATTCTCTCAGCAGGCTAGAGCATAAAGAGCTTTGGGGAAAGGTTTTGTTTCCCCCCCCCCAAGATCTTCAATACAAATAGTTAATTACAAGTCCCTCATTAGTGTAGACCCTATAGAGCCTCTGCTTAACAGCAGCTTTGAATTTTTTAGATTGATTTGAGAAAGATGTGATTATGATATTCACAGTGGCAGCCACGTTCACGTATATAAGTGAAATACATTTATTCATTAATTCCTTTGATAGCAGTTATTTACTAGGTTCCGTGCTCAGTTGTTGGAAGAGAGAGATGAGCAACTCCCTGACCTTACCTTCTAGGGGCTCAACGTCTTCCAGGAGAGGCAGTGAGACATCCCAGCACCACCACACTGCGGGGGACACCTGTCGTGGCCACGCCCAGGATGCTCTCAGATCAGAGAGCAAAATCACTCAGTCTGCTTGGAAGGGCTGGGGAAGGCTTTCAGGAGGAAGATGTCTTAAAGGCATACGGTGTTGCCCAGGGGGGGAGGTTGAGCCTGGGGGCAGGTGCATGGCTGGCATGGGAAGACTCAAGTCTCCCGGTCGTGGTGTGCCGGCCCTCTCCCCCGCACAGGACATGTTTTGTGTCATTTCTTTTGATACTCTTTATTATTAACACATCACCCAAACTTTTGTTTTCCCTTGGGTAGGCTTCTGTTTGTCTCTTGAGGCACATTAATTTTATAACTATCCCAGGGCTATTCAAGCCTCACTGTCTCTTATCCCAGGCACTGGTAGGAGTATAATTACCTATTCTGATTAGTTTGTCCTGAGAGTTACCCCTACTAACTGGAGCTTCCCAGGTATCCCCAAACTTTCAAAGTCAGAGCACTAATTTTTAGTATGTCTCCCTCCTCCCAGTGTTTTATATGATTTAAATATGGGATAACTCTGGTGATTTTGGACTATTTTTGTGGAAGTGTATTTTAGCACTATAAGAAATGAATTTTGGATCACTGATCATATTCATTAACAGAGTATTCATAAGAACTAAATTGTGATCCAACGGTTCTGCCAGTTATTAGTCCAATTTTGAAAAACTCCCTAAAATAATTAGCATAGTCAAATTCTAGTTTATTCTTTCTGAGCACCACGCTGTGGTATGTGACCTTCCTCTTTTAACTTAAAAGATCTAGCTCCCAACAGTTGAAAACGTGATCTAGTTTCATCGGTTTGCAGGAGACCTCTGTGTGGAGTCCCACGTAGAGGAATCTTTTGCTGGGGATCCGCCTTTTTCAAGTGCGGTTAAATGAAAGTGTCCCTCTCTGGTTGTTCACTTATGAGTGTCACACGCAAGGGCGGGCTTCACATTCATGAACACATGTTGAGTCGTAGAGTAAGCCCCTCAATTAACTTTTTCCACTGCCGCTGACTTATAAACCATGCAGGAAATACCTTTGTAAGCAAATTCCCATCCCCAGTCCCCTGGCTGTTTAGTCTGTACCGGGTTAAGCAAGGCTCGCTTGCTCCTTTGATTGGCAAGCCCACGACTAGAAACAGCAAATGTACAGAGTCGCTCTCGCCAGAGTGCCCGCCCTCCGTCCGCCCAGTCCGACAACTCCCAGCTTTATTTGGACTGAAACTTGATGAGAGCTTCACTAGACAGGAAACACACCCCTCCTGAAAATGCCGCTGACACGGGGACATAGTTTCTCACAGACTTGGCTTCCAAGCTGTAGAAGCTGGAGCTACTCCATGGCCTGGGAATTTTGACTCTTGTCAAAGAAGGAAACAGCCTAAAACTGTTGATTTTCACTGAAGGTGAAGCTAATTGTTTGATTAAAAACTGTGGTTCAAATGGCACATGAAATTGGTGGGTAGGGTGGGCAGAAACATTAAGCAACCCTTTAAACTGATGTACAAGAAAAAAGAAGAAAAAGATGTAAAGATTTAAAAAGTTAAGAAAAAAGATGAATTGCACCTTTTAAAGAGCAGAAGAAGGGAAAGAAAAAATTGATAAATTGAACTTCATCAAAATTATAAACTTTTTGTTTGCATCAAGAAAGTGAACAAACAACCCATAAAGTGGGACGAGATCTTTGCAAATCATATATCTAAGGACATATATCTAGAATGTATAAAGATTTCTTACAACTTAACTCAATAATAAAAAAGAGAAATAATCCAATTAAAAATGGATAAAGAACCTAAATAGACAATTGTCCAAGAAAGATGTATAAAGGGCCAAAAAGCACATGAAAAGATGCCCAGCATCCTTATGCTATCCAGGAAATGCAAAGCAAAACCATAGTGAGACACCATTTCCTGCCCACTAGGATAGCTTTAATCAGCAAGAGACAATAACAAGTGTTTGCGAAGAAGTGGAGAAACTGGAATCCTTGCTCGTTGCTGGTGGGAATGTAAAATGGTGCAGTCACATTGATAAAACAGTTTCTCAAAAAGTTAAACATACGGTTATCATATGACTTAGCAATTCTACTCTTAGGTAGATGCCCAAGAGATTTGAAAACATATGCCTACACCAACACTTGTAGATGCATGTGTATAGCAGCATTATTCATAATAGCCAAAAAGAAGAAACAGCCCGAATGCCCATCAGTCAACGGATAAATAAAATGTGATATATTCATACAATGGAATATCATTCAACGTTAAAAAGGAATAAAGTGCTAGTACATGCTATGACACGGATGAGCCTTGGAAATTTATGCTGAGAAAAGCCAGTTCAAATAAGCCACCTACTGTATCACTCCGGATATATGAACTATCCAAACAGGCCAATCCATGAAGTCAGAGCATAGACGAGTGGTTGCCAAGGGACTGGGGAAGGAGGGAGTGACTGATAATGGGCAGGACGTTTGTTTTAGAGGTGATAAAAATGTTCTGGAGTTAGTGGCGGTGGTTGTGCAACTTTGTGAATATACTCAAAACTTCTGAAATTGTCCACTTTATACGAGTGAATTTTATGATATGAGAATTAAATCTCAATCAAAAAAACATAAAGGGAATAAAATTCTTTAAAAAGTGTTCTCTTACACCACAAACTGGGAGAAAATGCTTGTAAAAGACACATCTGATAAAGGACTGTTATACAAAATACATAAAGAACTCTTAAAACTCAACAAAAAGAAAACAAACAACCCAACTAAGAAATGGGCAACAGATCTGAACAGAGGCATCACCTAAAAAGATAGACAGGTGGCAAATAAGCATATGAAAAAATGCTCAACATCATATGTTATTAAAGAATTGCAAACAAAAACAACGAGGTGGTGTGAACTCTAATTCATTGCTGATGGGCATTGAAGTAAGCAAGTGGTCTTATCTTGTGTATTAGTCTGCTTGGGCTGCCATCACAAAATACCACCGACTGGGTGGCTTAAACAACAGAAATTTAGGTTCGTACAGCTCTGGAGGCTGAAAGGCCAAGATCAAGGTGCCAGAAGGGTTGGTGGCTCCCTTGGCTTTTCTCCTCAGCAGGCCAGTGGTGCCTTCTCGCTGTGTCCTCACATGGGCTTTTCTCTGTGTGTGTGCACCTGGGTGTGGTTATGGGGGTGGTGTGATCTCTGGTGTTTCTTCTGTTCTTCCTCTTCCTATGTCACCAGTCCTGTGGTTTTATGACCCTGCTCGTATAACTTTATCTAATCTTAATTACCTCCTTAAAGGCTCTATCTTCAAATACTGTTGCATCAGGGGTTTAAGACTTTAACATATGAATTTTGGGAGAACATGATTAAGCACATAACAACGTATAATCAGCAATCATGCTCCGTGGTATTACCTCAAGTGCATTGAAAACTTACGTCTACACAGATGTTAACAGAAGCTTTATTCATAATTGCTAATACTTGGAAGCAACAAAGATGCCCTTCTGTAGGTGAGTATTGTGGTAAAGATCGCAATTTTCTGAAGAACACAGAGGTTTGAATATTTCTGCTCTTAGACAAAAGTCTAATTAAACAACCTGATATGTGATGTTAGCTCTCTTCCCTTAGCAATTTATCTGACTGAGAAATAAGACAAGATTTAAATTCCTGCTGCCAAGTATATTCAGATAGAAACCCATTATGGGACAGAATGCAAAACTCACATGACTTGTAAAAGTTAAAGCACCAATTTCTAGCTCGGGCTCCATTCCCTCAAGCTTCAGTTTCATGCACTCTCTTGTCTGCACTAAGAGGCATTTCCAAGAAAAAATTGTAAAGTCTTGTTTTACCTTTCCATGTCTGGCTAGGCCTGAAGTTCCTTTGAAAAAGCACTTGTGGCCATGTTTTAACAATTTAGGATATCTTTCCAGGTCTTTCTTTCTCAAAGTCTCTAGTTTAACCTCCCTTGACCCCTACTCTGGTCTGTTTCCAAAGTTTTATTCCTTTTGTCTTGTATTTCTGGAGGGATGAAGCCACAATCTGACTGCAAATTCTGAAAAATCTCATGAGCTCTACATATTGCCTACAGGCTGAAGAACTATCATCTGAATGTCCCCTCCAATGTCCATCTTGATACTTGATCCCCATTGCAACCATATCAAGAGGATGAGAAATCAGACTACAGTATTTGGAAAGTGGGGCCTTTCAGAGACGATTGGATTGTGAGGGCTCTGCTCTCATAAACACATTAACCCATTCTTGGACTAATGGGTTAATGGATAAATGGGATATCACAGGACTGTCACTGATGGCTTTATAAGGAGAGCAAGTGGGCAAGTGAACACGCTCTTCCCCCTTGCCATGTGATGCCCTGCGCCACCTTGGGACGCTCTGGAGTCCCCACCAGAAGAAGGCCCTTACCAGATGTTCTCCCTGAATCTTGGACTTCCTAGCCTCAAAAACTGTGAGAAATAAATTATTTTTCTTTATAAATTATTCAGTTTCAAATACGCTGTTATAAGCAATAGAAAATGGATTAATACAGGGTCCTATATATCAGTACCCATGTGCAATGTGTGATGATCAAATCAGGATAATTAGCAGGTTCATCATTACAAAACACAAACATTCCTTGTGTCCATTAACCAATTTCTCCCTATCTCCCTCCCCTTCCCCCTTCCCCACCTCTAGTAACCACAGTTCTTTTCTCTCCCTCTGAAAGTTAAACATATTATTGTCATTGTTATTTGTTTGTCACTTTCTTTTATTTATTTATTTTTTAGCTCCCGCTTATGAGAACATGTGGTATTTTTCTTTCTGTGCCTGGCTTGTTTCACTTAACATAATTTTCTCCAAGCTCATCCATGCTGCTGCAAATGACAGAATTTAATTTTTTTTCATGACAGAGAAGTATTCCATTATGTATATACACCACATCTTCTTTATACAGTCTTCTCTTGATGGACATTTAGGTTGGTTCCATATCTTGGCTACTGTAAATAGAGCTGTGATAAACATAGGAATGCAGGTATCCCCTTGATATGATGATTTCCATTCCTTTGGGGATATACCCAACAGTGGGATTGCTGGATCATATGGCAGTTCTACCTGTAGTTGTTTGAGGAACCTCCATAATGTTTTCCATAATGGCTGCACTAATTTACAGTCCCACCAACAGTGTAGGTAGATTTCCCTTTCTCTGCATCCTTACCAGCTTTTGTTATTCTCTGTCTTTTTGATAATCTCCAGTCTAACTGGGGTGAAATAATATCTTGGTGTGGTTTTGATTTGCATTTCCCTGATGATTAGTGATGCTGAGCATTTCTTCATATACTTGTTGGCCATTTGTATGTCTTCTTTTGAGAAATGCCTATTCAGCTCCTTTGCCCATTTTTTATTGGGTTACTTGTTTTTTTTAACTTTTAAGTTGTTTGAGTTCCTTGTATATTCTGGATATTAATCCCTTGTCAGATGTACAGTTTGTAAATATTTTCTCCCATTATGTAGGTTGTCTTCTCACTCTGTTGATGTTTCTCTTGCCATGCAGAAGCTTTTTTAGTTTGACAAAATCCCATTTACTTATTTTTTCTTTTGTAACTTGTGCTTTTGAGGCCTTATTCATAAAGTCTTTGCCCAGTCCTACTTCGTGAAGTGTTTCCCCTATGCTTTATTTTAAGAGTTTTATAGTTTCAGGTCTTATACTTAAGTCTTTAATCCATGTTGAGTTGATTTTAGTAAATGGTGAAAGATACAAGTCTAGTTTCATTTTTCTACACATAGATGTCCAGATTTCCTGGCACCATTTACCAAAGAGGCTGTCTTTTCTCCAGTGAATGTTCTCGGTGCCTTTGTTGAAAATCAGTTTGCTGTGACTATGTGGGTTCATTTCTGAGTTCTCTATTCTGTTCCATTGGTCCATGTGTCTGTTTTTATGCCAGTACCATGCTGTTTTGGTTAGTATAGCTTTGTAGTATAATTTGAAGTCAGGTAGTGTTATGCCTCCAGCTTTTTTTTTTTTTTTCCCCTCAGGATTGCTTTGACTATTTGGGATCTTTTGTTCCATATGAATGTTAGGATTGTTTTTTCTATTTCTGTAAAGAATGTCATTGGTATTTTGATGGCAATTTCATTGAATCTATAGATCACTTTGAGTGGTATGAACATTTTCACAACATTAATTTTCCAGGCCATTACCATGGAATGTATGTCTCTCCATGTTTTGATGTCTTCTTTAATTTCTTTCAGAAGTGTTTTGTAGTTCTCATTGTAGAGATCTTTCACCTCCTTGGTTAAATTGATTCCTAGGTATTTTATTTTTTTGGTGACTATTGTAAATGGGCTTGCTTTCCTCATTTCATTAATTTATATAAATTTTATTAAATATTTGTGGTTGTTTTATATTTCTTTTGTTCTTTTCTTTCCCTTTTATTATTTGTCTTTGCTGTTTGGGTTTTTTATAGTGACAAGATACATTTTCTTTCTCTTTCTCTTTTGCATATCTGTTCTACTAGCAGTTTTTATTCTTTCTCATGCATTTATAGTAATATATATTGCTCTTTTGCTTCCAGGGGTAGGATTCCCTTAAGGATTTGTTGAAGGGTTGGTCTTGTGGTGGTGAATTCCCGCAGTTTTTGTTTGGGAAAGATACTATTTTTCCTTCATTTCTGAAGGAAATCTTTGCTGGACATAGCATTCTTTGTTGGCAATTTTTTTCTTTCAGCAATTTGAATATGTGATATCATTCTGTCCTGGTCTATAGGATTTCTGTTGAGAAGTCTCTCCACCCGGGTGTGTGGGTCACTGGGTCGGCAGGACTGAGCTTCCCTGGCTCCTATCCCCAAATGATGACATCCAGCAACAGCCTGGAACCAAGAAGGTAGGGGGTGACTCCGTGTGTAGTTTCCCTCTGGGAAAATACAGTCGTGTTGGCTCTTAGCCACTCCACACGTGGGGCTCATTGTCCACAAGAGCTGCACAATTGCCCTGCAGCCTGGTTTGCAGGTGTCCATGGTGGGGCACTGGTCTGCCTGCCCCTCCACCCCTCCAACCTTGTCCCAGCATCGTAGCTTTCTCTTCTCTATGTGCCAGTCATGGTCGGAAGTTGCTCTTGTCCTTCTATGTCAATGTCTAGAGTTTCCAGGTCTTTCATGAATTCCTTACTGTTTCACTGGATCCTGTTTTTTTCTTCTAGACACTATATTTTTCAGGTGACTATCTATTTGTTGCATTGGAGTTTTTTTGCATTAGAGGCAGGGGCTGGCTGCATCTAGTCGGCCATCTTGCCCAGACTTTTGCTTTCCATTAAAAAATAAAATAAATTTTATAGTGTATATTTAAGGTTTACAACATGGTGTTATGGGATACATATAGATAGTGAAATGGTTACAATAGTGAAGCAGGTTAACATATCTCACATAGTCACTTTTTTAGAGACAAGAGCAGCTAAAATCTACTTAAACAAAAATCCCTAATGCAGTATAGTTTATTAGCTTTAGTCCTCATGTTCTACCTTAGGTCTCATATTGTACATGAGGTCTCATACTTGTTCATACTACATGTCTGCTATTTTGTGTCCTGTGACCTACATATCCCCATTTCCTCTACTACTCCTCCCCCACTATTTTCCATTTTTATACATGTGATTGTTGCTACCTTTTCTCTGGTCACACCTTTGCTGAGAAAGTCTGCTGTGGGACGTGAGTAATGGTAAGGGATTAAAAGAATCTTAGTCAGTTGGTTGTCATGAAGTCCCATTGCATCAAGTCAGGAAGGAGTAAATAAATGCAGGCAACTTCCACCATTCAGAGCTGTGTGTATGCAGTTAACACAGGTGCCTTTCTCCTCAGGGCTAGTTACAGTCTTGCTCTGGTTTTGAGAAGTCACATGGTATACAAAGTAAATGCAAGCAAAAACTTGGCTCACCAACTGAAGTAACTGTCCCTGACCCACATAGTCTTCGAGAGTCATGCTCCTGTGGCTGAGTACCCGAGCAATTCTGCAAGCTGTCCTGCAACCCAGTCACTCTAAGGCCTGATGCTCAGCTACTAAGATGTGGCATCTACTGTCACTGCCTTCCCCAGAACCCATGACAGTTTGCTTCTCAATCTCTTCCCAAGTGTATGTGCTGCCAGCAGACTGATGCCCGTGACTGTGTATACTTTCAAGACTGGCACCTTCCACATTCTTCGGAAGCTGTGATGATGTAGGCTGCGAGACCATGCACAGTTCAGAATGCATTGCTGAGTGGCCCAAAAACCTGCTCACGAAAGGAAATTTAGTAATAATAAGCCAATAAGAAGTGTAGAAACCTTATGACTATGTTTGCATGTTGACGAAATGCTTGAATTAAATGCATCCATTAAATTATTATAAGTTTACCAAACGAATTACATGAAAAAATATTAATTTATAGGTCACTTCAGCTTCAAGTACTTTAAAATCCCTTTTCATGCAAATATGAAATCCTGCTGGAGTGGGAGATAAACATTATATTCTTATGAAGTGATGGACCTAGCACCTAGCTCCCCAGTAATGGATACAGAGTGACTGATACTTAAGAGCCCTCTTATATGTACACGCCTTTTTCCATAGTTTAAATGTGGCCCCGCATATAAAATTCAAAAATACGACAAACATCTTTAAAAAGTTAAGCATGGATGGAATCCAGCCATTAGAAGTAAGCGCTCTGTATTTCTGAATTTTCTCGGCGGTCAGGTTCAGAATGGATTTGTGTTGTATTCCTGGTCCCTGAGCTTCACTGATCATAAACAGATTTCTTCCTTCATCATCCTGTTTTACTGTGCTCTCCTGGAAGACAGAAAGGGAAAGAAAATGCTCTTTTACATCTCTCAGCATGTGTTGAGTCATCAGATGAAATGTAAACAATTCGCTGAGAGAAAAGAAGCATTAATTTTATTCCAACATTATTATATGACATTGGACTATCCTTTTCTCCATTGCTGACACTCATGTCCATAAGGCGAGGCACTGACTTAGGGTATTTGGCCAACTTCCTCAAAGCACCATCTCAGCAGAAATGAGGCGGCGCCAGGTCCGTGAGTCAATAGCAGCTCTCCCATGCAGGTCAAAGGAGGCTGGTGTCACCGTGACAGTGGGAATGCAGATTCTGGACAAACATGGGGCTCTCTGCTTTATTGCATTTTGCTTTGGCAACTTGCAGGCTTATTTATTAGAGTGTCAGATGTTTTTTGAAGACTTTAAGGGAAAAAGTGTATCAGATTCCATGCCTGTGCCTGTGATGAAAGCACTTGCCGGGAAGGTTTACTCCAGACTGAACACCTGGGTGGTGGAGGACACACCCAGAGGTCAAACCTCTTCATTCTCAGTTCTATTGATCTTTAGCCGAAAGAATGTCATTTTATTACAAAAGAATCCACTAGTCGTGTGGTTTCCCACCTAGGCATGCGTGTGCACAGAGGGAATGCCACATGAGGACTCGGGTGGTGTTGTGGATAAACACCCACAGAGTCCTTGTCTATTGTGTGTGTCAAGAGAAACACCAAGACAGAGATTTGAGCATCTGACAGGAAGGTGTTTATTGTGGGTTGCACAGCCAGGAGCAAGGTCAGTCTCACCACCTAAAATAAACCGAGCTCCCGGAGCACGGCGGCGTTGCCGCTTTTAAGGATCTGGGCAGAGAAACTCGGACACGTGCGTGGGACAAGGCTGGGTTGTTCTCGTGCATATTCCGGTGGGAATGAGCAGCCTGCGCACGGCGGCACCAGGTAGGTTACGTGCCACCCATGTTCTCTTGGGGATGAAGATTCAAGAATTAGACTTGAAGCGGGGTGGCCTTGTGTTGTCGAAAGGTGAAATTAGGGGCAGCCGTGAGACAGTACGCAGACTCCCCAAGCCGGCCAAGACTGGTTTGGAGCCCATCGCTGTTTGACCAGGGTGGTTGTTACAAAGTTGCTTTCTCGTTGCTGGGAAAATATGCAAGAGTGGTCAGGGCCCCCGGGGCGTTCAGAGTCTTGCTGAGCGTCTGCTGCGGCTCTTCCCGCGCGCCCAGGTGCTCCTCGTTACTGTGCAGCGCGGTCGCGCGTGCGCACGGGAGCCTCGGCCTGCGGACTTGAGCACAAGCCCTGAGGGCGCGGGTGCGGGCGGCTTCTCGGGGCGCTCCGGGGAGCCCGCGGGGCGGCTGCTCCCGGCTCTGAGTGAAGCCTGTTGTTTCTTCAGCCACGGCTCCCAGGACCTTCTCCTACTACCTCGCTGTAGACCTGCGTGTGGAGGGTTTGGGACCCAGTGTGGACCCGAGGGCTTGTGGGCCCGAGCCCCGGCTCTACTCTCGCCCAGTCCGTATTGCTGAGGAGAAGGGAGGAGAGGAGAAAGACCCATGAGGGAAGAGACGAAGCGGGAGGCGCGTCCGAAGCCCACGGGGGCGGCGCGGAAACCAGCCCCGCCGCGCCTGCGCCTGGACCTGGACGCCGGCCCCCTGCACCGAGCGTGAGTCACCTTCTGCCCTTGAGACCTAGAAACCTAGGCCTGTAGGGGTGGCTTTTCCTGTTCTTGTGATGATTACCAAAATGGCCACAAATTGTTCCCCTGCCCTGTGCGTTATGACTCTGCAGCTGAAGAGGTGAAGGCTAATGACTGTGGTTTGAGTTTGTGAACTTGCTCTGGCCAGTAACACGTGCAGAAGTGACTGTGCCAGTTCCCAGGCAGGCCGAAGCGCTGGGCGTGCCCCCCCCCCCCCCCCCCGACGCCACCCAGGCCCCGTGCACACGTGCAGGCTGCCTGCCTGCCGCTCGTCCCTCCGTCCCTGCGTCCCTCCGTCCCTGCGTCCCTCCGTCCCTGCGTCCCTCCGTCCCTGCGTCCCTGCGTCCCTGCGTCCCTGCGTCCCTCCGTCCCTCCGTCCCTGCGTCCCTCCGTCCCTGCGTCCCTCCGTCCCTGCGTCCCTCCGTCCCTCCGTCCCTGCGTCCCTCCGTCCCTGCGTCCCTGCGTCCCTCCGTCCCTCCGTCCCTGCGTCCCTCCGTCCCTCCGTCCCTCCGTCCCTCCGTCCCTCCGTCCCTCCGTCCCTCCGTCCCGCCAGCGAAGCCGGCCTGGAGCCGCACGTCAGCCAGGCTTAGTTCAGCCCAAATTGCTAAACAACTGATTGTTTTTGCTTTTGCTTTTTTTCTTGAAACATAATCGATTGTTCTAATTGTGGGATACCACGTTGAATAGCAATACCTGAGTGCAATACGTCTTGCTGAAATCAGGATAATTAGTACATTCCGCATGACACAATGTAATCATTTCGCGGCCATTTACCAGTTTCTCACTAACCACCCCTACACCTCCCCCTTTCCCGCCTCTGTTGGCCTCCGTTCTGTTCTCTCCTTTTGAAAGTTCAACAAATTATTGTGACTGTTGTATCTCTCCTTCTTTTTATGAGGACACGAGGTATTTCTCTTTCTGTACCTGGCTTATGTTTTCTGAGTCCATCCATGTTGCCACCAACAGCAGAATTTCATTCTTTTTTTATTGAGTGTGTATACCCAAATTTCCTTATCTAGTCATCTGTGGGGACATTTTAGGTTGGTACCAAGTCTTTGCTATTGTAAGCAGAGCTGTGATGAACGTGGGAGTGCAGGTATCCCTTTGACATGATGATTTCCATTCCTTCAGGCACATACCCAGCAGTGGCATTGCTGGATCATGTGGCAGTTCTATGTACAGTTGTTTGAGGAACCTCCATGCTGTTTTCCATAGTTGCTGCACCAATTTACAGTCCCACCAGCAGTGTAGGAGGGTCCCCTTTCTCTGCATCCTCACCAGCATTTGTTATTCTCTGTCTTTTTGCTAATAGCCAGTCTAACTGGGGTGAGATGATATCTCAGTGTGGTTTTGGTTTGCATTTCCCTGATGCTGAGTAATGTTGAGCATTTTTCCATGTGTCTGTTGGCCATTTGTATATCTTCCTTTGAGAAATGCCTGTTTAGCTCCTCTGCCCATTTTTTAATTGGGTTACTTGTTTTTCTATTGTTAAGTTGTTTAAGCTTCTTGTACATTCTGGATATTAATCACTTGTCAGATGCATACTTTGTTCTGTGGATTGAATGTCCCCCCCAAACTCATTGAATCTTGAATTGTGTCCCCCAACTTTTATGTATTAGAAACTTGACCCCCACTATGACTGTGGTGAGGGTGGGAAATCCTATTATGGTAATTGAAAGGTGTTGACTTGAAGAGGCAGTCTAGAGGACCATGCTGTAGTGAATGGATTAATAATGGTGGTCCAGGGCATGGTTCTGAGGGCTTTAAAAGGAGAGCACGTGAGAGTCTTTTTCTCTCATCTCTGCCATTTCTGCCATGTGAGACCACTGGGTCACTGTCACCATCACTGAGACCTTCACCAGATGTGTTCCCTGGCCTTAGGACTTCCCAGCCTCCTAAACTGTAAGCAATAAATTTCATTTTCTTGTAAATCATCCAGTTCCATGTATTTTGTTAGAAGCAACAGAAATGGACTAATACAGATATGTTGCTGTAGTCTGATCGCTAATATTTTGCTTAGGATTTTTGCATATATGTTCATCAAATGTATTGGCCTCTAATTTTCTTTTTTTCTTGTATCTTTGTCTGGTTTTGGTATCAGAGTGATGCTGGCCTCATAGAATGAGTTTGTGAGAATGGCCTCTGTTTCAATCTTTTGCAATAGTTTGAAGAGAATTGGTATTAATTCCTCTTTAAAGGTTCTGTAGATTCAGCAGTAAAGCCATCTGGTCCTGGGCTTTTCTTTGTTGGGAGACTGCTGATTACTGTTTAAATCTTGTTGCTGTTATTGGTCTGTTCAGGTTTTCTATTTCTTCTTGGTTCAGTCTTGGTAGTTTGTATGTGTCCAGAAATTTATCCATTTCTTCTAGGTTTTCAAATTTGTTGGTGTATAGTTGCTTATGATAGTGTCTAATGATTCTTTGTATTTCTGTGGTATCAGATGTAATGTCTCCTCTTTCATTTCTGATTTTTGTTTTTTTGGGTCTTCTCTCTCCTTTTTAAATTTTTAGTTAGCCTAGCTAACAGTTTGTTTATTTTGTTTAAAAAACCAACTTTTTGTTTCATTGATCTTTTGTATCATTCTTTTGGGTCTCTATTTCATTTAGTTCTGCTCTGGTCTTAATTATTTCTTTCTGTGTAGTAATTTTGAAATTGGATCGTTTTTGGTTTTCTAGTTCTTTGAGGTGTAGCGTTAGGTTCTTTATTTGAAATCTTTCTGTTCTTTTGATGTAAGTGTTTATTGCAATAACCTTCCCTGTTAGTACTGCCTTTGCTGTATCCCACAAGTTTTGCTGTGATGTGTCTTTATTTTCATTAGCTTCAACATTTTTTTTTGATTTCCTGTTTAATATCTTCTTGGAGCCATTGGTCATTGCGGAGCATGTTTTTTTATTTCCATGTGTTTTTATAATTTCCAAAGTTTTGCTTGTTATTGACTTCTAGTTTTAATCCATTGTGGTCTGCAGAGATACTTGAAATGATTTCAATTTTTAAAAATTTGTTGAGACTTGGTTTGTGACATAACATGTGGTCTATCTTGGAGAATGTTCCATGTGCTGATGAAAAGAATGTATATTTTGCAGTTGTTTGATGAAATGTTCTGTAGATATCTGCCAAGTCCAGTTGGTCCAAAGCGTAGTTCATATCCTGTGTTTCTCTGTTGATTTGTTGCCTAGATGTCCATGTTGAGCGGTGTGTTCAGGTCCTCAAGTATTATCATATTGGGGTCTATCTTTTTCTTTAGGTCTAATAATGTTTACTTTATTTATCTGAGTGCTCCAGTGTTGGGGTGCATATATATTTATGATTGTTATATCTTCTTGCTGAATAAATCCCTTTATTATATAATGGCCTTCTTTGTCTCTTTTTATGGTTTTTGGTTTAAAGTCTATTTTATCCAATGTAAGAATAGCTAATCCTGCTCATTTTCGGTTCCGTTTTTGTGGTATATCTTTTTCAATCCCTTCACTATTAGTCTGTGTGTGTCTTTACAGGTGAGGTGAGTCTTTTGTAGACAGCATATAGTTGGGTCTAGCTTTTTAATCCAATCCATCAATCTGTCTTTTGAGTGGGGATTTAATCCATTTACCTTTAGGGTTGTTATTGAAAGGTATTGTCTTATTCCCAACTTTTAATTGTGCTTCTTATAGTTGATTTAAATATCTTTTTTTTTCCTTTCTTTCCCTTATATTGTTTATCTTTGGTGTTCATTGGTTTTTTGAGGTGACATGGTATAGTTTCTATCTCTTTCTTGTTTGCATGTCTACTCTACCAATGCTGTTCTTTCTCCTGTATTCATGGTGCTGATTATGGTTTTTTGGGTTCCAGGTGTAGGATTAACAAGTGATTGTTGGAAACCACTACATGTTGGTGGTTTGTTATGCAGCAAAACTAACTGACACCTTGTGAGTCTGTTTCATGCAGGAGAGCAGTTTACATGGCTTGTGTTGCCATTAAATGTGATCATGCTTAACTCCCAAACCCTTCATCTCCAGATCAGGAAGACATAGAAATTGAAAAGTGGACTAGTTAAGTTCTATCTACTTAATTTGGAATTAAAAAAAAAAATTTAGCCAACATGCATAGAAGAGGTCCTCCTCCCCCAAATCAAGCACATCCCATGACGGTCAGTCTGGAAACATTCTGTACTGGGGGCTGGGGAGCTCCTTCCATCCCTATCTTTTTGTGGCTGCATTGAAAATCCTATGGGAAATTTCAGTCATCCTCCTTTTCTTAAGTTAATTGCATATTTGCCCTCTGACCTCCCCTCTTTCAGAATGTCATTCTGTCCTGTCGAATGAGGAAGAAAGAGCTCTGTTTCTTGTAGAAAATGCACTGTTTGGTGAACACAGCTTGGCTATCACCTTCCAGTGGAGAGTTTCTGTTTTCTGATTTTGAGGCCAAATTGTACCCCTGTCTGGGAAGGAGATTTATTAAATAAGGCAGTACAGAAAGGAAGCAATTTCTGTATCTATCAGAAGAACATGTTGAGCAAGTCTGGTTTTTCTTATTTTTTATTTTCATTTTATTTTATCAATATACAATACAGTTGATTTTCATACCCCTTTACTGAATCCTCCCTCCCCTCTCCCCCATCAATATTATATCTGTTTGCTTGTCTTAACAAGTTCAAAAAATTGTGATTGTTGTGTCTTCTTCCCTGCCCCGCCATTTGTTTGTGTATTTATTTATCTATTTTTAGCTCCCACAAATAAGTGAGAACATGTGGTATTTCTCTTTCTGTGCCTGACTTTTTCACTTAATATAATTTTTTCTAAGTCCATCCATGTTGTTGTGAATGGCAGTAATTCATTCTTTTTTATGGTAGAGTAGTATTCCATTGTGTAGATATACCACAGTTTCCATATCCACTCATCTGATGATGGACATTTGAGCTGGTTCCAACTCTTGGCTATTGCAAATAGTGCTGCAGTAAACATTGGCATACAGGTATGCCTTCAATATGATGATTTCCATTCCTCTTGGTATATTCCTAGCAGTGGAATAGCTGGGTCATATGGTAGATCTATCTGTAAGTGTTTGAGGAACTTCCAAACCATATTCCATAAAGGCTGCACCATTTTGCAGTACCACAGTGTAGGAGGATTCATTTTTCTCTGCAACCTTGTCAACATTTATCATTCACAGTCTTTTGGATATTAGACATTCTAACTGGAGTGAGATGGTATCTCAGAGTGGTTTTGATTTGCATTTCCCAAATGCTGAAAGATGCTGAGCATTTTTTCATGTGTCTGTTGGCCATTCATATATCTTCCTTTGAGAAATGCCTATTCAGCTCCTTTGCCCATTTTTTAATTGGGTACTTGTTTTTTTCCTGTAAAGTGGTTTGAGTTCCTTGTATATTCTGGATATTAATCCTTTGTCAGATGTATATTTTGCAAATATTTTCTCCCACTCTGTTCATTGCCTTTTAACTCTGTTAATTGTTTCTTTTGCTGTGCAGAAGCTCTTTAGTTTGATATAATCCCATTTGTTTATTTTTCATTTGGTTTCCCATGCTTTTAGGGTCGCATTCATGAAGTCTCTGTCCATTCCTATTTCCTGAAGTGTTTCTCCTATGTTTTCTTTAAGAAGTTTTATTGTTTCAGGGTGTATATTTAATTCTTTAATCCATTTTGAGTTGAGTTTAGTGTATGGTGAAATGTATGGGTCTAGTTTCATTCTCCTGCATATTGATATTCAGTTCTCCCAGCACCATTTGCTAAAGAGGCAGTCTCTTCCCCAGTGTATAGGCTTGGTGCCTTTGTCAAAGATCAGATGGCTGTAGGTGTGTGGGTAGATTTCTGGATTCTCTATTCTATTCCACTGATCAGTGTGTCTGTTTTTATGCCAGTACCATGCTGTTTTGGTTATTATAGCTTTGTAGTATAGTTTAAAGTCCAGTAGTGTTATGCCTCCAGCTTTATTTTTTTTGCTCAGCATTGCTTTGGCTATGTGTGGTCTTTTGTTATTCCATATAAATGTCCGGATAGTTCTTTCCATTTCTGAGAAAAATGTCATTGGAATTTTGATGGGGATTGCATTGAATTTGTATATCACTTTGGGTAGTAAGGACATTTTCACTATGTTGATTCTTCCAATCCAAGAGCATGGGATATCTTTCCATCTTCTTGTATCCTCTCTAATTTCTCTCAGCAGTGGTTTGTAGTTCTCATTATAAAGATTTTTCACATCCTTGGTTAACTCAATTCCTAAGTATTTTATTTTTTTGGTGGCTATTGTAAATGGGTAGGCTTTCTTGATTTCTCATTCTTCATGTTCACTATTGGAGAATAGAAATGCTACTGATTTTTGTGTGTTGATTTTGTATCCTGCTACTGTGCTGAAATCATTTATCACCTCCAAGAGTTTTTTTGTAGAGGCTTTAGGCTGTTTGATATATAGGATCATGTCGTCTGCAAACAGGGACATTTTGACTTCATCTTTTCCAATCTGGATGCCTTTTATTTCCTTCTCTTCTCTGATTGCTCTGGCTAGTACGTCCAATGCTATGTTGAATAGGAGTGGTGAGAGTGGTCATCCTTGTCTAGTTCCTGTTCTTAAAGGAAAAGCTTTCAGCTTTTCCCCAATCAGGATGATATTGGCAGTGGGTTTATCATAAATGGCTTTGATTATGTTGAGATACTTTCCGTCTATACCTAACTTATAGAGGGTCTTTGTCATGAATGAATGTTGAATTTTATCAAATGCTTTTTCAGCATCTATAGAGATGATCATATGGTCCTTGTGTTTGAGTTTATTAGTATGGTGTATCACATTTATTGATTTGCGTATGTTGAACCAAACTTGCATCCCTGGGATAAATCCCACTTGATCGTGGTGAATAATTTTATGTATGTGTTGCTGTATTCTGTTTGCTAGTATTTTAGTGAGGATTTTTGCATCTATATTCATCAAAGATATCGGCCTGTAGTTTTCTTTTTTTGGTTATATCTTTACCTGGTTTTGGTATCAGGATGATGTTTGCTTCATAGAATGTGTTTGGGAGATTTACGTCTCTTTCAATCTTTTGGAATAGTTTGTAAAGAATCGGTGTCAATTCCTCTTTGAATGTTTGGTAAAATTCTGCTGTGAATCCATCTGGTCCGGGGCTTTTCTTTGTTGGGAGCTTTCTGGATAATAGCTTCAGTCTCCTTTACTGTTATTGGTCTGTTTAGATTTTCTACATCTTCATGGCTCCGTTTTGGGAGCTTGTGTGTGTCCAGAAATTTATCCATTTCCTCCAGATTTTCAATCTTGTTGGCGTATAGTTGTTTTTAGTAGTCTCGAATCATTCCTTTTATTTCGGATGAATCAGTTGTAATATCACCTTTTTCATTTCTAATTTTTGTTATTTGAATCTTCTCTCTTCTTTTTTTTGTTAGCCATGCTAATAGTTTGTCAATTTTATTTATCTTTTCAAAAAACCAACTTTTTGATTCATTGATGTTTTGTACGGTTTTTTGGGTTTGAAGTTCATTAAGTTCTGCTCTGATCTTAATGATTTCTTTCTGTCTGCTAACTTTAGGTTTGGATTGTTCTTGTTTTTCTAGATCTTTAAGGTGAAGTGTTAGGTTGTTCACTTGCCATCTGTCCATTTTTCTGAGGTGAGCATTTAATGCAATAAATTTCCCCCTTTACACTGCTTTTGCAGTATCCCACAGGTTTTGGTATGATGTATCATTATTTTCATTAGTTTCAATAAATTTTTTGATTTCCTGCTTGATTTCTTCTTGGACCCATATGTCATTAAGAAGAATGCTGTTTAATTTCCATGTGTTTGTATAGTTTCCAGAATTTCATTTGTTATTGATTTCTAGTTTTAATCCATTATGGTCTGAGAAAATACATGGGATAATTCCAATTTTTTGAATTTGTTGAGACTTGATTTGTGACCTAATATGTGATCTATCCTGGAGAATGATACATGTGCTGATGAGAAGAATGAATATTCTGAGGTTGTTGGATGGAATGTTCTGTAGATATCTGCCATGTTCAATTGGTCTAGAGTATTGTTTAGATCTTGTGTTTCTCTGCTGATTCTTTGCCTAGATGATCTGTCCAATATTGACAGTGGGGTGTTCAGGTCCCCTGCTCCAGGGTATCACTCCTGCCACTGCCGCTTCCCCCACTGCTGCCGCTGCCACTGCTCACGCCGCTGCTGCCGGCACCGCTGCCATCGGCTCCGCTGCCGCTGGCTCCACTGCTGCCACATCCCCTGCTCTTGCCGCTGCTGCCGCTACCACTGGTGCCACTTCCCCCACTGCTGCCGCTGGCGCCACTACCGCCGGTGCCGCTTACGCCGCTGCCGCCGCTGCCAGCTCCTCCGCTGCTCTCTGTTGCAGAGGAGTTACTGAGGCTAGGAACCAAAGTCCATCTGGTGGTGGCAACAGTGATCCAGGGTTCTCACACTTTCAACCAGTAATCTTAGCCAAGCAGGATATCCAGGGCTGTAGACATTCAGAGCAGTCCTCACCATGCAACTGCCATATTCAGTCTTTTTCTTACTCTCGAAAAAGCAAGTTTCTGAGGCTGGGAAGTCCCAAGGCCATCTGGTGGTGGCAACAGTGACTCAGAGATCTCACATTGCAAGATGGTGGAAGCAGAGAGAGCAGAGAGCTGTAGTATAGTTTAAAGTCAGATAGAGTTACACCTCCAGCTTTATTTTTATTGCTCAGAATTGCTTTGGCTATTCATGGTCTTTTGTTATTCCATATAAATGTTAGGATAGTTTTTTCCAATTCAGAGAAAAATGTCATTGGTATTTTGATGGGGATTGCATTGAATTTGTAGATCACTTTGGGTAATATGGACATTTTCACAATGTTAATTCTTACAATCCAAGAGCCTGGGATATCTTTCCATCTTCTTGTGCCCTTTTTAATTTCTCTCAACAGTGGTTTGTAGTTCTCACTGTAGAGGTCTGTCACCTCCTTGGTTAAATTGATCCCTAGGTATTTTATTTTTTTCATGATAATGGTAAATGGGCTTACTTTCTTTGTTTCTCTTTCTGTTAGTTCATTATTTGAGTATATAAATGCAACTGATTAGGGGGCATTTATATTGTATCCTGCAATGTTACTGAAGTTACTAACGAGCTCTAGAAGTTTTTTGATAGAGATTTTTCACATCCTTGGTTAACTTTATTCCTAACTATTACATTTTTTGGTGGCTATTGTAAATGGGCTAGCTTTCTTGATTTATTTTTCTGCGTGTTCCCTGTGGGAGTATAGAAATGCTACTGATTTTTGTGTGTTGATTTTGTATCCTGCAACTTTGCTGAAATCATTTATCAACTCTAAGAGTTTTTTGGTAGAGGCTTTAGGCTGTTTGAGATATAGGATCATGTCATCTGCAAATAGGGACAGTTTGACTTTATCTTTTCCAATCTGGATGCCCTTTATTTCCTTCTCTTCTCTGATTGCTCTGGCTAGTCCTTCCAACACTATGTTGAATAGGAGTGGTGAGACTGGGCGTCCTTGTCTAGTTCCTATTCCCTTTCAGGATGGTATTGGCAGTGGGCTTATCATATATGGCTTTAATTATGTTGAGATACTTTCCATCTATACCTAACTTGTAGAGTCTTTATCATGAACAAATGTTGAATTTGGTCAAATGCTTTTTCAGCATCTATAGAGATGACTATATGGTCTTTGTCTTTGATTTTATTGATGTGGCATATCACGTTTATTGATTTGTGTATGTTGAACCAACCTTGCATCCCTGGGATGAATCCCACTTGATCATGGTATATAATTTTGTGTATGTGTTGCTGTATTCTGTTAGCTAGTATTTTATTGAGGATTTTTGCATCTATATTCATCAAGGATATTGGCCTGTAGTTTTCTTTTTTTGTTATATCTTTGTCTGGTTTTGGTATCAGTGTGATGTTTGCTTCATAGAATGATTTTGGGAGAATTGCCTCTGTTTCAGTCTTTTGGAATAGTTTATAGAGAATTGGTATTAATTCCGAAGGTTTGGTAGAATTCTGCAGTGAACCCTTGTGGTCCTGGGCTTTTCTTTGTTGGGAGCCTTCTGATAACAGCTTCAATCTCTTTTATTGTTATCGGTCTGTTCAGATTTTCTACATCTTCTTGGCTCAGTTTTGGTAGTTTGTGTGTGTCCAGAAATTTATCCATTTCCTCCAGATATTCAAATTTGTTGGCATATAGTTGTGTATAGTAGTCTCTAATGATTCCTTGTGTTTCTGAAGTATCAGTTATAATATCACCTTTTTCATTTCTGATTTTTGTTATTTGGGTATTCTCTCTTCTGTTTTTAGTTAGCCTTGCTAATGGTTTGTCAGTTTTATTAACCTTTTCAAAAAACCAACTTTTTGATTCATCGATCTTTTGTATCATTTTTGGGGTTTCTATTTCATTAAGTTCTGCTCTGATCTTAATTATTTCTTCCAATCTCCTAGCTTTGGGTTTGGATTGTTCTTGTTTTTCTAGTTCTTTAAGATGAAGTGTTAGGTTGTTCATTTGCCATCTTTCCATTCTTCTGAAGTAAGCATTTAATGCGATGAATTTCCCCCTTAATACTGCTTTTGCAGTATCCCACAGGTTTTGGTATGACATATCATTATTTTCATTAGTTTCAATAAATTTTTTGATTTCCTGTTTAATTTCTTCTTGGGCCCATATGTCATTAAGTAGAATGCTGTTTAATTTCCATGTGTTTGTATAGTTTCCATAGTTTCATTTGTTATTGATTTCTAATTTTAATCCATTATTATCTGAAAAAATACAAGGAATAATTCTGGTTTTTTTGAATTTGTTGAGACTTGATTTGTGCCCTAACATGTGATCTATCCTGGAGGATGTTCCATGTGCTGATGAGAAGAATGAATATTCTGAAATTGTTGGATGGAATGTTCTATAGATATCTGCGAAGTCCAATTGGTCTTAAGTGTTGTTTAGATGTTGTGTTTCTCTGCTGATTCTTTGCTTAAATGATCTGTCCAATATTGAGAGTGGGCTGTTCAGGTCCCCTCCTATTATGGTATTCATGTCCATCTCATTCTTTAGGTCTAATAGTGTTTGTTTTATAAATCTGGCTGCTCGAATGTTGGGTATGTATATATTTATGATTGTTTTGTCTTGATGGATAAATCCTTTTAACATTATATAGTATAGTCTTCTTTATCTCTTTTTATGGCTGTTGGTTTAAAGTCTATTTTATCAGATATAAGAATAGCCACTCTGGCTCATTTTTCATTTCTATTTGCATGGTGTATCTTTCTCCATCCTTTCACTCTTAGTCTGTGTGTGTCTTTACAGATGATGTGAGTCTCTTGAAGGCAGCATATAGTTTGGTCCACCTTTTTAGTCCAGTCAGTCAGTCCGTGTCTTTTGAGTGGGGAGTTTAATCCTTTTACATTAAGAGTTGTTATTGAAAAGTGTTGATTTACTCCTAGCATTTTATTGATTTTGTTGTTGTTGTTGTTGTTCCTTTCTTTCTGATTTACTGTTTGTCTTTGGTATTTGTTGGTTTCTTGGGGTGGTAGATAAACTTTTTCTCCTCTTTATTGTTAGCATTTTTATTTTACTAGTGGGTTTTGTTTTTTCTTGATTATTTATGGCAGTGGTAGTTATTTTTCAGTTATCAAACCCAGTACTCCCTTGAGAATTTCTTGTAAGGCTGGCCATGTGGTAGAGAACTCCTGAAGTTTTTGTTTGTCTGAGAAATATACTATTTGCCCTTCATTTTGGAAGGATAGCCTTGCTGGGTAAAGTATTGTTGGCTGGCAATCTTGTCTTTTAGTATTTTGAATATATCATCCCATTCTTTTCTGGCTTTTAGGGTTTGTGATGAAAAGTCTGATGTTAGTCTGATTGGGGCTCCCTTATAGGTGACTGGACGCTTCTCTCTTGCAGCTTTTAAGATTCTCTCTTTGTCTTTGAGTTTTGCCAATTTGACTATAACATGTCTTGGAGAGAAGCATTTTGGGTTGAATATGTTTGGGGATCTTGGAGCCTCCTGAATCTGAAAATCCGTGTCCTTCCCTATACCTGGGAAGTTTTTCTGCCATTATTTCATTGAATATATTTTCAATGCCATTCCTTTTTCCTCTCGTTCTGGAATACCCATGATTTGGATATTTGAGTGCTTAAGGTTGTCTTTTATCTCTCAGATTTTCTTCAATGTTTTTAATTCTTTTTTTTTTTTTTTTGTCTGCCTGTGTTATTTCAAACAGCCCATCTTTAAGGTCAGAAATTCTCTCTTCTGCTTGTTCTAGCCTGCTGGTTAAACTCTGTTGTGTTTTTTATTTCGTTGAATGGATTCTTCAGCTCTGCAAGTTCTGCTACATTCTTTTTCAGGGCATTGATTTCTTTGTACATTTCTTCTTTCAGGTCCTGTGTACCTTTTCTCATTTCATTGTGTTGTCTAATTGAGTTTTCTTGTATTTCATTTAGTTTTCTCAGAATTATTGCTCAAAATGCCTTGTCAGTCATTTCAAGGACTTCCTGTTCTATAGGATCTAGAGCTTGAGAGTTGTTATTACCCTTTGGCAGTGTACTTTCTTGACTTTTCATATTTCTGGTATCTTTCCTTTGGTGTTTAGTCATTGTGGCAGGGGATTTCACAGTCCATTTGTTCGGCCCTAATGTCTGACTAGGATCCTGCTGGGACTTCCAATTTGGCAGGCTGCCTTGGTGCCCGTGGGCAGGAGGCTCGGGCCTCTCTAGGCTGCAGGGACAGGCCTCGAGTCCTGCAGTGCTGCCTACCTGATCCAACACAGGTGGCTTGGGGCCTTTTGGGTCTGGTGGCTTTAGGGCCTCTCTGGGGGCCCTTTCTGGGTGGTGCACACTGGCCTGGGCTGGGGGTGTCCCACGGAGGCACCTACCTGTTCAAGCATGGGTGCCTTGTGGGGCGTGCAGGCCTGGTAGCTCTCAGGGCCTCTCAGCAAGTCTGGTTCTGACAGAGGAAAGCTGGACCCAAGTCTGGCTTCAGCTCTGCCTCCAACTTCGTTGAGGGCCGTGTGGCTATGCTTCTCTCCAGTGCTCTGGGGAGGCATGTTCAAGTGTGTGCTCTTTTGAAGGATAAAGAAAGGTGAGCCACATGGAGATCTTCTGTGGCAAATGTGGCTTCTGGGCTCTTTGCCAGGTGCAATCACTGGTTTTCACTGCTGTAGATCTGTCATCTGTAAGGAATCATGTATGTGTTTTGAGACAGAGCAGTAAAGAACTCTGCCCAGACCATTAAAGTCACATGGGTGGGCGGTCTGCATGTGGGAAGCACTGCTACAGAAAACGTGTTTGACATGACCATTTTGGACACAAATTCCCTCAGAAAAAGCCTGTGGCACTAGATTCTCAGAGTTTTCTAAGTGTGAACACTTCCTGATAATCTATCTATCTCTATATTCATATTTATTTTAAGCCAAAGCTAAACTGTTATCTACGAAGGAACTCCTTAGCATGTACACACACATGCACACGCACACATACACACGTGCATGCTCACACACGTTCCATCAACTGCCCCTCCTACCTGCCCACCATCCAATAAAAACACTTCAAATGTTTTGGATCCAATTTCTTATTTCCTGTGAGTAGTTGCTGGTATCACTTTATGTGGAGAAATTTGGTTGTAAGATGAGCAGGTGCCCGTTAGCTGTATCCCTGTAATAAGGCAGGCCAGCAGGCAGTGAAACTTTTTAGACTTATGCCAGTTTTCTTCTTACAGCATAATCCTGTAATGCAGAACAGAAAGTTTTTGCTCCTTTGAATTAAAAACTTCATACTTTACTTGATTTTTGTTTGAGATATTTTTTTCCCTTGAGTAGAGATGATTAAATGATAAATTGCCAAGTGGCCTCTAACTTTCCTACTTTGTTGTAAAGTGTGTTTCATCTTAAAACCATCCGGGAGAAAAATGGGAAAGGTTATGTCCTTGGGCCAGTCAGCGTCCTCCTCCCCGTGATAGAGACTGCTGTCCATGTCTGCTGAACTGTCTTCACATCAAACATGGCATGACGTTTGCATGATGTTTTACATCTTGTAGCTCTCTTCCACTTGGCTATCTCCTGACAGGCCTGTGGAATCAGTGTGTTGACCCAGGTGGCACACGTGAATACTGTTCCTCGAAAGTTCTCAGTCTGCAGAATGTCCTACTCCATTGTTTCCCACTTCCATAGGATTTGGTTTCACTCATTCCCTGTTCTATAGCATCAACTGGGAGTTCTTCCTCAGTCATTATTGGGGTGTCCCTCTGGGACTCAAGAGAAAGTCCTAGATTCCCAGGGGTCTCATGTGCACCAGACCTGTGGAGAATTTTCTCCAGCCTTTGCACTTCATAGTGGCTGCTGAAACGTCCACTGTCCCCTTCAGCCTGGTCTCTTGAAAGCCTGTGTTTGTGTTGCTTCCCTGCCACATGTGGGCTCAGGAAGCCTTGCTTGGGTCCGCAGGGTTGGGGGTCCCGCCATCATCCTGCTATGTTCCACTGAGGCCTTGCCACCTCCGGGGGCCCACTGCTGCAGGGTCTGGAGGTCTCCCCGTCCTTCCCTACTCAGGGGCCTGCCCACTTTTCCTCTCTGTTTCTGCCTCGTTCCCACTCCCTAACATAATCTCCTCTAAAAGTTAAGAATTTTGTGATGAAAAGAGCCGGGAAGGGAAGAGTTTATGGGCACAAAGAGTCTTTGTGCACAAAACACACAGCACCATATTACTAAGATTAATCTTCCATGTTCAGATGAGGAAAATACGGAGAAAGTAAGTGCCTTAGTCTCTTTTCTGTTGCTATAACTGAATACCTGAGACCAGGTAATTAATTTATAAAGAAAAGAAATTTAGTATTTATAGTTCTGGAGGCTGGGAAGTTCAGGGTCTAGGGGCTGCATCTGGCGAGGGCCTTCTTTGCTGGTGGGGACTTTGCAGAGTCCTGGGGCTTGGGCATCACATGGTGAGGGGGTCACGAGAGACCACCGAACCGGCTTGTATAACAGACCCACTCTCATGATAACTAATGTGTTCCCTTGATAACCCATTAATCTACAAATGGATTAATTAATCCATTCATGAAGGAAAAGCCCTCAAGATCCAGTCATCTCCCCATATTCCCACCTCTCAACAATGCTGCATTGGGGACCAAGTTCCATCACATGGACTTTTGAGGGCCACATTCAAACCATAGCATTGACTTATAGAAAACCATACAGCACATAAATTTCAGGCTTGTGTATACATGAAGCCTTCTGAATCTACATCATGTGTTCTTTACAAAGAGGAGAACTGAACCAGGGTCCTTTCGGTTTCCAAATTGGAAGGTTTTTCAGGGTGAAAGATGAGGTAGAGTCTACTCTATGGAACAGTAATAGGAATTCTTTTCAAGGGTAGTTTGACTGCTCAGTCAAGCAATAGATCCCAAGGCCATAGGAGTCTGCTCGCTGATGTAGGAGTTAGTGAGGCACCTCCCTGAGGGCACTAACCACCCATCATGCATGACACCACCAGCCAGGCATCCAGGGTGCCTGTGGACAGCATGCGACCAGCTTCCATCACAGCCTTGCATGTTGAGTAGTAGGTGTCTATTTTCCTACTCTCTTTGGAAAACAGA
This sequence comes from Cynocephalus volans, assembly GCF_027409185.1. NCBI lineage: Eukaryota > Metazoa > Chordata > Mammalia > Dermoptera > Cynocephalidae > Cynocephalus > Cynocephalus volans. The sequence continues at coordinate 4,355,970 of NC_084464.1, forward strand.
AGGTGTTGTAGTAAACTTTAGTGCTCAAAGACTGAAAATCAAAGATGTTCATGGCCACTTAGAATCACAAGCTTCAAAAACCTTTCAGCTGCAGTGTAGCATGGGGTTGAAAACTGGAAGTTGCTAGTCTTGTGGAAGAAGAAATTCAGTTGTAGCATTTTTCCTCTCATATTCAAAAAAAAAAAAAAATTGCATATTTCCACAAGTGAAAATGCTGATAGGAGTCTTATGCAAAAGATGATAATACTGCAAACAAATGTATAAATCCTACTTTAAGTGTATTCTAGCCTTCGTAGGTCCATCACCTTAAATATATGGCTGGATATTTAGGCTTGTTGCACTGTTGCTTTTGTTCTTAGGGTGGTCTCTTCAGATGAGAGAAATAAAAATGTACTGATTGTGATAGCAAAGCCTAAACCTCAAAATTTAACATGCTTGGAGATTAAGTGATGCAGACTATGAAATGTACGTGTAAGAGGGCCAGCTCATTGGAGAGTCCTGCCTTCATGACTGCCATCCATCCATCCATCCATGCTCCATCCATCTATTAATACATCCACTCATCCTCCCGTCCATCCATCCATCCTCCCATCTTCTCATCCTCCCATCCATCCATCCATCCATCCATCCATCCATCCATCCATCCATTACACAAATAGTTACTCAACACCTACTATGTGCCCAGGACTGTTGTAGGTGCTGAGGTTACAGAACTGTTTAAAACAGACAAAAGCCCCTGCTGTTGTGGAGCTCACACCCCAGGCAGACTTCTCTGCCTGAGCCTCTTAGAGATTAGGCTGATGCGAATTGGAAACGTTCTCCTCCATGGGGACGCATTTGCTTAATCTTGGCACTTTCCCCAATAGTCAGTGTGTGGCAAGCTCATGAGTTAAGAAACTTCTAGGGTGGTCCTGTAGTCCTGTGGAGTGCAGCTTTTATCACAGGTGCAGCTGATCTTTTGCAACTCTTTTTCCCCTCTAAACCAGAATATTAAGGCAATTGAACAACAAAAACTATGGCATCCTCCAAACTGCAAAAAGAACTGACATTTGCACAGTGCCTAGCAAGTTATAATGTTCTCACTCAGTCCTCATTTTGTAAATGTGAATCAGAGGATGAGCCGTGCTCTGCTCAGACTCAATTCCCAGGAAGGGTTCTCTTCTAGAACCATTCTCTCTGTGCAGCATGTGTTCTGGAGAGGCCCAGTTTCTAGCTCCTCTTGTCTCTACTCCAAGCCTTCCCATCCTCAGCACACAGCTTCCATTTGGAGATACAGGATGCTGCTATAAGCCCCTGGCAGTATGTCTCCATTCCAGTAGACGTGGGGTGGGAGCAGGGAGCGGGGAGGCACCTCCCCTGCCTGCAAGGGTTCAACCTGGTGTGTGAACACCACTTTCCCTCTCATCTCACTAGCCAGAACTCAGTCTAGCAACGTGGGGGGGTTTGGATAAGTAGCCTTTTAGGCAGGTGGCTTGTGCCCAACCCAAAATTCTATCAGTCTGAGAGGAGGGGAGAGCGGGTACAGGAAAACAACCAGAAGGCTTGTTTACTAAGTAAAATCCGAGTCCCCCTGTGGACAAGAACCCTGTGACACGGAGGCCTGCCAATACCCCTTGGGGAGAGCACTGAATTTGTCTGGAAGAAGTTTTCAGTAAGTTGAGGGTATGACTCCTAAGGCCATGCTCAAGGACAAAGTGTGGTCTCTTAATTGTCTTCTAAGGGTGGGGACAGTTGGTGAGAGAGGACGTAGGTTTTAGCACACATGACTGGGGACAGAAGCCAGGGCAGAGATGAACTGCTACACATGAAGCGGAAAAGAGGAGACATGGAGATAGGCTGATGTGGAATTTGTTGGTGGTGGGCGTGGGCGTAGCAGGCAGACCCTCTTGCTCTGGCTGCTCTGGAATCTCAGGCATGTTATACAGCCCACCAGTACTTCCAGGCAAGTGCGTTCTTTTGAAAAACCTTGGGCTCTTCAGTCTGTGCAGATTGGTCTTGGGGTGAAGGCAGAGCCAGCCCATGGGGATGCAGGCATGGGAGGGTGGCGTGGGGGTGCATCCCAGAGTGCTGTTGGCTTTGAGAGGGCAGGGGTGCAGGTGCCACAGGGCTCCCTGCCGCCTGTCTCCCCTGGCTTAAGTCCCACAGTGCAGGATTGCCTCGTAGTTTAGGCAGTAGACGAGGGGCGTGGTCACATCAGCGATGCCCAGGCTGTAGTACTCCACGCGACACAGATGGCCTGAGATTAGATACTCCACCGAAAAAGTTTCTACGGAAAATTCACTGGGGGGATGTGGGGTTGAAGTAAATGAACACGTTCTTTAATGTGCGACTAGGGGAAGGCTTTAACAGGATTCTATGTTAATGTGCCTTGCGACTCCCAGGGTAAGTGGCATTTTCCAAATATTTTAACCAGAGTCTGGCTGTGTATGTGTGAGACACAGAGTCATATATTCACACGTGTGGCTGCTGCTCTGTGTGACACAACCTGGGAATCCAGCTGAAGGAAGAAGAGGCAGAGCTAGCGGGGTCGACAGGACGGAAGGGAAGACGCTGCGAGTCCCGTTGCCTGGAGCCAAGCTCGCTCCAGGGCAGTCTCTGGGGTCCCGGTCTGCACATGGACTTGAGAAGGGCGCGCACTCGGGTGAACACACAGCAAAGTAACCGAGGACGAGGCTGGGAGTGGCCGGGCCAGCGCCCCCGGACACGCCCCTTCCTCCCACCCAGCTGTGGCGCTCTGCGGCCCTTCACCCGAGCGTGACCCGAGCGTGACCCGAGCGTGACCCGAGCGTGACCCGAGCGTGGCCCGAGCGTGACCCGAGCGTGGCCCACACCTCTGCGCCGCTCCCGGGAGCCCGGCGCCGCACTGGCCCTGCAACTCTCCCCTCTGTGTTTGCCTCCCCCAAGACCGTCACAGCCTCGCAGGTCCTGTGCGTGGGTAATCTGGGGGTTCAGGAGAGAAGGCAGTGCCCACTGTGACCACTGGGGCACAGCGCCCTGAGGGTCCAGGGCCACCGCGGGGGTCGTCTGAAGAGAAGCAAGGACCCGGACGTCTCCCGGGGCAGCGGGAAGAGAGTTCGCACCTGGAGCCCACCGCGCCCTGTGCCGCCTTATTCCTGCATCAGGAAAGCGAGCTCCTGGCGCTTGGCTGTGCTGTTAGGAGGAGCCGCCTCGCGGAAAGAGTGCCACGTGGTGAAACTAGCAAGCGGGCCTCTGGTGCGAGGGACTCCAGTCACCGCGCGCCACCAGCTGAGGTCTGGCCACCAGCTGAGGTCTGCCTGCAGATCACGTCTCCTTACAGCTGGTGACTTGGCACTTCCCTCTCTATCATCAAGTCGTCACTTCAGCTAAGTGTCTGCTTACTAAAGTGATACTTAAGCCAACTGGAATGTTCCAGTACCACGAAATAATTTGGACAGTCCCTTGGGATATGTTAAAATGGGATTTTGCCAGTAGGATCATGAGCGCAATTGTTCTAAAATCGTATTAAAAACTGCAAAGGGCTTTGTGCAAGTGCCTTTTTTGGAGGTATTTTGTTTTTTTAATGAGAGCAGAGGGGAAAGGTAGGCAAACTTGGGCTCTTCTCACCTGGGACAGTTATGGAGTCACATCCAATGAGAAGAGAAATATTGTCCATACCTCGACTCTTTTATTTACTTTTATACAGTTCCTTGATATCATTTTCATACCCAGCGGTAATTGATTAGCGTTACTGTTTTGGGAGTATACCCCATTTATAATTCTAAATATAAAAAATATAAGATGTGAATTAATTTTATTGAAATAATATCACATCGACAATTCATCTTACTTAAAAGATGATCTGTGTATACATTTGAGACATACGTAAATATTTCTGGTCATTGGAAAAATTATAGTAAAGCAGCAAGAGTAGATTAAATTGTGGGATAATTTTTAAAATATCAAAAATTAGCAAAATATCTAATTATTTTTGGTGGAACATTAAAAATTATTCCCAGGTAAGATGCAGAGAAGCATTTATCTTCGTTCACAGACCTGGGTGTTCGCTGGACCCCGTTTTTCCTTTCTCCAGCTTTGCTTCTGGATCTTTAGAACCAACTCATTTGATCCTAGAAACAGGTCATATCTATAGAGGCGTTCACTGTGCACAAGTTCAATAAAATGTTAATTGAGAGCACGTGTAGGTGGGGTTACAGCCTTTCAGAATGTTGGAAGTAACACGAGACCTTGTTCAGAGTAAGCTTTGGGAGTTCTAAGATATTTAACGACTTATGTTTTCCTAGACTTTTTTTAGTTCCTAAATAAAAATCCTCAAGATAATGTCTCGTCAAGAACATATGAGGCTGAGTTTTCAGTAACAGCTGACATCCTGCATAGCACAATCTAGCTTTTATTTTATTTGCAGTCATTCCAGAGCCTAGAGAAATTTATTTTTTGCTCCCTAAAGGAAGACACGTCCAGTGGGAAGGCGCCGGGAAGCAGCTCGTGTGTGTCCCGAGCTCTGTGTGCGAGGGCGCGACTAGCCAACTCTCTCACTTGCCCTCTGTGTGCTGCTCTTTTCAGGAGAGCGTGTGGTCGCCAGATGCCGGTGGAGCGAGTCCGGGGCCAGCTGCCTTCTCGTCCCTCCAGCCTCGTCAGGTGGCCCTGCCGTACAGCCGCGTGCTGGGAGCGGAGCGCAGCTGTGCACCCGGGGCTTCGGGGTTTCAGTTCTAATGAGGGTTTTGTTCGGTGAGAACCTGCAGACAGCGAAGTGAGCGGGGATCCACGCCTTGGTTCACTCCACACTTACTGAGCATCTTCTGTTTGCAGGGCATGGTACTGGGTTCTGGCCATGAGCAGTAACTGAGAAAGCCTCCCTTGTTCCTGCCTCAAGGGGCTCACGGGTGCACCGGACAGTCGAGGCCATGAACCACCAGTCCTAGCTCAGAACCACGCGGGCCACATGAAGGCAATGGGTGGGGGCTGTCCCATCCCCAGAGGCCTCACATCCGGCGGGGTCCCCTCCCGGATCACTGTTCACACAGCAGGGACTGACTGACTGTGTAAGCCTGGGCCCGCCTCCTGCGTGGTGAGCTTCCGTCACTTGGAAGTCACCAGGGAAAGGTCCTGGGCGACCCACCCGGGAATGGCAGTTAATGTTCCAGCAGTAACCCCCATCCTCTCCCTCCCCTGGCCCAATAGCAAGGCTCATGGAAGGTGTAATCAACTGTTTCCAGACCACGTTTTAAAATTTAATTTACAGTTTCCAAGGGCTAATCTCAGGTGGGATTTCTCATATTGACTGTAAGTAGAGTACACACCATTTTATAATTCCTTTATCTTACTTAAATAAGGACACCAGATAGCAGCCCCTTCTCAAATTCGCACCTCTACTGAGAGAAGAATGGGGGTAGTGTGCAGGGAGCCTGCTATCAGCTGCTGTTCTAACACTGGCGTTTGGAATGATAAACAGTGATGTACGCAGTCAGGTAAGATAAGGGGGGCTCAGAAAAGGCCCCGAGGGCTGAGCCAGCGTGGACCAAGCCCACTATTACCTAAGTTTACCATCGAGGGAAAAACGACCTGAGACAGTACAGTCAAGTGAAACCGCAAAGTAAAGAAAGATGTGAGTTATTTTTTAAAGTATTTTTCCATTTTAACCATTTTTTCTTCTTTTAAAGCCAAAGTGGAGCTAGTCTTCTTGGCTTGCTCAGGCCTGGCTGAGATGAGCTCTAGCTGGCTCTGCCTTGGCTGGGGAAGACCAGGCGGTACAGCACCCACAGCACTTCTGAAGTGGTGCCACTGCCCTCCCCGGCACCTGTTTTTAAAATAATGAATAGCACAGATTCCTCCAGCTCCCACATGCCACCCCCAAGCAGAAATGAAGGGCGGGTTTACTTTAGTGCATGTTTCCTTCTGGTGCCCAAAATAAAGCCAGTTGAAGGGAGGGGCAGAGAATGCTGATGTGAAAGGTCAAAGTCTAAACTCAGATTTTAGATTTTTTTGAGATTACTTACCTCAGCAGAGTATAGATAAATAGGCCACTTTGTAGCAGCAAATTAGCCAGTGAACTACATATTTAGATTTCAGAAAAACAGGCGAAAATGCTGAGGCCTCTTGCCGCAGCCTGTCTCAAGGAGCAGGGTTAGTCATAGATCTTTAGGGTTAGTGTTTCCCTGGAGGTGCTCTGTATTCTGTTTTTTCTCCCATCTGATGGATTTGAACAGTAGTGTCAACAATACTCCACAAAGAAGGCTTTTTAAAAATTAAATATAATCTCTCAGTTTGTGATTTTACTGTCAGAAAATTAATAATTTGCAGATCTGCTTGTGTTAGACAGATTTATGTTTGCTGAGACTAAACTGTTTGTGAATGTTTTTTATTACAACTGTCATTAACAGCAAATATATATTGATGTTCACTATCACTTGGGCCAGGGCAAAGAGCAGGCTGCTAAAGGACCGCTGAAGCCGACTGCCTTCCGACAGGCAGCCAGACTGACTCACTAACGACCGGAGTGGTTTCTGTCGGCTTGCAGTGGACTCCTGAGTTCAGAGGGTTGGCGGATGTGTCATGTGGCTGATTGCATGTTTTATGCACTTTGAACTAAGCATAGATTTTTAAGGTTTATTTTTAGAACAATTAAATGAAAATGACTTTTTAATAAATAGAATCAGAATTTTTAGAAATGTGGATCTATTTTTAAAGATAGATGGCTCATTTGGCTCTTTGGTTTCCTATTTGCTTCAATATCCAATAACCTCATCCAACCTTGATCCAGAAGCTAAAATCATAGACTCTTAATAGTTGGCTGTGACTTCAGAGACTATGTGGATCAAATTTTACTTAGTCAGAAATCTTTGTTGTATGTGTCCTGCCATACCGGCCGGGACTGCTGAGTCCTCTTAAGGATGGGGTGCTGAGTGCCCCTTGGAAATACCTCTTTGTGTGCAGATCTTTCTTCGTTTGATGAAACCTGCCTCTGTAACTCCCACTTCTTTGGCTCGCTGACAGCCTTTGGATATTTGAAGACATCTTGGTTGGCCCCAGCCCTTCCAGCACCGCCCTTCTCCAGCTTGGATTAGAAGGCCTTGCGTGTTCAGCTGTGTATGACAGGGCAAGGTTTTGAGACCCTTCCCCCGCAGTGTGCCCCACAGGGCAGCCTCCAGAGCCGGGATGCCCAGGAAAGGCAGAGCAGAGGCCTCCCCCACCCCTCCCCAGTACCTTCCAAACAGAATCCTGCTGTCTAAGCACCTGCTCTGACACCCTGTGAAAGGCTCAGGATGGAAAGTATGAAAATGAAAAGTGTGAGGTCATTGCACCTCCCAGCTCTGGGAAAGGCTACCTATGTCTGCCTGGCCCCATACCGACTTGCCTTTGGCGCAGCCCAGCTTGCAGTGGCGCTGCGGGGAGGTTGCAACTGAAGATCCGCTTTGTGCACCAGCCACAGGCTCTTCCTCTCACCCTTGCTTGCCTGCACCAAAGCCCCCACCATGCTTTTTAGCTTTGTGAAATTCTACAGTAGGGTCATCAGAACTTGAGCCATTGAGTATTTTCCTTGGCATTTTTGTTACTCTCCTGTCCCCCACTGGACTCCTGACCCACGCTGCCTTCATTCCCTCTGGGAAGGACAGACAGAACGGAGCACAGGCAGCCAACAAGCTGAAGTCTTGGCTTTGAACTGCCCCTTACTCCCTGGGCTGCTGGTGGGGTGGGGGGTTGATGAAGAGAGAGGCGGAGCTGCAGAGTTACAGTGTGGAGTGAGAGCAGAAGATGGTGCCCAGTGTGTCCAGGAGGACCGGGTCTGTCCTGGGGCAGAGGGATGTCTCCTGGGCTCCCGAGGCTTGCATGGTGTGGCCAGAGGATCGATGGGGGGGTGTTCACAACCATGGCAGTTGTGAGTGCAGGCAGCAGCACCTTGCTTGAGCCAGTGACCAGGGGCCAAGCAGAGTGCCCCAGCAGGACCCAGCACAGCTGGACTGTGAGTCCAAGCATCCGACCTAGGGTGCCTCCCACCCCATCCCTGCCCTTGTCAATCCGTCCTCTCTCCTGCAGAGTTATGGGGAGATCTTGAGTTGGTGCTGTGGACTCCTGTCGCTCTAGAATGGGGGCTTTTAATTGATGTCAGCTCACTACAGAACAATGACGTCATGTTTCTCACACACTCGAGTTTGTGAACTGAGATTAACACCCATGATGTAACAAATACATCTCTAGTTTTGTGTTAAAATATCCATTGTGCCTTAGGAGAGATTAAAAAATACTGCCACACAGCTAAACTAGGCTCTTCCTTGAACATGCAGTAAACTCATTTTCCGAATGGTTATGTCCTATATTTCAGGATAAATGGAAAGGTGATAAGAGGGAGGGAGACAAATACATAAACTTTTCATTCATTCATTCATTCATTCTTTCATTCATTCAACAGAGCTGCCATGCCAGGAAGTACAACGATGAATAAAATAGACAAGGTTGCTCTTGCCCCCACGTGCACAGAAATGTCATCTTTTCAGTGTGTGACCACCCCTCAAGAGGACAGCTCACAAAGAGCGCAGGTCCAGTGATGCTGAAGAGTGCAGTTGTGAATGTCTTCCTCTGTATTTGCCATTGACCTTTTCCATGGGGTATACCCGCAGCCGTCACCCCTAAGGAATGGGGTGGACCCCAAATTATACTTGATAGTCTAAGTGGCTTACTCATATGGTTCTTGCCACAAATTTCCTGAAAGGGTGCCATATTTCTAGTTGAATTTACAGAAGCATTAGCAATCGTTTTCTCTCATGGGACTAAGACATATATTGTCCCCCCCCACTTTTTTATAAAGACTGGCGATAAGTACAGTGACGTGTTAAATGAAGAACTGACCTTAGGTAGGGTAGGGCACAGTTTTTCTTTTCTTTAATAACAGCTTTATTGAGAGATAATCCACATACTATACACCTCACCTGTTTAAAGTGTACAATTCAGTGGTTTTTAGTATGGTCACAGAGTTGTGTGACCATTATCACAATAGATTTTGGAATATATTTATCACCTCTCAAAAAAATCCCACACCTCTTAACAATCACTCTCCTTTTCTCTCCCCGTCCCACCTCTCAGTCTTTGACAACCATTAATCTACTCCCTGTCTTCACAGATTTGCCTATTCTGGATATTTTATGTAAGTGGAATCATGTAAAATGGATCTTTCGCATCTTGCTTCATTCACTTCATATAATATCCTCTGGGTTCATCCGTGTTGTAGCATGTGTCAGGGCTTTGTTCCTTTTCATGGCCAGATGATATGTCCTTGTCTGCACATAGCACATTCTCAGTCCATGGACATTTAGATTGTTTCCACTTTTTGACTATAATGAATAATATTGCCACAAACATTCAGTTTTTGTGTGGACATGTGAAATTGCTAGTCATATGGTAATTCTACATTTAATCTTTTGAGGTACTTCCAAACTCTTTCTCAAAGCAGAAGTACCATTTTACATTCCCACCACCGGTGTACTTCATACAGTTTCTCCACATCCTCGAAAACAATTGCTGTTATTTCAGCCATCTTACGAGATGGGAAGGGGTGTCTGGGTGTGGCTGTGTTTTGCATTTTCCTGGTGATGTTGAGCATGTACTCATATGCTTATCTACCATTTGTTTATCTTCTTTGGAGGAAAGTCTATTCTTATCCTTTACCCATTTTTAAATTGGGTTACAGGTCTTTTTATTATTGACTTTATATATTCTAGATACAAGTCCTTTATCAGATATACGACTTGCAAATATTTCCTTCCATTCTATGGATTGCCCTTTTACTTTCTTGATGGTGGATTTTTGAACCACAAAATTTTAAATTTTGACCAAATCCAAATTATGTATTTTTCCTTTTGTTGCTTCAGGACACAGGTTCTTGACCATAAACAAACAAAATTTTTGAATGCCAATTACCTCTAGAGAGATGATAATATTTTTTAAACACGATGTTGAATATGAAAGTACGTTTTAAGCTTTCAGCTTATAGGTAGGGGGTGGTTGCTATTTGAAAACAGAGTGTTTTCAGAACAGACGCAGAATGATAGCTCTCTTTCTACTAAATATGAGACCCACCTCCTCTGAAGAAATCTTTATAAAACTCCTGCATGGCAATGTATAAGCATTATATGTTAGAGTATTTCTGTCAAATTATCATGCAGAAAAATAGTGGCTTTGGAATACATTCTTGGATGAAGTTACAGTCTTTCGTCTTTAATTTTATTTTGTACCTGATCCTTGGCCCAGCTGCACTGTTGAGCGTGGGCCCAGGGTGCTGTGAGTAGTGAGAACAGCTCTCCTGGGCTATTTGAAGACTGTTTATGAGGAGCACCCAGGAAGTCACCTTTTCTTTCCTGAATTGACCAATGAATGTAAGCCAAAGCAGACTTTGAAAACCTTTGGAAGAAAAAAATCCACGAAAGTCTGCAAGCTCTGGACTGACAAGAATGCATCTGGCAGAAGTGGGAAGACAGCTCCGCTCTGGGGCGGGGCCCAGGGATGGGGCTCAGGGACAGGGCTCAGGACGGGGACTCAGGTACAAGCTCAGGACGGGGACTCAGGTACAGGCCCTGCTGGGCGCACCGCTGCGTTTCCCTCCTGTGAGGGCAGGGGTGCGGAGGTGTGGTGAGTGTGGCCACAGGTCAAGCTCCAGAACAAATCGAGCCAGCCCAGTTTCTAGATCCACTAGTATTGGAGACCATTCTTTGAATGGACTTGATTATTGAAATTAAAGAGTAAAAATAGTAAATGAACCCATGCTCATATCCATGAGTGAAAGTTCTGTCCTACCCATCTGTTATGGGCTCAGCTGTGTCCCCTCCAAGCTTCCCCAGTCCCTCAGAATGTGACTGAATTTGGAGATACAGCCTTCAAAGCAGTAACTAAATTAAAATGAGGTCATGAGATGGACTGTAATCCATTATGACTGGTGTCCTTATAAAAAGGGGAGATGAGGACACACACACACACAGACGGGCAGCCACATGACGACAGAGAGAGGCCATCTGCAAGGCAAGGGGAGAGGCCTCGGGAGAAACCAGCCCTGTGACACCTGAATCTTTAACTTCCAGCCTCCAGAGCTGTGAGAAAAAAATGTCTGTCGCGTAAGCCCCCATCTGTCGTATTAGTTATGGTAGCTCTAGCAAACTAGACACCATCTATTTTTACCACCTTAAGTGAAAAAGTTTTTTTTTTTCTTTTAGAAATGGGAAACGTAACAGTAAATGGAATGTTGAGTGGCTTGTATAGATCCGATCATTATGGATTTCTTCAAGCAGAGGTATTTATCTTTCTAGCTGACATTTGTAAAGCATTACAAAGTGCTCATATTTTTATCTTCCCAGTTGATCACTAAAACAAGCAAGTCAGGTGGTTATTATCATTAGCTACAGTTTACACCGGAGGAAGCCAAGCAACCTCCCCAAGAAATCCAGCCAGTAAGTAGCAGAGAAAGGGCTTGAACCCATGTCTTTGACCTTGAGCCTTCTCCCTCAGATCAAAACTGCATTACTGGAAGGTCTAGCTGGTTATGCTTCTGTGAAAGGCACCACAAGTTGAAATGATGTAAGTCTAATCTAATTTACTAATAGAAAAGTTTTATAATGGAGGTTACGGCTTGAACCAAGTGCTTGACTTCTAAATTGCCATACAAAGGACAAAAATACCATAGTGACCAACCCCAAGTTATGTACCTATACAGCATACAGTGAATATTAGCAATATAATACCTGTTCTTATAAAATTTCATTTCATTTCTAATATAATCCCCAGGAGAGGGCTTGTGTAGAATGAGGTGAAGGAACAGAGGTTTTGCCCAGGGCTGAGGCTGAAGTGACCCACAGGACAGATGCTATGGAGATAGGGGAGGGTCACCTGAAGACTGGCACTGGGACATTGTGCGTTTTCACCAGGGCCCGTTGGAAGGAGGTGTGCTGGCTGGGTGTGTAGCACTGTGGGTAAACCTGGAGCGTGGGAGTCTCTCTGGTTGAACTTTTGTTGGTGGAGGGATGCCTTATCTGTCCTTTGCTTTCAGGGTTAGCCTAAAGATCAGCATCAGACATGGGATGCTTTGGTACAGAAAGCCGCTTCTCCACTGTAGGAAACCAGTGCCCTACCACTCAGTGACACAACGTGGTGGACTCAACACCCACAAACAAGCTTGTGTGCACAGTGAGGTCCCTCTGTGAGTGAGACAGAAACACTACTCCAAAGCACAGTCTCTCCAGAAAACCTGCTCCTGCTCTGTGCCAAGGGCAGGACAACAGGAGCATCTGTGAGCGGCTTTCCTGTGGCCCTGGTGATCAGAGCACCACGGATGGCTGTCCCATTTCCTGATTATTTAACCACGGTCAGTAGCAGCTTGTTTTCTCTCTTTCAAGTCATCCTGGTCACCCTGGATGTAAAATGCAGAGCATCTGTGTGGGGAGTCTTCAGTCATCTGTGTCTAGCCCTAGTGAAACAGGAAGAAGAGATTTTTCTTTTCTTTTTTTTTTTTTTTAGAAAGTTCTTGTCCTGAGCCTGCAGCTGGACGCAAGGATGGTCTAGTTGTTTTTATTTTTAGAAGGTTGCTGAATGTGTGGGTGGAGGCAGAGACCTTGCTCCCACTATGTTGAGCAGTTTTTTCATGGAGGTCAGCATTTGCTCTGGCCTTTCTAGTGAAGACAGTATCTCTGATGCCCACTTAGAACATGTGACCAGGTTGAACGTGGCTTGACACGCTGCCTTTTCTGTGTCCTGATAAGAAATCCTCAGCAGCCCAGCTGGAATAGAGATGCGGGGCTTTGTGACAGTAGTTCACTCAGCTACAGTCACCACCATCTTTATATTCGATTCTGAATATGAACCAAACCAAACACACACCAACAAACAAAGAACTCCAAAAAGCAGAAGAAATTACTTGGTAGTTTTTCTCATTTACCCCTTCCCTCCTCTTATATGTTGCCAGTCTGTCTGTGGTTCTGGGTATGGATTTATCTGTCTGTGCATGCATCGTCTGTCTATTTATGTACCTAAATTTGAAGGAAACCAGGGAAGCACCTGGGTCCCTCACCCACCTAGCTAAAGGAAAACCAGTCCCCTGCTAGCTGTGAAAGTATTACACCACTAACCTTTTGACAGATCTTTGGGCCTGAGACTAATGACTCAGTTGTATCCCATTTTCTGTAAGCCCCACAGAAAAAGGAGGTGAGTCCTAAAAAGGGAGAAGGGATGATACACCTGTGAGATTGTCCAGTTCAACTTCAGCTTCTCTGTGGAAGTGAGACCCAGTTACTCTTGACAGATGAGAATTGGTTCTTCTCTCCTTAATATTTCCCAGGAAAGGTGATATTTTTCAGTGGTTTTGTGACTTTTTGCTTTTGGGGGTTGAGATTTTCCATGTTTCTGTTTGCCTTTTCATGGCCACAAGCTGGGATTAGGTGTCATGCTGAATTGAACTTCTAATGCAACGTTAGTGGATGGGATTGGCATTCCCATTTTACACTCTTTCATTGGTCTGGCTAAGGTGTTTTAGGAAATGAATGTTTAGATAGTCTGAGAGTTTAATTAAAGGTTGGTGTTTGGTCTTTTGGGCTCAGTCATTTGATTGCCAGTGAAGTTGCCTTCCCTGTACCTTAATCTCCGCTGATAGCCTGCTACTCTTCACTGTCCAGAACTGGAACAGGCCCACAGCCTGAGACTGGATTCTCATGAGAAAAAGTGCAGGAGGGAGAGGAAGTGAGACCCCAGGAGTCTGTTCTCATGACATGGGTTCAGTGGAGACAATGGGATGGGCCCACCCTTTTCCAATTTTCAGTTGACTTTCCTCTTTGATGATCTTTCTTTCTCCTGACCCTTCCGCCCACCCTGATCCTCTCCCAGGGATGGGAAGCAGGATATTTTCACAAGGCCTTTGTTCCTGGGAGGAGCCAATGTGCCTTCTCCAGCAAAACCCTCACTTCCCATGCCAAGTGCTCAGGTGCCCGCAGACTTCCCGTGGGAGTATCTGGGGGTAGCCCAGGCTTTCCTGCCTATATTTTATCCAAACGGGGAGAAAGCATCCCTCTAATCTGTACAAAGTCCTAATTGCTTTTAAAAATACAACGTAAAATGTTAAATGCTGATTGAAATACTAATTGTCCTTTTAATGTCAGTGTAGACCTCATCCATTGAGGGAAGGTATGGTTAGGTCCAGAGGGCAGCGGGCAGGAGCTGTAATGGGAACTGGCTGGGATCTGTGGGGGCTTTCAGGAGGAGGTGGCCACCGGGGAGTTCTAAGTGTTGATGAAAGCTCCCCCACCACAGAGCCACGAGCTGTGAAGCGGGGAGTTCCTGGAGGGATGCTATCGACCTGTTGAGAGCTCTGTAGCCAGCCTCGGTGTGCTTTTCAGCCTTCCGGCCACACCTGTGGCTAACTAGTCCAAATGGACTCCAAGGGCTTTGCTTTCTTCATCCAGCTTCCAGACTAAGGGGTAATTGTTCTCAGTCTCCTAAGCCTCAATCCTTGACCTTCCAAGCACATTGTCACAGTGGCTACTGGAATGTTTTCTAGCCTAAAGGGTTTCCCATTAGAGAAACCCCATTTTCCTCCACCCTACTCATCTTGAAACACCTTTTGCAACATCATCTCAACACCAGTTTTGAAGAAGCAAACAGGTTCCTGGCCTCCATCTCTTTCCTCAGGAATGGCCATATTTGTGTGGCTTTCTCTGGCACATGCTGTAAGCTACAGTGGGTTTGTAAGATCATGTGCTGGTGTTATCACCATGCGTTAATAAGCTGATGTTGCTATGTAGTAGTGCTCTACATACAAAGCTTCTTCCAGTGTGAGTTAAGTTGTCCTATATACAGTAATTCACAATCAAATCCATCTCCCTGACTCCTGAACTTAGAACACAGTTCCTGATGCTGGAAATGGAAGAGCTGTGCCTTTCCTTAAGCTGGGAGTGAACCCTTCTTCCCCAAACAAGCTTCTTTGTAACAAGCATGCAAAAAGAGTGTTGAGAATACTGTTGAAAATTTGAAAAATCAGCAAAGATATGTTTACATTCAAAATCCTTTCTTATAGCTATTTGAAAATAGACAATAAATTACTAACTAAAGTCGCCCTACAGTGCTATAGAACACTAGAATTCATTCCTCCTGTCCTGCTGTAATTTTATGTTAGCCAGCCCTTCCCTACCCCCTCTCCACTACCCTTTCCCAGCCTCTAGTAACCAATATTCTACTCTCTACTTTTATGAGATTAATGTTTTTCACTTCCACATATGAGTGAGAACATGCAGTATTTCTCTTTTTGTTCCTAGCTTATTTCGCTTAACATAGTATCTTCCAGGCTCATCTGTGTTGCCACAAATAACAGGATTTCATTCTTTTTTATGACTGAGTAGTAGTCCATTGTGTATATGTACCACACTTTATATTCTCAGGGATTGAGCCCTGGGCCTCGGTGTTAGGAGCAGCACAGTCTAACCAACTGGAGCTAACTGGCAAGCCCCCCAGTCCACATTTTATTTGTCGATCTATCTGTTGATGGACACTTAGGCTGATTCCATATCTTTCTTGGCTATTGCGAATAATGCCACAATGCACATGGGTGTCCAAATATCTCTTTGACATACTGATTTCCTTTCCTTTGGATACCCAGCAGTGGGATTTATAGATCAGATGGCAGTTCTATTTTTAGTTTTTTAAAGGAACTTCCATACTGTTTGTACATGTATCAGAATATCACACTGTACCCCTTAAAGATATACAATTATTATGTCAATTAAAAAAATAATAAAAAAGGTCTACAAACCACCACTTAACTTGGACCCACATGAGATCAAGAGAATTGTCCATGTTGCTTACCTCATCCTCCCCTATCTGCTTCCTTCCTACAATTTAATTTCACAAACAGTTTTAGATGGGAAGGCCATTTTCCAGCTGCAGGTGGTCCTGGTGCCCCACACCTGGGCACAGGAGCTTTGTATATTAAGGGTTTTAACCTGCCCGACAAGAACATCCATATTCCAGTGCAACTTGTGGAACTCGACACAGTTTTCCTAGAACCTCCTCTTTCCTAAAGGGAAGTTATCACCATCTTATGTTGAGAGAAAACTAAGCAAAAGGAGGTAAACTTCCCTGCAACCAGGCAAGATCTTCCCCTATGCAAATGCTCCTGGCCCACCTGGAAACTGGTGAAAACGGGAGCCCTTCTTAGCACCGCCCACTGACCCCAGCTCAGATCTAATCACACGGTGAGAATGTGTATGCTCGAGTTCAGAGTCATTTTTGAGCTGCATGTTCAAGGCAAAGTTTGCTCAACTAGATAAACTGGTTGGCTGCTCTTGCTCATTTGTTTCACATTTATAACTGAATTTATAACTCCCAGATTGTAGCTGTTGGAATCTCACTAATGGTTATGAGTGGCTTTATCGCTTGTACCACATTATCACTGGAGCTACAGGTGCAGTGAACTGGACTGCCACTGCTGCAGGCAGGAGATAAGCTTTGAAGAAACACTTGCCAAAAGAATGCTCTAAAGCAAACTCCACCTCTCCCTCTTCTGCGTTCCTTTATGCCCCCTCCCCGACCCTCAAGCTCCAAAAGAAAGGGAGAAGAGAGAAAGGCAGTATCCCAGCACATGCTCACTGCACGATTTTGCAAAACCAAAGATGTTTTACTTTTCACTAGGAGAAAAAAATACACATTAAGAAGCTTTTAGAACGATAGAAATTTCATATAGACACTGATTTAAATATTTCTCCTCAAAGTAAGAAGATATTTAAAGAAAGGATTTTCCACTCTTCCTGGTGGAACTATTTCCTCTCCACCGCTGTGATGACGTTGTGACGAGCGGCTGGGAAACCAGGGTGGACACTATGTGGAGGCTCAGGAGCTGTGGGTTCTGGTCTCTACTGAGGGCAGGAGACCAAATGGTGCGAGTCCAGTTTATAATCTCAAACGCAGGGACGTTGGAATAAATGTTCTCTGTGGTCTCCTCCAGGTTGCGGAGCCTACAAGGAGGAGCAGTGAGTGTAGCACAGGCTGGTTCTGCTGGAGCACGTGTGAGCTGCTTCGTGCTTACTCTGGGAACTGTTCTGTAAATCTGAAATCAGGTCAGAATTTTAAGGAAGTTACAGTTTTATAAACTCTATACAGAAATTCTATAAGAAGACTCTGGTAGATTTAATCTACTCGTGGAAAAATGAACTTTTATTTTTGCCACAGTGTCATGAAGTCAGACTCTTACTGGTGTTCAGTGTCCCTTAGACACAAGATTTCAGATTCAGGCACTTTGGAGAATAGATGCTGTAAAGCTAAGCTAATGTCGGTATCCTGCCAACGTCGCCAATTGTAGCACTCTTCATCCTGTTCCTGACGCCAACTGTAAAGCTAGGTGACCACACCAGTTGTCGGGCTCTTTTACCTGCCGGTAATCCTGCCTTGACAGGGCCAATTGTTGAGCTAGGACTGGGTCTGGAGCTCATAGACCCCTCAAGCCTATTCACAGACTAGGTCACAAACCCTTCACACGCCAGGCTGGGTCCCCAGAACCCTCACATGCCAGGCTGGGTCCCCAGGCCCCTCACACAGGTCTACGAGCTAGGTAACCAGCAAACAAGTCCTTGGAAGTGGTAGGTTGGAAAACACGGCTGCACGTGCAGCGGCGCCCAAGGCAGTAAACCCCAGCCAAGGTGGGGGCGCCACGCATGTGCACTAACTCCGCCCCCACACAACCTATTCACAGCAAATGCTGGCAAAGATTCTGAACATCTGAGGGGCCCTGCCCACTTTCCTATATTTTCCCAACAGATGCCCAACCCTTGATTCAGAATTCAGATGTTGCCCAAAGTCACCCAGATCTTGAGGTTGGGGTCCCCTCATGTCCTTCTGACAACCTGCTTGCAGAAGGGAAGGGTGGCACCATTGTTGAGGAGCTGCTGTGTACTAAACACTCTAACAAGCATTCAACGTTCACTTCTGCGAAGAGTGTTCTGCACATAGCATTGTTTTATTTGCACACAAAATATCATTAAGTAAAGCAACAGACAGCCCACGTTTAGAGAAAAAAGTGTTTTCACCTTCAGTGGAGTGGTAGAAATGGAATCCTCATAAAAATCACATTTGATGGGTATCATCCTTGTTTAACCAGCGGGGAAATTGAAGCCCAAAGAGGTCTTATTTCCACACGTCCCCCTCATCCCCCCTCCAGTGGGCAGGTGAAGGGATGTGGGTTCCCATTAGAGCCCAGGAGGAGAAAAACTGCTCATGAAGTAATGGAATGCAGGGAGGCCCAGAGAGGCTTCATTTTAGAGGCAGTGCCTGGGAAGAAGGGATCACTCTTCTGAACTTCGAGGTGGAAGGTGAGAAGGGGATTCCAGATGGAGCCCAGAGGGCCGGTATTATCAAAGCAAGGGGCAGAAGGGGCAAGCCACATTTGAAAGAATTTGAGAATCCCTGTCTGCCTGGTGCTTAAGGTGTAAGAGGAAAAGGAGTGAGGTGCTAGGCCTAAGAAGCTCGCTGGGATGAAGGACTTGGCCAGGCAAATTCAGTGCTGTGTGGTGGGAAGTGATGTGGTCTGAGCAAGGGGCTGAAACCAAGCCCTCCTACTTACAACCCATCCCCCCACCTTGCCACTGAGTATGGTGCCTTTTAGAGGCCAAAAAAAAAAACAAATGTGGACTACTGAAAGTAATCATCCAGTTTTGAAAAACATGCACGATAAGTGACCATGAGATCTTAAACATAGAGAAAATTTAGTTTGTGAATTCTTGAAACTGTATTTTGTCCTAGGGTGACCAACCATCCTGGTTTGCTGAGGACTGAAGGGTTTCCAAGGACAAGTGACTTCCAGTGCTAAGACAGGGACAGTCCTAGGCAGAAAGGTCACTCTCACTGCCTACAGTAAACTTTAGATTATAAAAAGAAAGAATTGCATTGAAAATTCTCATAGAGAACTCACAGAAGGCAAGACTATGTCTGTGAAAAAGACTGAGGCAGAAGATGGTCATGTCTCCATGTTTTAGGCAAATCCACTTATGTTTTATATTCCTATTTAGTTCATTCATTCATTCCAACAGCAGTTGTTTAGCTCCTACTGTGGGCAGCTGTTGTGCTAGATTCTGCAGTAGCAGCTGCAGGCAGGGCCCGGCTGTCACTGGGCTCTGACAGCAGCCCCTGGCACCTGGGGAAAGAGCGTCATCCTGAGGTTGGTGGTCGTGTTTGCTTTTATCACACAAAACTTTCTTAAGCAATGGACTTTAGCAGTTATTTACTTATTTGTGTTTGTTTTTTGGACTGTTTGTATATAGAGGAGAGAGAGATTTATCTTGCCAAAGACAGTAACAGAAGGCAGCATCTGTCCTGGCCAGAGGTGGAGTGGTTTCAGAAGGCATGGGTTCCAGCTGCATTTATGGACAGTGTGTTACCTCTCTGAGCCCATTGTCCTGTGGGTGAACTGGGGAAAATGATACATGTCTTTTTCTCCTCCCAGAGATAAGGTGGATTCTAAAAGAGGCGACATGCTTGGAGCACATCATACTCTGCACAAGTGCTCTCTGAAGGGCTATGTGTGCTGTGGGGAAAATAGGATAATTTAGTCAGGCTCCCTCAGCTCAGGTCTGGTTGGAGGTAGAGCAGCACATTCTTAATTCTTTGTAAACAAATTGTGTGTGCGTGGAGTTAGTGTGCATGTGCACCAATGTATCTTTTTATTTTTGTTGCTATTGTGTGTTCTTGAGTTTGTGAAGCAGGCTGGCCAGCAGAGAGCTCGTGTCTAAAAACAGAACATGTTTACTCTGCTGGCAGCTGCTCAGTTTCAGTTTTTCTTTGGACTTTGCCAGTAGCAGTTGAGTTTCTGAGTTTCTCTTTATACTGCCTAGCTCCTAGATGTGTGTGTGCTGAATAGAGACTATTCCTTCTTCAACCAAGGCTCCAAGGACCTTTTTGTTGGTTACCTAGCTCATAGACCTGCGTGTGAAGGGTTTGTGAATGGGCTCGAGGGGTCTGTGATCTGTAGACCCAGCCCTCGCTCTACACGTGCCAACCATTAAGACTTCATGGAGAAGATCTCATGTAAACTAGATGTTAAAGAACACGTAAGATCTTCTTTAAAGATTATCATTTTTATTTGTAAAGTTTTTAACATTTAATATATATATGTGTACAGAGCGTGCTCTCAAAGGGTGGTTCACATTGTGTTTACTTATAATATTTGAAAGCCCTGCTTTGATTTCAAATATATTTCATATTTTATTATTCTTTCTTATAAGAATTTTGGAATGCTTACTTTGGAAGTTAGAGAAATATAAAAATAAATAGTCATGCCACCATACACAACCAGCGGGAGAGAACTTTTCATGGTCTTACTCCAAGACAGAAAGCCTGAAATCCACCTCCAACGTGAGCCCATGCCTCTTGCAGAGTGGGTACGCCCTGTGTGCCTCTGCTCTCTGTGGCCCGTGTGCATCCCACACTTCCCTGTAGCCTTCCTGTTCTTTCTGGCCTCTGATTCTGGGCTGCCAAGGACAGAGCAGAGAGACCTGCGAGGAGAGAGCAGGGCCAGCCATGCCAGTGCCAGAGGAGCTCAGCGGAGAGCTTGGCAGCATCTGGGTCCAGGCAGGAGCCGCCTCCCCAGCAGCTACAATATTAACAAGAGCAGTGGCAGCTTCCCCAGCCTCCAGCTCAGAAGGCTCTGCACAGGCAGCGTTAATCATTTTCTTCCTGAACGCTTGTGGATGTAATTTGCAAATTAAAAAAAGCAACTCTGAAGGAGGCAGTCATGTTCTACCATGGTCTAAACGACTGCTCCCCTAAGTTCCAGCAGAAGATGGGCCTCCTGCACTCTGCCTCCCAAATCCCAGAGGGTGAGTCAGTGAGGGGGGATCATCGAGGTGACTGCTTGTAGGAGAGATGCAGAAGCCAACACCAGCAGTGGTCCAAAGCCAGGGTGCCCCACACCACCAGACAGGGCCAGGTGGGAAGGGCCATTCCCTGGTCACTGCCTGTCCTTGGAAGGTGGGGACAATGCCCTGGCCCCCCAGGGGTTGTGAGGGTGAAGGAACACCGACATGTGAAAGTCCATGTAAGAGAATAGGAGATCAACTAAGTATTAGGTTTCCTTTTTCCTTCCAGTCATTTGAATCAAATGTCCTCACTCTCTGAGACTCTCAAAGCACTTTAGAGTTAATGAATTGTTAGCCCTCACACTAGAATGCATTAAATAAGAAGGAGGTATGTATATATTCAGGCATGACTACATGCAGCCCTTTTTAGGGGTAAGATTTTTCATCTGTAACTGATGCCGGAGGTGGGGCCTGGGAACCCAATAGCCAGCCTCAACCCACTTCGTCCTCTTAGCAGGTTCTTGACTCTGCCACAGGAAAGAATTCAAAGGCGGAGTCACGGTACAAAGTGAGAATAGGTTTAATGTAATGAATAAGAGACACAGATTTCAGAGAGACCACAGCCTAGCTCCAGAGACCAAGCAGGGCCCACACCAAGTTTAACACAAAAGCAAGAAAAATATACTTAAAGCTCAGTACAAAGTGTAGGCTGGCTCAAGAGAGTGAGCAGCTGCTTGCTGAAAGTAAGTTTGATACAAAGCAAAGCACAGACACCTCAGCCAGCCAATGCAGCAAAGTGAGCAACAACCCCACCTTTTACTGGGCTTGGGCTTTTATAGTTTCACAATCTAATTTCAGTTAAGGGGGTGGTTTCCAGTTATGTAACATTAATCTTGCACATGCTCAGTCGGTCTCTTCTTGGACCATGGTTATTGGTCAGACCCTGTCACATGCACCAGACTTATTCAAGACTATTCTGTGCTCTCTAGCACCTCTAGTGGAAGGCCATTCAACCACCAGGGTTATATAACCCTTCTGTACTCAGCATGCCCAGCCACTGGGTTTGCATAAGCCAGCCCCTTGTGGTCTCATTTTCCCCCTGTTAGTGCTGAAAGTAGGTCTAACTAGCAACAGAGACTTTCCTCTAGGGGAAGACCTAGGTGGGGAGCCTAAGACTTCAGGGAGTGGCTTGAAACCCAGAGCTATGTCCTGAAGCCTGAGCCCAGGGAAACTGAGCACGTCCTTTTTCATAACCACAAGTTAAGTCAGCAGGTAGAAAACATGGCCTGCATTAGTGGAAGGGACCTTCTATCTAAATCTGCTGCTATATCAGACCAACTTTTGTACTTTAATTTCTATATTGAGTCTGTTCTTTCATCTGAAGTTTGCTTTTTGTCACTGGCTTTTTCAACTTAGTGCAGACCTCTGGCTTTCTTTACCAACGACCCAATAAAAATACTTCTTTCCACTAATAAATTGCTGTATAATTTTCCAGCACTTAATTTCGCTTTTACAACAAACTTTGAGAAATGCCTACAAATCATTTTCAAGGAAACAGTTTCAGAGACGTTGGAGGATTTCACAAACTTTGAATCTAGAAAGAGGTGGACTGAGGTTTGGAGCCCAATTCTTATTTCAAACTCTGTACTGTAGGCAGCAGTCCGCTAGGAACCTCCAATGTGCTGCTGTAAGCCGAGAAAGGCTTCCATCGTCCAGTATGATAAAAGTGTGCCAAAGTGTTAAGGGACTTGGGGCTGGAATGTTTGTGGAGACTCAGTAAGGCTCCCTCAGTGGTTCAGATCTTATCTTGTGGGGGACTACTAGTGAAGAAACATGATGAAAGCTGTGTTTGATGGTCACCCTGGCAGCTCCCAGAAAGCAGTTACGTGGGGAGACTGGAGGCAGGTGGGCAACCAAGCAGGTTATTTCAGTAGTTCAGAGAGAATTAGGGAGGCACGTCCAGCTCAGAAATGGAAGGACTAGACAGAGTAAAAAATCAACTGCCACTAACACTGATGAAAAGTAGAAGCTAAGAAAAAGAGGTGTGAAAGCAGAAGGACATTTCAATCCTGGATAACTCAGGAGAAGGTAACACCAAGAGCAGGAAAGGTGAGGGGCAGCGATGCTGACTGTGGCTCTGGCCACCCGCGTTAGGGCCTGGGAGGAACCAGGATGAGGGCGGTCAGCAGAACACGGAGACAGTGAGCTGGGCAGAGAAGTGCTTGAGGCGCAGGTTAGGGAGGAGTCTGAACAGGGATGGTAGCTGGCAAGTCAGGGATGCGACACAGGAGAAAAGAATCCTCGTCCCTCTGAGTTATGGCTTTCTGCAATGGTGAGGTGTAGCACAGTGCCTTGGCTTTGTTTCAGATTACTAACAAATAGGAGCATTAAAGACAATCATCACTGTCCTTATGTTAACATGTGGGCCACACTTAGCAGTCATATGGATCCTCATTAAACAAATGACATTTCAGAGAAGGGTAAGATCCATGCCACACAGCTCCATTCCTAGTTCTTTTTAACTAGGGAAGGTTTGGCCTCTAACAATGGGAAAGAGCAAACAGCTCTCCTGGGCTTTCCAAGTGTCTAAATGATCATCTTTACCTTTCCATATTGCCGACCATAAACCTCACAGAATGACTTCTCCAAACAAGCAGAAAATATTCAGCTCCTTAATCCTAAATCAAAGCCAAACTCGTTTTAAAACGAAAGAGAAAAACTCTTAGAGGCAACTGTGGCCACCCCTCCCTTCTCAAGATCAAACAAGATGGTGCGCCTTTCAGTGTGCTTTAACTTCACCCTGATGTTAGTCATGTCTAATTAAAGCTATTCTGTGCCATCTAGTTTCTAAGGACGGCCACTGTGCCACGCCCTCATAATGGCAGTCAATGTGCCTAAATCTATCACCAGGTTTTCTCAATTAGCAGTAGCAATTACAACTCCAAAGGCAACAGCCATATCACAGCAAGGTTAACCAAACACCATAAAGTCATTAGGAATGAACAGAACCACAATCCTAGTGACATTATGCACAGACATACAATGGGATCAGGATGTAGCATAAACATTCCCAATTATGGGTGAGATTTAGGCGTTTGGTACACTGAAAATGTGTGCCTGGGGCTGTGATGTGATGAGAAAACCAGGCTGCAGCAGGCCCCAGCCCTGTGCTTCAGGGTTGCAGGGTCAAAGCCAGCCAAAGGGCGGTGACCTGACGTCTTTAGAGTGTTCTAAGTGATGTCCTGATGACTGGCTCTCAGCACTGCTCTCACTGAGCTCTCCTTAGGGCAAGCCCTGTTGGGGGACAGATAAAAACATGAAATACACCTGTAGATCATGAGCAAGGACTCTAATCAATGTTTTTGCTAATGAGTTTATGTAAGGAAAGGAAATGAGAATGTGTCAGCTAGCCAACCCCTGCCCTTCACTTGTGGGTGTTTCTTAATCAAATCAAACTCCAGCCCACACCCTACCCTACAGGGCAAAGAAAAGTTGTCGTTGTTGGGCCGCTCCTTGTTCTGTTCTTTCCTGAGCAGACAGAGAATTTCCTGCTCTGGAATTATAAATCTCTTTACTCCATGAGAATGTTTAAAATTACTTAAAGTTTAATATCAACGAAGCAACCTTGAACTTGAGCTCCCTCCCTCCCTCTATCCCTGCTTGTCTACACAAACGGATGGAGTGCCATTTGGTGACATACATGTGTGCCTGTGTATGTGTACACATACACATATATACACACATATATGTAATTATGACACACACTGTGTGATACACACCATATGATACAAAGGCATATACACACGATGTATACTTGCATATATATAAGCTGTATTAGCTCAGGCTACTGCAACAAAATACCACAAGTTGGGAAGCTTAAACAACAGACATTTATTTCTCACATTTTTGGAGAGTGGAAGTCCAAGATCGAGATGCCAGCAGGGTCAAATTCTGGCGAGGACCCTCTTCCTGGCTTGCAGATGGCTGCCCTCTTGCTGCATTCTCACATGGCAGAGAGAGAACAAGCTCTCTGGTCTCTTCTTGTAAGGGCATTAATCCTGTCATGAGGACTCCACCCCGTGACCTCATCTATACCTAATTATCTCCCAAAGACCACATCTTCAAATTCCATCACCTTGGGGGTTAGGTCTTCAACAAACGAATTTTGGGGGACACAATTCAGTCCCCAGCAATGACCGAGCAAATTCACCCGGACACTGCAGTCTGACACAGCACGGTTACTGAGGCTTATTCAGTTTTCTGTTACATTTGTCCTTGAGACATATTTTTAGGCAATGAGAACAAGGAATTATGTGCTCAAACAGGCTTAGAACAGACTGCTCTTGAGAACAAAATAATGACCCATTTCCCCCAAAAGTAGATTTAAATCTTTCTTCCCTTTTTCTTTTCTGAATTTCTTGAAAACTCAGATGATTTCATGAATACATTTTTGTGTCCCCAGTGAAACAGGGACCACACCACACATTTCTCTCCCCATCCATCCCCCACACCCCAGAGGACTGAGGCTGGAGAAACATTGTGACCATTTGCTGAGTGAAAAATGTGATACTTCTCTGTACACTACATGCCTTACCTTTCGGGTACATTTTCAGGTGTACGTTTCCGTGGCATTAAGTCCACCCACAGTGCTGTGCAACCAGCCCCACCAGCCATCTCCCGAACCTCTTCACCTTCCCAAATTGAAACTTTGTGTTCATTAAACAACATCTCCCCACTCCTCCCTCCCCCAGCCCCTGGCAGCCCCGTTCTACTTTCTATCTCTATGAACTGGACTACTCTACCTGATATAAATGTGGCTGGCTTACTACATTTAGCATAATGCCCTCAAGGGTCATCCACGTTGTCGCGTGTGTCAGAATTTCCTTCTGTTTCAAGGCTAAATAACATTCCATTGCCCCCACTGCCTGTTTTTGTAAATAAAGTTCTTTATTTTCAGGTCACTTACATGTTGTCAGTATCTAGATAGAGATTAGCAGTTGTGACAGAACTTTATAGATGGCAAAGCCAAAACTATTTACTCTCTGGCTTTTTATAGCAAACAGTTGCAGATCCTTGTTACAGAGAATACGGTAGAATAAGAAACAGTTTCTGCTGAGAAAGAGGCAAAATGTTTCCAAGGCCTCACAGTCAAGACCCCCCCATCCCCAGTGTGCTGTTCCACAAGTTCGCTCAGACAAGCGTGCATTCAATGCACCTGACCTGGCTCTGCCGCTTTACCATGGGACCCAGTGACAGCCAAGTTGAGGGCTGCCTGTGTGTAATGGCTTTAGAAATTCTTTGCATTCTCACTCTGAACTCAATTTGTCCTGTCGACATTTTTTAGCCACATGAGAGGGTCCGTGTGGCCTGCTATACAGTCTTGCAAGAAGCCTAGACAATGCTATTAACAGAGGGAGTCCAAGTGGGCAGCGGTGCCCTTGCCCCTACATTGGGCACAGCCATCTGCCCTCCACGTGCGCAGCGACTGTGCACAGTCAGCAGTTCCCAGCACTGCGTCTGTAACCAAGGGCAGCGGAGGAAGATCACCTGTCCTGCCCTGTGCATAGCGCTGCCTGCAGTGAGGAGGGTGACCCTCGCTGTGAGCGAGTGGGCTCTGCAGATGCTGAGGCAGACAGGGGCACAAGGCCCTGCTCAATCGTGCCCCGTGCTCGCGCCTGGTTGGTCAGGCTGAGAAGTGCTCTCTGCAGCCGCAGCCACGGAGCCCCTTACGTATTAGTCGCAGATCGATCCTGAGAAACACTCATAAGCCAGGACAGGCTCCTCCTGTGCGGCTGTAAGACTCCTAAAAACCAAATTCCAATGTAGACTGCCTTAAGGGAAGTTTGCTAGGAAAGTGTATTTTAAGATACAATTCACAGACCAGGAACTCTGGCCACATTTTCTGCCACAGGACATTTCCAAAATTAGGACTTGAACTGGAATTTGAAGGCTGAGTGAACATCATTGCAGAGATACTCTTAGGAAATAAGAGCCTTTGAGGAGAAAAGGCCTTTATGCTGGGCCTGGTTGTTAGAACAAGCTAGAGTTCTTGCGAATACCTTTGCTTTTACCAGTGATCATTTTTGTGAATAGCTATTTTCTTGATGAAAAATAATCAATGGAAAGATGTAATTTTTTAGATTTTATAATGAAATAAAATGTTTTATTAATTATAATTAATAAAAAATAATTTATAAAATGGTGTCGATTTCATGTCCTGAACGAGCTGGCAGCTCATGCACATGACTCTCAACCTGTCTCTACTCCACTCAGTCTCTGACCTTTCATTTGCATTCTGCGCTTTTTAAAAAAAAGTTTGTTCTCATTGCAGGTTTGCCAGGTATGAAATCTGTACTCAGCAAAAGCAAAAGCACCAGGCTCCGTGACTCCCTCAGCACTGGGCTCCAAGCTTCAGTGGGCTAAGGATGAACCACACTCAGTCACCAAGGGCACACTTGCCAGGCCACCACAGGTGGGTATTCCAGAGTCTACATGGAAAGATGGTGATTCTGCTGCCAAAACTACTAACGTGCAGTGGCCAACCAAAAGGGACAGTTAATTCCAATCACAAGAACACAGCTTCTCCTCTTGTCCAGCTTTAGAAGCAGAGAACTTTCCACTTTCAGCAGGCCAGCTTCCAGAACTGGACCCACTCACATGAGTGCTGTATGCATTTTAAGCTATTTCCTGGGAGCACTGAGGGGTTGTGTAAAATATCCACGCTCCCCAAGTCCGAAGGGCCATACTCATTTGCATAATTGGAAAGAGAAACTAGTATCTGTGACTACAGCAAGCTCTTCAGAAGCTCCTGGCTTTTATCAAGTTAATGAGCTTGACTAGGGGTTGGTAAACTATGGTACTCAGACCAGGTTTGTCTTGCTGCCTGTTTTGTAAATAAAGTTTTATAGAAACACAGCCAAGCTCATTTGTTCACATGTCTATGCTGCTTTCCCTCTACAACAGCAGACTTGAGCTGCAACAGACACCTATGACCCACAAAGCCAAAAAACATTTACTATCTGGTCCTTTACAGAAAAATCTTGTTGCGCCCTGAGCTATGTTAATGCCAAAGAGCAACTCATGTTCATTAACTCGGGTTCATAGGCAGGAGGTCAGGGATAGCGTGCAGAGACCTACCTGGCTCATACAGAACAGTCACTCCTACCGGAGCAAGCTTGGGAAAGGAAAGCACTTGATGAAGTGAACATAAAGGAAACATACCGTGTACCACACTTTCTAATTCCCTTTCTGATTTACTCTCACAAATGCTATTATCAGTATCTTTTCCATCAAGGTATGACATCAATTAAAATGACTCTCAGGTTACTAGAAGGACCCAAGGACTTTTCCAGTTTGATAACACCTTTCGTCCCTTCTCTTTGGGCCCCTGCCTTTGCTGAAGCCTGTTGCTCACCTGTTTCGCCCTCACCACTCCCTGCTCCCGCCTTCATTGCTTCCCCCACCCCACCGGTTTGTGCCAGCACTGATGGAACAGACTCTGGCAGCCACAAAAGGGAAAGAACCGTCACAAAACTGGGGCCTGCATTTACAGGTAATTTGCTCACAGAGCAACTGGCTCTGAGTTAGGAGACCTAGATGCAGGTTCCACCTGTGTCACTAACCAGCCATGTGACCCAGGGCTGATCCCATGAGAAAGAGTGGGCTATGGGTAATGGTTTTCATAGCAATTGAAGAGCATGAGATAACCCGAGACCTACTGCATTAGCATCACTCGTGAGTAAATTCCTGAATTATAGTTTTATTTCTATGAGTATTTATGAGCAAAGGTATATCTACATTTCACAATTAAATATTTTTAGCCATTTAGTGAACTCCTATTGGGTACCCACTGTGTGAGTTAGAGTGGGTCGCCCTATGCTGTGATAAATAAATCTCAACATTTCCACAGCTCCCAACACTGTGAGTCGGGGTGGGAGGGGTGCAAAGCTCAGTGTTCCTCACGTGACCCCTCCTACCTGGTGACATCACCACCACCACCTGTGTAAGGAGAAGGGGGATGACGAAAGGATTGCACCTAGGAGATTTTACAGGCATACATCATGTCCCACTCCTCTGGTCTCATGTCACATGGCCCCAAACAAAGTGCAGGAGGGCTGGCCAATAGAGTCTGACTGTGAGCCCTGAAGAGGAGGGAAAAGCCAGGTAGGGTCTGCCACACTCTCTATGTGCCCAACATATACCAGATATCAAAGAGGTTAATGAACAAATTGGGGTTCCTGTGAAGATTCATCTAAAATCAGGAGTCTTGATCTGAGAACGGGAATCAGGTTCTATCTCTTGTCATAATTTGTTTCTTACCTCAAGCAAACTTTCTGTAGATAATTTTGAAGTTCATTATTTGGGAGGTACCCAAGTTGCCACGAAGTGGTAGCTCTCCTTTTGTTTTTCTTTAGAGCTTAATTCTGTTTTGTCTTAAACCATTTGTACCAGTTATTAAGCTCTCGTCTCTGAGTTTCAAACCCTCTCTTGTGTACCCTGCTTTGTGATACTGGGGCTGGGACTATATTGCCATTTGCCTGTTGGCTCCTTGTTAGAACCAAGGAAGGTAGGCAAAGGGACTTTCTCCTTTCTGTAGCCAGTTGTTCCTTTCAGTGTCGCTCCCAAAATTCTGATGCTGGCTGCATCCTTCAGCTTGTCTTCCATATCATCAGACATTTCAGTTGAAACTGATTTCATTTTTCCTGACTGGCCTCTGACCGACACAGCATTTTACAACTAAAAGTACACATTAAATGATGAGTCTTGCATTTTATTAGTTTTTTTCAAGGGCATTCAAGTATCATCTAGTTTGCTAACCCCCTACAAAATGCTGGTCAGTTCCGAAAACTGTTTTTTTCTAAGCAAAACATATCATGCTTTCATTTTAGCATATAAAATTGATTTATTAGAATAAAATATCAACAATTGGCTAAGCAGAATTATTTGAACTGTTTACACTCATACAATGAAGGTCAATTACTTGTTGAAGTAAATATCTTCTGCAAAGTTTAGAAAGGTCAACTATAAATTCTCTATCCCCCACTTTTGGTTTGAAGACTAAAATCAGTTTTAATTCAAGTCATTTTTTATTAATGACCTTTACAAACAAATGAGATTTTAATGAAAGCACACAATTTTTATTCTGAAGTTTGAACAGATAATGATGAATGACTTTCATATGTTATTTTATACAATGCAAATGGTATTAACATCTGATTCCAGTGGAGCCCCTCCTCTGCATGTCTATATGTGTGTGCAGTCTGTCCAGCTGGCTCGCTGTCCTTTGCTCAGTTCCTGTTTGCAGATGCTGTGCCTTCTGTCTGCACACCCTTCCCTTCCTGGGATAGGTGCCCTCTGTTGTCCCATGGTTATGCTGTGCACACACCTATTACAGTACTTACCTGGCTGCACTGGAATAATCTGTTAATGCATATCTGTCCTATCGTCTAAGGTACAATATCCATGAATATCGTTAGGTCAGGGTGATGCTCAGTCATCCTTGTAAATAGCGTGACTGGCACATTGCCAGGCCCTCAGATGTTCAGTGAAGGTTTGTTGCATAGAGCACTGGATGACGGGTTTTTAGCCAGGTCCATCACTTGCATGAGAAGAGTAAGGCCCCTAGCTTAGTGCTGATGAGCCCAGGAGTGACATGTGTGCATCTGCAATGCCGATCAGAAGGGATCTAAGTCACCAGGGCAGAGTGTGGAGCCCTTCACACCCTGAGCCCCACAGGCCGCAAGAGCCAAGCAACAGGCTGTGGCCAGATCAAGAGCAGCGCCCATTGCTTGAACACAAGCACTCCAGGGCCTTTGCGTGCCCTCGTGTTGGGACTTGACCATGGGTGAATGCCGATGGGCAGAGTCCGTTCAGCAGGCACGTGCTGGAGTAAGTCTTCTCTCTCCAGAGGTTTGCTTAATCTGCCTCCAGCAACAGTAGGACTCTCCCATCTGTGGCTCCCTGAGAGCACAACGGGAGTCAGCCCAATACTGATGGACAGAAACTGGGGAAAAGGACGCTTTTCTCTTTTGGCTGAAATGGCCTATTACGGAAAACCCAGACCTGCCTGGGCTCCGTCTCAGCATCTGAGACATTTTCCCTTGTGCAGAGTCCCTCGAGCAACTGCTTTTACTGCCTCACATTTCATATGAGTAATAGAAGCTGTTTTTTCAGACAGCTGCTTTGAGGGTTACACATACTGTTTTAAAGTTGCTTAGGATTTAGACTGGTATGACTGATATTTATACTGTTAGAATTTAATTGAAAATACTTAGTTTATTAGCTCTAGTTAATCCAAGTTATTTTTTCCTAGTTAAGAACATGCCAAAAGCTGTAATTTGATCATTTTTATATGAACCAAAATAGATTTTGGCTTCAGGATGGGAGGAGGGACAAAGATTTTATTCCCTTTCAAAACTGGCCTGACAGTTTAACTAGCTAAGTTAACAGACATGAGAAGAAAGAAATTTCATAGGGAAAAAACGAGCTATGAAAATCCTGAGATGTTTTCATTGAGATCTGCCTGGGGCATCTGTCTGAAATGATCTGCTGCTCCCTGCATCTGGGGGCTCTCAGGCACATCACTGTGTCCCTGTACCTCTGCCCAGCTCGATGGAGGTGCCTAAGCCTGCTGATGACTGAGAGTGGCAGAGTCCCTTCTCCCTCTGTCCCGAGGGTTCTGAGAACCTGATAGGTTCTGGCAAGATCCCTTTGCCCCCAGCATACTCCAGACAGGTGGGAGATCGATGCCACCCACCCCATGTCTCCTCCCCTGTGTCCCATCTGCCTCTTAACTGCGGGAGGAGATGGGGCTGCCTCTGTGACCAGTAAGGCTCCATTCGACCAGTACTTACTGTCCACTCACTAGGCCAGGCTCTAAGGAGGGGTAGGAAGCAGCCAGTGGTGAGAAAAAAGGCACAGTCCCTGCCCTCAAAAAATCTACTATTTGGTTGGACATAGAATACATGCAACATTAAAATTTAAGTAATGCCAGGAGCTAGACAGCAATCCAAGACAATCATGCAAAGATGTCACTAGGTATGGTATGATTAGCTGCCAGATAAGTGGCATAGATGTGCACGAGACCACTGGAAATGAGGGAGAAGCTATTGGCTTTCTTTAGGGAAGCTACTACAATGCATAGAAAAATGTGATTTTTCTCATGTGCCTCCATGCCAAACTCTCTCATTCCTTCGTGCTAACTTGAGAGCGTTTCAGAAAAATGCTCTGAGCTAGGTGACATCAGCCTGTCGTCACCATCACCACAGTGGCCGTCACACATTCAGGCGAGGTGTGCCCTCCACCAGCCTGTGCACAGTGCATGCACATTCAGTGGCACCCGGCGAGGTCCACCCTGTCCCCTGCCACCACACTCGGGTGCTGGCCTGGACAGACTTGAACATCGTCACCTGGTTCAAATTCTAGCTCATTCTCCAACCCATTGCTTACAGTTCCTGCATTTTTGCAGTGATAAAATATAAAGATCATAACAATTTCTCCTTCCTTACTTATAGGGATATGGCGGATACTAATTATTCCTAAAACAAAATCTGCAAAGGACTTGGACACAGCATCATTGTCCTTGTGGATCCTGGGCCTTTATGATTCTGTTCACATGAGATACAGCGAGTGCTTTAATCAAAATACCACTTACTCTAATGAAAATCACTCAGAAGCATTTAATCCACCCAACCCCAAAAGTGCTACACTTCCATGTGCACGCCTGTGCGAGCTGAGGTGGAGGTGGGTTGTGGTGGTCCTCACAGCCACGCCCCTCACTGTGTGTTCCGAGGGCTGGAGTTGGCTCTTCACCTCTCTAGTTTGTTGTGGGAAGTTTGGGTGATAGAGTTAAGTGCTGCCCGCTGTCTGTGACCAGGGTCGCCTTGCGCTTTCCGCAGTGTGCTGAGCACCAGAGCCTGGCTCACTGGGTTTAGGGAGCCTGGCAGTTAGCTCCGTGCCCGCGGCTGGCACACCTTCTGGACGGACATACAAATGTTGATAGTTTTTATTTTCCTATTGATGTAGGCACTTTAGGGGTAAGAAGTCTAGCAGCAAATGGTTCTGGAAGGCCACATTTTTGAATTTTCTGTAAAGATGTTTAGAGGTGTTTAGGTTGAATTGTCTGAAGTAAGTACTTGGAGGCCTTGCATCGCTGAAATCTGCTATTGTTTTACCCTAATGTAAGACCTGGCAAAGGATGTGCTGATGTGACCTGGCTCCAGTCTACCTTATTTCCTCTCTAAACAGTTGATTTTCAGCAACCCTTCCTCTGCCTCCCCTACATTCCTCTACATCCTGAGTTCCAGCTGTCCTAGAGGGGGCTCATGGCTCAGGAACAGACCCCCCTTCTGCCTCCAGGCTGGCTCCAGATTCACCCTCCCCCTGTCCTGCTCCACTGTGTGTGGGAACTGTCTCCCCAGGGCTGCCTGGTCTTCAGACGGGACACCGATGGGCCACGGGAGAAGCTAAGGTATTTCTACACACCCTGCCCCCAGCCCCAGCTGTGGGGTCTTCTGCTGTGTCTCCTTCATGGTTTCAGCTCCTGTCCCTTCATGGCCCCATGTCACACTAGACAGCTTCCTCTTCCACCTTCATCCTCTTCTTCCTCCCTCCCCTCCCCGCCCCTCCCTTTTCTCTTTAGTCAGTCAGAGCACCTGGCCAGGGAGAGGGGCTGGCACTTGGGCCAAGCTTTTAGCCAGCGTAGCTGAGAGACTGGTTATACAGGTGAAATCAAACTACGAACACGGCCATTGAGGAGGATGACAATGTGTGTTTCACACTGTTGGGGACGGAGATTAGATGTATGGAAAGAGGAGTGGTTAAAAGTAAACACTATACTGGTGGGATGGATTGTGGGTGTTGTGAACTGACGGTCTTTAGTAGATAGATAGAGATAAAGTGTATGTGTACACGTGTACATACGCACATGCAATGTATGCACGCACCCACGCACTGCCTAGCTCTGTCTGTGCTGAAAGCGCCTGGAAACAGTGGCACCCTGGAAATGGTGGACATGCCTAGATCCCATACTTAGGTTCTGAATGCCACACCCCACCTAGAGGAACCAGGGCCCGTGGGAGAATGGATGACTCCAGTGTTGGCCAGAGAAAGTACAAGATGAGGCTGGAGCATTTATTTTGTGCCAGAAAGTATAGAAATGCTCAAAAAATGATGTGGGTATGTTAAGCCAACCCAGGAGCCAGCTCAAAGGCATTCCCACTGGCCAAATGGGCCATTTAGGCATGAAGATAAACAATGATGGTTGCACTCTGTAACCTTTTGAGCAAAATAGGAATTCAGGAGTTTACACTGTCGTAAATGAATAAACGCGAAATAAGGGACAGGCCCACCTTGTTGAAGTTTCAAAGTTTCTCTCCACAAAATACCCATTAGTCACTTATCGTTTAATGAATATTAAATACTATATTATATTAAATGCCTTTAAAGCAGGAAATCCCAACAAACCTCATCTAAACCAAGTGATAAAATTACCACCACTAATAATAGGACAAATTAACACTGAGTGCCCCCAGATGGGGCTCACTGAGAACACTTTTTAAGGGGTTTTTGCCAAAAATGCACAAGTGGCAAGGAAACATCAGAATCCAAACTGAGGAACATTTTTATCAAGTAAAGATCCTGAACTTTTCAAAAATGCCAAGACCGTAAAAGACAAAGAAAGGCTGAGAAACCATTTCACATGAAAGGGGACTAGAGTCCTGAAAATGCAGGCAATGTGCGATCCTGAATTGACTCTGGACTGACAAAGGACACTGTTGGTACATCAGGGAACTTTGAGTGGGGACCGGAGACTCAATGTGAATTGGTTGATTTT
The DNA here is from genome assembly GCF_027409185.1 of Cynocephalus volans. NCBI lineage: Eukaryota > Metazoa > Chordata > Mammalia > Dermoptera > Cynocephalidae > Cynocephalus > Cynocephalus volans. Next base: position 4,390,587 of record NC_084464.1, read on the forward strand.
GATGGCTGTACCTTGGTTATGTAGAAAAATGTTCTTGTTTGTAGGAAATGCACAATGAAATACTGGAGCATCACATCTGCAACTTATTACTGGATGGCTCAGGGATACACACATGTACACGACGCACAAACACACACACAGCATTAAGGCAGTGTGATGAAATGCAATTAGGGAGTCTGGATGAAGAGTGTGTGGAAGGAAGCTCTTTGTACTTCTTTTGCAACTTAAAAATTTGTTAGAAAAGTTTCTGAATGTTTACACTCAGTTTCTGCTCAATCCTGTCAGTGTGTGCGGCTTATGGCTTGCTGAGACGCATTCCAAGCACTGCTGATCCGGCAATATAATCAAGGGCACCGAGCCGGCATGTTTCTGATGCGTTGGCTTGCATCTAGCAGAGCTTGCCGCGTGCTAGCGCTACCTGTGTCCTGATGGAGCAGTGCTCAGTACTGAAGGGAAAGAACAGCTTTTCTCCATAATTTCAGCTGGAGAAATCCCCACAAAATACTCAGGACAAGACAAATGAAAGTTAAAAGCATCTCCGCACAGGAGTCTTTTTATCTAGCTCCTAAAGCATACAAATACAGATGCGAGGTGTTTTCTGTAGGCAGGCAGAGCCCAGCCTCGGATGTAGAAGTCGGACTGACAGAGCGTGCCCCTGGGTGGTGCCACCTGAGCGGAGCATCAGGTACCTCCTCACCAAAGGCAAAGGCAGTTTGGCAGAGAAGTTTCCTATTGTTTAAGTTGTCTGGACGCCCCTTTTGTTTCATTACTTGAATTCAATTTAAACTATTTTATGGAGTTAAATGTGTGATCCTTCTTATTACATTCTTTGGAAGGCAGCTTTACTTTACGCAGGGACACCTGTCCATATGAAAGTCCGCAAATGCTTTTTATGGGTCTTCAAGCAACCCTGGGCACACAGCTGGCCAAAGAGCCTGGTGGAAGGGGACGGCTGTTTGGCTGACAGACTTGGAACCAGCGCAGGACATGTGCAGCGATTGTAAACAGGATGAATTTTCCTTAACCTTTACAAGTCAAATATTTATTTTTGGAATATTAACAAAATCAAAAGAATTGCAATGTTCTTTTAATTTTAAGTCAAACCACACTGACGTACAGCTTTTAAGAAATTTTATTTAATGGGGTAATCTTAAATTGAAGCTGTAACGAATTCAGAAACACTGGGGATTTCTTGCCCGGTACCTATAGCTCTGAAGCAACATTTTTTTATCTTTAGGACTCTGTAAAAGACGTAATGAAATCTCTCTTTCCGTAAACTGTCCATCAGCAATTGATGAGCATGTTTATAACTCCAAGTACACTATGGGTAGAAAGTTCTCGGTGTGTGGCATGTTGGCGGACGTGTGCGTGTGTATGTGTGTGCGTGTGTATGTGTGTGCGTGTGTATGTGTGTGCGTGTGTGTGTGGGGTTGTATGTAAGCTCTTCAGCTCACCCCCCCTCCCCTCCACTCTCCCATTTTTCTCATAAATTCCCATAGTTGGGTAGGGGAATGCAGGTGCTGCTGTTAAGTTGGCTAGGAGCAGACACATCGAAAAGAACTCTTTTTCTCTGTGGAGGCCGTGAGATGAAGGGTGAAGCTTCCTTTCCCAAACCTTGCCTTGAAGCATATCTATGTGTGATTGCAATTAAAGAAAGGGGAAAAAAAGAAAGCAAGAAGAACAAAAATATTGCTCACCATTTACCTCTTTCTTGGTTTTGTTGTGATTGTGTTTTGTGGAGAAATTTATGTAAAGGTGGATTTACGTACAAAATGCCCAGAACCAGCTGCATAATTTGCAGGTCCCAGTGCAAAATGAAAATTTTAGGACCTTGTTCAAGAGGATTAAAAATATCAAGACTAGGGGGCCAGCCTGGCGGCTCACTCGGGAGAGTGTGGCACTGGTAGCACCAAGGCCACAGGTTCGGATCCTACATAGGGATGGCAGGTGCACTCACTGGCTTAGCGCGGTGCAGACAACACCTTGCCAGGGCTTGCGATCTCCTTACCGGTCAAAAAAAAAAGTCAAGACCAGGATAGCAGAGCATTCACAAGCCTGGGGTCCTTCTGAGCAGAGTCATGTGTGGCTGCAGGTCACCTGTCACATGCCTATGGAACGGTGCTGCAAACACCTAAGTGTTTTGAATTGTAAACCTCAAAAGCACAGGGTAAGTTAGAAAGCTGAGTGTTTCCAGAGTAAGCAGTGGTTAATGACCAAGTCACTGCTGAGTACAAGTTATAATTTGAGCCCATAGCCAAATTCAAGTAAAAGTTATTGTTTTTAAACCAGTTGTTGGAAGTAAGAATTCAGTTTGAATCAAAGGATTAAGTGATAAGAAGTTTTCAGAACCTTAGTAAGTCTCACAGCTTCTGAAATATAAGCCTCTCTTTTCCTTTGTAAGATGCAAGTATCGTATTTTTAAAATGTCCAAGATGGTAGGGTCCTTAGAAGTCATCCAACTTTGACATCCTTATTGTGCGGGTCAGGGAAATTAGACCCCCAAAAATAAAGGGACCAAGAATTTGAATCTGTGACTTGTGATTCACTACTTGGCTCTATGTCCTATATTAAGTCTTTTCCATATTTTTTCTGTTATGAGATAGGTACATGATTCCGTAGGAAGAAATAAGTCAAATGGATTGATAACTCGGTTGACAGGTAGCCCGACGAGTGTACTTGCATAAATAATCTGGTCTCACGGAGTTCTGAGGTTGGGCCCATAGCCCTTCCAGGCCAGATTTTCTTTTCTCTCCAGGTAGGTTGCACGTGGCAAGGGAAATAAGTATTGGTGAGCATGTGGAGCAACAAAAAGTCTGGTATGTTGCAGGTGGAAGTGTAAATCTGTATAAATTCTTTTGTGAAATAATCTGCCAGAGTCTAGTAACAACTCTGCACATAGCAATTCCACTTCTAAATATTTACACCAGATAGAATCTCATAACGTGCTCCAGGAGACATTTAAAAAATGGTCATAGTCATATTCTTTGTAAAAATCCCGAAATGGAAATAACAACCCAAACATGTATAGAGAGTAGATAAATACAGTTGGTATATTCACACCTTTAAATGCCACGTGGCAGTAAAAAATGAATGAATTATAGCTATATGGATAGATGTAGATGAGTTTCAGAAACATAATGGTGGGTGAAAAAGAAGTTACAGAAGAATGCAAATAGTATGGCATCATCTGTATAAAGTATATGCAAAACTAAACCATATTGCTTAAGGGTACATGCATATGAAGAATATCAAGGAAACAGTAGACATAAAATCCATCATAATGGAAAAGGAAAAGGTGGAGCACGATACAAGAGTGTAGGGCCACTTGAGGGACATAACAGGGGGCAGTAGTGTCCTGTTTCTTAAGCTGCTAGTGGTGAGCAGCTGGCTATTCCTCTTGCCATATCCACCCATCCATCTATTCATCCGTCCACCCGTCTACCATCCGTCCATCTGTCTATCTTTCTATCATCATCCTCATGTCTACCTATCTACCATATACTATTACTTTGTTAGTGGTATATATTTCATAAAAAGTATGAAAAGAGAGTGAATGTGAGGACACTGGCCCACAATAGCAGGTAAAATTTCATTTTGAGTCCCCTCCCGCAGCAGTTCAAGCTTTTGGGGACACATTTAGTCATCATGAACAAGACATGTACAATAAGAAAACGTTCTTATTGTCTTAGCAGTTTATTTCTTATATAGTGCTTTGATTGAGCAATCGCGTTTGGCTGCATGTCACAGAAAATTGCACAAGTGGTTTATGTGAGGTAGATGTTTCTGTTTCTCTCACATAACAAGAAGGTTCACAGTCGATGCCGTCAGGGACTAGTTCTTTCTGAAGCTCTGTTCTGCCATCCGCAGGGTGTGAGCCTCCTTTCTGTCACATGTGTGAGATGGTTGCTGAGACTCAGACCATCATGTCCATGCTCCCAGGTAGAGGAAAGGACAGGCAAAGGGCAAAAGGAACATCTAGCCAAATCTGTTCACTTTTAAAGAGCTTTCTCAGAAGTTTCACTCAGTGACTTTTGTTCACATCTGCTTGGCCAGAACTGTGCCACGTGGTTACTGTGAGCTGCAAGGGAGGCTGGAAAATGTAGCTGACCACAGAGTTGCCCTTAACAAAATTGATGTTTATTAGGAGGAAAAAGAAGAGCAGATAATTGTTAGGCAGTTATCAGTCTCTGCCATAGTAATTTCTTGTTTCTGAATAAGAAAGCTGAAATTTAAAAAAATTATTTAGGCTATTATTAACAAATACAGTGCAGTATGCTAGTAGTTAACTCTGCTCACCCAATACAGTAGAGAAATAATTCTTTTTGTTTTAAGCCTCTGAGATTTGTTTTTATTTTTAATTTGTTTATCAGAGCATTAGTTTGACTATATTCAATTTGACTTGTATTTGAAAATATTTGAATTATATTATATATTGAATTATATTTGAGTATATATATGTTAGACTGTATTTGATGAGTTATATATTATTGATACATTAAACTCCTATTCATCCAGTCAAAATGATCAGAAAGATCAAATATTCATTCAAGAAATGTTATATTATTATCATTTCTATTGTTTCCCATTTTGTGTATATATTTTACTGCACTCTATTTTTAAAAATCTCATTTACTGCATTCTATTTTTTAAAATCTTATTAATTTATATGTAGTTTGTACATAGTTTTAGTAAATCAGAATAATTCTTAGACTAGAATAAATTACATTAGCATTTCTAACACTATGCTTACCTTTTATGAAGTACTTATAATATAAAAAATGCCACTTATTTTTTTCAATTGTTGAAGCCACCAACTCCCTCTCTCATTCAGATATATTTAAAAATATTAAAGAAAATATTCAGAAAGCAAATTCTTTCTCTTTTGTGAATTTAAAAAAAATAACCTTTTTTTTTTTTTGCATCAAGAAGAAAAAGAGAATTCTTTAATCCTCTGGATTATTTCACTAAAGTTGGCAACGAAAATCCCAGGGACATAGCTAAGAATTCAGCTGCGAGATAAACAAAGATCTAACGCGTACCCCCCACTGCTGAAAATGAATTCTTTCAGATGGGAACAGACCAGTGCCCGTCACAATGACATCAGCTTATTGTAACCTTTTCTCAGTGTAGACAAAATAACCGATAGATCTCTCAGATCTGCCCAAGACAAAGCGGTGAGTCACCGGTCCTTGTGCCTCGTGACTTCCTGCAGGATAACACACAGGGGGCCATCTTTGAATAGCATCTTTCAAACAGACTGACCCCACATTCAGGTGAAGAGTGGGTGTTGCCCTGATATGCAATAATACGGTGGACACGGGAGCATCTGTAGAGAGATCCATGCTTTGCATGGCCACCATGTGCGGGCCTGAGGGTGGAGGTGACGGCCAGGTTGTGTGTGTCACAGGGCTCCCTGGCAGCCTGAGTCAGTGGTGACAACTGTTGTGAACATGACACTGTTATGGCATTCTCATATTTTTCTTTAAATCTATTTACACATTTCTCCAGCTTTTTCTATTCATTATATACACTTGCAGAGTTTTGAAAACTGAGGATCAAGTTATATTTTTCTTGCACTGTAAATATCTCTTAAAGAAGCTAGAAACAAATTAAATGAACAAGCAAAGACACATCTAGTGGTATTTGGGACAGCAAAAAATGTCTCTCTAAGTGCCCAATTTATTTGGGATGCTTAATTAACAATAAAAATCTTACTATTTGAATAATGCTTTCTACCATGAATACCTGTTTCAATCTCATGCGTCCCAGAGACAAGCTCAGCAGTGACTTTGGCCACCTCCCCGGGGTACACTCATTACCTCTGTGGACTTGGACAATTGCTCATCTCTCCAGACCTCAGCAAATGGGAAAAAATGTTCTGCTCCACTTCCATCAACAGGTGATATAAGGATCAATATTAAAATGAGAAAAAGAAAAGTCCTTAATAAACTTTGCCATCAGCATAGTGGGCTAACAGTAGTAACACTCATGCCACACAGCTGCCCCCTTCTGTGTGTGTGGGTCAGAGGTGGAGGTGACTTGACATCCACATCATCACTCAGGTATGAGTTCTGGGGCCCAGACATGTGGGAGGTGGCAGCATCCTGATGACCTCTAATTGGGATCCCGGCAGTGCAGCCTTTCAAGTAGGTTAATCAGAGTGTGAATGAGCAGCTCCAATCTTGGGAAGTTGTCATCCCTCCACTGGGGGCAGAATCCACCTTGGACTGGGGAGTGGCAGGTTCCAATGCACTCGCGGCTCCCCGGGCTGTTCCCTGCAGTCTGCTTCACAGGCCCTGGTGTGGTCCAAATCAAGGCGGCTGCGTAAGTGGCGGAACCTGCTCTAGCCCGGCCGCCGCCAGCTGGTCTTGGGTGTGGACAGTGGCTTGGTCGGGCTTTCCATGCAGCAGCCTTGTTTCTATCTCTGGATGATCAGACTGTGATGCTGCAGTGCCTGGCAGGCCAGAGAAGTTAAAGAGCGCCCCTGTTCCTTGAGAAAGCCTTTGGTGGGTGCTAGTGACTGATGTTCATGTCCCCCAATTCATATGATGAGGCCTCCTCCCAAGGTAGTGGTATTACGAGGTGGGGTCTTTCAGAGGTAATTCAGATTAGATCAAGTCATGAAGGCAGAGCCCTCACGAATGGGCTTCGTGTCCCTAAAAGAGTCCCAGAAGAGCTTGCCTCCTTCCTCTGCCATGTGAGCACACGTTCCATGAGGGACAATGCCCCACCAGACACCAGACCTACCATCCAACAGCACTTTGATCTTGGACTTCCAGAACCCCCAACTATTAGAAATAAAGTTCTGTTGCTTTTCAACCACCAGTATTTTGTCAAAGCAGTGTCCATTCTCCCAATAATCTGTGTCATCAGTAGTAAACTATGAAAAGAAGGGATGAAGGTGGGACTTTTGATCGATGTTTTTAGTCACAGCCAGTGGTGTTGTGCCAGCTGGAACAAACACAGCCACCACGCCAACACTCTTCTCAACTGTGGATCCTCTTGTTAATTACCGCGGGGTCTCCCGGCCTCTGTGAGGCCCAGCACCACCTGAATTGCCAGTTGATCGAGCATCCCCCTTTACGCCACAGGCTGAGATCATGTGCATTCCTTCTCTTCCCTCTTGCAGAGACAGTTTTGATGTGTTCATGGATGCACCTGTTTCCTTTTCTGTCCATCCTTGTGCACTGAGGGTGTGGCAGGAGTTGTGCCCACTGGACCGCATTGGTCATTTACTGAACGCTACCTTATGCATGTCACTGCATCCTCATGCCACTTTTTCAGGAAAGACAAAAATGCAATGTACACAACCATTACCACTTATTGAGTAACTGCTATGCACTGTCCTAGACACTCCCTAAGTTAACTTAAGTCTTGTGTCTATCCCATGAGGTTTATATTATTCCACCCATTTGCAGGGTTGGTGGGTCAATTAACGTGCCTGGGCCACACAGCTGCATGAAAGAGTTGGGATTTGGTTCAATGTCAGCCTAACTTTTCCCTTAGGATACACTGCTTCTTCTGAGGATTGGGGATCATGGGAGGGGGTTGATATGTTCTGCCCAACAATCTCACCTAATCTCCCCTTTCTGCATGCTTTTCTTCTCTCTGGCAGTCCACAGACAGGTCACAGCCAACATCCCTGGGACATTGTCATCCACACTAAAAGGTTATTAAAATGAATGCTCAGAATAGACCCTGGCCAGAAAATAAGCATGCCAATGCAAAGAGCTAGGGAAAGCCACCACTCTTTGGTCCCTGCACACTGCATGGGGACAGGAAGGACAGGAACACTACTGCTGGGTCAGTCCTTCCTCATGCCATTTGGGGAGGTGACCTGCAGCCTGGGGCTCAGAGTCTCCTCTGGCCACAGCCACACAGTCCCAACAGACCCAGCACTGTGCTAGCTCGCACTAGCTGATTTAGAAAACTCAAAACATTACAAGTGTTCTATGCCTAGCGCTTCTTATTTTGTTAATCAGAAGATAAGGAAAATGTTGGGCAGAAAGGAAGGTCCCAGAGGCAGCCTGTCCATTCTTCAGCAGGCAGCAGCCGGGAGCACCCACCCCCACCCCCAAGAAGACATGGGTGGGACATCATAGGGCTGGTCTGCAGATTCCTTTCTCCAGGGAAACTGAGGCTCCTGCACAGTATCCAGGAGCTCCTGGATGTTTTTCCCCTCTCGTCTGGGGAGGCTGAGAGGACCTCTTCCTGCTTGTGCCTGAAGCGGTGAGTCTCTGAGACTTACGAAGGAGCAGCTAAAATGAAGTGTAATGTGACTCTCATCTAACAGCACAGTCATCCCAGCCTGCATGGTCAATTGAGTGGGTAGAGGGGAGAGACGAGAGACGAGAGAGAGAAAGAAAGAGAGAGAGAGAGAGAGAGACAGACTTAAGTCTGGTATTTAAAACATAAATTCCAAGAGAACAGAAATCTACCTGTCTGTCGAGCCCCTCGAGAGTGACCGGCATGTGGCAGGTGCTGCGTATGTATTTGTTGATTGAATGAATGAATGAATGAGTGACAAAAATGGCAAAGTGCATTTTGATGCACCTCAAAATAAGGGCTTCATGTAACAAAAATAGCGATTATGGTGACATAGCACAATGTATCTACTGCTCTTAAGTCCTGGATTTGAGGGAGGTAGATGTGGACCTAGATGTGCCCATCTACTGCTCCTCCTTCGTGGTTATGCTGGGACAGGACATGCTGTGCCACCAGCTGGTGCGTTTTTCTGTCATTCAGTGCTGTCTACTCCAAGCCGGTCACACTTCAGTGGAAGAACACCGTTCATTCAGGACCAAGGGTGTGGGTCAATTTCACACCAAAACACAACCTCCTCACTTTGTAGACACGGCTGTTTTCATCTTCTTACAGCCCAGTCTCAGCGGGCCACACTCACCCTGGGCAGTGCACTGAGCAAAGATTTCCTCCTTATTGTCAGTTCTTTGAAAAACTAAGCTCAATTTCTGCTGCAGCTTTTAGAGAATCAGGAGGTGGACCTGGTTGCTTTAGTTTCTGCTTAAATTGCTTGAAGAGAGCGAGCATGTCATCTGCCAGTCCAGCAGAGGACAGCAGTGGCCTGGGATGCAGTGGCTGCTGCCTGCTGTGCTGGGATTCCCCCAGGACTACAGTTTTTGTGTCACCTGCATGAGTTAAAGACTTGCTGTGTCATCCTGGTCCAGGACTATTTGAAGAGATCTTTATGGACGAATGTGCTGGAAAAATCCCAGAACGATTTCAGCATGCGTGTCTGAAACTGTGTGGTGTTTTCCATGCTTAAAGAATATTCTGACATCACTGTTACCTCTATTATCACAGAATCTCACTGAGAAAATATGCAAAATGATGTAGTTAGAGGGAAAAACAGAAGCAAGTCCTACTGTGTCTCGTGGCCTATGTGGTCAGAACTGGGGTAACATTCAAGATCTTGAATGGAAGATGCTCAATACTGCAGAGTGGTTATTTCCTTATATTATATTATATTATGAGATTGCTTTTACTCAATGATCCAACAACAAAACTTTATGACTAATAACTTTATTAAATAAATATTTTACTCAAAAATGCTTATTTAAAGCTTACTGTGTGTTGGGAACACATAATATGTGCTGAGAACACAAATCCTTCAGGCTGCAGTCTGGGCTGGAGCTGTTCTCAGTGTACGCTGGAGACAGACATGTGGACTGATAAATTCTAACCCGTGTGACCAATGCTAAGTGCAGGTCGTGCAAAGGGCGGAGGCAGAGCCACGGGGTGTGGGGCTGAGCTGAGGAGCACCTGTGGAGGTGGCTTCCAGGATTAACGTTAACAAAGGATTCCCTTGGGGGGAAAAAGGTATTTAACTTCTCTTCACCTCAAAAACATGCTGTACGCTAATAACAGCTAATACTTAATCACATTTTTTCATGTGCCAGGTACTGTGCTAACTGCTTTCCATGCATGAGCTCATTTAGCTCACATAAACTTAGGAGGAAGGCATCAGGAATATACCGTTTTACAGCTGGAAAAATGAACATTTGGGAAAGCGAATTCAGATGCCCAAGTCTCACAACCAGTTAAGTGGGAGTGCCGAGCTGTGAATCCAGCCGCAGGCACTCGACAGCCTGAGTGCTAACCACTGCTCCCACCTGCCGCGGGTTCTGCCTTGGGATCCTGTTCTGGACTCTGCTCCCTGGCGTGGCTTCCTGGCGGGCTTTGGCCCATAGGTCCAGCCCACCATCTGCTTTCCCAGTTCAGACAATTCGTGGAGCTGCAGGGCAGGAAGCGGCTTCTGGCCCCTTCATTGGAGAGGGCCGCTGGCATTGTGGGGCTGGGGGCTCAGAACTGGGGCCTCCACTGGTCTTGCCCATGGCCTTGGTGCCTTGGCCCTATCTGTCACACTGCTCTAGGCTCAGGTGGGGCAGTCGTGATGTTCATTGTGCCAAGTAAAGCACCAGACATGCTCAGTAAGAGTTCACAAGGAATAAACACATGAATGCGTTAGAGGAACACGAGTTCTGCTCATCTGAGAGCAAAGCTTCTGGTCTTGCTGCTGCCCTCCCAAATACTTCTCTGTAGGGGACCCTGGGTGTTAGTACCCATGCTGTCCCCCAGACCAGCATCTTATAAGGTTAGACATCATTTAAAGATTCTTGGCTCCTCATCTTTCATACACCACAAAAGGGTTTCATGTTTCTCGACATAAATCAGCAGCGTTTTGACTTTTTTTTGTTCTTTATTTCTTTAAGCTCTGTTATCTCCCTGGATTCTGATTGAATTCAATAAAACCAAATTATAGGATGCGGTAATGATTTCATGGCAGGCTCTTCATCTTAAAACCATTTTTTGTTGTGTTCACTCTTGAAATGAAAACAATTTTAGGTTTAAATTAAAAATACCCATTAGCCTCTATGGATACAGGTGGGTAGAAAACCTTTGGACACCTCCCAACCAGTGCCATCTCTGGATGCCATGGTGGGTGCCCTGTGTATGGGCAACATCTGAGACATCAGGTTTCCTTTTTCTTCCCTTCCTTTCTGCTTGTGCAATGTACTGAAGTGTAGATGATGGTGCCTCCCCGCTGGCTCTGCAAGACACATGGAAGAGGTTCTGCTGATGTTGAAACTCTTACTGCTGCATTATGTCAATACCTTGATAGAAAAATACTGCCAATATTACCCTGAATGGGGAAAAGCTTTCAGCTTTTTTTTTTTTTAAGAACAGAAACAAGACAAGGATGCCCACTCTCACCACTCCTATTTAACTTAGTATTGGAAATACTAGCTGGAGCAATCAGGCAAGAGAAAGAAATAAAGGGCATCCAGATTGGAAAAGACAAAGTCAAACTCTCCCTTTTTGCAGATGATATGATCCTATATAGAGAAAAAACCTTAAGACTCTACAAAAAAATTCTTAAAGCTGATAAATAAATTCAGTTAAGTTGCAGGAAACAAAATCAACAAGCAAAAATCAGTAGCATTTTAATACTCCAATAACAAACAAGCAGAAAAAGAAATCAAGAAAGCTTGCCCATTTACAGTAGCTACGCCTGCCCTCCCCCCCCAAAAAATCTAGGAATAAATTTAACCAAAAAGGTGCAAGATCTCTACAGCAAAAACTACAATTCACTGCTGGAAGAAATTTCAGAGGACACAAAAAAATGGAAAGACAGTCCGTGCTCTTGGATTGGAAGAATAAACATTGTGAAAATGTCCATACAGCCCAAAGTGATCTACAGATTCAGTGCAATCCCCCTCAAAATACCAATGACTTTCTTCACAGAAATAGAAAAACAATCCTGACATTTATATGGAAAAACAAAAGAATCTGAATAACCAAAGCAATACTGAGCAAAAAAAAAAAAAAAAAAAAAAAAAAAAGAAAGCCAGAGGCATAACACTACCTAACCTCAAATTATACTACAAAGCTACAGTAACCAAAGCAGCATGGTACTGACATAAAAACAGACACTCAGACCAATGGAACAGAATAGAGAACCCAGTAATCCACCCAGATAATTACAGCCAACTGATATTTGACAAAAGCACTAAGAATATACACTGGGGAAAATACTGCCTCTTCAATAAATGGTGATGGGAAAACTGGACATCTATATGCAGAAGAATGAAACTTGACCTGTACCTCTCACCATATACCAAAATGAACTCTAAATGGATAAAAGAATTAAATATACACCCTGAAACTATAAAACTCCTAAAATAAAACATAGGCAAAACACTTCAGGAAGTAGGACTGGGCAAAGACTTTATAAATAAGACCCCAAAAACACAGGCAACAAAAGAAAAAATAAACAAATGGGATTGTATTAAACTGAAAAGATTTTGCACAGCAAAAGAAACAGTTAACAAAGTGAAAAGACAGCCTACAAAATGGGAGAAAATATTTGCAATATTTTCTATGCATCTGACAAGGAAGTAATATCCAGAATATACAAAGAACTCAAACAACTACACAGTAAAAAACAAAAAACCCGATTTAAAAAAAAATGGGCAAAGGAGCTAAACAGGCATTTCTCAAAGGAAGATATACAAATGGCCAACAGGTACTTGAAAAAATGCTCAACATCACTAAGCATCAGGGAAGGGAAATCAAAACCTCACTCAGATGTCATTTCACACCAGTTAGAGAATAACAAATGCTGGCAAGGATGTGGAGAAAGGGGAACACTCCTACATTGTTAGTGGGACTGTAAATTGGTGCAGCTGTTATAGAAAATAGTATGGAGGTTCCTCAAACACCTACAGACAGAACTGCCATATGATCCAGCAATCTCACTACTGGGTATATTCCCAAAGGAATGGAAATCACCTGTTGAAGGGATACCTGCACTTCTCTGTTTATCTCAGTTCTATTTACAATAGCCAAGAGTTGGAACCAACATAAATGTCCATCGATAGACAACTGTATAAGGAAAATGTGGTATATATACACATTGGAATACTATTCTGCCATAAAAAGGAATGAAATTCTGCCATTTGCAACAACATGGACGAACTTAGAGAAAATTACGTTAAGTGAAATAAGCCAGACACAGAAAGAGAAATAATACTTGTCCTCACTTATAAGTGGGAGCTAAAAAAATACACAAGTAAGTAAAAAAAAGAAAGAAAGAAAGATACAACAATCACAATAATTCACTGAACTTTCAAAAGGAGAGAATGGAACTGAGCCACCAGAGGTGGGAAAGGGGGAGGGGGAGGGGGCTTAGCTAGAAATTAGTAAAGGGCCACAAAAAAATGATGACATTGTGTAATGTTGAATATACTAATTATCACGATTTGAGCATCACATATTGCATAATGGTATGGATATTCAATGCTGTATCAATTGTTTTAAAAAATAAAATTACTTTTTCAACAAAAAAAAAGAAAAAAGAATTCTCTGAAGTCTGGAGGTAGGGACGGGTCCAAGCACTTGGAGCTCTAGCTTTCGCAGCTATGAAGGATGGAAAGGTCAGGAAATGAGGACTAGAGCTAGTACTCTGAGCTAGTCGTCCCTTGGCGGGCTTGTTTAATCTGAGTGCTTTCCTTTCAGCTTTCAACAGAGATTAAGATTTCAAGATACAATTTTTGGCTGAAGCTTAGACCTGGGAGAGAAGCCAGGAGATGGGTGCAGGAAAGTGCGGTGGTGGAAAGACACAAAGTCACATCTGCTCACCGCAAAATACAGGGTAGCTCTGTCCCCTCCCAGCGTCCTGGAGGCCTGTGGGGACATCGGAAGATTAACCATGGGCCTGGTGCTGCAGTGGGAAATAAGCAATTATGTAGTTTAAAGAGGTTTTGTATCTTAGTCATGACATTTTACACTGTTGTTTAGACCTGAAGTCTAAAAGAAATTACTTGCAGGTCCAACTTCTAAGTACTGAGCTGTGCTTCCTGTTCACTGCACTCAGGCTGTATTTGCACCTTTTCTAGACAGAGCTGCCGCGAGAGTCATTGCTGAGGTTAAGGCAGGTGTGAGAGGAGGTGTCTTCTGTGGCTATATGTGTGCCAATTTTTATTGCATGCATATTATTTTTATTATATGGCTAAGATATAATTAAATTGTGCACCTGGAATGGTCGACCTTGCAAATCTGTGTGTGCATGTGTTGGGGGGTGAGGCTCACCTGCATGAGTGTCCAGGAACACCAGAGGGGGACGGAGCTTACGGCTGAGCTAGGACGGCCACGTGGCTCAGAGGGACTCACCACTAGGGAAAAACAGGTGCACTAAAGTCCTTTCCAGGTGATAAATGGGAAATGAGTGTGAAGTTGATTTCCCATTTCAGATACAAGAGAGGTTCTGTTTTGGAAAATCAGAATGTGTCCTGGATGGAGTCAGAAATTCAGGTAGACCACCTCCCTGGTGTCTGGGAAACAAGATGCCTGGAAATGTGAGGAGAAAGGAATTGAGCCAGGGGACATCCAGTTGGTATTTTAAGCACAACAGTAATGAAACTGGGGAGTGTTGTGGAGCCGCAACCCCCTTTTCTTAAGAGAATTATAGATTTGCTTAAAATAGAAAACTTGCACACTGCTTTTTATGGTTTTTGTTTGTTTGTTTTTGCTTTTTCTTTCTTCCATCTTTTACTTCTTAGTAAATTTTATTTATGAAATCCTGGACTAATTCAGACTGGAGGAAAGTCTTTAGGTCCACATGGGGACCCAGGGCCAGGGAGGTTGGGGTCTGGGGGTTAGCTGAAAAGCTGGAGAGAGCTGGGTCTGCTGACTTCTCACCCCCTGTATTAGTCCGTTTCTATTGCTTATAACAAAATACTTGAACTGGGTGATTTATAAAGAAAAATGAAATTTATTGCTTATATGCTTATAGTTTCTGAGGCTGGGAAGTCCAAAGTCCATCTGGTGGTGGCAACAGTGACCCAGGGGTCTCACATTGCAAGATGGTGGAAGGAGAGAGACAGAGAGAGAGAGAGAGAGAGACAGAGAGACTCTCCTCTTCTTAAAGCTCTCAGAACCACGCCCCTGACCACCATTTTTAACCCATTTACTACGGGATGGTCCTACCTTTCAATTACCATAATAGGATTCCCCACCCTCTTAACAGTCACAGTGGGCACTAAAGTTTCTAATACATAAAACTTGGGGGACACAATTCAAGCTTCAGTGAGTTTTGGGGAGACATAATTCAATCCACCACACCTCCCAAGTTGAATTTCTCTCACGAGCTTTCTTTTCTCTTTGAAGAGCATTTTCTTACATGGGATACATTCTTTTGCTCTATGATAGGTTCCCAAAACAAAGTAAAAGTAAATATTTTATATTCTGCAGTTTTCCTTACAGGGCATTTGGGTGGCATCTATTACCCTGAAATAGGTCACTTACATAACAAGACCCAGAAGACCAAAAACCCCGTGAGCCAAGCGGCTCTCACACTTCTTGGGAGTACTCCCGGGGCTCCGTAGGGAAAGGAACTCATAGGATCGTAGTTTCTCAGAGGTTACAACATGCTCCCTCACCACTTTTTGTGCCTAAGGAGAAAGCAGAAGCTGTAGAGAAAACAGCAGCTGGCTCTATGTTGTGCTGGAGCTCCTCACCAACTCGCACATTCCTTGATACACATTTTTTCTATTTCCTAATGAAATGACCATGTTGAGTTATGTTGCAAGAACAAGTTGAGAAATGATCAGTGAATAAAAATAATCCTTAAGCTTTTTCTAAAGAAAAGAATACTAAAAAATGGTTACAATGATAACAAAAGAACATAAAACGATTAAAATAGTGAACATCTAAGCTTATTTTTTATGTTTTATTGTGGATAAGAGTAATTTAGTAAACATGGAGCAACTCCTGTTGAACATTCTCTGTAGCATATTTTTGTACCTTAGTGGGCAGAGGACCATTATGTGGTTATAGAATTACTTTCAGGGCCCCTGGCTAGACTTTTTAATATGCATGATCATGAAGCCAAATTTTACTGTGATGAAGCTATTTAAATGTTATCAGCTGCTTTAAGGGTACAAATCCCAATGGAAAATTTTCAGGTATTTAATAATTGTTTCTAGTTCTAATTTTCCTCAAAGGAAGGTCAAGGGGAAGCAGATATTTTAAGATATTTATAGAGTCCATTAAAGAGGATGATTAGTGGGAAAAAACAGCAAATGCAGGGGTATTCTCAAGTTAGAATTACAGAAATTTCAAATATTTGTAAGGAATATCCTAGTCACATTCTGTGGCCCCATATGATGTTGCAGAGTTATACGAGCCCTTATTAATTTTTAACTTTCCCTCCTTTCCTTATACCCAAAGCAACTGCCTGGAGTTGGGACCACATAATATTTAGAGCTGGAGATCGACACTGGGAGATGGCATCTTGGACTCGGAGGGTGAGAAAGCCCAGCTTAGGAAACTGTGCTCAGTAGACACTGGACACTCAGGAGCACTGGCGTCTCCAGCACCTCACACGAGGCAGCTGCCACTCACAGCCTCTTTCCTCTTCCACGGAATGGAGCTGCCCTGCTACATTCTTACTAGTCAGTAGAAAAGACATTTACTGAGCGTGCATAGCACCGTGGTAGTCATGAGGAAGTTGCAAAGAATTAGCACGTTCTCAACTTCTGAGAAATTTTCCCCTTTGTTGGTTGGAGGAAAAGCCAGGGCAAGACCCATGAAAAAGTTAAATGAAACCAGAGAAAGTCTACCTCCAGCAGGGGAGAGAGGTCAACACCAACAAGTGGTAAGTCGTGTTGCGAGGACGAGCCCTTGATGGGACGCCAGGAGGAGGCTCTTTCCGTCTGTGGCTGTCTTCCCAAGTGCACATCACCTTGTCTAGTCATGAGGAAGGCAGTGGGCAAATCCCAACTGAGGGACAGTCTACAAAATACCTGAGCAGTCAGTGCTCCTCAAAGTCGACATGGAAAACAAGGAAAGTCTGAGGAACAGTCACAGCCACCAAGAGATGCCTAAGGAGACATCACAACTAAACGTAACGTGGTATCTTAGAAGGGACCCTGACGCAGAAAAAGAAAAGTAGGTAAAACCTAAGGAAATATGAATAAAGTATGGACTTTACTTAATGATAACAATCAATATTGGTTCATTAACTGTAATAAATGAACCACACTAATGTAAAGTGTCAATAATAGGAGAAACAGGGAGTGAGCAGTAGAGAACCCCTTGTACTATCTTTCCAATTTTTCTGTAAATCTAAAACTCTTCTAAAATAAACAGTGCATTTTAAGAACTGCAATAGAAAAAGATACATTTGGACAAGATGGTGCAAACCTGCATAAGTCATAGCAGCTACTATTTGTTGAGAAGCTAATCTGCACCTGGCACTGTTCCAAGTACTTTATATAAAATACTTATGGGGGAGCAGGAGAAGTAGGAGGAGGATATTTTAAAGGATGCAAATAAACAGCCAGATGAAAAGGTGCACAGGGTGAGGTCTGAAAGGGTCCTGAGCACAGGAGCTTCTGTCCCCGTGGAGGTGGGGTGCACCACCCTCCTGGCAAGTACAGGTGAAAGCCCCCACGTGTTTGCTATCTGGAAGCTCCCTGAGCCCAGTTCTCTTGGGTTTTTATGGTGACATGACTGGTTAAACCATTGGCTACTGGTGACCAACTGTACCTTTGGCCCCTGTAACCTCCATGGAAGTTGGTGGGTGGGTCTGAAAGTCTTGCCTTGGTCTTTCTGGTGACCAGCCCCCATCCTGAAGCTACCTGGGGTCAGCCATTGGTCAACTCATCAGCATACAAAACAGCACCACTGTGGGGATTCTCAGGATTTTAGGAGTTATACACCAGGAGACAGGAATGAAGATCAAATATATATTTCACAATATCGCATGGACATTCTGTGTGTTTTGACAAATCTAAAACAACAGGTACAGACCATTACAGTGTCATACAGAGCAGTTTCACTGCCCTAAAAATCGTCTGTGCCCTGCCTCCCTCCCCGTACCTCCTTGCAACTGATGATGTTTTACTCTCTTCATAGTCTTGCCTTTTCCAGAGGCAATAAAATTTTAATGGTAAAATTAAGGAGTAATAAAACCAACCAATGAAACATAGGGTGTGAGAGATATAAGATATCTTTAGGTCTGAGGGAGAGAGATAGGAATCACCATACAGACAGGTCGGTCGAAAACTCACAGTTCAAGAGCTTCTAAGGTCAACTGCGATTCCAAAGTAGAGTTCCCGAATTCATAAACACCTGCTGGGTGTAGCTCAGCTTATTCCTTATTTAACATAAGTCTATTGAAAATTTTCTTTCTCAATTGAAAAAATAGTCAACTTCCTTAAAACTACTTTGGAAAACGTACAAGGTGGAGGCTCCTTGACAGCAAGTCCAGAGACCCAGGTCGCCAAGTTCCATCACAGCCTGGGCAGGAAACACAGATTCACAGAGCAGTTTCCTCACCAGTAAAGCAAGCTAATGTCTCTCCAACCCTTCAGAGGATTTACTGACTGTAAATTAGAAGGAAAAAGTAACAACTCTTCTTTTTTTTTAAATGCAGCAAACATCAGGAGTCATTCACTATCTTAGACTAGATTGATAATAAAAATCTGAATAAACAAAAACAAAAAGTCCTGGCCCCAAGTACAAGGAGGGCCAGATTTCTGCTGGAGTTGGGTGGGGAGTTTCCAGAGGCTGGAGGCCCTTCTGGTAGAGAAAAGGCCTCTTCAGGCTACATCCCCCTTGGATTTTTTAAAAACCTTTTCCTTAACCTGGTTGTGTGCTTAGATCCTATCATATTAATAAGTAACCAAGATGTTTTGCCAATATGGATTCATGTATAAAACATAACATGTTTACACTAGGAAGATCACATTAAAGGGATAGAACTTAAACTTGGGATACCTTTGAAGAAATGAAATTTTATAAAAGCAGAAGGCAATAAACCTCTAGTTACAGTCAGCTCTGCAGGAATCCACTGCTTGCGTGTAGAAGAATAAGGATGCCCAAAACCATTTTGTTTTCCCAAGAGAAGGATATTTGAAACCACTTTTGGGTCTTTCTAAACACGTTCTGCACAAGCAGTCTTCTGCATCTCTACAAATGGAAGTCTCAAAAGTTTAGTCCAAGACTGCCTTGTCCAAATTCTTGTTTTGCAGATAAGAGGAATTGAGACAGGAGAGGCTCGTGCCTTTCCCAAGGTGGCAGGGCTAGGATTGCTGGGATTCAGGTCTCCTCACCCGCAGACCAGAACACCTCCAACCACACCGTGCTGCCCTAAGTGCAGCCACGGCCAAGCCTGACGACCCCAGCACACGCCACTTAACGGAGGCTTCCTTCACCTATCTTCATCTAGCTCTAGCAAAGGGAGTGCGCAGTGGGTGAAACAGCGGTCATTATATGCACCTGTGTGACACAGCACCTCCATTCCCGGGAACGTGTAAGCAATGTGTCCACGGCTTGCTCTGGCCATTACAGAATTTGTCTGTGGGCTGGCAGCCAGAGGGTGGATTCTCACCCCGGGAGCTGCATGGCCTGGGATGAATGGCCTCTGCACTCACAGCTGTGCATCTACATCATGTGAGATTGGACAAGCAGAAACCAAAGGGACCTTCCACGATGGACATTCTGGGATCTGTGTCCTCTTCCACGTGTGAAATCTGGGGAACCTTGGGGGAACAAACCTCACCCAGGACTTGCTTTTCCCCAGGAGGCTGCCCACTCTCAACAGACCACAATCCAATGATGCCCCCCAAACCTGCATTGGCAAAGGCCACAGCCACTTCCTTCTAATACCAGGGTGCATTGATCACGCCTTTATTTCCTGTGTCTGATGGTTTGACATCTGGGGTCTCGCTGACCTTGGAGGATGGCCCCTCCTAGAGCTGGTCCATTCTTAGAGTTAGCAGACTGTTCTCCAGGGAGTGTGCCTTTCACATGCAAACCAGCTGACCCAAGGCCCACACCCCAACCACCTCCTTATGGGCTTCTCACACTCAGGGCCATTATTCCCTGCCCTAGTCACCTCAGGGCCAGGTGCTGGACAACGGGAAGCTCCTGCACCCCAGAGCGCACTGAGTGATCCCAGCTGGCCCATCCTAAGCCGTGTACCCTGCCTGGCATGCTTCCTCCTGTGGAAACTGCAGTAAGTACCCTTGCCCACAGTTCCTCCGCTCCTCTGCCTCCCAGTGCCCCTGCTGCTTCCTGATGGCCCCTGCCGTGTGGCATGCCCCCTCCTGTGGAAACTGCAGTAAGTGCCCTTGCCCACAGTTCCTCCCCTCCTCTGCCTCCCGGTGCCCCTGCTGCTTCCTGATGGCCCCTGCCGTGTGGCATGCCCCCTCCTGGTCCGTGTGCAAGAAACTGTCTTTTCCGTGGTGATCGTCTCCTGATCTGCTGGCCTTACCGAACCTCAACTTTTCTATCAACTCCAGACTTTAAAACATGGAGAGGCCAGTCCCAGATGGCAAATCATTCACGCCCCCCACAGTCCCCGAGTCTAGCAGACGCTGCCGCTGGAGCACAGCGAGGTGGCCGGCGGCTTCCTCTTCTGCGCATTTGGCCGGTACCTGATCAGCGCTTCTTGATCATCCACCCAGAACTGCTGTCTTTAAAGGAGGGCATCCACCCGGTGGCAAGTGCCGGCCTGGGGGGAAGTCACTTCAAAATGTCCTCTCCAGTCGGCCTTTTCCACCTTCGCCCCCCTGGGCTGAAGCTCTGAGTGGGCTCGTCCTCCCCCGTGTCACCTCGGCGCCCGCCCAGGACCCTCGCTCTCCACCACCTTGGGACAGGTGCTGCCGAGCTCCGGGCACAGACAGGCAGGGGCAGGGCGGGCCCTGCGACGCGGAGCTGCTGCCTTCCTCCTCCTCGAGGGCACAGGGCATGACGGACGAGGAGGCAGGCGTCACGGGCAAGGGGCAGGTGAAGGAAGGTTCATGGACACGTGGGCAGTTTCTCACGTTGAAACCACGAGGACTACGTTTGCCGCTGGTTGGCACAGCTCAGGCATAAGGGAGTTGTGGGGGGAAATGAGATCTTTGGAAATGGAATCAGATTTTCATTGCACTGGGTAAGCCTTCTGTTGAAAGGTGGCCTTCTGGAAAATTTTCCTACTATGCAAGTGATCATTCCACACCCCAAGTAGGAGCTCAGTCCTGAAGACATAACCCACTACCATCAGCTGCATTTTTACTAAATCTTTATGAGATTCCAGATGTTATAGTATATAAGCTACTTATGAAACCAGTCATGAAGTTAAAAAGTGGAGAAATGTAAAAATAGTTCCTGTTGCCCCTTTCCTTATTAACAGGGTAGATCATAAAATTGCATCAATGGAATGAATGAGGGATGGTCCCCTGACACCCCTGAAATTTGCCTGGAAGGAAAGGCCCTGTGTGTTATGGGGGGAGCGCACTTTGTGAAGGGCCTACCTGTGAACCGGTGGAAGAAGGGCGGAGTCAGCCCTTTTGGGTTTGACTCTCAGCTCCACCCTAAAGAGCAGGCCTATATTGGCCAAGTTTTGTAACCCTGTATGCCTTAATTTCTTCTCTGTAAAACAGGAATAGTACTTCTCTCACAAGGTTATCTTGAAGATTTTAATCAATGATCAACGAGAGGTACTAGATTAATATGAGTTCTTCCGCCCTTCCTTATTAAACACATTTAGAGGAAATGCCAGAAAGGGCCACCGGGGCCACCTGGACACATCCCTGCTTCTCTGCTGTGTGGCACGAGGCTGGTGGTAGACAGCCTGCAGACACTGCTCTCTCTCCTTGGACCTAGAATGTTTGTATTGTCTTCTCCCCTGCCTCTTGCAGACCAGATTAAAGGAAAATTCTACCTATGAAATGCTTCCAAGGTGCACGAAAGACAGTGAAAGAAAAAATTGCGCTAGGAGACGATCAGTGGACCCCGTGGCTCTCCCTTTCTTTTTGTGGGATGAGCCTGGGGCTGGCTCTTCACCTCCTTGGGTCTCAGCGTGGCCCTAAGATGCCTTTCACCCTCAGCTTTCTATGATTCACTCTCTCTGTCTTCCTCTTAGGCACCGTTCTCAGCACATTAGCTCATTATCTCACTTGACCCTAACATCAGCCCTGTGAGACAGGCATCATTATTCTTCCCGTTTCACGGATGGGGAAACTGAGCACAGAGGGTTAAGTAATATGCCTGGGGTCCCACAGTGAGTGAGTGGAGTGTGGGACCAGAGTTCATGCTCATTGCTTTGTGCTTCTCTACATTAATCACTGAACCAAGCTTAACATGGGAACATGAAAGTTGAAAAAGGCTGGTGCACGGATGGCAGGCCCCTTGCCCTCAGCAGGGTATGTAACCACTGTTTCTCCTGGGGAGAGACCTGTGGCCTGTGGGCTCCTTCAGGCAACACCCCTTCCCTTCTTTCCCCATCAGAAGAGGAACTGGAATAGGAATTCTATTCCTTGTCCCTTAGTCTTGGGGCTGTGATGTGGCTGAGACCCTGCAACACAAATGCAGTGGGAGGGGGAGGAAGCTGGCAAGGGCCTGAATCCACACTCCAGGCTCCGGATGGGCAGAGCCCCAGGGTCAGGAGAAATGGCGTGTGGCTGTCCAGGATCCTGGAAGTCATCTGGCTGTGGAGCTAGCCTGGGTGGCCGTCAGCCCCAGGAGGTCCATATCCTGAGGAGCAGCAGGTCTGCCCTGAGAGAGACCTCTGCAGGAGAGTCTTGCTCCCCACACCATCACAGCACAGTGCAGCACCTGGGATCTGCTGAGCACCAAGCAACGATCTGATGAAGATTTGAAAGGCAAGAGGGCTGGCAACACTGAACTGGGCTCTCAAGGTCCCAGCTTCTCTTGGTGTAGGACAGGACCCCAGGTCTAAGGAAGAACAGAGGATCTTGGCAGCATGGCTGTGTAGGCGCTGAGGCAAGACTGTGGACATTTTCAAATCAAGAGATACTTGGCCACCAAGGACTTGGGAAAGACAAGCATGAAAGCCCAGCCTTCTAATCCTGGGCCTAAGGAGAATGACTCAATTACCATCCATTCAATGATGGGGCTAAGGTTTTTGTCCACTTTCTTCCTCAGGATTGGCTCAAGGACTGAGAACATAAAGAATCTGCTAAATATACATAACAGCAGAGGACAGAGTAAAAGAAACAATACAAAAGCTGACATTACCATGCCTTCTTAGGTGGGCAAGAGATGGAACACCCAGGGTAGTGATTCTTCTCTCTCTATATATATATTAGACTAACAATAAACATAACAGACCCCCAGGAAACCTATATGTGCCTGTGGTGAAAGACTGTTTTTCCATTGTACCGATCCTAAAAAAGCCAATTAATTGATCATTAGCAGGTGGATAATTTCTACAACTTAATAGTAGAGTTCATTAATAAGTTTGAAATCAATTTAGGGGTCTTGATATTTATTAAAAATCAATATTTATAAAAAGTAAAAGAGTACATTAGAAAGTATCTATGCATTTTGTGTAGCAAGATGAAGTACTTTTTCATGAAACTTTTGTTTCCGTTTATACAGACAGTCCTCTGTATGTCTACTGAGCTGCTCTTAAAATGTATTGGAGACTATGGGTTTCAGTCAAAAAAGGGTGAAAGCCACTCCTGTGAGCATTTGCTGAGTCCCTGCTAAGATCCAGGCTCTATGCTAAGATTGAGGGCCTTAAAAGCTCAGGAGTGTGCAGGGCAAGGGTGGTGGGAAGAAGAAACTGGCCTGTGCTGAGTGCCTATCAGGGAAAGAAGGAAGCACGAGGAGGCACCAGAGTGTGGTATGATAAGCCCCTTAAGGAAAGGAGGTCTGCGAGTTGACCAGTTCAAGATGGACAGGAGTGGTGGGACAGCCTAGAAAGTGCTGACATTGCATATTCAGTGCATAGTTTACATGTTTTCTTCATCACCTTTCGAAACTTCTGCTTGTGTTTGAGCTTTCTTTAGGGTCACCTGTCCTACACTCACTCCCTTTGAGTTGACTTCCACGATGATCTCTTGAGGGCCCAGGAGATGGAGCTGTTCAGGAATTACACTGATGCCTGTGACATCACAAAGACGTATTTTTGGGGCCACAATAAATTTTCCTTTGTAAGAGAACAACATCAATTATCTGCTTGCACTTAAAGAAATTTAAACAAATGTCTTGCATAGACCTATTGTTCTTTGCCATTTTGTTCGCAGTAGTGTTGAGAATCTTTCTCTGACTGAAGTAATGTGATAATGTCATAATATCTTTTCTTCCAAATAAATATGTTACCAAAAAACTATTTCTGTTTCACAACCAGTATTACTCAATCCTTGAACCTGTCAAACACAGTGTCAGTAGTCTTTTGTACTGCTGCGAGCTTTGTTTTGCATGATATCCTAATAATCTTCCCAAAGAAGCCCTCAGGCACTTAAGACTGTTGAATAAGTTCTGTAGAAGTAGGTGTGAATGTGAAAGTTGGAGCTGTCAATCAAACTGGGAGATTACCATGGGTAGGGACTGTGGGTGTGGTTCAAAGACGTGCACTTGCCCCAGTCGCTGGACTAAATGTTGCCGTCCACAGACAGTGAAAACTCACCTACCTACTCTCAAAGGGACAAATGGAGATTTCTAAGGGGTAAAATGTCTTTATTTTAGAATATATCTCAAAATGTTGCTTCTAATAAGGAAAGCAAACAGCTCAAGGGCTCAAAAGGACTTTCGTATATTTAGAGATAAACTAGTCCATAAGCTTATATAAATTTACATATTATTTAAGAATGGCTATTTATAGTCTGACTATGAACTGTGACTATTTTATACAGGCTCTCTTTTAAGTGGTGGTCCCTGTGGTACAATTTTGTCATTTGATTTTAGTCGAAAGAGTTTTTTGGGGGCAATACACTTTTCCACAACTTTTTTATTATAAATCATTTCTAAGAAGTATTATGACTGTTGAAAGAATGGGACAATGAAAACCAATTTAACTTCTGTCTAGATTCAACGATTGTTAATATTCTACTGTCTATGTATACACACAGGTATGTATATTGAATACATGTAAATATATAAATATACAATGAATAAATATAATATTTATTATATAAGATGTTTTAAATATACTACAAGTCATATATTTAAACATAAATACTATGATTGTAAAATACTAAGTTATAAACATATATTGCTGCATGTTTGAAAATAAGTTTAGCCATTATGATATTTCACCCCTACTTACTTTAGAATTTAAGAGTATAACAATCACCTACATAAATACAATACCATTATCACAATTGAGAAAATTAACAATAATTTCATAATACCTAGTATCTACACTCAAACTTCTCCAATTGTTTTGCGAACTTTTTTATAATTGCTTATTTGTTAGATCAGGATGTGATCCAAGGTCACACATTGCAATTTGTTTTTATGTCTCTTTAATTTTTTTCCCCATCTAAACCAGCATTGTCCACATACACAATTTTAAACATTCCAGTAGCTGCATTAAAATGTAAAAAGAAAAAGTTGAAATTAATTTAAAATATATATTTATTTAATCCAGCCTATCCAAAACATGATGATTTCAATATGCAATCTATATGGAGTCATATAAACACATTAATGGAAGATTATACATTTTAAAATGCTAATTCTTTAAAATCTGGCATGTCTTTTACATTTACTGTAGATCTCCCTTAGGACCAGCCACACCCACGTGCTCAGTAGACACCTGTGGCCAGCAGTGGCTCTCTTGGACATGCAGATCTTCCCACCTCCTTATTTTCATGATAGAATCCCTGACTTTTTAAATGTTAATTTTCTGCATTTTACTTTTCAAACCAAATTTAAGGTAGAAAAGTAATTTCCTCTTTAGTTAAAGAATAGAAAATCACACTTTCATTTCAAGGTTTGAGATTTGCGCTGGCTCGAGGTAATCACAAGAGTACATTCTCTGTGTGTGGCATTTTTATTTCACTATCACAGACTCTTTAGTACAGAGTTGCCGTTTAGGATTGCTGTATGAGATCATGGCAAACAAACAGGAAACTGCTCTGTTGCTTTCCAAAATCTGAGCCCTAAATAGGCACAGTCTACACATCAAAGTTTTAGTAAGTCATTGACAGTTTTAAAGGAATGCAAATTAGGAAACTCGAGCTCTCCTTTAAAACTTACTAAATAAGCTGTTTTTTAAAAATTGGAATCGTTTGTCCTGGTGAAGTTGCAGTGAAACTGGCACATTAGTATGTGGTTCTTGGCATTCATTCATTCACTCACTCATTCGTTCATTGAACGTATGACTATTGAGAATAAGAAACCGTTCAAGCCCTGGAGATAAATCAGTGAACACACGAAACCCCCCCCTCTCGTTTAGCGTGCGCTCCCGTGGAGTGGGGTGAGGGACAGAACACAAACTAAACGATGTGAATTTATATGAAACGGAGAAAAGTAGAGCGGGTGGGGGACTACGACACGCCAAGCGGTGGCTGGAGTAGGGTTATGATTCTAAACACGGCGTTTTGGAGGAAGAACTCATTTGAGAAGGTGACATTTCAGCAGAAATTTGGATTAAGTGAGGGAGGGGCCGCACGGCCATCTGGGCAGGACTCTGGCCCCTTCCCTGCGAGGCGTGCAAGGCCCCGAGCTGGAGCCGCGCCCGGCGTGCGGGAGGCGCAGAGGGGCGCTGGGCGGCGACAGACAGACGCTGGGCGGCGCGACACACGGCGGCGCTGCAGCCTGAGAGCGGGCGGAGCACGGGCACAGAGCGGCGGCCGGGCCCAGCGCAGGGCTCCGCGAGGACCTCGCCGGAAGCTGAAAGCCGTCTGGGGACCGCAGAGCGGGGCGGTGCGGACGGGAGGAGAAGCGGGGAGGGGTTCGGACCCGAGGGTGGGACGCTCCGGAGAAGTTCTGCGGCAGAGCAGCCGCGTGAGGAGCTGGCGGCGACGGAGGGGACGGAGGGGACGGAGGGGACTGCAGCGACGACGGCGGGCGCGGGTCTGCAGATGGGCGGGAACGATCCGCAGGAGCGTGTCCTCGGGGACAGAGGAGGACACGGCCCAGGCCGGCGCGGCGGCTCAGGCTTCCCCGGCGACAGAGCCATGGGCAGCAGGGCGAGGACATCTGTCGCCCCCAGCTCGAGATGGTGGCGGGGCTGCCGGTGTTGCTATGGTGAGGTCTCGGGCACAAGTCGGAGGTACAGTTGAGGCCAAGGTCATCAGACGAGACCAGACCGTGGAACTGGGACGAAGCACGGGCGGGACACGGGCGCGGCTGGTGCCCTCGCGGACAGTCAGGACCGGGTGGTGCCCAAGGGGACCCGGGAGCGGGCGCGGGACCCGCGCGTGCCGCGAAAGACGCGAGGCCCCGAGTCACGTCTGCTCGCTGGGTTGCTCCCTTTTGTTTTCAGAAGAGAGAGAGAGGAATAGAAACGAAAACGAGGAGCGAAGAAGACACTGCCCTCCAGTCCCGGTGGGAGGAGGCTGTGGGACAAGAGAGCCCAGGAGCCCTGGTGGCGGGAGGGGACAGGCCTCCCGCGAGCAGGTGCGGACAGTGCCCAGCGCGGCTCTGGAAGGTGTTTGTGAAACGCGGTATGACTCACCTCTTGGTTCTGTTTTACATGTGGGAAGTTCTTAGGCTGTGCCCAGAGTTGTGCTGCCATCACCCCCGAAAGAACCCGCCTCATTAGCTGTCGCTCCTGCCACGAGCAGCTGCTCTATGACTTTCTATTGCTATGGACTTGCTGAGTCTGGACACTTCCCTTAAGTGGAATTATACAACACAGGATCTTTTGCGACTGGATTCTTTCTCTTAAGCAGTTTGTTTGTGTGTGAGCACAATTTCAGAACATCTAACAGTTTCAAATCTTTTCATGCCCTTTAACTCAGTACCTATGCATTCCATTCACACACATAGAAGTGTGATTACACACGTGCATGTGCACACGTGAACACACACATGTTTATTCTAGCATTGTTTCTAATGGCAAGGAATTACAAAAAATTATCCATCAACAGGAGAATGGATAAGTATATCACGGCCTATGACACCATTAAGGAGAATAAAGGATTTTTATGTGAGTAGAGCAGATCGAAATTTCATATAAGTTGATGACAATATGTCAGTATGTGTATAGAGAAGAAAAGCGAACTTTGTGGACGAGTACACATTGTTGACCCTGATTACTCTTGGGAGCTTAGTTCATGGGAATTGTCTTTTTTTCCGCTTCCTAGTTGCATAAAGTTTGAAATTTGTATAAAGTACATATAGCTATTTCATGAACAAAATAAAAATAAAATGGCAATCAAGAATTAGATTGTTTATATAATTTGTTTTAGTATCCTGAGAGTTTAGCTGATATGAAATACTTCAACAGGAAAAAAAGGTATATGCATGAAGATGTTTAACCTAGCATTATCTATGGTGGGAAAAAATTGGAAAGAGCCGAAGTAGATGAAGAATTACGTATTGTGGTGCATCAACTTGGTGGAATATTATGCAGCTAGTAAAGCTGTGTTTTTGGTGAAGACTGCTTCACCCAAAGGCGAACTACTTGAGAGATTCTAAGGGCAAAAACTCAGAATACACAGTTCCATGCATAATTATTGCAACCACACAACACATGCATAGGTATAGTCAAAGGTTTTCTTATTTTATTTTATTTTATTTTTGTTTGTTTGTTTTCGTGACTGGTAAGGGGATCGGAACCCTTGGCTTGGTGTCGCCCACACCACGCTCAGCCAGCGGGCGCACCGGCCAT
Source organism: Cynocephalus volans (assembly GCF_027409185.1). Taxonomy (NCBI): domain Eukaryota; kingdom Metazoa; phylum Chordata; class Mammalia; order Dermoptera; family Cynocephalidae; genus Cynocephalus; species Cynocephalus volans. Next base: position 4,419,187 of record NC_084464.1, read on the forward strand.
CCCTGTATAGGATCCGAACTTGCGGCCTTGGTGCTCCCAGTGCCGCACTCTCCCGAGTGAGCCACGGGTTTGGCCCCAAAGTTTAAAATGAAATATGGAAAAATAAAAAAATATTAATTTTTTTTGACTTGTTGGAATTAGCTTCTCTCAAAATAAAATTTGTAGGTTCTTTCTTACATTCTCAGCCCTGACTCTGATGAGCTCCATAACCATGTCATCCACAGCCTGATGGATCCAATCGGATATGCATGTCCTCACCCCATCTCAGTATGTCTCAAGCCCAGTTCATTTCTGCCATACTGGCTCCTTCTGGTGCCTACAGCATCCCTCAAAACTGAAAAGAATTGTGTGATCCCTTCCTCCCAACCTACCGTATGCAATTCAAAACAATTTAAAACATAAAACTTACAAAGTCTAAGTTCTAATGTTTTCCAGCATATCAATTTGAGTGCTTTTTTCCCTAAAATATCAAATTATTTTGTAAAATGTTGGGGCCTTCACTTTGCTGCAGTCCTAAACACATGATTAGGCTGCAAAGGACTTTCTCTAGTTTAAAGAATCACATTTGCTCCAGGAAACCAGATGAAAATAGGAAGTATTTTCCTCATTGTCTTTTTAAAGAATTATCTATAGCCAAATAAGTCACTAAATCGGCTCATTCTTCCTTTGAAATACCTCCTGGTGTTACTTTTTGTCTTCATTTGCATGGAAACTGCCTGGGCTGTACTTTTGTCATCTTAATCCTCGGGTGAGAGGTAAGGTGACGACCATATGTCAGTATGTGCATTCTCACTCTCCCCCCACCTCTGTCTCTCCTGGTTCCAATTCAATCCACCTTCTCAAAAATGCTGCCTTTAGCAATCTTACTCCCTTGCTCCAGGACTTCCAGCAGCTTCCCAATTGCCTGCTCCAAAAGTCCAAGGTCCCGGCTTCCTGGTCCAGGTCATCTTTAAAGCTCTCCTAGTTTGCTCTTTCACCTTCTCCTGTCTGCTGTCCAGCAGAAGTCCTGCCCCAGGCAGTGCCCCCAGGAGCTGATAAAGAGTGACCGCCCTGCCTCTGAGCTCTGCTCGAGGCCACTTTGTTACCTCCCACAGTTTCCTGCTTTCCAGATCCTGCCCATAAACTTGCCTTCCATTACTCTTTCAGCCTCTTTTCTACCTCTCTCTAATCTATTGCACTGTGTTACGTGTTTTGGTTCTTCAACTGTTGTTTATTGAGCTTGCCGTCAGCCGAAGGATTGTTCTAAGCTCTTGGTTAGTTTTATCTTACCTAGTCCTCTAACTGCTTAGTATCCATGTAAAGTAGCCTCTTTAACTAGTCTATAAATTCTTGTAGTAAGACTAAATTACATAGTTTGCTACTTGTTGGATTATAAAACCTGAGAGGAAAGCAATTGCACATGAAATATCAGAGAAAAATGCAGTATCACAGAATCCTTGGATTTGGGATTACAAAACATAAAAATACTGTCATTAAAAATAAATCACTTCTTTCATTTTACTTGTTCAGTTTTTTCTAATGTAGCCTGGAGCCACTGATAATAAAAGTGATCAGAGGGTTTTTTTTTAAGGTCTGGAGGGAGAAACTTTAGCCAAATCCAAATGTTGAATTTCCACAGATCATTTCATTTTATGATATTTAGGCACTGGGATATTATCAATTGACTTAGTAAATAGTGAATGAGATAGTTTGTTAATATAGAGTCAGCGAATATTCACCAGTCTTCCTGTCAATGTTGGTTAAGTAACACTAGAAGATATCAGTTAGAGGGGACCTGAGGGTGCTGGCATCACCTGCCTTTGCTTAATCCCAGTACGGATGCTTTACTGTGCATTGTTTCTTTTTCTCTTTTTCTTTTTGACTCTAAAATAGCAACCTGCAATTATGTAATGAGAAATAACTGCCACAGATGTGTAGGCAGGGTGAGCATACTCTTCCCCCCCTCAAGCTTGGAATCGATGTCTTTCTTCTGCAATAAAATGTGCAGTTTTTAAAATTTGGGAAACTTCAGGGAAAAATTAGATCCTTCTTCAGCTAGCGGCTTGAATCTGTTGCCTTCTTTGCCTAGGTTTCTGTGCATTTATTTCGTTCTTCCTTCTTGTACACCTGTTTTGTAACTAGATATATACTTATATCTCTCTCGTTTATTTAAAATTTTTTCTGTTCGAAAAAGTAATTGTGCTCTTTGTAGGTGATGTAGACAATATTCAGTATATAAAGAAGAAAATGAAGATTTCCCATAACTCTACTACCTTCTAACAGTTTTTCTGAGCTTGCATAACATTACATAATAATACAACTCCATCATGTCACACACGTATTATCATGAGGATCTGTTCATGGTATTAAATATTATTGTATGGAAATATCACAGTTTAACCAGTTCTTGTGTTGACCATTTACATGGTTTCTGATATGAGGGTACTTCATACGATTTGTGGAAAAATAGAATTGAAAGATGGTACAAATCTTCCCATGAACTTTTTGAAGTGCCCTTGTAGTTAGCTATTAAAATGTTTGTGGTAGCCTTTTTACAAAGCAAAATTCCTGGTCATGTTTTTGGTTGTTCTTTAGGATAAATTCTTAAAAACAGAATTTCTAGAAGACTAATTTTGATACGTTTTTTTTTTCCAGAAACTTGACTAAATTATTCCCTCTGGGAATTTCTGAGGGTTTCAGGATGGAGTACTTTTCACTACACTGTGTTCCTTCCTGTCTCTCCTCATCCACAGGGCATGGTTTAAAGAGCCCCAGTGGGTGCCTGGAACTGCAGCTAGTACCAAGCCCTATACGTACTATGCTTTTTCCTATACATACATACCTAGGATGTTTAATTTGTAAATTAGGCCCAACAATAACTAATAATAAAATAGAACAATTGTAATAATATACTGTAATAAATGTTATGTGAATGTTTATTTCTGGAATTTTCCATTTAATATTTTCAGACTGTGGTTGATTGCGGGTAAACTAAAACCATCAAAAGCAAGACAATGAAAACCAAAACTGCCAAAAGCAAAACCGCGGATAAGGGGACTACTGTATCAGGCAAAGAAGTATGAAGTCCTGCAAAGCGATTTCTTTAATATGCTTTCCTCTGCTGCTGTGGCCGCAGCTGTCTCTTCTGGTACATCCTGGTCCACACCACTGGTACTAACTAGATCTCTTTTCCAGGTGCTCTCATGTACCATAGCGTCAATCTGCTCCCAGGAAAACCGTCTTTTCCTTAGGAGTCATTCTCTCCTTCTGAACGAGGAACTTCAGAGCCATCTTTGACAACCACTGTCCCTTGCCCGCCTTTGGTCGGTCAACCAAAGTGTCTTTTGCTCTTTCTACTGCTGTTTCCCGAGTCCAGCTTGTCTGAACTCTTTCATTCCCAATCTGTTTTTCCATCACTAACATTTCCACCTCTTCCTTTTTCCTTCTCAGAATCCCCAGGAAATCTGAAAAATAGAAACAGTAATGAACGCTCCTGTTTTAACAACCACTGCTGAGAGAGCTGTGACCAGAGTCTCCAGCATGGTGCAGAGGCCTGGTCACACTTCTGTGGCACATAAGCCCCAGTCACCGCAGGACACCGTCTTGGCCACCCCTTGTGTCTGTCCACACACTCCCGTCACACTAGCTGCAGACTGCATGCTTCCAGCCTGCTGGCCTGGCCTCTCCTCTCTCCTTCTTCTCTCTCACTGATGAGCTCACTTCTCCATACTCAGTTCAAATGCCTCATCCTTTTTACAGCTGACCCGACTCCTTAGACCAAAATAATTTTTAACTCAATTTCCTTTTTTTATAGTACCTATTCCATTATATTATATTTATTTGTTGATGGGATTTTCTCCTCCTTTGAGTTCTTTAAGGTCAGAAACAGCACACAGATCATCTCGGTGTCCCTAAGGCCAGCAGAGAGAGGGTGCCACCTGTTTCTCGGTGTGCAGCGTGTGCTTCGATATGCTGTCTTTGTGCTGTTCTGTGCATTCTCGTGTTGCTTCCTGTCCCTACAGTGCTTCCTGTGCCCTGCCACCATGTGGTGGCATGTACTGAATTTTGTGTGCATTCCTTGACCATGTTTTTAAACTATCCATAAGATTTGATTTAATCTGCAGTGGATTGTTTAGATTGCCTTAAAAATCATATCAGCTCCATTTCTGATCCATTGCTTAGCAGTAACCAGACAAATGTGAAGCTAGAAAATGTTCTGTCCAGAGCATCCTAGAATAGGAACAACTGAGGTTGCTTATTATGGGTGGTCAGTTGAACAGATGTTCTCCCTCTTCACTAAAAATGTTCAGCACTCAAAAACAAGCAACTGAGTTGTGAGTCCTTTGGAGAAATTGGAAGGATCTAGAGATTGCAAAAGATAGTGCCTTCCTGACTGATAAGAAAGATTACAAATTGGTCCACTGAATAGTTCCCATTGCATTTGTAGGGCATATCGTATGTAGTCTCTGGAGAAGGTTCATTCTGTGCTCAGCCATGCATTGGTGGGTTGTGGTCTTGCAGTTGTACTTGAACTTGTTTTGCAAATGCTGACCACCGCAGCCTCTCCTTTTTTCTTCTCTTTTTGACCATAACCGTAAGTGTTCTAGGATGGATAACTTAATATGAAACCATTTTGCTGGTGGCTCCACAAAAAGAAAACAAACTTAAAATATTTTCTTTTAGCCGGAATTTCTTTTTCTCTTACCACCAGTTGCAGCAAGGTTTCAGCTTTCATCCTGTGGTTTCATGTGCAGAACCGGTAAGGTTTCATTGACTCTAATTCTGGTGAACAGTTCAATGACTTCCTGGATACTAATATCCTTTTTATAGATTAATACTCTAAATATATGAACCTGTCTTATCAGATAATTTAAACAAGCAATCTTTCTCTGTGTTAATTGCTATCGTAGGTTAATGTCATTTATAAAACAAAATCAATATAATTTCTATTGCTCATTAACTGAGATATTCTGGGCTCAACTCTGTTTTATTTTCCAATTAAGTTCTATTATTTTTCCTTATTGGCCCTTGACAAATAGCTGTGGAAACAAACTTAATGGTTCTGAAAATGTCAGAGTCAACAAAACGCCCTAATGGAAAACCCTATGATACATGAATATAAAAAGGAATCCAATGTTCAATCAGTGCAAATTATGACATAGTTTATTATTATACATCTATCCCTTATTCTACTCTTTTCTTATGTGAGTGACTTAGAATCTATAGCTCAGATAGAAGCCTTCTCTCAGTTCATATAATTCTCAGTGAATAAAACCAGAAGCCTCGTGGTGCTTCTATAAGAGCTGGTGGACGTGGGGCCAGTGGGAAGGCAAGCCCCCATGGGTGGGAAGGTACACTTCTAGAAGCCCTCACTGCTGAAAGCCGGCTGAGGCTCTGCTCTGGGTCCAGCCTTAGTCCCATCTTTCTGAGCCTTGTGGTCAGCTGAGTAATGGTCCCCATCCTAATCCCTGGGACATGAGGCTATATTATTTTAGGTGGCAAAAGAGACTTTACATATGTGATTAAATGAAGGATTTAAGGAAAGATGACCCTGAATTATCTGGATGGGTCCCATGTAATCACAGGGTCCTTATAAGAGGGAAACAGAAGGGTCAGAGAGAGAAGGAGAGGTGGTGGTGGAAGCAGACTAAGCAGAGGTCGTCATGTTCCAGGAATGCAGGCAGATTCTGGAAGCTGGGAAAGGCAGGGAAACACATTCTCTCTGGAGCCTCAGGAAGGAGCCAGCCCTGCCCACACCTTGATGTTAACCCAGTCAGACTCATTTTGGACTTCTGGCCTTCAGAAGTGATGGTAATGAATTCGTGGTCACCACAAGTTTGTGGTGATTTGTCACAGCAGCCACAGGAAACCCATATAGGGTGGGAGGGCTCTAGAGTGTTGTAGCTCTGAGCTGAGCACTAGAGCTTGCGGGAAGGGACTGCCCTGGACACTAAGGAGCCGCTCATTCGATACCTTGGAGAAGATGGTTGACCTGAGATGGGTGAGGAATTTTCTTCTCTGGATACTTTTAATAACCTGACTCACAGTCTGCACCAGCAGAACATTCTAGAGCTTGTCCTTTCCTAAGGTCCTTCTTGAGAGCTGTCCACTAATAGTAGGCCGGTATAAATGATGAAATTTTACAACTAGGTTTATCCTGTCTCCAGCTATGTTTACCAAGTCTCTTCCAGGAAAATGTCTTGGCCTTTAGGGAGATTTTAGGTACGCGGAAATGTGAGGGCTGACTTTATGTAGATTTTTCTATCCACCGTTTTTATCTTTCTTAGGTGAATAAATTTGTTTTTGTCTCTAGACTAATAAAATTTGCCTTTTTGTAGGAGAGGATCACCTATTACTTCATACAGCAATCACAGTGTGAGGAAGAGAAATGATAACGGTGTTTCTTTCTACACATTAAAGCTTCCAAACGGAAGAGTTCTCGGGGAGAGAACTTTCTGGGCCATTTAAAAAGGATAATCAAAACACAGCAAGATCCAGCTCTCATGGCCTGGGTAAAACAGTGGCTGGCCTTCAGCTCACGTCCCTCTGGGTGACAGCTTTTAGTCTTCCTCAGTAGAAGGTCAATGTCCTTAGGGGACAGTGTTGAGGACTCAACCTCCCACCCCAGCTGGCCCACACGTGCCAGCAGCACATGGAATCCTACCTCGGTCCACAACCTCGTGAACCCATGGAGCAGATGTCACGTGCTCACTGCCTGCCTTCAAATCTTGGTCTTGCAGTGAACAGTAGGTGTGTGTCTGTGCACAGGTCGTCTAACCTTTCTAAGGGACTCAAGTAATAGGAACTCAGACATGGCAGGAGTTACTACTACTTTGGTAAGCTATAGATTCAAACATTTAGGAAAAATTTTTTTAAGTCAAATCCTTCAATTGCCAGAAAACAGCTCACAAAAAATGCTTGTTAGTTATGGCAGGCATCGTCATAAACCTTTTCTAATTTTTCACAAGAACAGTTGGTTCTGTTACTATACCCAGTTCACAGTTCTAAGAACAGAAGCTCAGAAAGATCGGGCAATTTGTGCAATGTCAGCGGCAGCGAGACCCCTGCACAGATGCCCTTACCCTGCACCCTGTACCCTGCAGACAGTGCCTGGGCGGTGGACACAGGCTCAGTGTCAGCCTCACAGTGTTAAGTAAGTGGCAGGAGCAGAACCGCTGCTTCATCCCATGCGTCTGCGCAACCAAACGCTCCCTGCAGCCTGCTTCCCCCTCCTCCGAGGGCATGCAATAATCACAGTCTTGCAAACTGGACACCTTGCTGTACAGCTCAACCTAAGGAAGAACGTGGACGGGGCGCTGCTGTGGCCCTCCAGTCGCTGCTGCGTTTAAACCGCTCCCCGCCCTTCTTTGTGACCCAAGACCTCTGCGGACGCGGGGTCTGTGGTTACCCGGGCTGGGGCGGCTCGGGGTCGGGGGGCTATGCCCGCGGCGGGCCGGGCTCAGGCGCCGTGCAGGGGCCATGCCACGCCCTGCAGCTGGGCGTCCCGCAGAGGCCAGCCCGCTTTTCATGGAGCAGCCCCTAGAAGCAAGTGCCTGCTTTCCAAGCGTCCACCGCGTAGGATACGACCGCACACGTCCTCCCAGGCCTCCCCGGGGGGACGGGGCACGGCCTGCCGGGCCTGAGAGGCGCGGGGAGACGCGGGGAGACGTGGGCGGCGCGCACGGCCCGGGGCAGATCCGGGAGCGCCGCGGGCCCGGCCGGGCCGGCAGCACCAGCTGTCTGACGGACATGTTAGGCTGGTCTGACTTTGTCTTTTGGTAGATGGCTTTCGTGTTTGCTTTCAATATGAAAGTGAAGATAACTTTTAAAGCTCATTGGGCTCGTTAACTAATTAATAAGAGTGGCTGCCATTTACTGATTGCTTACTCTGTGCCAGGAGGTTTGCTCTACTCTTTATGTCTGGCATCTCTTTAATCCTAACTGTTCTGTGACTTAGATGCTATTTCTGCTTATGGATTGGAAAGCTGAGGAACAGGTCACACTGAAGCTGAAAGTCATGCGGTTAGTAAATAACAGAGGTGGGATTTGAACCTAAGTCCTTTGCATTACCAAGCGATGTCGTTTCCATTTTCCAGTGCCTCTTACATATGAGTCATTTCGTTCTTTGAAGGTTGGGGGTTTTTTGGAGCCCAGACCAATCATTTCCTTTGCTAACTTGCGCTTGGGAACGTTAGTGTGGTCACATCATTGACTGGACTTTTTCTTTTAGATCCGATGATCTCCAGAAATGCAAGAATATGAAAGGTACTCGAGCATCCAGAGACCCAAGTGCTCTTCGCTCACGCTGTAAACAGCCCGAGACTGTTAGGAACGTGTGCACTGGATGCAGCACAGTTTTTAGAGCTTCCTCTGAAAGACCTTCTATCGGAAACAGATGGCAGGGATGAGTGAGGGCTGAGTCACCCTCACGGAGGCTGAATCTCTGGTTCCAAGGAGTCTGAAACCCACTAAGCCATCCCCTCAAGTGAAGAGATTATAAACCAGATGGGAATGAGACTTGCCCTTCTCTGATCCAGAGGCCGATGTGTTCTCCATTAGACCACTGCTCTACTTAGAGGCCTACGAATTAAATCCTTCCAACTTAGCATTTAATACAAATGAGGGGCAATCTTGCACAGACTCAGACTTTATACCAAAGATTATGTTTGACTCATGTATTATTTAGTTTTTATCATGGTAGTTATTTTTTCCATGATGATATGATGGTGTCTAGCATTTCTCAAGCCTGTATGTCAAGGCATGGATCAGAAGAATCTTGCTGATATTTACAGTTTAGAAATTATTTTACACTAAGCTGTAGCTACTTTAAAAATAGATCAAACTGAAGCTTTAGAAGAATTTTGCATACAAATCTTTCTGATCAGATGCTTCCCTGTGTAGTCCATCTATTTCTGTATGAAAAGCAAGTGAAAGCAAATGTTATCTGCTACAAATTGTTTCCATTATTAGAACTTTAGTACTGTCATATTTCCAAATACAGCCACATTGTAAATTACTAATTAAATAATAGGTTTAAAATGTCTTTAATTACACCAAACTCCCTCAATCTACTCCTTTTGTTTTTCCCACAATAAATTTTTTTCAAATGAGTCAGTAATTGTTAATAGTGATGTAATTTGTATGTCTGTTTTTGACAACAGATTGGTTGATCTCGAGCTAATTTGTCCAATATGGCAATTATTGAGCACTTTACGTCTAGCTCGTCCAAATTGAAATGTACTGTAAGTATAAAATGCATACCAGATTTCGAATGTAAATCATATCAATACTTTTTAAATTGATTGTGTCCCGAAATGGTAACATTTTGAATATATTGAGTTAAATAAAATGTATTATTAAAACTAGCTTTGCTTCTTTTCCCTTTACTTTCTGAAATTGTGGTTACCAAGAAATTTGAAATTGCTCACATGGTGTGCATTTCTGCCCCTCCTTCTATCTCTATTAAATAGTCCTGATCCAGAGTCTCCAAGTGTACAGAAAGCCCTTTCTGGTTTTTCAGCAATCTGAAAAATCAGAGTAACTCTTTTAACCCAGTTTGACTCTCAAGAATTCAGTGCCATCACCACTTACTAAATCCTACCCTAGTGTCAAAAAGCAGTTAAATTACCTTCCAGATGGGCTCTTTTTACGACTGAGAAGTGACTTTCTTTGGAAAAATTTGGCTTAGTAAATTTTAATTGTTAGTAATACTAATACACTAAAGGGGAATTAATTCACAATTATGGTTTATAAGGAACAAGTAGTAGGAAACTCTGAGAATGTATTTATACATAAATTTATATGGACCATGATATATAGTGCATGTAACTTAACACTACACTATTGTAATATAAAACTGCATGATTATGTATCTGCCTTCACTCTTGCCTTCTTAGCTACTGGAAAATTGGAAGAGGTTTAAAATATAAAATCAACTTCTTAACAGCTAGGAATAATGAGTTATGAAATTTTTCTCCTGTCAAATCATTAAAACACGAACACTCACAATGACTTGTAAAAATAATTCGTTCTTGTTTTTTTATGTGGTGGTAGGTACCTCTTTTTTTCCTCAGCTTCCCACTTTAGCCCCAAACAGCAAGTGTTCTTTGGACCGAAGTGAGGCTGAGTCTTTAATTCTGAAACTGCTCCTATGAAATGGTACAGATGCTCGAAGGCAGTGTTCCTGCACGTGGAGGGCCACGCTTGTGCGTTTGTGTGGCCTCAGCATTTACACGTGATGCTATTCTCGTTATAACACTGATGGCTTGCTTCATGCTGGTACAGACCAACGAGTAATCTTGCCAATGACTTTCTTCATATTCTTTGTGAGTTGGTTATCATCATTTCTCTCTGCCCTCTGTAAAAGCTCCTCTTTAACTTCTTTTCCTCTATTAAGACCACATTTCAAGGGTGTGTCCTCCTAGACAACATTAAATCAAAGCGGAAGAAGAGGAGGGAAAAGCCAGATCAGCTTAGTAAACATGATTAGTTTAAAAAATAAATAAATCAAGTGCAAAACATCCAGTGGTGGTTTGTTAAAAAGCAGTTTCATGAAATGACATGCTTTAATGATTAAAACAACCATAAATGCTCCATTAAACAGTAGCTATTCTCACTATAGACTAGAAACATTATGGCAACAGATTAGGTTTATTTACAAACTTAGATTTTTTGTTTGGTTCATTAAAAAATCATGTTTGAAGTAGCTGGAATATTGTGCATGTGGGCTACATGCCAAAGCAGCTGCCTAAGGGGACGTGATGATTTAAGATCAGCACGATTTAGCTGATGGCTCTGTTTCCATTGGAAAGATGCAGCCGTCATTACACGGAGGTCCTAGGTACCAAAGCAAAGATGATGGCATTCTCAGAAGGCCGTTGGCTTGGAGTTAAACCTTTTGAAGTCTTCCACTGCAGGCCCAAAAGTTTCACCCAAACACCACAAGTTAGAGCACCCAGATTCATTTTGCTCCTCCACCCACGGCCCGCTCGGGAACCGACAGGCCGCCTTTCCACGAGGCTTCCGTGTGATCCAGCCCGTAACTATCTTTTCTTACTCTTAACTCGTGGCTCAGTGATTGAACCCCTCTTTGGCAAATACTTGAGTGCTGCTTTTAGATGCCTCTTCCATCTCATGCTTTCGCAGACGTACGCTTCATTTACTTATCCCTATGTGCACCTTTCTTCCCCACCAGACGGTATGTCCATGGAAGACATTCCTGGAGATTCACAGATTCAGGCATCTTTGTTTCCCACAGTCGAGGCTCACCCTGCGAGCGTCTCTGGGCCTCCCTCTCATGCCCTGTGTGTGCACTGAACTCATGTTGTTCTGTCTTTGGGCACCAATAGTAGTTTGTTTAATGAACAGGTTACCTGCATGATGTTCCAGTAAAGTAGTAAAGTTTCTTCCAGTGTTTGCTATGCAAAAGGGTTTTTTTTTTTTAATCAGCATGGTTCCTTTTATGGGGATTAATCAGCTAATTAAAATATTTATACAAAAGTCAAACAAGCAAGAATAGAAAAACCGTCTTTAAGAACAGTGTTGAGAGAATTACACTATCAGATATCTTCCAGTAGAAGAACTTAGTATATCCTTTCATTTATTTTTCATTATTTTCATTAGTCTTCTTTTATTTTTCTCAGTAATACATATTTTAGTTTCAGTGTAGAGGTCTTAAAAATGCTAGAGTTTTACTTCCATCTGCTCAGAGTGGCACACAACTAATAGATTGGTAAGAAGGTAAAGACAGTCAAGGGGTTCTTTTCTCCACCTTATTCATGTTCTTGTCCAACCAGATGAAAAGATTCTGATTTGAAGAGGGGAGAGAATGTTTAAAGAGACGGTGAGACCACGGAGGAGCCTTGTGCTCTATGTCAATCCCTGGGATGAAACTGCCTAGAAGATTGAGACCCAAATTTTGGGCACATTTGGAAGCAACTTTCTGTCTACAAGTTTTTGGGTGTAGCAGCTCCACTGATGAACTCAATGCATGAAGAGTAGAAAGCACGGTGGAGTGGGTATCTATTCAGAGGATTGTCCCCTCTGTTTCCCACGGGCCCCCAAGTGACTTTGGGAAGATAGATATGTGTTCTGAGGCCATGAGTAAAACCTAGATATCAGGTGGCAGGAAAAGCCAAAATGCAAATCAGAAGACCGTGATGCAGAGCAGGGGTCTGGCTCACCCCCATGGGAAGGGTCTATGAATATGTATGGAAGTCAATGGAGGAATGACAGATGGACCAGTGCCATCTGCTAAACAAGCACTAGGCATCATCTAAGCTGAGAATCAAATAGGATGAAGACTTTCATGTGCTGCTTACTCTGCACTAACATAAAAGGAATTGTTGAACCACTCAGAGGTTTAGAGTCAGGACCAAGAGCAGGGGCAACAAAGAACACTTTGGAGGGACTGAGGAGGAAGAGAATCCCAAATTATCTTCAGTTTTAAAGTGGGACTAACGAGAGCAAGAAAAAATAATCGAAAAGCGGTTGAGCTTATTCTGAAATTTCAAGATTTAGTACAGAGTTAAAATGCGGTTCAAAGCTTAGTTTGCTGCAATTATAGAAAAGCAAGACTTAGAATTTTGTACACCTCAGTTTGTGAGCTATTGAGGCCATAAAGGGTCTGGCCCATTAGAGACAGAAGAGTAGATTGGGTCAGATTTTCAACAGCCTGACTCACAGGAAGAAGCTCAAGTTCTGGTGTGAGCCATAGAATCAATATTTTCAAGCAAAAGAGTGAGATGATGAGCTCTGTTTTATAAGTATTCTCTGGTGGCAATATGGGATACGGATGGAAGCGTGATTTTGAGAGCACATCACAGGAGGCTTTTGAACAATCCGAGCAGGAGACGAATGAGAGCTTCCATCAGAGCCCTGGCCACGAGGATGGAGAAGCAGGAGGTGAGACGTTTTTCAGGACAGGCGATGGTCCACATCGGCTCGGATGGTCCAAGGGCGTGAGAAGGGTCAGACTCTTGTGGCATGGTCAGAGGGACAGGGACACGAGCAGGGAACAGTTTAGGAGCAGGAGCGTTCCGCGCAGAGCTGTACGCAGATCTGAGACGTCTGTATAATACCGAGCTGATGACCTGTCGTCCGAGGTTCAACATGTAAGTCAGGGGTGTTTTCTTTTCTATGCAAAACGGGTTGTTTTTTTAAATTTATTTTTTATTCGCTATTAGTATTTGTGCCACCTGCTTTCTGGAGCGCGCCTCCCGTTAACGGGAAGGGCATAATGCTCCTGCACGTCTTGAAGTTCTGTCTGTAACCCTGGGGGGGAGAGAGACAGAAAAACGACACACATTTAAGTGACACTTCACAGCCCACAAAATATCCTCGTCCTGACAGAAACTATGCGGCAGGTGGGGGAGATTTATTCATTCTACGTTACAAACTTAAAAATGGAAATTCAGAAAAGTTAAGTCAAAGCAAAGCCTCTACGGCCGCGATCTGCTTTTCTTATTCAGAACACGGTGCCACCTCGATTGTCCCCCCCCCCCCCACTGTTGCTTAGCCAGGGTGTGCAGGTGCACCTGCTCTTCGGTAAGTCATAATGTCACTCTTGAGTCTGTTTTAAGTTTGCTTTCAGCCAAGCAATTGCCATTGCCCTGCTTTTCTCCTGCATACGAATCTCTGCCCTGATGCTTCGGTCATTAAAATGTTCGGCTGTCTGGTCACTCTCTAGGTTTCAGGGCGTTCAAAATTATCTACAAATGAGAGTCCACATTTTACCTCTTGTGAAGTCCTGCTCCATAGCTTCTTATTACTTTGTCATTTTCCATCATTCTTTTTCTTTATCTTTCTGGTCAAATATCAGTTTTATAAATCATTATATTATCATTATTATTATTTGCTTCTTGAATTCCATTCCACCATATTGGTTGATGGATTGTGACTTTTATTCTATGTCATTTGTCTTGGTGTATGGATAAAACTTTCCTACTCTCACAAGCCCTTCTGAATCACAAACCTATGACTTCCAGCATCTGTTTCTAGTGCATTATGAGATGAAGATATTAAAATTTTTTTTCTTCATGTAATTTAATTCCTTTGGCCAATCACTGTGGTTAATATCCTCACTGGAGATTGCCAGTTATCTTTTAAAATTGAAATTATTATTTCTCCTTAGGTAAGCTAGAGAGGATCAGAAAACGAATCCTTAGCTATCCCATGCTCTTTTACTAGGTAAAATAAATGTGCTTTAACATTAATATCACTAAGAATCAATTTGTAGTAGAGACAATTTGTAAGAACTGAAATGCCCATCTTCTAGGGGAATTGCTAGATAAATTATTAAAAACCATATTATAAAGGCTTTAAAACAGATAATGAATATTATAAAGAGTAATATGGCAATGTGTATGCTCTTTAACCTAGCAATCCCAGTTCTAAGAACCTGTTCTATGGAAATTACCAAACATATGGCTAAGAAATTATATACAAGGATGACTCCTGAGCATGATTTGTTTTTCCAAGTGAACATATTTTCCTCTTTATTATTTTTTTACCACTTATAAAAAATTCTTATATTTATCATTACACAATGTGGTCATTTTTTGTGGCCCTTTACCAATTTCTTGATAAGCTCCCTTCCACTCCTGTTTTCCCACCTCTGGTGGCCTCAGTTCTATCCATTTGAAAGTTCAAGGAATTATTGTGATTGTTTTATCTTTCTTTTTTTGGTTATTTATTAATTAATTTATTTTTCAGCTCCCACCTATGAGTGAGGACATGTGGCATTTCTCTTTCTGTTACTGGCTTATTTCACTTAACATAATTTTCTCTAAGTCACTCCATGTTGCTGCAAATGGCAGAATTTCATTCCTTTTCACGGCAGAGTAGTATTCCAGTATATGTGTACATATACCATATTTTCCTTATCCAGTAGTCCATCGATGGACATTTAGGTTGGTTCTATATCTTGACTATTTTAAATAGAACTGCTAAACATGAGAGTTCAAGAATCCTTTTGATGTGATGATTTCCATTCCTTTGGGTATATACCTAGAAGCGGGACTGCTGAATTGTCTGGCAGTTGTCTCTGTAGTTGTTTGAGAAACCTCCATACTGTTTTCCATAATGGCTATACTAATTTGCCGTCCCACCAACAGTGTAGAAGGGTTTCCCTTTCTCAACATCCTCGCCAGCATTTGTTCCCTGTCTTTTTAATAAGAGCCAGTCTAACTGTGGTGAGATGCTATCTCAGTGTAGTTTTTGATTTGCACTTCCCTGATGCTTAGTGATGTTGAGATTTCATCATGTGTCTGTCAGACATTTGTATATTTTCCTTTGAGAAATGCCTATTTAGCTTCTTTACCCATTTTCAAATCAGATTATTTGTTTTTTTTTTTTCCTGTGTAGTTGTTTGAGTTCCTTGTATATTCTGGATATTACTCCCTTGTCAGATGCATGGTTTGCAAATATTTTCTCCTATTCTGTAGATTGTCTTTTCACTCTGGTTTATTTATTTTTATTTTTTGCTATACAGAAGCTTTTTAGTTTGATATAGTCTCATTTGTTTATTTTTTCTTTTGTTGCCTCTGCTTTTGGCATCTTAATCAAAAAGTCTTCACCCAATTCTACTTCCTGAAGTGTTTTTCCTATGTTTTCTATTAGTATTTTTATAGTTTTGGGTTTCATATAAGTCTTTAATCCATTTTGAGTTGATCTTGGTATATGGTGAGAGGTTCAGGTCTAGTTTCATTCTTCTACATATGGATGTCCAGTTTTCCCAGCAACACTTATTGAAGAGGTTGTCCCTTCCCCAATGTATGCTCCTGTTGTCCTTGTTAAGCATCAGTTGGCTGCAATTATGTGGTTGATTTCTTGATTCTCTATTCTGTTCCATTAGTCTGAGTGTCTGTTTTTACACCAGTACCATGCTGATTTGATTACTATAGCTTTGTAGTATAGTTTGAAGTCAGGTAGTGTTATGCCTTTGGCTTTCTTCTTTTTGCTTAGGATTGCTTTAGCTATTCGGGGTCCTTTGTTGTTCCTTCTGGATGTTAGGATTGTTTTTTCTATTCCCGTGAAGAATGGCATTGGTATTTTGATGGGGACTGCTTTGAATCTGTAGATTGCTCTGGGTAGTATGGACATTTTTACAATGTTAATTCTTCCAATCCAAGAACATGAATGTCTTCCCCTCTTTTGATGTCCTCTTTAATTTCTTTCAGCAGTGGTTTGTAGCTCTCATTGCAGAGATATTTTGCCTCTTTGGTTAAATTGATTCCAAGGTATTCTATGTTTTTGGTGATTATTGTGAATGGGCTTGCTTTCATTATTTCTTTTCTGCTAGTTCATTATTGGAGTATAAAAATGCGGCTGATTTTGGCATGTTTTTGTATACTGCAAATTTACTGAAATCATTTATCAGCTCTAAAAGTTTTTTGGTAGAGTCTTTAAGTTTTTCTATATATATAGGATCATGTCATCTGCAAACAGGGACATTTTGACTTCATCTTTTCCAATCTGGATAACCTTTATTTCTTTCTCTTGCCTCATTGCTCCAATTGAAGTGGTGAGAGTAGGCATCCTTGTCTTGTTCCTGTTCTTAAGGGAAAAGCTTCCAACTTTTCCACATTCAGGATGATATTGGTAGCGGGTTTGTTGTATATCGCTTTTATTATGTTGAGATGCTTTACTTCTATACCTGTTTGCTGAGAGTCTTTGTCATGAAGCGATGTTGAATTTTGTCAAATGCTTTTCCCACATCTGTTGACATAATCATATGGTTTTTGTTGTACATTTTGTTAATGTGGTGTATCACATTTTTGACTTGTATGTGTTGAACCATCCTTACATCCGTGGGATGAATCACACTTGATCATGGTGTATAATCTTTTTGAGGTGTTACTGTGATTGCTAATATTTTGTTGAGGATTGTTGTGTCTATGTTCATCAGAGATATTTTCCTGTGGTTTTCTTTTTTTTGTCTTTTTGGTATCAGAGTGATGGTGGCCTCAAGGAATGAGTTTGGGAGAATGGCCTCTGTTTCAATTTTTTGGAATAGTTTGAAGAAAATTGGTATTAATTCCTCTTCAAATGTCTGGTAGAATTCAGCAGGAAAGCCAACAAGTTCTGGGCTTTTCTTTGTTGGGAAGCTGATGATTACTGCTTCAATCTTGTCGCTTGTTATTGGTCTGTTCAGGTTTTCTATTTCTTCTTGGTTCAGTCTTAGTAGTTTGTATGTGTCCACAAATGTATCTATTTCCTCCAGGTTTTCAAATTGTTGGTGTATAGTTGCTTATGATGGTCTCTAATGATTCTTTGTATTTCTATGGTATCAGCTGTAATGTCCCCTCTTTCATTTCTGATTTTTGGTATTTGGGTCTTCTCTTTTTCTTAGTTAGCACAGCTAACTATTTGTCTATTTTGCTTATCTTCTCAAAAAACTGGGTTTTTCTTTCATTAATCTTTTATATCATTTTTGGGGTCTCTATTTCTCTAGTTATGCTCTGATCATAATTATTTCTTTCCATCTGCTGATTTTTAGATTGGATTGCTCTTGTTTTCTAGCTCTTTGAGGTGCAGCATTAAGTTGTTTATTTGAAATCTTTCCATTCTTTTGATGTATGCATTTATTGCAAAAACTTCCTTCTTAGTGATGCTTTTTAAGTATCTCACAGGTTTTGGTATGATGTGTCTTTATTTTCATTAGTTTCAAGAAATTTTTTGATTTCTTATTTAATTTCTTCTTGGATCCATTGGTCATTGAGGATCATGTTGTTTAATTTTCATGTGTTTGTATAATTTCCAAAGTTTCACTTGTTATTTATTTCTAGTTTTAATTTGTTGTGGTCAGAAAAGATGCTTGAAGGATTTCAATTTTTTAAAATTTGTGGGAACCTGATTTTTGACTGAACATGATCTCTATCCTGGAGAATATTCCATGTGAGGATGAGAAGATTGTATATTCTGTAATTATTGGATGAAATGTCCTGTAGATATCTGCCAGGTCCTGTGTAGTTTAAATCCTATGTTCCTCTGTTGATTTGTTGCCTAGGTGATCTTTCCAGTGCTGAGAGTGGAGTATTGAGGTCCCCTACTATTATTGTATTGGTGTCTATCTCTTTCTCTAGGCCTAACAGTATTTGCTATATATACCTGGGTGCTCCAGTGTTGGGCGCATATATATATTTATGATTTTTATGTCTTCTTGCTGGATAGATCCCTTTATCATTATATAATGGCTTTCTTTGTCTCTTTTTATGGTTTTTGGTTTAAAGTCTATTTTATCTGATACAAGAATAGCTGGTTCTGCTCATTTTTGGTCCCATTTGCATGGTATATCTTTTTGCATCCCTCTACTATTAGTCTTGCATGTCTTTACCCATGAGGTGGGTCTCTTGAAGTCAGCATATAGTTGGGTCTAGCTTTGTAATCCTATCAGTCAGTCTGTGTCTTTTGAGAATGGAGTTTAATCTATTTACATTTAGGGCTGTTATTGAAAGGTAACAGAGAATTTCTGTAGGGCTGGTCATGTGGTGCTAAATTCCCGCAATTTTTGTTTGTCTGGGAAATACACTATTTATCCCTCTTTTCTATCCTTGCTGGGTATGGTATTCTTGGCTGGCAGTTTTTTCTTTTGATATTTTGAATATATAAGCCCATTTTCTTCTGGCTTATAGAGTTTCTGTTGAGAAGTCTGCTGTTAATCTGTTAGGGGCTTCCTTATAGGTAACTTGATGCTTTTCTCTTGTTGTTTTTAGGATTCTCTCTTTGTCTTTGAGCTTTGCCAGTTTGACTATAATATGTCTTGGAGAGGATCTTTTTGGGTTGAATGTGTTTGGGGATCTTTGAGCCTCCTGGATCTGAAGTTCCATGTCTCTCCCTATGCCTGTGAAATTTTCTGTTATCATTTCATTGGATAGGTTTTCAATTCCTTTCCCTTTCTCCTCCACTTCTGGAACTCCCATGATTCAGATGTTTGTGCACTTAAGGTTGTCTACTAACTCTCAGAGTTTCTTCATTTTTTAAAAAAGTGTTTCTTCTTTTTTCTTTTTCTTTTTCTTTTGTCTGCCTGGCTCATTTAAAAATGACTATCTTCAAGATAAGAAATTCTTTTTTCTGCCTGTGCAAGCCTTCTGCTTAAGCTCTTGGTTGTGTTTTTTATTTTGTTAAATGAGTCCTTCAGTTCTAGGAGTTCTGCTACATTCTTTTTTAAGGCATTAATCTCCTTGTAAATTTCCTCATTCATATACTAGATATTTTTTCTCATTTCATTTCATTATCTAACTAGGTCTTCTCATGTTTCATTGAGTTCCTTAAGATTGTTTCTTGGAATTCCTTTTTAGTCATTTCAAGAGTTTCTTGTTGTATAGAGTCTGGTACCTGAAAATTATTGTGATCCTTTGATGGTGTCATATTTTCTTGTTCTGTTGTACTTCTAGTGTCTCTACATTGATGTCTGGTCATCTGGTAGAGTAGTTGCTTCTATTATTCTGGAATGGGCTTGGAGGAGAGAGATGTCCTCTGACTTTTTGGTCTCTGCTGTTGACTCTTCTTGTGTCAATGTAGTTGAGTGGGTGGTGGGCTGCCTGCACAGTGGCTGTGGCTGCTACTGTTGCAGCAAGCCACCCTTGCAGTGGCAGTGGTTGTGGCAGTGGCTGTGATTGGCCACCTGTGCTGAAGTGGTGTTTTTGGTGTGCTCTTGCCTTCTGCTGGGTGATGGAGGCTGCCCATGGTATCCAGAGCATGATTTATAAAGACCAAAAATTGAAAATAGTTTAAAGAATAATTCTGTAATTACAGCCATACACATTTTTGAAGAATAGGTTTAATAAAAGTGCTCATGATACAATGTTGAATGAAAAGACTTCAGGATAGGAAAATATACATACACTTTGATTTCAAGTTTCCTTTATTTTCAATAAATGATAGAAACTTACTATGAAACAAGCTACTTATTATATATGTGTACTTAGTTTTCTTAAAATGAAATGTGTGGTATCATTGTATTCTTCTGGTTTTCATTTTTAGTATAATAATATAAATGGCATTTATTTTTATAACATTTACTTAAACATAAAAAAGTATGTGGGAAAGAAATGCTGTGTGCTATCCTGAAGTAAATCCCCTAAGCAAACAGCAGATTAGGCATGGAGCAAGGAGAGGGTAATTTGGGTCAGTGCTAGTTCATGCTAAATGGGCACTGGTCCTCCTTTATTCATCTAATGAATTAATATTTCACTGGGGAGCAGGTGCGTGATCCCAGCAGAAATGGGGAAGGCATTTAGTCACAATGAGGTGTTCTGAAAAGAACGTGGTTCTGCGGACCCTTTCATTCTGAAGTGCTTCAGAGAAGGACGTGGAAGGCTTAAGCAGGGACTTAAAAGACTTCTTGCACTTAATTTCTACCAAAGATAATTTTTAATAGCGAAGCCAATGAAACAGAAACAGATGGCTCAAATTTTCTTTGAAATGTAGACAGATTGAAGAGGAAGAAGTTTGGCAAAAATACACTTGGGGTTTGGCCAAACTGAAAACATTTGAGAAATTGTATGAAACACTGAAAAACATTAAGGCACTTGGAACACTCACACTTACTGTAATGTGATGGATACAGAGAAAGAAATGGAGCTGGTAAAGACAAGGCCACTGTTCCTGGTCATTCATCATGGTAACTGTTTCATTCTGAAGAGGATGGACACCAATGACAGGTAGTTCTACCTCAGCAACTGAAACTCCCTATGAAGCTGAAATGACTGGCATGCCTGCACTTACGTGTGTGACTGAAACGCCCTGTGAGACTGTAACTACCTGTGCAACTGAAACGTGCTGTATGTATAAAATGGCCTGTGAGACTGAGATGACCTGTGTGGCTGAGGCAACCTGTGGGATGTAATGATGTGACTAAAATGCCCTTTGTGTCCAAGATGACCTGTGCAACTATAAATGCCTGTGCAACAAAAATGACCCTTGCAATCATAACTGCCTGTGGGACTGAAACAACTTATGCAAGTGAAACTACCTGTAGGACTGAAATGACCAGTGTGACTGCAGTTACTTGTAGGACTGAAATGACCTGTCTGACTGCAGTTACCTGTAGGGCTAAAATGGCCCATGTGATTACAGTTACCTGTAGGGCTGAAATGATCTGTGCAACTGAAATCTGCTAGGTCCCCGTTTCTTTGTCTCTAACTTGAAGGCATTGGAGTAGATGACCTAGCATTCTTTCATAGAACAAGCTACCCCACTACCATTTCTCTTCCCCTCCCTCTGGGAGTGTGAGCACTTAAGCTGTCTTTTGTGGAGAACAAGAAACATTACCAAAAGAAATACCTGCCTGAGAGCTTCAAAATCGTCAGTCTTGGATTCATGTACCCAGCTTTCAATGAACCTTTCTTTGGTAGCATCTAAGTACAAAAGTATTAATGTGTGGATATGCTAATGATCAAGTAAAAAGGAAACAATACTCAGAGATGATGGGTATGGAAATATACTTGTCAGAAAATTGGAAAATCTGAGTTGAGGGCATTTGAATGGGTGCATTTGATTGAGTTCAAGAAAGGGAGAAGAACCCAGGCAGGCTTATTGAGTGTGCTGTTTTGAACTGAATGAAAATGCAATGACCTCGGGTCAACATGAAAACATGTGGAATGCAATAAAAAAAGAAGATCCAGGAGTGGAGAGCCAGCAGGCCAGACAGGGCCATTCTGACAGCTGTGGCCGATGCATGTGCAGGGCTCTGCACTATTGGCTGCCCTGCAGGCTGAAAATGCCATGAGGCGGAAGTCAGCAGAACCATCTGTTTTACTGTCGTACGCAGAAGTGAGGTGTATGGCTGAGACCAAGCAGAAAGACAAAGTGTGCGTTCTTGATCTGAGCAGCTACGCTACACCTGGCACCTCGTGTGGGCAGTGCTTCCTGATCCCTGTAGACAGCAGTGAAGAGGAAAGCTCAGACCATCAGAATCATAACACGGTTGACACATACATGGGATGGGATGTCTCTGGCAGAATAGACAAGGAGCCACCCCCTGGACAGCAGAGGCACAGCATGGCTGGTGAAAGCTGTGCACAGGAAACACACCCTCCAGCATTCATCCCTTTAGACTTTTTCCTGTGTGGTGCATGACAGCATCAAAAAGGAATAAAATAAAATTCATCCTCTCAAATAATAAGGACAAGGAATAAGTAGAGAGAGACTGCAGAAGACAAAGTCGTGAGCTCTTCCTCTGAAGGGGCTGACCGAGCCTGATTCCTGGAGCACTGTGATCAGTGGCGGGGGCTGTGTCTCCAGACTCCAGGGCCCCAGTGGGGTGGGGGCAGGAAGGATGAACTGTAGGAAGGAGGTCCTTAGAGGCGATTTAAAGTTTAAATGCAGACAAGTCAACAAAGCAATTTGCACCTGTGTATCTTCCACTGAGCTTAGGTGAGTGTGGTGGGCGCTGGGAGGCTGGCTTCTTTATGAAACAGTGGCGCTGCTGAGCGACTGAGCAGTGTGCCTCTAAACCAGGAAGGCATCAGGAAGGAAGCAGGTAACCAGGCAAGGGCAGCGTCCCTGGTCAGAGGGGGTGTCTTTCAATGGCTTCTTTCTCTTTGTGGTGTGGGGCAGCTGTGGAGAGACTGCAGGGCTGCTTCACAGTGTCTGTGGCCAGGCCCATCAGGCATGACCCACTTCGCTCTCCACTCAGCCTTTGTGGGAGCAACTCAAAGGTCAGCAAGCGCAAGTGTGGCAAGTGTTTACGTTCCCTTACTGTGCAATGTGGGTGTCCCTGGCTGCAGTACCGCATCCTCCTCCACCTGCAAGCTGGGCAGCAGCATGAGGCAGAACGCCGCAGGAAGGGGAAAGGCAAAGTCCAGGAGAAAGAATGCACACGGTTGTCAGCCAGCATAGGGCAGGAACACAATCGGGCAAGCAGGGATCCCGGTGGTCCTTGCGTGAAACCGGCTGCTGTCCTCAGTTGCTGGAAGGGGAGGAAAAAGGCTTCACACTCTGCAAAGCAAGCCTGCGGGCCTAGAGTTTCCTGAGGTAGTGTCGTCTTTCTCAAAGTGGCTCCAATGACAGCAAAGAGTGGATCTACAGGATACCTACAGTGGACATGTGCAGACCTGCCAGGATGCTGAGGAAACATCAAAATAGAAAAGAATGCCCTGATTAAAAATGTGTCTGTAAGTATTGTGCCATCTTGTAACTGGAAGTATATACCTAACATGCATTGCTTAATTACAAGAGACAGAACAACTAAAGCCAAGCCGGTAATGCACATCTATTAATTTGTCTATAGGAAGCACCTCTGAGAACCTAGAGTTTAAAAACAGCTGAAATTTATTGAATATCTAATTATAGAAAATTACCATGGACTATACATAGCCAGAAAATACACTTACACAGCACCACTGCACCTGCAGAAATATTTCACATTGCAAAGTTTTTTAAAAAAAATACATTTTCATTGTAAAACAATTTTAAAATACAGATGAATACAATAAATTTTAAAATATTCTAGAGATGGTTATTTGAACATATTTGTGTTTTGTTAGTTTGGGTGCTTTGTTGAATATCATAATAAATATTCCCTTTTTGTGATCTTCTTTCTTAGTTTAAAAGTATATGACAAACTTACTGAGAAATATTTTTAACCTTAATGAAAAGATGTGATTTTCATTAGGAAATTTGCATTACATTTCAATATAATATTATACAGTGAAAACTCCTAAAAGTGACTTAAGTCAATACTTTTTTTTTCCCAGTTAGAAGCCAGATGGACAAAACAAGGCAGATAAATTATAATTAAATGAGTGATATATATGAAATAATTTGTAAACAATTACACAGTGCTCAGGGGATAAGTATGACCTAAACTGAGTACTGAACAGCAAACAGCTTGATGTTCAGTGGGGACAGTGATATACAGAAAGCTTATATTTTCATTTCTGATTGACATTACATGGAAGTAAGTATTTGAAATTTGAAAACAATAATACATATTCTATAGGTTCTGAAAAAGAAAAAGAAAAAGAAAAAATCAACATCTGATTTCTATTAGAAAAGCATGTTCCAGAAATCATGCCCTCTGAAGTAGTAAGAAATTACATGGTCAAGAATCCAAATACTGATATTTCTGTAGGTGCTAAGTAAACGTTTGTTAAAAAAATTTTTTTTAAAGGAATGTGTATTAGTTTGCTAGGACTGCTGTAACAAATACCACAGACTGAGCAGGTTAAACAACAGAAACTCTCTTCTCACAATTCTGGAGGCTGGAAGCTGGTAGGGTTGGTGGTTCCTGAGCTTTCTCCTTCGCTGTCCTCACATGGTTTTTCTTCTGTGTGTGTCTGTATGCTAATCTCCTCTCCCTGTAGGAATACCAGTCCTGCTGGATTAGCACCAACTCTGGTAACCTCATTCAGTCTTGATTACCTCTTTAAAGACAGTCACATTCTGAGGTTCTGGGGGTTAGGACTTCAACAGATGAATTTGGGGGGCACAGTACAGCCATTGCACAATGAATGAATTATAAAGCATGGGAAAAGTCAGCTGAGGTAGAGAACCCCGAGGAAGCTGTGGACAAAGTCAGCATTTCCGTAAAAGTGATTCTGGATTCCACGGCCTGAGGAGAGCAGGGCAGAGGCGTCTCAGCTGGGTTTTCCTAAACACCACAAGCCTGGGCAGAGTCTTGGTGACTCTTGCCAACACTCCCCCTCACCCCTCATGTCTATGTGTGGAAGGCCCCTGGCCACACTGGCCCCTCCATGATGGCCTTGCCCCCCAGGCCAGGCCAGATCAACAGACCTACATGTCTGGCCCCTGCAAGCCCCATTCTAAATTTAGCTGACAGAACAACATCCTTCCTCTCAGGAGGCCATTGTGTCATATGAAATAACACCTTACTTGGATTTTATCAATTTGGTTACTATCAGCTAATGGGGCCAGAGATCTGTCCTGTGCCACTGTTCTCAAACTTGACTGTGTCTTGGAATCACCTGGGTGCTTAACGGTTCCTGCTGCTGGAGTCCCACACCCAGACATCCTGTTCCAATTGGTCTGTGGTTGTGGCCCCAATGCTGGGATTTTTTTAAAAAGCTCCCTGGGTGATGCTAATGTGTTTAAGACATTGTCCTACGCTCATCTACACAAATTCTCTGCTATATATTCTAGAGCACTGAAGGCCTAACCATACTATGAGCTCCTGCAGGCAGAGACTAAGTCTGCGTTCTTCACTCTGGATACCTGGAACCTAACATCATACCCGTTCCATGTGGGATAAGAGGCTAATTAAGACAAAGACATTTGTCCCCAGACTCATCTTTTACAGGTGGGGGATGTGGGTATCATTCCCAGGTACTGCACCTGACTCCAGAGCCCAAAATCTTCATACCATTTCATCCTGCTTTAAAAAAAAAATCTATTTAACCATTTCAAGTTGACTGACCAGTATTTCGGTCTGCTTAGTGGGAAGGAAATGACTGAAATTAGAGAAATTTTAGATCCTTGAATATTTGATGAAAATCTTAGTCATCCTAGACTGTGGAACTCTAATTTCCAAACTCAATCTAAGGTATACTTCCTGGAAGGACACCTGCATGCCACTTCAAAACCATGACCTTGATTTATGTAAAATCAAGATCTTTCTCACTGTAATATTCATCTGGGTTTTCCCTTAACGCAGCAAGCTTGTTTTTAAAAGTATTTTTCTTCTTAAACATCTCCACTCCCATAATTTTGAATATGAAGTATAAATTGTCTCCCTGTAAATAAATATTTTCATTCATCCCATGCCCAGGCCTCCATGATCAACTTGGGAACACATTTGTTACTTCAAAAAACTTGCTGTAACTTCAACATTTGTGATATCTCCCTCTTTCTATCTACCTGACACCACAGGGGATTGTCACACAAACAATAAGTAAATAGAAACAGTGAAGGCTGTGCACAAGGAAACATGTCACTGTGGGGTGTGGGAGAGAACACGCAGAGCAGTTCAGAGGGACAGGTGCTCCCAGCCTCTCACCACGCTTCAGGTCAAGGTGGAATTTGGGCTGAGTGATTGAGTCAATCTAGGGAGGTCTTCCCCGATCTGAGGGCAGCCTGAGGGAGACTGGAATCAGGGAACTAAGCAAGAACAAGAGCCGGGGAAGACAGGCCAAGTGGGAAGCGTCTGGCCGGCCTGGAGGAGGACCTCAAGGCAGGAGATCAACAGTAACGGTGTGAGCCTGACCCGGACATCTATGCAGGATTGAAACAGGTAAGAAAACAGATGTTCCTTAGCTCCGTCCCAGCCTCCAAACACGTCACACTGGGGACCAGATTGAACTCCAAGAAGTAGCTATGAAACACAGATGGCACTATGGTCCCAACTTAGATTGATCTTGTTCTATTTATATGCTTTAAAAGGAAGATTGAAAGAGATAAGAATTTTCTATTCAGTAATTGCTTAAGAGTGCCATAAATTATTATTACATTATTATTAACTAATAAACTATTAATTAGTTAGTGCCATAAACTATTCCAGAGATTTTCACCCCAGGCACATTAATTTTTATTGAGTATTTTGGGGAGAAAAACTGTAGCAAATAACCCTGTTGAGTTTTAATTAGAGAATTGACTGAACTCAAACAGGTCCCTAGACTGTAGATTCTCTGAGGGCCTGGATCACATTTTCTCCACCTCTGTATTTTGCATACAGACAAACATGATGACTGGCATGTAGCTTAATCTTGTGAGTTACACTGAATTGATTCTATTGAATGAAGTATCAGATTTGTGTCTAATGAAAAAAAGGATTTCATACCTTATTATCATACATATTCACCATGAGCATTAGGTTGCTTCACATGATATGGTGTGATTAAAATGTCAAGTCTACCTAGACTACCTGCCAGGGGCTTCTAGTTATATGAGAGGTCAAACTATGCTCACTTCACATTTTAAGTCTTTAAGGGATCAAGAGTTAAAATGATAGACTTTTTTTGAGGAGATACGTTGTTTAAAAATTTGAGTATGTAAAATCAAAAGACAATAGCACTCTAAGTCCCCCTAATTGCTCAAGAAGAATATACATTTTTAAAGTATTTTTTTCTTTAAAACTCTCTGTCCCCATAGTTTTGAAGATGAAGTACAGGCATTTCCCTGTGAATGGATATTTTCATTCAGCCCATGCCAGACTGACATAATTACCAACAGTAAAAACACAGGATTTAAAGAAATTCTTAAAACCTAGTAAGATCCCCAACTTCAAGACCTACTATAAAGCTACAGTAATCAAGATAGTGTGGTATTGGCAAAAGAATAGACAAATAGACAAATGCAACAGAACAGAGAGCCCAGAAACAGACCCACACAACTGATCTTTGACAAAGAACAAAGGCAATTTGATCAGGAAGGGCGGTCTTCTCAACAAATGGTGCTGGAACAATTGGACGTCCACGTGCAAAAAACACCAAAAAACAAAATCTAGATGTAGATCATACTCTTTTCACAAAAATTCAAAGTGGATTCATTATGGGCCTAAATCCAAAATGCAAAATATAAAAGTCCTAGAAGATAACAAAGGAGAAAATCTGTGTGACCTTGACTTTGATGATGAGTTTTTTCATACAACATCAAAAGTATAATCTGTGAAAGAAAAAATTGATAAATGAAATTCAATTAGTCCATTTCTGTTGCATATAACAAAATACCTGGAATTGGATACTTTGTAAGAAAATGAAATTTATTCCTTACAATTTCAGAGGCTGGGAAGTCCAAAGTCCAGGGAGCACATCTTTTGAGAGTCTTCTTTGCTGGTGGCTTTAGAGCAATGCAAGAGTCTCACCTGGAAGAAAATGGTGGAGAAGAGAGAGAGAGAGAGAGAGAGACTTTCATGTGCTGTCCTCTTAAAGCTCTCAGAACCATGCCAATGACTGCCATTATTAATCCATTCACTAGGCATGGTCCTCAGAATCTAAATCACCTCTTCAAGGGCCCACCTTTCAATTACAATAAAAAGTTTCCCATCCTCTTACTAGTCACAATGGGGATCAAGCTACGAGTACATAAAACTTGGGAGAAACAATCCACCTCAGAAACTTTATTAAAATTTAAAGCTTCTGCTCTGCAGAAGAGACTGCTAGTAGTATGGAAATCCAAAGATACAAATAACTATTAAAACTCAATTATAAAAAATGCAAATAACATGATAAAAAAAAAATGGCCAAAAGATTTGAACAGACACCTCACCAAAAAAAAGATATACAGATGGCAAATATGAGTATTAAAAATGGTGAACATCATAAGTCATTAGGGAATTGCAAATTAAAGCAAAGATATACCACTAAATACATACTAAAGTGCCAAAAATTCACAATGCTGACAACAGCAAATTTTGGCAAGGATGTGAAACAGCAGGAACTCTTAGTGATGGTGGGAATGCACAATGGCTCAGTAAAGTAAGTAAATGGTCTAACCGTGTGATTCAGCATCATACTCACTGTACTTACTCAGATGAGTTGAAATTTATGCCCCCACAAAAACCTGCACATGGATATTTATAGCAGCTTTAAGCACAATTGCTCAACTTGGAAGCAACCAAGATGCCCTTTAATAGATGAATGGATAAACTGTGGTATTCCAGACAATGGTATATTATTCAGCCAGGAATCAGCTATCAATCCATGGAAAAACACGGAGTAACCTTAAATGCATATTACATAGTGTACACAGTGCAAGAAGGGTATTTGAAAATACTGTATGATTCCAACTGTATGACATGCTGGGAAAGGAAAAACTATACAAATGGTAAAAAGATCAGTTGTTGCCAAGGGTCTGGCAGGGGGCGAGGGGAGGGAGGGATGAAAAGATGGGACACAGGGATTTTTAGGGCAGTGAAACTATTCTGTGGATATATGACATCACACATTTGTCAAAACCCATAGAACGATACAAAACAAACAGTGAGCCCTAATGTAAACTATGAACTTTAGATAATAATAATGTATCAGTGTTTGTTCATCAATTGTAACAAATGAAAGATGCTAATAATGGGCGGGAAGGGTGCAGAGGTATGCGGGAGATATTTTTACTTTCTGCTCAATTTTCTGTAAAGCTAAAACTGCTCTAAAAATAGTCTATTAATTAAAGACGGGCGGAGGGCGGCCCGAGGGCTGCCCCGTGGCCTCAGCAGAGCCGGGCAGCCCCGCGCAGCTGCGCCAGTTCAGGGCGAGGGGTGACCGTCCTAGCTCCTTGACACGATTGGGACTTTGGTCCGGGCTGGTCCTTCAGCTCCCTGGAGACGGCAGGCGGGGACGCCGGCAGCATGTGCAGCCTGGGGCACAAGCCCTCGGTCCTTCGAGCTAAGAGGACGCCCAGCTCCCCCCTCGCAGGGGCGGCGACACGCGTCCCGTGCTGTGCGGTACCGATACGGGCGAGGTCTGTCCTGCCTCCCGGAAGCTGCAGTACCAAGGGGCTGGGTTGGGGACTGGTCGGAAGGTGACGGAGACGGGCGTGGACTGAAGGAGACGCAGGAACCAGCGGCTGGAGGGGCGGACCCAGCGGGAGCCCCGGGCCTCGGGAAGGCGTGGGGAGGCCGCCGCCCGCGGGTGACAGGGTCGTCCAGACGCCCCGGCAGGGCAGCGGCAGGAGACGGCGACTTCCCTGGCTCAGGACGGCCGAGGGTCGGAGGCGAGGCCGGGGAGCAGGCGTCCGGACGACGCACGCAGTCTCACTGCGGTGCCACCTGTGACCGCCAGCCCCGCCTCCCCCGCCTCCTGCCGGGCTCTGGGCAGGGCAGGGGTCCCGGACCGAGGGCAGCAGGCGGGGTCACCACCGTGCGGCGGCCGTCCACCAGCCCGCGAGCGGGGAGGCACGTGGTGGCAGGTCCCACACAGTGGAGTACTATTCAGTCGTGAAAAGGGATGAGGCCTGACACCTGCTGTGGCGTGGGTGGCCCTGAAGACACCAGGGGCAAGATGCCAGCCAGGGAAGCCCGCACCCTGTAGGACTGCGTTTATAAGACGTGTGCGCAACACGCAGGTCCACACAGGCAGGAAGGAGACCGGCAGGTGCAGGGCTGGGGCGCTGGTGGGTGACCCGGAGTGGCTGCTGACGGGTACACGTGGTGACAGTGGCACAACTTTGTGAACGTACTGAAAAACGCTGACTTGCACACTTTAAATGGGTGAATTGTGTGGTACGTGAATTATATCTCAACAAACTTGTTACTGAAAGAAACTGAGGCCACAGACATGAGAACAAAGTCCACAGTGGGGATATATATATGGGCTGCTCAGTAAATGGTTTTTTTCCCCTTTTTCTTGTTGTCCAGGCTTCCCTAGCACAGTGATCTCTTCCTTCACACAGGGCAGTGCTAAGGACCTCGATGGCTTTGCAGGGCCAGGGGCTGTTGGTGGTCAGTCACGCCCTTCTGCACATATTCATCACCAAACCACCCCTCACAGTTCCCCCAAGACACACAGGGTTAGGAACAGTATAGGTATAGCGACGTAGGTATCAGAACAGCCTTCTTGAAATAAAACTCTAATTTCAGGACAGCTCCCTAGACCTCCATTCTGAGCAAGCGTGCCCTGCATCCATCTCATTTGGAGTCTGTGGAGCTGCCTTGATGCTCAGAGGCTCACAGGGGTGATTTGGGTTCCGTGCTTTGTCACGTTGCCTGGGTGGGATAGCGCACACCTTCCCAACACCCCTTACTCCTGGTCTGCAGCACTCACCACTTCTGACATCCTGGTCATTGTTGTCTGCCTGTGGAATGCCAGCCCTGTGAAACTGTAGCTGGGCATCTGCTGAGAGCTTACAACAGTGTCTGGCACAGGGTGGGGGTTTAGAGATACCTACTGAGGGAATGACTAAATGCCACCATCTCTGCATTCTAGCAAGCATGTTTCCAAATGTCTCAATGGATGCTGCAGACAAACCAGGTAATATGAAGTGTCTGTGCAGAAGAAAGAGAGATGTCATTGACATCTCATGCTAGCACTGACACTCAGGTGTTTTCTGTACATGCTAATCTATTACCTATACTATTAACACAGCAGCTATTCTATCTACTGGAATGCACGATAGGAACCTTGTAAGTCATATAAGGCTGGTCTGGGGATCTCTGCTGCATTTAGTTACATTTACTGTGCTCCAGATGTGCACTGTCTCATCGAATGCTCCCCACAGTCTGTGAGAAACACACTACTGTTATCCCCGTTTTGGAGATGAGAGAATGGAGACTATAGGTTAAGAGCACTTCCCTGGGTTCCACAGCCAGCCAGTATCCGGAACAGGTAACTGCAGGTGTGTCTGCAGTCTGGAAGGAGGAGAATACCTGGCCCGTTTTGCAGGCTGCCATCTCCCAGGTGCCTCTGACTTCCAGTTGTCTTAGCTGACCAGGGCTCCAGATGTACCTGGGCAGCCCACCTGTCTTCTCACCTCCGGGTGGCCTTTGCCTTCTTTCCTTCCCGCCTGCAGCAGGAACTTCACTGTTTCTTAGAGTTAAGTGGCTCTGGTCCAGGCTCTGTGCTGGACCACACAGTGGCCTTTGGCAGAGTGATAAGGACAGCCCAGAAAAGCTCGAACCCATGCCTCCACTTCCGCTTTCCGTTCTGCTTCTGGAACATCAGCCTTGTCCCTGCTGTGCGGTTTCTGAGAAAACAAAACCTACAACCCCAGCAGAACGTGCCCTATGTAACCCCTTGCAAGTCCTGAGCCGGCGCCCAGACTTCAGGGTGTGAACGCCTCTGGGCCCACCGGCTGGATAAAACTTTAGTTCTCCGACCCTCCCTCCGAGTGACACTTGCTTTCTCGGGGACCTGTCTGCCTCTGTTCCCCCAACAAGAGGAGAGAGACCCCCGCCTGCTCCCCGCCCCAAATGCAGCGGCCCCACCTGCAGCTCCCGTGCCAGAAACTCGCCGTCCCCTTCCAGTTCTCCACCTGCCACCCCTCCCAGAGTTCCGTCCATGCGTGTGCGCCGTCTGAAGTTTCTCTTGATGCTTTCTTGATGCGTAAACATGGAAGAATAAAGGGGGGAATTCAGAAACACGTGATCAATACATGAGTATTACAACCCTGATTTACCGACACGGTGTTTTCATTACTGATGAATTAATTAAGTGTTGTGTTAACTTCCTAGAGCTGCCATAGCAAAGTACCACAGACTGGGAGGCATAAATAATAGAAACTTATTGGCCCACAGTTCTGGAGGCTGGAGTCCAAGATCACGGTGTTGGCGGGTTGGTTCTTCTGGAGCCGGGGAGGGAGGCTCTGCTCCAGCGGGGTGGTTGTCTCCTCTGGCCTGTGCCTCTGCACATCTTCTCTCTGCATGTCTGTCTGTCCACATTTTACCTTTCATAAGGTCCCCAGTCATATTGGATTAGAAACCCCCCAACAGTCTCTTTTCAACTTGATTACCTCTTTAAAGATCCTGTTCCTCCAAATAAGGTCACATTTTCAGGTACTGGTGGTTAGGACTTCAACACATCTTTCTGGGGTGACACTATTCTGTCCTTAATAAGTATTGATAACTAATCCTCTTTGGTTTGGCTGTGTC
The DNA here is from genome assembly GCF_027409185.1 of Cynocephalus volans. Taxonomy (NCBI): domain Eukaryota; kingdom Metazoa; phylum Chordata; class Mammalia; order Dermoptera; family Cynocephalidae; genus Cynocephalus; species Cynocephalus volans. The sequence continues at coordinate 4,451,642 of NC_084464.1, forward strand.
CTGCTTCATTTAGAATTGGCTTCGAGGCACAATTGAAAGAGCCATGCCATCAACCAGTCGGTCACACACAGACGTGACCAGAGCCTGCAGTCCTGCCCTGCCACTCGCTGCCTGGCCTGTGGCTACTGGCTCAGAGGCTGGCCATAAATCAGAACGGAGGAGCCACTGGATCACTGACGGCTACCCACAGAGATGGCAGTTACACATGGATGAGGAAAAGATAGTGCCTTCGGCTCTTTCTGTAGATACTAGTGATTGTCCCTTTCTGGTCAATGGATACTTGTGAAAACAGCATAAGCTCCAACAAGCATCAAGGCTGGATAGATATTAAGCATTTCCATAGATCTGAAAGATCCATCATGGGATAGTCATGACTTTTTCCACTGCGAGACTTTCTCATTTTCTTAAAGTTTATATATTTCTTCAAAGGGAGTCCCAGGAGGAGCTTTTGATGCAGCCTTTCAATGAGCCCTAACCCTAAGCTGCCGCAGAGGAACAAGACCTCGTAGGTCCTAGGCACCATTCCCGGTGGTGACCCCCAGCTGGGTGGGAAGCATTTGTTAGTGAGGCTTTTTGAAGTCTCTTCACAGTAAAGCCGCAGTGAATGTCCTTTGTGCTGTGTTTTCTGGGCTGTTTTACACTGTTTTCTGGGAAGTCATCCACTGACAACAGGATTGCTTTAGAGAAATGATCAAAGAAACCATCGCTAATGGTATGGGCTTCCTTTCTGAGCAGCAATAATAGGCCTTCCAGTCCGTGGTATTGTAGGAAACTGTAAATAATGCTGTGTTCCTTTGATCACCAGCTCTTAATTCCGATCTTATTTACTTTTCAGAAACAAGCACTTGACAACAATGGTAGGGATTCTAAACCACTTATGTTGGTAGAAAATCTGTATTTTAAAATGGTATTTTAGCCTGTATGCATCTACAGGTTTGCCCTCCAACTGAACTGTTGCATTTTTTGAAACCATGTAAATGTTTTTGGAACTGTACCCACAAAAACACTGAAGTCTGGAGAGTCAAATTCCCCTGGCAGGGACTGTGACGGGCAGAGCAATTCCCAGGGGCCATAATGTTGCTTTACCTTTTAGTTTCATGCATGAGATATAAATAACCCTCTGAACTCTGATCAGTTGCTGCTTTTGTAAATTCTCATTATAAATTGGGAGCGAGGTGGTTCAAAAGCCCATGGGGAATTCATGCGCCTTCAGAACGTTGTGCCTGTCGTAATATGATGAACTCTGAAAACGCTTTGTTAAAACACGTGTAATGGTTTCACGTGCGAGGTAAACCATAGCTTATAAGCCTACGCCGTCCTGATTGGCCCTACCCACTTCTGTGACACTGCATTTCTGTTTTACAGTAGGATGCATCAGCCACTGCTGCAAACACATCTTTGTAAAAATTGGGCAAGTTTGTCTCTATCTTACCTTGGAGACGGGGAATACATTAAACTCACTACTTGCTGTCCTCTGAGTGAGCACCCAGTGAATCTTGGTCCCACCCTTCTGGAAAACGACAAAACCGAAAACACCTGCCATAACAGCAGTGTGGTGTTTGAACCTGCCCCACCCCTCAGCTGCACCCATTTAAAGCATATGTTATTTCTTTGCAAGTCTTTGTATGCCGCATTGTATTCGTGCTATTTCAAGGCAGAAAATGGCCAGGTCTCCGTGCTGTGAGTTTGACATGGTGAGATGATTTGTGGGCAGCCCCAGACAAACAGCCAGCCCCGCAGGTGAGTGTGCTCGACAATCAGGTGCCTTCTTGTCCCCCAGGAGCAGTGTGAGGAGGGGAGCTCCACGCCGGTGTGCCCACAGCCCCCAGCCACCTCAGGCTGTCACTCTCTGCATGCCAACCAGCTCTATGTCGACAAAACAGTCCACTGTTGCCCCCAACACCAAACTTTATCTGATGTGGCCCTAGTCTACGACAGGTTTTCAGGGAAGGAATTCCCAACTAATTCTTAAAAACAAAAAAACCACCAACCTACTTCTTAACAAAAGACAAACGTGCCATCAGGTGAGAGCTGGAAATGGGAAGGGAGATGGTGTCTGCAGGTCACCCCACTCTGCAGGGCTGTGTCTCACTATGGCGAACCAGATCCACAGCAGGTCCAATGTCACTTAGGAATACCTCAGAATTTTATTTTACTTTTTATAGCTGAGTAAGGGAAGTGAGCAGGCACAGAAAGAAAAACACTGCATGATCTCACTCACATGTGGAATCTAAACAAAACAAAACAAAGCAAAGCAAAACAAAACAAAACCCCAACAAATAAAAGGGGTTCTCATAGAAGTAGAGAGTAGAATAGTGGTTACCAGAGGCCGGGAGGGGGGAGGGGGCCAGGAGGTGGGGGAGGTGGATTAAGGGGTACAAAGTTACAGGCAAACAGGAAGAATAAGTTCTGGTGCTCTAGGCTGACTAGAGCTAATAATATTACATCATATATTTCTAAATAGCTAGAAAAGAGGATCTTGACCATAATCATCAAAAATAAAAATGTTTAGATGATGGCTAGTGAATCGTTGTACAATATGTACATGCATAGAAACAACACCCCACACCCCACAAATATGCACAATTAGAAAAATAAAAAATAAATAAAAGTAAAAAATAAAAAAAAAGAATACCTCCAGTGGCCTCCAGACTTTTTGTTGCACTGACATTTGGCTGTGTAAAAACTGTTCAGAATAACTAGACCAGGATAACTAGTCAACCACACATTGTTTGACTCACTGTCTTGGGAACTGATCCTCAGGGTCCATGTTTACAGTGGAGAAGAAGCTTTGGGAAGGACCACCATGATTTCCCCCAAATTCTGGTGTTCAGGGATCATTTGCAGATTTGAAAACATACAGATTTCTTCTGAGGTCAAAATTTGCAATGACAAAACCCTCTAAGGTGGTCTCTACTGCTGTTTTCAAAAGACCGAAAAGAGAAATCTTGTCTTCATGAAAGGATTCCAGTCTAATCAGGCAGACCCATGACGTTGGCATGAGCGTCTGAGGGTCAGAGTGGTTGGCTGGATGGGTTCCCACCTCACACAGAATCTTCAGAGATTCACCGACCCCCACTTGCCATGCCACGAGATGCACTAGTATAAACCCCACCATGAAACCCAAACAAGCAGAACATTGGGCCAAGAATGTAAAGAGGGCGTTGTGTGACTCAGTCAACCACAAGTTACTGAGTAAGCTTGATCTCAGCTCAACATGTGCAAAAGAGGACCACAAAGCCTGAAACCCGGCAGCTCAGACACACGCTCTGCAGCCACCGTGGCCACTTCTCAAACAGCGTGGGCTCGCCCCATGTGCACGTCACTGTAAGTTCAACCCCTGAGAATCCCATGAAACAGTGGTTCTCTTGGCCACAAATGATCATTTTTTCCAAGTTTACAGCACGTTTGCTTCACAGAACCCACATTAGTGAACTCGCTCTAAAATATGGGAAAATGTGGTAAACATCTCCCCTTTGCTCCAGGCGTGCATTCCAGCCATGGGAGTAAATACATGCTCTGAGTCAAAATAAAACAATGCGAAGGACATGAAACAAACTTATGGGGCCACCATTATGCTGTGGTGTCTTGGCTTGCATATGCTTTTGGCTTAGGGATGTGATAAATAGATAAACAATAGCCCTGAAAAGCAGAGTTTATGAGCAAAACTAAATCGAGACATTCTGAGGCCACACGCTACATCCGGTATAGGATGCTTCGTGCTGTGAAATAACATTATCGAAGGGAAAAACACCTTTAACGTGCCACCTTGCATATCAAGTGAAAGACAGTGAGAAGGAGAGACCAAAGATGGGGAAGGACGGATGAAGAGGAAACAAGTCAGGGACTAGAAGAGCAGCGGACTCTCTGGCTGAGGACCTGTCCCGGGGCAAAGCCCCTGTCACCCCCTTTCCCGGAGGCCCTCACTCTTCAGTTAAGCTCTTGCTAAAAAGCCAAGATGTTCTTTAAAACGATGCCTCCACACCAAAAGGAGCAAGTGTGGTTTAGACGTACTGTGAGCTACGCGTTTGTTTTTTCAAGCATACCCTACCATGGGGGTTTTTCTGCTACCAGCCAAGACTGACCTGCAGAGCATCTTATTCCTAAAGAGAAAAATAATATTTTTAAAAAGTCAACTAGGCATCAATTATATCAAGAGCATTATTTTTAAATTTTTATTTATTTAGTGTTTCATTTTGAAACCACTTTGGACTTACACACGAGTTCCAAAAATAGCCTGATGGATTCCTATTTCTGCTTCATTCATCTTCTCCAAGTATGAACATCTGTAACCACAGCACACTGGTCAAAGCAGCAAATTAACAAGACAACAATACTATTAAGTAATCTGTACACTTTATTCAGCTTTTCCCAGTTTTCCCGCCAATGCCCTTTGGTCCAGGATCCAGTCCAGGATGACACTTGGCGCTGGGTGTGTCCTGTCTGCTCAGGCACCTCCAGTCTGGGACGGTTCCTCAGCCTCTCTGTGTCTTTCGTGACTTGGACACTTGTCTGGTAATGCTGTGGAATGTTTCACAGATGTTCTGTGGGTTGTGTCAGGAGAAGCTGTGGTTCTAAGAAATCACATTTCCAGACAGCGCCATGTCCCCAGGACATGGGCTGGGACTGAACTTGTAAGTGGCTGCTGGCTCCTGCCTTGGGTGTGGGGACCCTGCGAGCAGGACAAAATGCCCAGACCCCTGACCCCTCTGTCCAGCCTCCCTCCCGTGGTGCTCTCTCTCTTTATATAGACATGTCCCAAGTGTTCCCTTGGGTGGCCCTTGCTTGGCCTGTCCTCCAGCCACCACCCAGTAACCTCCTTTCTCTCAGAGTGAGATGATGAGTGAATGAATGGATGAGCAGCGTTTGCACGGCCCTCGGCTCTGCACTTCCATCCGCACCGTGACCACGGTCCCCGTGGCCCCCTCCCTCCTGCCCCCTCCCCTCAGTCACCTGGTTGAGCCGTTCTGGTCCCTGCACCTGTCATGCTGCCTCTGGGCGGCCTCCCTCTGCCCAGCCCTGGGCACCGCCGCCGCTGTCTCTGGGCCTTCCTTTTGCCTTGCATCCCCATGTCCTCCTTAGGCTCTTTTCTCTCGGCTGCATCTTCCAGTGATGATGAATGGGAAAGGGGCTCCTTCTTTGCTTCTCCTAGAGGAGGGAGCGCCTTTCACCCTCCCCACAAAGATGGGCTCATGGTAGGAACCGTTCCAGCCTCCTCTGCACCAGGCTCACTCCTCCCTTCAGTGGGGAGCTGTCACCACAGCAACACGGTTCACTAGTTCGTGTGCTCACAGAGCACGTCCCCTCTTCCTCCTCCCACCCGCAGCCTGGCCCCCTCCCTGTGAATACCAGGGTGAGTGAGGCTGAGGCTGCGCTCACTGCAGAAAGCACTCTCATCATCGCGTGCTTGCATGGCACTCAGGAGCAGACTCCACCACACACTGCAATCCAGCGTCCCTGGAGAGGCTGACCCAAGGACCCTTGTCTGGCTATTCCATCCCTGGCCGAAAGCTCCACTGGTTAGAGCTCAGAGTGTGGCACTGCTCCCAAACCTCCAGAGCCTGTCCCCCCCAACCACCACACCACCTCCTCTGCCCCAGAGAACGCCCCACCAGAGCTCTCAGCCAGGCTCCCGACGAGACCTGACAGAGTGCTAAGTGCTGAGGGTGGGTCCAGGGCTCCCTGAGCTCCAGCTCTGCACCTTCCACTGCAGGGTACAGGCACCTCCAGAATGTACCACAGGGTCTCAAAAATTAACGTGAAAAAAACCAAATTGTATCATGTTGACTTCTTCTGGTTACAAGTGAGAGAAACCCAATCCTGTCAACTAGAGAAAGAAGAAGACTGTTTTGCAAGGAGATTTGCGCATCCACTTAACAGTGGGAAAGGTTGGGATTAATCTAGGGCTCTCAGGAACCAGAGCACAGACAGGGCTCTCTCTTCCCCCTTATTTCTTCTGCACATTGGCTCAGGTTCTCCCACTGCAGACCAGCTCCCTACATGGCAGGGACTAGACTGACTCTGTTCCCTAGTTCTGGATTCAGAAGATCCCAGAGAGGGTCTCTGATCCAAAGATGAACAATGACCCAATTCAGGGGCAATCGGCTGTAGCCACAGGGACAAAGTACTGGGCACAGCCACGCCCCCCCAAACCCCCTGCACATCAGAGAGGAGGTTGCTATAGGCCAGAACTCCAGCCTGTTGGTGTCCACTACAAATCATCACCTTTCCCCTCAAACCTAGTTCCAAACTGTGCTGGCTACATGCTGTCTGTAGGCTGATAAATGCTAAATTCACAGCTTCCACCCTAGCTGCCAGTGTGGCCTCTCCCTGGTCTCCTGCAGGCAGTCCAACACTCTAAAACCAACCTGCTGATTCCTCCCATCTCCATGTCTAATTTCTAGCAAGTTTTGCCAGTTCTACCCCCAAAATATATGCAGACCCCAGCGACTTTCCGCCGAGTCTGCTCATGCCCACCCCTAGTCTCCATTGTCAAAAAGCAGCCTGAGGAGGCAGATCAACCCAGCCCTTCTCCTGTGTGAGCTCAACAAAGCTGCAAGAATTCAAGCTCACACAGACTCACCCCAGAATCAAGTCTGTGAGTGTATGGCTTGCTTTTACCCTTACGATGGGAAGCTTCCCACCTCACATGGCTGCTTTTTGACAAACTATGTCCCTGTATCCCCAGATGAGAAAAAGCATCTGTTACCTCTGCCTCCTGAAAGGAGAAAGTACAGCAGCTTGTCAGTAACGCCTCAGGCGAGGAACCTGTGTCTCCTGCTACTTGGCAACCATTAAAATAAGAATAGATTCAGGCAAGAATCATCACTGGATAGTAACATCATTGGGTGGAATTTGGGTATGTGTGTGATATTTACAGTTTCCTAGTATCTATCCATAGATTACTTACTAGCCAAGGGCAGAAGACACCTTTCTAGTAGACAATTGTGGATGACATCATCTTAATTAAGTGACCACACCCAAACTGTGAGACAGTCTAGAAAACAATGGCCCCGAGCACTTCAGAAGTGTCAGCTTTTTGGGAAACGATGAAAGGCTAAGGATTGATCTAGACTAAGGGAGCCTAAGGGGACAGGACATCAAATTGCAACCCATAACCCTATATCAGATCTTGGACTTGGGACAAAAAAGTTGCTTTTAGGGCAATTTTGGAACAATCAGCAAAATCTGAATATTCACTTACTGTGTATTAGATAACAGTATTTTATCAATGTTAAATTTTCTAAATTTGTTAATTGCACTGTGATTATGCAAAATTGTTCTGGTTATTAGGAGATGCACACTAACTGTAGGTGAAGGATCGTGATCTCAGCAACTTACAGCAAATAATTTTTTAAAAAAAGAATAATCAAGTGGAGGGATGGACAGAGCTAGAGACAGAGACAGAGACAGAGACAGAAACAGAGACAAAGACAAGGACAGAAACAGAGAGTGCCCCAAGGTGGGTAAGTGCAGGCGGTGGGACGTAGAGATGAAGGGCACAGTGCCACCAACTTGTAATATTCTTGCAACTTTTATGGAGGTTTTGGATGTTTTCAAGATGAAAATGAAAAAATAACTTCCTGAGAGAAGTTGAAGGGAGAATACTTTCTTTCTAAAATTATAACTATTTAACAGTAATATCTGGGGCCGAGCCCGTGGCGCACTTGGGAGAGTGCAGCGCTGGGAGCGCAGTGATGCTCCCGCCGCAGGTTCGGATCCTATATAGGAATGGCCAGTGCACTCACTGGCTGAGTGCTGGTCACAAAAAAAAAGGCAAACAAACAAACAAACAAACAAACAAAAAACAGTAATATGTGCTTTTTGTAAAAATATTTGACATGATTCAAAAAAACGAAAGCTGACCTGTTGCCTCAGCACACACACTCAGCACAGCACACATGTAGAACAAATGCAAAACTAAATATACTTCTTTGTCTTGCTTTTTTCACCTGGTATTTACAAGCACAATTTCTCAGAATTTAATTTTTCCTAATGATTTGAAATTGCTTATTGCTTTACTTTATTAGATATAGTATTTTTCCATTTATTGTGTTCTTACTGTAGAGATCATCAATTTGATATTAAGAAAAATGTTGTATAGTTCTTCTAACTATTATTTCTTTCATTATTTAAAAAAATGTGCTGATACTATAATGGGCACTGGAGGTCTGTGATAGGAGTCACATGCCTGCCTTGTCGGGGCCAAGAGGTAAATGCAGTAGAAGATCATACTTGACAAGAACAAACAGCAGATTTTATTTCTGAAATATATTCACATATGTTCTCTCCTCCAGGTATTTTTAAATGCAGATGTGTTCTCTCTCTCTCTCTCTCAAAAAGTGGAAAGTAAATATGGTTTAAATCTATATGCGCCCCACCTTTGCATCTGTTTAGAAACAAAAACCAACATAAAAACAAAGGCTCTGCTCTTCGGTGTTAGAACTTTTGCTGTATTTTTCTATACCATCAAAAATGATGAATCGGTCCAGGCTGTAAATCTCTCAGTTCCCTGGCAGGTCCTCCTATATCTCTTCAGTGTGTAGTTGGGTCTGCGGTTTCAAAGCCCAACATTCATTTTTCCTATAGCTCTTGACATGGTGGCCCCAGTGGGACTGTGGATGTACCTGCCAGAAAGATGCTGTTACATTGACAATACACTAACAGTTAGAATGTGTCAAGTCTCTTTAATACCAAAGTTGGTGGATACTGATAAGAGAGTTCCATAAAAGGGGATATAGTACAGTGTCTTCCCGGGCAGAGGTGTCTCTCCCAAATGTTCTGGATCTCTGCAGGTGGGCTTTCAGCTGTGAGTGACCCCACCCAAGAGGAGTGAGGGCTCCACCGGGCACAGGAAGCCCTTTGTACACGTTCATGGGTGGTTTTATTCCCCGGCTCTCCTCCTGCCTGGCTCTTCTAGGCTCTTCCAAGCACACCTGCTTGCACATCAGGTGCACGTAAGCACTGTGCATCCTCCCCAGTGCATTCCTGAGTGCTTTCTGCGAAATGGAGGCAGAAGGTCAAGTTTGCTTCACAAGCACAGGCTCAGCGCAGCTGAGGGCCTCTTCAGCGTTCTCACCGGGCAGTGAGATGTTTTCCATTCAAATGATGAAATGAACCCTTAGAGCAGTCCTCAAGCTGTCCAATGTTACCTGTTTGAAAATGATGAGTGGAGACACAGTGGGACAGGGTGTGGAGTGACAGGCTCACCCTACAAGAGGCATGGCAGGTGAGAGCAGCTCCTCTGAGTCCTCGCGAGCATGCCTGGGCTCCTGGAAAAGAAATGAAATTATATTTTCAAAATATAATTATATTTAAGGATTATTGTTCAGGTTTGAGGCCCCAAAATCATGCTTTCCTGACAAGAAGGGGCAAAAACTTTGTTCCAACCTTTGGTAGGACAGAAACTGTCAAAGAATAACTCAAAGACATCTTGTCAGTTATCATCAGCTGTCTACTGGTGTACAAGTGGGAGACATCAGTCAGTTTTATCAGTGTTATCTAACAAAGGAAAACAAATGTACATAAGATCAAAAGCAGAGAGGGAAGACAGGTGCAGACAGTTTGCGTGTGTCAGGATAAAATTTGCTGTCAGCTGGCAGAGGGATCAGTGAGGAGCAGGTCAACCAGTGGTACCAGTGGAAATGCCCTCAGGTGTGTGTGGACTTGGTGCAAACCTTGCAGCTAGCCTGGTGCATACATGACAAGCTGTCCCTACATCTGCCAGTGTCCTGTTGGCACCCGCACTGTGAGGTCAATTCTGCCCATGTCCCTCATCAGGATTTCTCACCACGAGGCTGAGGCAGCGAGTGCCACACGGCAAGGCTCGCTGCTGTCCTCCCTAGGAGGGAAGGGGTCTGTGCACAGGAGGGAGTCACACTAGGAGGTGACTCAAATATAATCTGGCTCCTTCTTGAATTGTTTGTACTGGACCAAAGTATTCTTGTGGCTCTTAACAGAACTGCATTTGCTGTAAAGCCAGATGACCCAAAGTCACAGAGAGCGCCCTATGGACTCACGGTCTGGGGAGAAGGGTCTCCCTCATTCCAGGTGGGCAGAATTCAGCCTTGCACTGGAGAGCCGGCACTGGGGAGGCCCGGTGTAGAACTGCTCATGTCAGCAGCACCAGCGGCCAAGGAGTTTCCTTGACCACGGAAGAGGGCTCAGGAGCTGCCCGTGCACTGGGGAAGGGAAAGGACTGTGAGACGAGGCACAAGGCTCTGACTTCTCCGCAGCCTCACCAACACCTGCGAATTCTGTTTCTGTCTTTGTGATAAGAGCCATGCACATGGCAGTGAAGTGGTATCTCCTTGGGTATTGGTTCACACTTCCCTAATGATGGGTGGTGCCGGGCACCTTCTCATGGGCTCAGCCCGCAGGAACGCAATTTTCCTGCGGTCATCTGTCTGTCTGTCTGCACAGGTGGCTGCGTGTTGGCAGCAGAGCAATGGGAGAACTGTGCTCGGAAGCGTCCATCTGCCTGCAAGCTTCTGAGGGTGAGTCTGAAGCTGAAGACTGAGAGCTGCAATCCTCAGTTCCCTGTGGCGAGAGAAATGCGAGGCTTGGTGGAAGGCATTTCAATCCGGGAGGCTGGTTTTGGTAAGGACCGGCCAGAGTGCTCAATCCTGACTGTGCTTCTCTCCCTCAGGGCTGACATCCAGCCGGGGCAGGTCCTCAGCTTGAATGAGCTTCTTCTCCGTCTTACTGCAAGCCTAGTTCTCCCCCCAGCAAACCAAGTTGTGCATATGTCAGTACTGCGAGAACACACGTGTCATTAAATTGAAGGTACACACTAGCCTCGGGCCCCTCCAGCTCTGTTTTGGCACTCATGCATTCACAGGTGACAAAATCACTCCCAAAGGCACAAGCAAAGGCCAAGCTCCTCTTCCTGGGAGTCAGTGCTGCTAGAGTCGGGCTGTGACCCCTGTCCTTCTGTGTCTGTCTCTCAGCTATCTTGTCACCCTCCCTCCTCCCCCCACCCCTCCCCTGCCCATCGCTTCCTTCCTTCCTTCCTCCCTTCCTCCCTTCCTCCCTTCCTCCCTCCCTTCCTTCCTTCCTTCCTCCCTTTCTCCCTTCCTCCCTTCCTCCCTCCCTCCCTCCCTCCCTCCCTCCCTCCCTTCCTTCCTTCCTTCCTTCCTCCCTTCCTCCCTTCCTTCCACCTGTCCACTGAACCACCATTTATTTTTCTACCCCTGGACTTCTGTGTCCCCTTCCCTAGCACTGAACCATCTTCCCTTCTCAGGTTACCTGGTCTAACTGTCCTGTGCATACTCGAGTCTCCCCTCCCTCGGTACCTCGCAGGCCATTGAATGAGCTGCTGTCCCAGGCTCCTTAGGCTCCACTTGGCTCTTGGGACACACGGTGGTAAAGCACTCTCCTTTCCATTTCAATTTCTTTGACTCTGGCAGAAGACTACAGACTCCGAGGTGGATACAATGTGTCACTCATTGAGAGAAAAGGCAAGCAGAAAAGGCCCCAGCGTCAGGGCACAGACTTGACCCCCACGTGCAGCCGTGCTGCACACTAGCTGTGTGGCCTGGGCTTGTTTTCCTCCTCAGCTGATGAGAAGGTGCTTTGCTACTAGATTATTATTGCAGGATCTTGCCCCGATACCTATGACACTCTTATCCCATGTAGTGTGACACCAGCTTCATAAACCTGTATCATCTGGTGAGGTTCTTGGCCTCTGTGCTCCTGAGCTACTGGCTACAAGGCATGCACAAAGCATGTTCCTGCAACGTCAGCTCTGAAAGCTGCAACCACACTGCCAAAGTTCAGCATCCAAATGAGTATTTTATCATGAATGAGTGTTAAATTTTATCAAATGCTTTTTCAGCATCTATAGAGATGATCATATGGTCCTTGGGTTTGAGTTTATTAATATGGTGTATCACATTTATTGATTTGCGTATGTTGAACCAACCTTGCATCCCTGGGATGAATCCCACTTGATTGTGGTGAATAATTTTACATACGTGTTGCTGTATTCTGTTTGTTAGTATTTTAGTGAGGATTTTTGCATCTATATTCATCAAGGATATCGGCCTGTAGTTTTCTTTTTTGGTTATATCTTTACCCGGTTTTGGTATCAGGATGATGTTTGCTTCATAGAATGAGTTTGGGAGACTTGCAGCTGTTTCAGTCTTTTGGAATACTTTGTAAAGAATCGGAGTCAATTCTTCTTTGAATGTTTGGTAAAATTCTGCTGTGAATCCATCTGGTCCTGGGCTTTTCTTTGTTGGGAAAACAGCTTCAATCTCCTTTATTGTTATTGGTCTGTTCAGATTTTCTACGTCTTCATGGCTCCATTTTGGGAGCTTGTGTGTGTCCAGAAATTTATCCATTTCCTCCAGATTTTCAAATTTGTTGGCGTATAGTTGTTTACAGTAGTCTCGAATGATTCCTTGTATTTCAGATGAATCAGTTGTATATCACCTTTTTCATTTCTAATTTTTGTTATTTGAATCTTCTCTCTTCTTTTTTTTGTTAGCCATGCTAATCGTTTGTCAATTTTATTTATCTTTTCAAAAAACCAACTATTTGATTCATTGATCTTTTGTATTGTTTTTTGGGTTTCAATTTCATTGAGTTCTGCTCCGATCTTAATGATTTCTTTCCATCTGCTAACTTTAGGTTTGGATTGTTCTTGTTTTTCTAGTTCTTTAAGGTGAAGTGTTAGGTTGTTCAATTGCCATCTTTCCATTCTTCTGAGGTGAGCATTTAATGCAATAAATTTCCCCCTTAGTACTGCTTTTGACATATCCCACAGGTTTTGGTATGATGCATCATTATTTTCATTAGTTTCAATAAATTTTTTGATTTCCTGCTAAATTTCTTCTTGGACCCGTATGTCATTAAGAAGAATGCTGTTTAATTTCCATGTGTTTGTATAGTTTCCAGAATTTCGTTTGTTATTGATTTCTAATTTTAATCCATTGTGGCCCAAGAAAATACATGGGATAATTCTAATTTTTCTGAATTTGTTGAGACTTGATTTGTGACCTAATATGTGATCTGTCCTGGAGAATGATCCATGTGCTGATGAGAAGAATCAATATTCTGAGGTTGTTGGATGGAATGTTCTGTAGATATCTGCCAAGTATAATTGGTCTAGAGTCTTGTTTAGATCTTGTGTTTCTCTACTGATTCTTTGCCTTGATGATCTGTCTAATATTGACAGTGGGGTGCTCAGGTCCCCTGCTATTATGGTATTAGTATCTATTTCCTTCTTTAGGTCTAATAGAGTTTGTTTTATAAAACAGGCTGCTCCAACATTGGGTGTGTATATATTTATGATTGTTATGTCTTCTCATTACATAGTGTCCCTCATTGTCTCTTTTTATGGTTTTTAGTTTAAAGTCTATTTTATCAGATATAAGAATAGCTACTCCAGCTCATTTTCCTTTTCTGTTTGCATGGTAAATCTTTTTCCATCCTTTCACTCTTAGTCTATGTGAGTCTTTATGGGTGAGGTGGGTCTCTTGTAGGCAGCATATAGTTGGGTCCTCCTTTTTAATCCAGTCAGCCAGTCTGTGTCTTTTGATTGGGGAATTTAAGCCTTTTACATTAAGAGTTGTTATTGAAAGGTGTTGGTTTATTCCTAGCATTTTATTGATTATTGTTCGGTTGTCTTAGGTGTCTTTTGTTCCTTGCTTTCTGATTTACTGTTTGGTTTCTGTGTTTGTTGGTTCCTTAGGTTGTAGATAGCATTTTTGTTTGCTTGTTTTCTCTTTATGAATGCCATTTTTATTATACTAGTGGGTTTTGATTTTTCTTGAGTTTTTATGGCAGTGGTAGTTATTTTTCAGGAACCAAACCCAGTACTCCCTTGAGGATTTCTTGTAAGGGTGGTCGTGTGGTAGTGAACTCCCACAGTTTTTGTTTGTCTGAGAAATATACTATTTGCCCTTCATTTCGGAAGGATAGCCTTGCAGGGTAGAGTATTCTTGGCTGGCAATTTCTGTCTTTTAGTATTTTGAATATATCATCCCATTCTTTTCTAGCTTTTAGAGTTTGTGATGAAAAGTCTGATGTTAGCCTGATTGGGGTTCCCTTATAGGTGATTTGACACTTCTCTCTTGCAGCTTTTAAGATTGTCTCTTTGTCTTTGAGTTTTGCCAATTTGACTATAACATGTCTTAAAGAAGACCTTTTTGGGTTGAATACGTTTGGAGATCTTTGAGCTTTCTGGATCCGAAGATCTGTGATTTTTCCTATACCTGGGAAGTTTTCTGCCACTATTTTGTTGAATATGTTTTCAATGCAATCTCCTTTTTCCTCCCCTTCTGGAATACCCATGACTCGGATATTTGAGCGCTTAAGGTTGTCTGATATCTCTCTCAGATTTTCTTCAATGCCTTTGATTCTTTTTTCTTTTTTTTTTTTGTCTTCTTGTGTTATTTCAAACAGCCCATCTTCAAGTTCAGAGGTTCTCTCTTAATCTTCTGCAAGCCTGCTGGTTAAACTCTCCATTGTGTTTTTTATTTCGCTGAATAAATTCTTCAGTTCGGCAAGTTCTGCTACATTTTTTTTCAGGGCATTGATTTCCTTGTACATTTCTTCTTTCAGGTCCTGTATACTTTTCCGCATTTCATAATGATGTCTAGTTGAGTTTTCTTGTATCTCATTCAGTTTCCTTAGAATTACCACTTGAAATTCCTTGTCAGTCATTTCAAGGGCTTCTTGTTCTACAGGATATAGAGCTTGAGAGTTATTACCCTTTGGTCGTGTACTTTCTTGATTTTTTGTATTTCTGGTATCTTTTCTTTGATGTTTATTCATTGTGGCAGGGGTTTCACAGTCCACAGGTTTGACATTATTGTCTGACTAAGATGTTGCTGTGGTTGCCAGTTTGGTATGGCTACCTCGGTGACTGCTCAGTTGGCCATTAGTGCCTTGCGTGTGTGGTTGCTTCGGGTCTTGGGTGTCTCAGGGAGCCACCTCTCTGGTCAGCTTGGACTTTGCTGGGCTGCTGGGTCTCGGGGCGGTACCACAGGGTTTGTGGTCTCTGCTGAGCTTCCACCTCCTGTGCCGGACGTCTTCCTGTTCTGCGCACACTGGGCTGGGCTGCTGGGATGCACGGAGGCAACGCAGAGCGTGTGGTCTCTGTAGAGCTTCCCCTTCCCCTGCTGGATGTCTCCCTGCTACATGCACATTGGGCTGGGCTTGGGATGGAGCTGGGCGGTGGCGGGGAAGCCTACCTGCTGCTGGATCATGTGGCAGCGGCCCCCCCACAGGGTGTGTGGTCTCTGCAGAGCTTCTGCCTCCCCCACTGGATGTCTCCCCACTCTGTGCACACTGGGCTGGGTTGCTGGATCATACGGCAGCTGTGTGGTCCCCATGGAGTTCCCGCCTCCCCTGCCGTATGTCACCCTGCTCCGTGCGCACTAGGCCGGGCTGGGAATGGAGCCGGGTGCCTGTGGTGAAGCCTACCTGCTGGATCACGCAGTGGTGGCCCCAAAGGGTGTGTGGTTTCTGTGGAGCCTCTGCCTCCCCTGCTGGACATCTCCCCACTCTGTGCACACTAGGCTGGGCTGGGAATGGAGCGGGGTGGTGGTTGAAGCCTATCTGCTGGATTGTGTGAGGGTCGCCCCGCAGGGCTTGTGGTCTCCACAGAGCTTCTGCCTCTCCCTCTGGACGTCTCCCCATTCCATATGCACTTGATGTTATGCTTTTATAGTTGTAAATTGGTTGATTTGTGGGAGAGAGTGATGCTAGGGATTGTCTATTCTGCCATCTTGACCGGAAGTCTGTGAAATAACTTCCTCTTTCACTCTGGCACTGCAGACAGAGACACAGGAACCTGACTTGGTAAGAATTCTTATTTTCTGCTGGCTTTTTGTCTGTTTTTCCAGACCTCAATGGCAGTTTTAGGGTGAATGGAGTGAATCCAGTCTTTTATTGTTCATGGTTGCCAGAAATTGTAGGGGAGGGGAAAAAAATCTTTTCCATCTTTCCAGTTCTCAGCTGAGGCCAGTTTCAGAGGCTGGGAGTCTAAAGTCCAGGGAACACATGTGTTGAAGGCTTTCTTTGACGGAGACTTCAGTGCCAGCAGGGTATCACATTGTAAAAATGGCAGAGCACAGAGAGAGAGTCTTTGCTTTTTAATAGTTGTAAATGGATCACTTGAAGGGAGGAGTGATGCTGACAATTGTCTATTCAACATCTTGATGATATCAATCCTCTGAAAAAGTTTCTGAGGCTGAGAAGTCCAAAGTCCATCTGGTGGTGGTAACAGTGACCTGGGAGTCTCCTATTGCAAGATGGTGGAAGCAGTGAGAGCAGAGCCAAATGTTTCTTAATATCCGCATCTCTTTTTTGCCTCTCAGAGTGTGGACTATGGACCAGTAACACCAGCTTCGGCAGAATATTGGCTCATTCCAGATCTTCTGTTTGGTAATAGATACCAGAGAGGTTAGGGGTGCTAACAAAATGCCGATGGGATATTCAGAGTCAGTGGGAATCTCAACCAGCCAGCAAGGAGGAGCAAGAGAGTAAAGTTAGCAGACGGAAAGAAATCATTAAGGTCAGAGCAGAACTCGATGAAATTGAAACCCCAAAAACAATACAAAAGATCAATGAATCAGAAAGTTGGTTTTTTGAAAAGATAAATAAAATTGACAAACCATTCGCTTGGCTAACAAAAAAAAAGAAGAGAGAAGATGCAAATAACAAAAATTAGAAATAAAAAAAGTGATATTACAACTGATTCAGCTGAAATACAAGGAATCATTCGAGACTACTATAAACAACTATACGCCAACAAGTTTGAAAATCTGGAGGAAATGGATAAATTTCTGGACACACACAAGCCCCCAAAACAGAGCCATGAAGACGTAGAAAATCTGAACAGACCAATAACAATAAAGGAGATTGAAGCTGTTATACCCTCTATAACTTAGGTATAGATGGAAAGTATCTCAACCTCAAGAACAGGAACTAGGCAAGGATGCCCACTCTCACCACTCCTATTCAACATAGTGTTGGAAGTACTAGCCAGAGCAATCAGAGAAGGAAATAAAGGGCATCCAGATTGGAAAAGATGAAGTCAAACTGTCCCTATTTGCAGATGACATGATCCTATATATTGAACATCCAAAAGCCTCTACAAAAAACTCTTGGAGTTGATAAATGATTTCAGCACAGTAGCAGGATACAAAATCAACACACAAAAATCAGTAGCATTTCTTTTCTCCAATAGTGAACATGCAGAAAGGGAAATCAAGAAAGCCTGCTCATTTACAATAGCCACCAAAAAAATAAAATACTTAGGAATTGAGTTAACCAAGGAGGTGAAAAATCTCTATAATGAGAACTACAAACTACTGCTGAGAGAAATTAGAGAGGATACAAGAAGATGGAAAGATATCCCATGCTCTTGGATTGGAAGAATCAACATAGTGAAAATATCCATACTTCCCAAAGTGATAAACAAATTCAATGCAATCCCCATCAAAATTCCAATGACATTTTTCTCAGAAATGGAAAGAACTATCCAGACATTTATATGGAATAACAAAAGACCACGCATAGCCAAAGCAATGCTGAGCAAAAAAAAATAAAGCTGGAGGCATAACACTACCTGACTTTAAACTGTATTACAAAGCTATAATGACTAAAACAGTATAGTACTGGCATAAAAACAAACACACTGATCAATGGAACAGAATAGAGAATCCAGAAATCAACCCACACACCTACAGCCATCTGATCTTTGACTAAGGCACCAAGCCTATACACTGGGAAAGAGACTGCCTCTTTAGCATATGGTGCTTGGAGAACTGGATATCAATATGCAGGAGAATGAAACTAGACCCATACCTTTCACCATACACTAAAGTCAACTCAAAATGGATTAAAGAATTAAATATACACCCTGAAACAATAAAACCTCTTAAAGAAAACATAGGAGAAACACTTCAGGAAGTAGGACTGGGCACAGACATCATGAATATGACCCCCAAAGCAAGGACAAGCAAAGGAAAAATAAACAAATGGGATTATATCAAACTAAAAAGCTTCTGCACAGCAAAAGGAACAATTAACAGAGTTAAAAGACAACCAACAGAGTGGGAGAAAATATTTCCAAAATATACATCTGACAAAGGATTAATATCCAGAATATACAAGGAACTCAAACAACTTTACAAGAAAAAAACAAGCAACCCAATTAAAAAATGGGCAAAAGAGCTAAACAGGCATTTCTCTAAGGAAGATATACAAATGGCCAACAGGCACACATGAAAAAATGCTCAACATCACTCAGCATTCGGGAAATGCAAATCAAAACCACACTGAGATACCATCTCACCCCAGTGAGGATGGCTAATATCCAAAAGACTCTGAAAGATAAATGCTGGTGAGGTTGCGGAGAAAAAGGAACTCTCATACATTGTTGGTGGGACTGCAAAATGGTGCAGTCTCTATGGAAAATGGTATGGAGGTTCCTCAAACAATTGCAGATAGATCTGCCGTATGACCTAGCTATCCCACTGCTGGGAATATACCCAGAGGAATGGAAATCATCAAGTCGAAGGTATACCTGTTCCCCAATGTTCATCACAGCACTCTTTACAATAGCCAAGAGTTGAAATCAGCCCAAATGTCCATCATCAGATGAGTGGATACAGAAACTGTGGTATATCTACACAATAGAATACTACTCTGCTATAAAAAAGAATGAAATACTGCCATTTGCAACAACATGGGTGAACCTAGAGAGAATTATATTAAGTGAAACAAGTCAGGCACAGAAAGAGAAATACCACACATTCTCACTTATTGGTGGGAGCTAAAAATAAATAAATAAATTCACACACACACACACACACACACACACAGACACACACACACACACAAAACCCTGGGGGGGTGGGAGGAAGAAGACACAACAATTACAATTCCTTGAAGCTGATACGACAAGCAAACAGAAAGGACATTGTTTGGGGGAAGGGGGAGAGGGAGGAGGGAGGGAGGTTTCGGTAATGGGCCACAATAATCAACCACATTGTATATTGACAAAATAAAATTAAAAAACAAAAAACAAATGGGTATTTTATATGCACCTCTGTCCTAAAAATAACCCTAGTTTCTGGTGCTCAGATCACATAAACTAATCTGTGTCTTTATTATGTGGTAAATATGCAGACCAAAAGAACATGTGCTTTCCAGGAAAGCCAAGAACAATGTGTTCCATCTTTCAAAGTATGTACAGGTGCTGGCAACAATTCCTCCTTATTTAGAGGGAGAATCATTTAGGTTTGAATTAGGAGGCATTACAGAAAATTCAGTTAATTAATTTTAGTGAACTGAAAATAATACAGTTCTACCCTATTTTCCAGGTGTACTCTAGAGTACTTTCTTTTCTTGCAAACAATATGCTCTTCTGTCAGCTAAATTCTTTTTTCTCAGTAATTTGCTCATTTCCTGAAGAAAGAATGGAGTTGCCTGTTTGGAGTTTCCTCCCTGTGCAGGCTCCTAAAGGGGCTTCTCAGTGCCACTTATTGGGTGGGCTTTGGGCTCTACAAGTATCAGTGATTCCAGAGCCTTACCACCCATGCCCTCTGGATTCACTCAGCAGAGCCTGATCCTAGTGTCCCTTTGGTCACCCTCACCCGAGCCTCCCTGCATGTTAGCAGCTTGAGTGTGCCACAGAATGCAAGGGAAGTCCCAAGAGTCCTGGGCTCCAAGTACAAAGTTACACCCTGCCCTCAGGGGTCAGTTTCCCCAAAACTCTCCATCTCACAATGGGGGCACATAAGGGGTTTTGTTAGTTTTCTATTGCTGCTATAACAAATGACCACAAACTTAGTGGCTTAAAACAACAACAAAAAAATCATTAACCTACAGTTCTGTAGGTCAGAAGTCCAGCAGGGGTCTCCCTGGGATAAAGTGAGGGCATCAGCAGGGCTGAGTCATTCTGGAGGCACGAGGGCAGGATTCGCCTTCTGCCTTTCCCAGCTCCTGGAGGCTGCTGCATTCCTGGGCTCACAACCCTTCCTTCAAAGTCCACAAGGTCGCATCTCTCTTGTTAGAAAAGTTCAAAATTAATTCTTTCAGTAGCTTGTTTTGTCTTTAAAACACAACCTGCTTATTGTGTTAGCTTTACTGATAATCAACTGTTCTGCACTCCGGCTTCTGTAAACTGTGCTTGCTTATCGCAATAGCTACATGAATGCTGAGACAGTGAAACCTAAAGCCTGGAAGAGTTTGCCTATATAAACCCTGTAAGACCTAAACTTGGGGCTCAGATCTTGGAAGCGCTAGCTCATCTGGGCCCACCGGCATAATAAAATACCTGACTCTCCAGCCCTCTGAGTACTGACTGCTTCTTTGTCACGTCTGTTCCATAACACTCTGACCACAGCCAAGACAGGTTCTCTGCTGTTGAGGATTCCTGTGATCACATTGGGCACCCTTGGGCAACCCAGAATCATCCCCCCATCTCAAGACCCGAATCTCACTGGCAAAGTTCCTCTTGCCTTGTTAGGTTGCATCCCCAGATTTGGGCATTAGGATATGGGCATCTTTGGAGGCCATTATTCTGCCCAGCATAGTGGTGGAGAGACAGGTGGGCAGGGCTACCCCTAGCTGCCACTGTCCCTGTATTTCCGACTTTTATCCAGGTCTGGTCCATGTTTGTCTTCTATCCCAAAGCTTCTTGCTGCTACTGCAGTCCATGATTTTCATAAAAAATCTTGTTCTCCTGCCTCGGGGTGTGGTTTTTCTCTTCACTAGATACTTCAGAGCCAATTTTTCCAAATCTACACTCCCCAAAGGAGAGATTTTAGCAATCCCTGAGGCCAACTGTCAATGCATTGCTGTCCTGTGATACAGGTCAACCAGAATTCTCCAAGCCCTTTTTTTGTTAGGAGAGGAGAGAACCTGCCTCTGTAACTTTATACACCAGAGCACTTACTTCTAACTATTACAAGTTCAATAAATTTGCATTAAAATCCAGAAACTTCAAGGACGTTTCCCTATATAAGAGTACCTCGAAAAGTTCACAGTAAGATTCATATTATCTTTTAATTCTTTTTTTCCACATACTTTTTGAAGTACCCTTGTATAACGCTCAGAATGTATTTGTTGCTCAAATACGTTAAAGACTGCAAGTTACTGTGAATTCAGTAATGACGATAGGAGTTTGCATTTTTAAAATAACAATGGCATCCACATGATCTGAAGCAGTACAGGTATGGGTAAGGGGTGTTAGTTATTTGTTCTATAGGTGTGTGCATGAATTTGTGGGCATCAAAGATGACTCCGTGACCTTATATACAGGCTTCACCTGAGGGCAGCAGATGGTGTCCCTTGTTGTGTCCTCCTCCTGGGCCCCTCAGGAATTGGCCTTAATATTGCAGGCTTTCCCAGACTCTCTCCAAGGAAAAGAGACCACGCTGTCTACACAGGAACAATTTGGGACAGAGCAGCTGTGCAGTCGTGGCCCTAAGCCTGTGGAGTGTGGCACGGGGCAGCTCCCACAGGGGTTCGGGGCCTCCTCCCATTGCCCATCTCAGAAGAGGGGCCCATCTGCACCTTCACAGTAGTGAGTATCCCAGAGAGGAGCAGCAAGTCCCCAGCCTGTGGGGAGGACAAGGAGCTGATCCTCCCTCACCCCTGACAGTTGAGATCCACCCACACATGAGCTGTCTTTCCTGGTAGGGAGTGCCCGCTCGGCCCCACTGTGATCTCTGCTCTCATGCTCCGAGCCCCACTTACCTTGTCTAACTCTTGATCTCTCCCTTTCATTTGCAGAATGGTCAGCTCAAGGCAATTTCTGTGAACTGATATTTTCAAGAAACCTGTGAGAAGTTTTACTGTTCTCCACTCTTCTATGTCTCAGTCAATTTAGCTATTTAGCTTTTTTTTTGTCCTCTTGGTACCTCAACTCCACCCATTCTCTTCTGAGAACCCATTATGGGCTTGACGTGAAAAATGTGCTTCAGTTAAAGCTATGAACTCATACTATATATTTTATTTTGTTTTTTGTCATAGTTGCCACTAGGCCAAGTAAAGCTATAGCAGACTCACAAGGCCTCTTATACAAACAGTTCACCCACAAGTTTACATTTGCTTGAGATTATTTTCCTGCCTCTGCGAGACAGAGTTTTTGTGAGTCTTAGCATTTGGTAATAGATAGGCCCACTCAGTGCCTCCACTTTGCCCTTGCAGTACTGCCTCGGGGGTGGGGCATCCTGCTGAAATGCTTTTCAGTCCTCATTCTTAATTATACTTCCCCATAGACGTAGGGTGCTTCCTCTCAGCCTGTGTAGTTTTAACAAATGGAGCATTGGTTGAAGCCTACCAGTGAAGGAAAAGCTCCCGAGGGATCTATTAATTTGCCTGCTTCTACTTAACACCCATTTCACCCATCCAGGTTAATCTGGACGTATTTTAAGGGTATCGCGGTACTTTTCACTCAGGTGTAAATCCTCACCAGACAGTGCACATTAATGAAAGTCTCACCTGGAAGTTATTCAGGAGGTCTGTGATCATTTCACAGGGCACCAGGAGAGGTAAGTAGAAAACTGAGATCCAGCAAGGCTAAATGACTTGCCCAACAGCAGAGCAAATCAACATGAGCCACAGCTAGATGCATCCTCCAGAAATAAGTTCAGTCCCTGCTGTGGTCTAAACATCTATGTCCCCCCAGATTCACATGTTGAAACTTAATCACCAAGGTGATGGCACTAGAAGGTAGGGCCCTAGGGAAGTGATTAGGTCATGAATGGGAGAAGTGCCCTTATAAAAGAGGCCCAAGGGAGCTGGCCAGCCCTCTCTGCCATGTGAGGACACAGCCAGACGGTGCCATCTATGAAGCAGAGAGCAGCCGTTGCCAGACACTTCCCAGCCTCCAGAACGACGAGCAATAAATTCATGCTGTTTATGAATACCGGGACTAAGTTATTGTGTTATAGCAGCACAAACGGACTAAGACAGCCCCCTTTCCTGCATAAGTTGTGGTTCCAGGGCCCTCCATGTATAGGGACCTGCTGCCCTGAAGTCACAAAGGAACTGAGCCTGACCATCCCTCCTTAACCTCTCCCACAGCATTCCCATAGAGGACATGAGTGAGCCAAGTGAACTTCACAGTGTGAGAGGCCTGCACTGCACAAAACAAGCGCTTTGCATTTGGAGTAGGTTCTGGGGCTGCTACCCTCAATTTGGAATGTTGGGCTGCTTTGGCCACATTCATCTGAGCTCGCTCATGAGTAGGATAAACCTCCAGTTTCCTCCTCTGCAAAATTAGGAAAAAAGAGACTATCTTGGGACTTATCACATCTTTGAGTATTGTATGTTTATTCAGCCATCTGTCTGTTCACTCATTTACTTATTCAATGAAAATGTACATTTCAGGCCCTGGGCTAGGCTGGGAGCAATAGAGAAGACCAGCCCTGGGCGCCTGGTGGTTTATGATGTAGTAGGACCCATAAGACAGTTCACTGCTCGTTAGAAAACAGCAGACAAGATGACTGCCCTCACTGCAGTACAAGCCACGTGCTCTGGGAAGACACAAAATGAGAGCAGCTACTGGGAGCACAGAGAGGAGAAGGCAGACGCTGCTGGGGGCAGGGGACATGCCATCTGAGGAGCTCACGGCTCTCACTCCCTGGGGGAGTTTTGCACATTTTCGTTATTATCCTGATCTGTGCTCTGCTCTACAAGTGGTGCAGTCTGCCTGCCACAGGGTCCTGTGCACGGCGGCCAGTTTCAGGCACCAAAATGGAAGGTAGAAGGAACAGAAGTCAACCGAATGCAGCCAAAACAATGCTCCTTCAGAAATGAGAGGAAATGGGATTTGGCAAAGAACAGAAATGAAAGGGACTTACTGAGTGAGACAACGAAGGGAGGTGACATGCTAACGTTCACATACTCTCAAAAAGACCCAGGAGAAGGCCTTCTTAAACAGGAAAACCAAAGGACGACAGAAGAATGCTTTCCGATGGATTCCCATATGTTATTCCAAGTAAGTGTTTTTGTCAACAAGCCAAAGGTCCATAATTTAGCATCTTATAAACAATATGCAGGTCACAACTTAGAGTACGATTTCTGTTTTCATTTTTAAAACCTTATAAACAGTGTATGTTTGTATATATGTAAAAAATAAAGCCTGCCAGGGCATGCACAGAAACGCTAATCGTGGGGGGGAGGATGACTGGTGCTTCGGTTGTTTTGTTTTTCTTGCTGCTCCCCGACCTTCTCATGTTCTAACAGCGACAGAAGCGTTCAGTGCCCTCCTTTCCCTGGTGTGGTCTCGGTCCCTGCTGTCGACGGCCTGGGCTGGAATCCTGCGGTCCTTCGTCACCTGGCTGCGTGGCCTGGGACACGTTGCTCGTCGCCGTGCACCTCCACTTGCTCATCTGTGAGGTGGGACGGTCGCAGGGAGGGGTTGCCGTGAACGTTCCGAATCCGCACAGAGGACGTCGGGCAGGCCCGGCCCAGGCCACCGTCACCGCCACCGCCACCGCCGTGTTCCCTCCACCTGCCGAACCCTGGTCCCGTCGTGGGCTGCCTGTGACGTGATTTCATCCGCACAGCAGCGAGGCGGGGCGACCCGGCCGGCTCCGGTTGTCACATCGCCCCACCGGGCTGAGCCCCGCACGGCCCTCGAGCCCCCGGGAGGCGACGCAGGTGACGGGGCCGGCGGAGCGGGACGCACGGGAGGCGGGGGCGGCCAGCCGGAGACGCGGCCTGAGACCCCAGGACAGACGAGCTGGGACGGTGGCCGTCGAGCGACTGTGCCCGGACACGCATGTCAGGGGAAGGGCTGTGCCGGTTCCCGGTGAACGTCCGCGGGTCACGGGGCCGTCCCGGCGGGGCCCCCACCCGGCTCTCCCGGGGATTCTGTGCGACCAGGGAGGGGTGAGGACCTGGGCTGCCCTGCAGAGAACACGGGCTTGTGTGGACCTGAATCCCAGCGTTATTCGTCACTGGCTGTGACACCTTGGGCGACTCGCCTAATCTCTCTGGGACTTCATTTTTCACTTGAAAAAGAGAGAAAATAGGCTGCCCATAGGCTGCTGTGAGACTCGAATGAAATGATAACGTCAAGTGCCTGGTAAACTCTTTGCACGTTTGAGTGCTCAATAAATGCCGGCACTGTTATCATTAATACATTTTTTATTACTGACAATTATAGTCAATGTGTTATGGGAAGAATGGCGTCCTAATTTATAACTTTTTCTCTCTGCTTTGTAAAATAATAAACATCATTAATTGAGCAGAGTAGAACAAACACATCTGGGAATCAAGCAAATACCCTAGTATGTCCTAAGAAGAATTAAAACTGTAGTAAGGATGCACAACTATTTGATTTAAAAGAAAATGTATGTTAAATGAATAGTTGGTAACTTGGCAAAGTTTAGTCTGTGAACATTGACCAAAAAAATAGCTTCCGGGGTTCTTAAAGTAATTAAAGGCAGCCTCACTAGTAACAGCCTCACCAAGGCAGCAGTTTAAACCCACTGCTATTAGGTCAAGAGGGCAAGGGAGACCCTGGGTGTGCAGTCCTCACTGTGGGACACAGAGGAGCAGCTGAGCTGGAAGGTCGTGAAGTTACTTTGAGGTGGCCCTAAGATGACACACACCGCACCTCCAGACTGATCACCTCTCAGTAGCGAGGGGGACCCAGGGAAATGACCCCAATAAGAGATTGTCTGGCTTACTCTGCAGGTAAAAATCCAGAGAGCTCTTTGCTCTAGGCTTTCTCCCTTGGGATGCTTGTGTCTGGCAGAAGGTGCAGTGCCCACTAAGTGTTTCCACTTTTGCATCCCAGAACTAAACCTCGTTCTGCTTCAGTTACAGCTCAAATAATAAACATAAACACTGTATACACGGGCTAATTTATGTGATCTGCTTTCTTGGTTTCCCCCGAGAAATTCCGCTCCAAACACATTTAGAACGGGAAGAACAAATCTGTTCCTTGGGCTACCATGGAACATGCTATTGATTTCAGAAATCTATATTCTCTGAAACTGCAGTGATGCACGTTCGTGTACATGTCGTATCACCATCACGCTTCCAGGAACAGTTGGAACATTCATTGGTAGTGACGGTGTTTAGTTCCTACAGCCCACTGCAGTTCTTGGTGTGAACATTGCTTCTCGGGCCTCACCAAAACCTTTTGTGCCAACTGTAAAGAGTACCTGTGAATCTCCACAAAACAAGTCCATTTTCCAGTTCTTAGCTCATGTACTTCCCATACTTACATTATAATCAGTGTTAAATTTAGCAGAATTAACTATTACCTTAAACTGCGGAATCAGGAAAAGAGTAATTAGTAGCACACGCTCCTCCCACTGTGTACGGGAGCGCATGGTGTTAAGCTTTGATAACATACATCTTTTATTTAGTCTTACAGACCTTTACAGCTGAAAAGGAACTCAATGATTACTTAGACCAAATTGTATTCACTTCATAAACGAAGAATTGAAGTTGAGATTAAAACATCTCCAGTGATTTACCCACTATTACATCGTGTCTCATGTTACAAATTAAAGCAATCTCTACAATCTTCCATTCGTTTACTGAATAAGTATTTGCTGCACATCTTCTATGTGCTAAGCATCATGTTGTGCCCCAGGAACATGGAGTTTAAGGCTCGATCCCTGCCCATGAAGAGCCCAGGGGTCTGTGGGGTAGGACAGGTAAGACCATCATGGTGCGGTGTGATGAGGGAAACTCGGGGTGTCCTGCTGTGCTCTGGAAGCCACAAAGAGAAGAGATGATTCTAGCGTTTAATTGAGCATTCGGGAGGGACTCGTTTGATTTTTCCTGCTTCGTTATTAAAATGGTAAGCAATGGAAACATGCTTTGACTTTGGGAAATCCAAAAGCCTACATTCGGATTCAAATTCTGCCATGTGCTTGCTCTGTGAGCAAAATTTCACTAATGCATACCCACTCCCTGCTGACCTGGGCATTTGAGGAATGACCTGGACTGAAATTCTGATTGGATGTACAAGAGCCTCTCTAATGGCACCTTGGATTCTTAAATTCTAAATCTGTAAATCTTCATAAGAAACCAAGGTCCAGAGAGGTAAATGGACTTGGCTACAGCCATTCCAAAGACATTGACATGGGAATAAATGTGCAAAGATTTTATAAATCCCTGTGTGAGAGAGGATGGGAGGAAGTGGGGTGAGGCCCTAAGGCAAGTCTCATCCCGGTGGAAGAGAGAGGGAGGCACGATCAGGTCCATTCAGCCACAGGAAGGTGTGGGGAGTCCTGAAGTATCTTGCAGGAGCAGCCAGCCTTAGGTCCCCTGCTGTCCTCAGCCACTGGCTAGGGCTCCAGGGAGAAGCATGGGCCTGGCACAGATATGGTGACAGATGTCAGAGACAGAAGCTGGGCCCTGTCCAACTGTGCCTCCACAGTTGGAGGTCTATGGTGCTGGTGCCCACCAAATCCTCCATGGTTCCTGTGGGTCTTCTGCAGAGGGGAGGCTCAGCAGAGTGGTGAGTGGGATGGACTGTGTCCCCCATTGCTATCGTGGACCTGGGCCTACCCCACTGTCCATTCACCTTGGCAGGTCTTGTGGCTTATCTGATGGGATGGTCCAAACCCATGATAATCATAATCTCCTCCAAGGTTTCTGAGAGTGCCCGTCCACACTCAGGATGGAACAGGGAAGTACCAGGAGGCACTGAGTGGATCCCATGGTGCTCTCTGCCCCACCATGTGAAAGCAGCCCCAGCTCCTTGCACTGATAGGGTCATTCACTCTGCTACCTCATGATCGGCAGCTCTGGACACATGACTACTTGGTGCCCATGGTCAAGTAGTCTTCTCTGCGGGGCCAGGAGAACACACGTCTCAAGGGTGTGTGGCTCTCTGTTGCAGATGGCATCACAGGGGCTGGGGTGGCAACTCTAGAGCTGGCCATGAGCTCCATGCTGCTTCCATTCCCACCTCTGACACCTCTGACATGGCAGCACCTACAAGCGTGCATGGCCCTCTTCAGGCCCCACCAGAGCTGGCAGCCTCTGTTGCCCGACTGAGGTTCTGCACTGACTTCTCTGTCGCTGCTGATGCAAACTGCAGTGAATGCTGCTTCACTGAGGAGCAGTGTCCGGGCTCACCTCGGCCTCTGGCTCCTAAACATGTGATCAAGCGTCCATCCCAGGCCCTTGTAGGGTCCCTGCTCTCTGGAGCACGGGAGTCCCTCTCAGCCCTCCAGTGCACTCGTCCCTCTTGTTTGTTCCACTCAATCCACATGAGTCATGATCAGCGTTGGGTTCTGTGCTTTGGTCGGGCAGTCAAACCACATCACGACAGAGGCAGAGCCTTCACACATCTGTGAGGCAAGCATGTCAAGGACACTGTCATCAGTGGATGAGCACCACTTCTGGCCCTCTCCCCTAATTGCACTGGCAGAGAACGTGCTGGCAAGCGGTGGGCATGCACCGTGCTCCCGAGGCCTCATTCACCTGCTTTAGCAGCTGTGATTGGGGTGACTAGGAGTGCAAGTGTCCACGCATCAGGGGTTCTCCTGGTTTCTGCAGGGCCAGCCTGACAGTTCCACAGAGCTGTGTCGGCCACCACCTCCCTGCACCAACAGCTCCCTCACAGGGCACTTCTCTCGGCCCCCCTTTCCCTGTCTTCTGCGTAGTTAACATGGCTTTTCATTTACTAACTTGGCTGAGGTTGGGGGGACAGGTTCAGGGGTTTTCAATTTTTCCATCTGGCCTTCCCACCATGATAGCCCTGACTCCACAAAAATAGGACCCTAGTGTGAGGGTAACTCCACCTGCTTGGTATCCAATGTCCAACAATCCACAAAGGAACTGGAGAAAGACCCCTGGGTGGGTCCACAGACCTGGCAGGCCCATTATGAGCCAAACATGAGCCAAAGCCATTTAACACTTGGCCCCCAATGTCCCCCACTCTGCCGGGAGAGCCAGATGAGCCTTTGAATCTCTGAGTGTCCCTGTCAACTCAGACCTTGTCTCCAAGCATCTCTGAGCTATCTGGTAATCCCCTCTCTGCAGCGCACCATCCCTGAGTAAGTGGCCATAGATCCCTTTGGGGAGGGCCTTGGGGAATCACCACATATGGACTGTGGTGCGGGGGACCCTTCTCTCTAGGGACAAGCTGCCCTTTAGTCTGTGGGCTTCGAGTCTGGAAACTGGGTAGGCCTGGAAGCTGAGCAAGAGACTGCACATCTGTAGTGCGTTGAATTATGTCCCCCCAAAACTCACTGATGCTTGAATTGTGTCCCCCAAGTTCTATGTATTAGAAACTTAGCCCCCACTGTGACTTTTAAGAGCGTGGGAAATCCCATTATGGTAATTGAAAGGTGGGGTTTTGAAGAGGTGATTGGATTGTAGGACTGTGCAGTAGTGAGTGGATTAAAAATGGTGGTCAGGGGTGTGGTTCTGAGGGCTTTAAAAGGAGAGAGTCTGTCTGTCTTTCTCGCTTGCTCTCTCTGCTCTCTCTGCTCTTCTCTGCAATGTGAGACCCCTGGGTCACTGTCTCCACCACTAGATGGACTTTGGACTTCTCAGCTTCAGAAACTGTGAGCAATAAATTTCATTTTCTTTATAAATTACCCAGTTCAGTGTACTTTGTTATAAGCAACAAAAACGGACGAATGCAGCGTCTTAGACGGGAGGCGGTCCTCAGCCCCCTGCTTCTCCGCTCCTCCTTTTGAGCATTACTCTTGCAGATGCTGAGCTGTGCCCTGGCTGGCAGCCCTGCTCTCTTGATCCTCAAGGCATTCTGCCCTGTTAGCCACCTCTAAAATCCCCTGTAGGTTGAGCCTCCTTGGTTCCCCTCCACCCTTGACATTCAGGGCTGTAACTGTGGCTTTGTGGGCTCTAGCCACTGTAACTTTGGGGCCCATCACCCCATTGTGTTATCCAGTTGTTTGGTGACTGATTCTCCTGTTGCCAACCCTGGCCTTCAGGGGAGGGCTGTCACCAAGCCTCCTGGTGACTGGTGCCCCCTCACCAGTGTCTTTTTGATACTCTTGCAGATGGTATGACCTCTAGACCCTCCCGTGGAACACAGGTCTCTCTTTGGTGGGGCTTCTGGCCACACATAGCATACCTGTTCTATTACCCAATTCCTGTGGCCTTTTTATTTCTTCCTCTGCTGTCTGCCACGGCAACTCAGGCCCTTCAATGAGATTTGTCTATCATTTTTCCAGTCCTCTAAGAACGACCCCGGTAGCTTGCTCTATTTCTTGACATCCTGGCAAGGGTGTTAAATACCGAACCCTGAATAAAATACCCCTAATTATTGTTTCTCTAACTTTATATTCTGGCCCCTTTCAACAAACACCCTCAAAATGCAGTGCCAGGCTCTTGTTTGGGCACATGCTGCTGGTCTTTTCAATTATTTAGGTGGAGGGTCTTTTTTCCTCCCCTGTCAAGCCCTGTTATTTGAGACTAGTGGTGTCCTGGCCCCCAGGAGGGGAGGGAACTTGTTGCCTTGTAGGGGAGGCTTCTGTGCTTTTGCTAGGAAAGGGTGGGTCACCTCTGCAGGTCCAGAGGGCCTCAACACCCTCAGGGACACCCATCCAGAGGTCCCTGTTGTCCTTGCCAGGATTCCAGGTTTCCCCCCAAGGTCCTGCCCTGCAGATCACAGACCTGACTTGAAAAAGCATCCACACCCCCATGGAGTTCTGACACCTGCATCTGCCCATCCATGCCAGGTGACAAGGGCTTCCTTGGAAGCTGTCACTGAAGCTCTGTAGCTCTCATGCTTAGCCATGAACCACTGACTAACAGACCTCAGCCTCTTTTTCCTTCTGCAGAAAATGAATTCAACTTAGCAGTATCCAGTCAACTCCAGTGTTTGGTAGACATTGCTCCCATATTTTTTACCGTTACAGCTGTCTCAGCATTATCTTCCATGGGTGGCATCCCAAGGCCACCCCTAGTGAAATCTTTAGCATCTGAGCTACCATCTTGCATCAAGGACAATATGTGTCACTCTCCCCCACAAACAATGGCAGCAACCTCTTTACCTACCAGCCAGTGTGTGATCCAGTCCCAAACCCAAAACTTGCCCTCTAAAAAAGTGGTCAGTCTTTCTTACCTGACCACTCTCGCTGCCGCTTGTGTCAGTCTAGGTCTTCTGAGAAGCAGGTGGGAATGTAACCTTCAACTTCAGAGATTTTGCTGAGGGAAGTTCCTGCATGGCAGAAAGTGGAGAGGGCTGGAGAGGGTCATCCTGCCATGCCAGTCTGACCCCCAGGGAAGGAGAGAGGGACGGGCGGTGGGAGGAAGGCTGCTTGGGGTCCGCCCGAAAGCCCTGAAGGCCTGAGAGCTGCCTGTGGGGGCATGGCCTTGGCCCAAGTGCAGGCAAAGGTGTCCCACCCAGCAACTGGGGCTCTTTGGGGTCATCTTTCTCCATGGCTGCCACTTTCAGACTCTCTCCAAGGTCCCTGAGCCCACGCATGGGATGACTGTGCTGTTGTGACTACAATGAGAAAACCACTAGGAGCACAAGACATGAAGTCTTAACTTACACCTTGTTAGAGAAGATTTTGAGCTCTCTGTCAGTGGCTGAAGGTCATGGCTGAAGAGGTCTCGAGAAACCAGGGCACCAAGGTGGTATGTCCCTCCCTGGGAGTTGCCAGGCTGCCCACCACAACCTTCCTAGATGCTGCCCTTCCCCCAGGCAGCAACCGGGGGCTTTAGAGCTTTCAGGAGCATGCGTTCTTTGTTGTGACACAGCTGAGACTAAACCACAGTGCAAGACGAGCTCTGCAGGGCCCTGTCGGGGAGAGACGTTTACTCGGCCAGTGTGCTCTCAGCAGAGGCCGATTCTCTTACAAGACACTGTGGTTTTGTTCTGGGCTAACAAACACCAGTGAAAGGAGCAGGACGTTTCCACTCTAAGATGTTGTAAATGAACTATTTAATACACTAAATGCAATCAGTTGGCCCCTGCTGACTGGCATGGAGAACTAAAATAAGCTGAGCTATGTGTGACTATTTGAAAATGCACTTTCCAAAGAACAACCTCAAATTCTCATGTTTTATTATCCTTTTAATAAAAACTCTTCCAAGTGACAATCATTGTTTTTAATACAAATGCACATTGTAGATCTTTCCTGACAGAAGATATTTCTGAGGATGCTTTTGAACTAAATTATGAAATCAATCCCCTTATCATTTAATTCATAATAGTGTATTTTATTTAACTTGATTTTGCCTATTTCATTTTTAGATTAAAAAAATCCAATCTCATTTCTCCCTGGATTTTAATTTTGTAATCAGTTCATAGCATCCTTCCAAAATGCTAAATAGAAAACATGCCTTAGATTAAGAAAAAAATATACGTATTTTTAATCCTAAAAAGAAAAGTCTTTAATAATAAACTTGTGATGTGATAAACATCCATTGTAAATGTTAAGCCTCTATTGATAATGTTCAGTTAACGCTGATGTGTTAATAATACTGATAACTAAATTCTATCTGCTTTATCAGATTTCACCTATTTAAATAATAACTGGGACATCACCTGGAAACCTTTCTTACACAACCTACCAACCAGTGATGTGCTGGTAAAGTGGCTTTCTGATCAGAAAAGTTCTTGACGTGCAGCATCGCCTAATTTCTGTGATGAAACACGTCTGCCGTGGCTGTTCCCAGCCCCCCGTGGGATGTCCGGGGAGGAGTGACGGAGAGGTGTGCAGACTCTGCTGTCCCCAGGAGGCCCGCGTGGCCAGCACCGCGCTGCCACCGCGCGTCTCTAACCTGCCTTCCGCCCTCCTGCTTCAGCCCAGCACCCGTGGACCGCCTTCTGTGCCCTGATGGCACAGCCCATGCCCATGTACCGCACCCTCCCTGTCCTCCAGTTCTGACTCAGTGGCGTGGACAGCGCTGTGGTGACACAGCCTCTGCCCGGTGAGACCCCGCTCAGCCACGACAACAGTCCTGTGAACTCAGTACCACGTCTTCCTTTCCGGGTTTGGAAGCGGACGCTCCGCAGGGCTCGGCGACTCCCCCAGGCCGGGCCGCGTTTCTGGCACGGTCCCTTCCCGCGGGGCCTCACCGGATGTCCCCACCTAAGGGCTGGGGACCGGCCAGGGTGGGGCCGGGGGAATGCGCCGTTCGACTGGGGTCCTTTCAAGGGACGAATTGGCAACCTTCCTGGGAAATGTTTTTTATAAACCTCCGTTTTGTTGACAAACGGGTCGCCGCTGTCCCTGGGAAGGACGAGCTCAGCAAGACGCCTGCAGGGCACAGGCCGCCGCCGTCCCCGCCTCCAGCGCCCCGACCCGGCCCGCGCGGGCCGCTTCCCTCTGGGCACGTGTCCGAGTCTGGCCCAGGCCCCGCCCTTTGTCCCCTGGCACAGCTGAGAAAGCCCGGGCTTTTCCAGAGACGTTTCCTAAAGCGGCCCGGAGAACAAACGGTGACGACCGCAGGCGACACCCAGAGCACAAGGCAGAGCTCTGATGCCGAGGCCGCCAGGGCCGCCCGCCACCGTCTCGCTCCCGCTCTGCAGGGACAGTCCCGCCACCTACCAGACAACGGCGGGAGAAATGACGGAGAAGCCCGCGGACCTTCCTCGGGAGCCCGAAGGAGCCCCACACGGGCCGCGCCTCCCGGAGACGTCCCTGTCGCCGGAGGCTTCCTGGGCTGTGCTGCAGCCACCGCAACCCAGTCCCGCCTCGCCCCTCACGTGCCTTCTCCTGTTGTGAGAAAAAAAAAAAATTTTTTTTTAAAGAGCATTACGTGAAATAGATCAGTGGTTTTTAAACTTTTTGGAAAGTTAGCCCATTCTCCCCCCAGTTACACCTGACACGGGGCAGGGGCAGTGTCCGCCCCCATCGCGCTGAATCTCCAGGCCCAGAACAATGCCCGCCACGGGCAGACGCTCGGAATGTGCTGGTTTAATGAACAAAGGAGAGTCCCCAGCAGAAAGCTAATAAAATGGCTGTCACGACTTACAATTAAAGGTGAGACATAAAGAAATTTTACTCTTCTCTTGTCCCTAAAACTCACAAAAGTGGACAAGAAATGAAATAAAGTAGAAAACCCCATCTTAAATTAAGAAGGGAAAACAACTCCATTTCAGGAATATGAAGCATTTTTTGCACATTGCGTGGCGTTGATTAGCTGAGATTACTTTCTGGTTGCCCCCACCACGTGACCATGTCTGTTCTGCCATCCTGCTGGGACCCGGTTTCCTGGCCTCTGGTCTCAGTGTAATTGAACTTCCCCTCCTCAAGCAGTAGACTCTGATCAGCTTGAGACAGTCAATGCTCTCACCTCTCAGACTGGGGTGATTTGTTCAAGAATGAACGCATGACCCAGGTTAGAACCACAAGGACCTGACACGACTCAACTCCAACACTTTGGTTGACTGTGTGGGGAAAATAAGATAATTTAGTCAGGCTCCCTGGACACTTCATTGTAAACAAGTTGTGTGTGGGTGGAGTTAGTTCGCAGGTGCGCCAATGTGTCTTTTTAGTTATTGCTATTGTGTGTTCTTCAGCTTGTGAAGCAGGCTGCCCGGCAGAGAGCCCACGTCTAAAAATAGAACATGTTTACTCTGCAGGCAGCTGCTCAGTTTCAGTTTGTCTTTGGACTTTGCCAGTAGCAGTTGAGTTTCGGAGTTTCTGTTTGTACTACTTAGCTCCTAGATGTGTGTTTGCTGAATAAGACTATTCCTTCTTCGACCAAGGCTCCAAGGACCTTTTTGCCGGTTACCTAGCTCATAGACCTGTGTGTGAAGTGTTTGTGAATGGGCTCCAGGGGTCTGTGAGCACAGACCCTAGCCCTAGCTCTACAGTTTGGAAAGGCAGCTTTTTCCTGCTGGAAATAAATGAGAAATCATGTTGGTCAGAAGGTTCAGCCAGCCTCTTGACACCATCAAGGGACAGCTTGCCTGAGCATTAAAGACGTTTTCAGGCTGCAGAGTTAAGAAATAGAAACTGCTTCATGGCCCCAGCATTGAAGGCCTGGATAAATCTCACTTGCAGCCCGATACACCTCTGGGCTGTTCTTACAGAGACTATAGACTTTGTTTATATTTGTGCCTGTTTCAATTAGGTTTTCTACAGCTTGCAAGTGAATCTGGACCGGAACTATCCCAAAGCTGATACACACCTCTCAAGATTTTTACATCACTCTGGAAGTAAAGGACCTTGAGGAATCTGATCCTATATTGAAAAACAAAGGATGACAGCATGGATGTGGGATAGGACCACTAGGAAACATCCCGTCTGCACCCTGAAGAGCTGGTGGAGGGCCACCTCTGGAATTCTTGTTTATTTTCTAAATAAACATGGCTTCCTAAACTTGAGAAACAGCCAGAAATAAGAAATTGCTAACCAGGGTCACATGAAAAGAGAAAATCAATGTTGAATCACAAACCTAATGACTTTTGAGCTAAGAGGTGTCTGAGAGTCACCGCCCAGCTTCTGCCTGAGGGGTCATTTTACTCCAGTCAGGTGAAGCCCCCAATTCTAAGAAAATGGGTGTGTACTCAGAGCAGAAGATAGTAGATTTCGTTGTTTGGCAACCACAGAACTGTTCGGAAGCTATTGACTGTACCACTTAACACTCTGCACTCTCCACCCTGTTTTTGAACAAATAGCAGGTTCAGATAATACCATTCCAATAAAAATATGGGTACTAATCAGAAAGGACATAAAATGGACTATGTGCACGATCACCCCTACTTCTTAAGTAGAAGGAAAGGAAAATCATAAGCAGAGAGCAAAGAAGAACACACTTAAGAAGAATCATTGTAGGTAAGACAATAAAACTTTAGGCATATATAAAGTGGAGACTGAGTAGACTTTTTTGGGGGGATGGTTGGTAAATACCTTAAGAAAGTTATACAGGAGATATAAAATGAAATTGCAGAACCCAGGAAAACAATTGAAGATAGCAACATAACTATTACAAGGGAAGAAATCAGACTATATGAGGATACGTCCAAGAGTTCATGGAAAGATACATATTAACTTTCAATTCTATTTTTCCATGTATTTCTTTTTTTAATGGCTGGCTGATTCATGGGTCCAAACCCATGACTTTGGTCAACTTGTATGCATTTGCAAAAGGCATTTACGTAACTTCAATTTGTGTCTGTTATTTACACGTCTATTAAGTCTGTCAAAATGGAGTAATGAGGCAGCAATGGCAGGATACCCAGCTCTAGATAGTATATTACATATTCTGATTGCTAATACACTATGTAATGCTGAAAGAAATAAGCCAAAATGCTATGATGCTCTATCAATGGTAAACTCACAAAGAACTTAATTTTTCAGTTGTCTTGAATTTCTGTATCTATAATTCTTTTCACACACACACACACACACACACACACACACACACACACACACACACACACACACACACACACACACACACAGCTGGCTGGCTGGTAAAGGTAAGGATCAAACCTTTGACCTTGGTGTAATCAGTACCACTGCTCTAACCAACTGAGCAAAGCTGCCAGCCCTCTCTTCCTACATTTTTTTTCTTTTTTTGTTTTATTGATTATACTATTCATGGGGCTAGAGCTCACCATGAGCACCTGTGCGCAAGATGTGGTGATCAGATCAATGCTATCAGCATGCCGACTTCCAGTCAAGATGGCACAATAGATGGTCCCTAGTGTCACTCTTTCCCACAAATCAACCAATTTACAACTATTAAAAAACAATGACAGCCAACTTGTGGCTGCTAGAGCTCAGGGGAAGAGGAGAGACCTATGGAGTGCATGAAGGTGGGAGAAGTCATGATGAGAGAAGAAAAAACTGCTCCCACCATTTTGAGCCCTGGCCACTTCCAGGCTGGAGCTGCTGAGAACATGGAGCAGGAGCTGGCAAAAGCTGCAGCTGTGCCTTCAGATGAAGTTGCTTGGAGGTGGCAGGGGAGGAGAGGGCCTTGGTGGCACCCAGGCTGGCAAGACCACTAATGGGGTTCTCATGGACCCACGCAGGAGTGAGGAGCCACAATAAATGAAAAGAAGGAGCCACTCACAGGCCAGTGAATCATCATCGCAAGGGGCTGGTGCACTGCCTGTACCATGGGAAGTGTCTGGAGTGCAAGCTGTGGGGGAGACGGGCCCACCAGGAGAACACTGGGGCACAGCACGGACAGTTGATCCGCCCCCCAATCAGCACAGGATCACTCAGTGGAAACTGGTCAGGAATATAGAACTGCAGGGGGTGCAGTTTGATGAAAAGACTCAGGCCCAAACCAGAGTTTCCACACAACCCAGGTGCTCTGGGTCTCCAGAGAACTGGAAGTACCTATAAAGTCAAACATTAAAACCTGGGCTGCACAAAAAGCCTTCCCCAGGGAATCAGCAGCAAAGCAGCAATTTAGCTCAACCACAGAGCTCAAGTGCTGGTCCCCACAGGAAGTTCCACCAGTTTAGAAATAAGCAAAGGACAACAAATTAGTTCCAGCACAGAGTTTAAGGGGTGGGAACAGCAAATAACCCAACACAGAACTGAAAGAAAAAACAAAATACCCACAACTAGAGACAAAGTTTGGTATTAACGAGTAAAGGTCTCACATCACCAAGGAACACTTATAACACCTAGAAGGACCAGAAGTCCCCTGGGCTACCAAGCCTGAGAGGGCCTCAGCCATGCTCCCCAACACCTGCAACCAGTCCCAAGGGTGGGGGTCTCGGGCCTTGGCCACGCCCCTTGTCACATACAAGCAGCCCAGTGACAGTGACCGAGCTGCCTCAGGAAGCACCATGGGCTCTCCCAAGTAGGGATGCTGGGGGGCCAAGGGCCTTGGCCACACCCCCCAACACTAGCTACCAGCCCAGCAATGACCACCGAACTGCTGCAGGAAGTGCCTTGGACTCTCCAAGCTAGGGCAGTGGGGAACCGATGGCCTCAGCCACAACCCCCTGACACATACACAGCCCAGCGATGACCATCGTGCCACCACAGGAAGCTCCATGAGCTCTCCCAAGCCAGAGACAAGGGGGGCCAAGGGTCTCGGCCATGCCCCTTGACACATGCAACCAGCCCAATGAATACTACCAAGCTACCACAAGAAGTGCCCCGGGCTCCCAAGCTGGGTGGTGGGGGGCTAGGGCTTAAGCCACACACCTCTGACATCTGCACTCAGCCTGGCAATGACTGGCCACTGCTGGAAGCCCCCTGCTCTCCCCTGTAGGAATGAGAGGAGTGCCACAGGCTTCAACCCGCCCCTCCTCCTTTCTCCTTCCATCCTGTTTCCTTCCCATTTCCCCTCTCCGCCTCCCTCCCAACTGCTTCACAACATCACAGAATGTAAATAAATAAATAAATAAATAATATTAATAAATAAAAATTTAAAAAATGCTATCAGCATGCCCATCACCTCAAATCACTTTTATTCCCCACATCCTCTACCCAAACGCTCCCTAAATCTCCCCCTCCCCACAATCCTAGGTCTATTGTGTCCCTCTGCAAGTCCAATGCACCACTGTGGTCTTTCTTTCCTTCCTTCTCTCTTAGCTCCCACTTATGAGTGAGGACGTGTGGTATTTATCCCTCTGTGCTTTGCTTATTTCACTCAACATAAGTTTCTCCAAGCTCATCCGTGTTGCTGCAAATGGAAGAATTTCATTCTTTCTTACAGCTGAGTAGTATTCCATGGTGTATATATACCACATTTTCGTTATCAAGTCATCTGTTGATGGACATCTAAGTTGGTTTCACATTTTGGCTATTGTAAATAGAGCTGTGATAAACATGCAGTGCAGGTATCTCTTTGACATGATGATTTCCATTCCTTTGGGTATTTCCCCAGAAGTGGAGTTGCTGGGTCATATGGTAGTTCTATCTGTAGTTGCTTGACAAACCTCCATACTGTTTTCCATAGTGGCTGCACTAATTTACAGTCCCACCATCAGTGTAGGAGAGTTCCCCTTTCTCTGAATCCACACTAGCATTTGTTATTCTCCATCTTTTTGATTATAGTCAGTCTAACTGGTGTGAGTTGATAGCTCAATGTGGTTGTAATATACATTTCCCTGATGATTAGTGATGCTAAGCATTTTTTCATGTGTCTGTTGGCCGTTTGTTTGTATGTCTTCCTTTGAAAAATGTCTATTCAACTCCTTTGACCATTTTTTAATTGGGTTATTTGTTTTTCTACTCTTTAGTTGTTTGAGTTCCTCATACATTCTGGATATTAATCCTTTGTCACATGCATAGTTTGCATACTTTCTCCCATTATAGGTTGTCTTTTCACTTTATTGATTGTTTCCTTTACGATGCAAAGCTTTTTAGTTTGATATAATCTCATGTATTTTTTCTTTTGTTGCTTGTGCTTTCGGGCTCTTGTTCATAAAGTTTTGCCCAGTCTTACTTCCTGAAGTGTTTCCCCTATATTTTCCTTTAGTAGTTTTATAGTTTCAAGTCTTATACTTAAGTCTTTAATCCATTTTGAGTTGATTTTGGTATGTGGCAAGAGATGCAGGTCTAGTTCCATTCTTCTGCATGTGGATTTCCAATTTTCTCAGCACCATTTAATGGAGAGGCAGTCTTTTCCTCAATGTGTGTTCTTGTTGTCTTTGTCAAAGATCAGTTGGCTATAAGTATGTGGGTTGATTTCTGGGTTCTCTATTCTCTTCCATTGGTCCAAGTGTCTATTTTTATACCAGAACCATGCTGTTTTAGTTATTATAGATTTGTAGTATAATTTGAAGTCAGGTGATGTTATGCCTCAGGCTTTTTTTTTTTTTTTTTTTTTTTTTTTTTTGCTCAGGATTGCTTTGGATATTCAGGTCTTTTGTTCCATATGAATGTTAGGATTGTTTTTTCTACTTTTGTGAAGAATGTTATTGGTATTTTGATGGGGATTGCATTGAATCTGTAGACAGATTTGGGTAGTATGGACAGTTTCACTATGTTGATTCTTCCAATCCAAAAGCATGGAATATCTTTCCACCGTTTTATGCCTTCTTTAATTTCTTTCAGTAGTGATTTGTAGTTCTCTTTGTAGAGATCTTTCACCTCCTTGGTTAAATTGATTCATAGGGGTTTTTGTGTGTGTGTGTGTGACTATTCACTAGGAAGGTGAATGGGCTTACCTTTTTGATTTTTTATTCTGCTAGTTATTGGAGAATAAATATACTGCTGCTTTTTGGGTGGTGGTTTTGTATCCTGCAACATTAATGAAATTGTTTATCAGCTCTAAGAGTACATTGGTGGAGTCTTTAGGTTTTTCTGTATATGTATAGGATCATGCCATCTGCTAACAGGGACAGTTTGACTTTATCTTTTCCATTCTGGATGCCCTTTATTTCTTTCTCTTGTCTGATTGCTCTGGCTGTTACTTCTAACACTATATTAAATAGGAGTGGTGACAGCAGGCATCCATGTCTTATTCCTGTTCTTAAGGGAAAAGCTTTCAGCTTTTCCTCATTCAGGATGATATTGGTGGTGAGTTTGTCATATATGGCTTTTATTGTGTTGAGATACTTTCCTTCTATACCTATTTGTTGAGAGTCTTTATGATGAAATAATGTTGAATTTTGTCAAATGCTTTTCCCACATCTATTGAGATGATCATATGGTTTTAGTTGTTGATTTTGTTGATGTGGTGCATCAGATTTCTTGACTTGTGCATGTTGAATCATCCTTGCATCCCTGGAATGAATCTGCTTTTATCATGGAGTATAAATTTTTCAATGAGTTTCTGTATTCTTATTGATAATATCTTGTTGAGGATTTTTGTGTCTATATTCATCAGAGATATTGGTCTATAGTTTTCTTTTTCTGCTGTATCTTTGTCTAGTTTTGGTGTTGAGGTGATGCTCACCTCAAAGAATGAGTTTGGGAGATTGGCCTCTGTTTCAATTTTTTGGAATAGTTCAAAGAGAATTGGTATTAATTCCTGTATAAAGATTTGGTAGAATTCACAAGTAAGGACATCTGGTTCTGGGCTTTTCTTTGGTGGGATTACTGCTCTGATTTCGTTGCTTGTTATTTGTCTGTTCAGGTTTTCTATGTCTCCTTGGTTCAGCCTTGGTAGTTTGTATGTTTCCAGAAATTTATCCATTTCCTCCATGTTTTCATCTTTGTTGGCATATAGCTATTTGTAATAGTCTAATGATTCTTCCTATTTCTGGTATCGGTTGTAATGTCTTCTTTTTCATTTCTGATTTTTGTTATTTGGATCTTCTCTCTTCTTTCATTGTGTGAACCTAGGTAATGGTTTGCCTATTTTCTTTATCTTCTCAAAAAAAACCCTTTTTATTTCATTGATCTTTTCTGTCATTTTTTGGGTCTGTTTTGTTTAGTTTTGCTCTGATCTTATTTCTTCCATCTACTAACTTTGGGATTGGAATGTTGTTGTTTTTCTAGTTCTTTGAGGTATAGCATTAGGTCGTTTATTTGAAATCTTTCTCTCTTTTTTTTGTGTTAATTGAAATAAACTTCCCTCTTGGTACTTAGATATTTTTGCAGTATCCCACAGGTTTTGATATGATGTGTCTTTATTTTTGTTGGTTTCAAGTAATTTTTTGATTTCCTGTTTAATTTCTACCCAGACCCATAGTTCATTCAGGAGCCTGTTGTTTAATTTCCATGTATTTGTTTAGTGTTCTGAGTTTTGCTTGTTGTTAATTTCTAGTTTTAATCCATTGTGGTCTGAAAAGATGCTTGAGATGATTCCAATTTTTAAAAATTTGCTGAGACTTGATTCGTAAGCTAACAAATGGTCTATCCTGTAGAATGTTCCATGTGCTTATGAGAAGAATGTATATTTTGTAGTTGTTGGATGAAATTTTCTATAGCTATCTGCCGGGTCCAATAGGTGTAAAGTAAAGTTTAAATCCTGTGTTTCTCCATTAATTTATTGCCTGAATGATCTGTGCAGTGCTGAGAGAGGGGTGTCCAGGGCCCACACTATTATCATATTGGGGTCTATCTCTTTCTTTAGGTTTAATAATATTTGCTTTATATATCTGAGTGCTCTGGTGTTAGCTGCATATATATGATTGGTATGTCTTCTTGCTGGATGGATCCCTTTATCATTATATTAGTGGCCTTCTTTATGTCTTTTTGTGGTTTTTGGTTTAAAGTCTATCTTATCTGATATAAGAATAGCTATTCCCACTTATTTTTGTTCCTATTTGCATAGTATATCTTTTTCCATCCCCTCACTACTTGTCTGTGTGCATCTTTACAGGTGAGGTGAGTTTCTTGAAGATGTCATGTAGTTGGGTCTAGTTTTCTAATCCAATCCATCAGTCAGTGTCTTTTGAGTGGGGAGTTTAATCCCTTTACATTTACAGTTGTTATTGAGCAGTATTGTCTTACTCTTGGCTTTTTACCACTTTCTGTTTGGATGTTTTAAATACCTTTTGTTCTTTTCTTCCCCTTTTATTGTTTGTCTTCAATGTTTGTTGGTTTTTTGAGGTGGTGGTAAGATTTCATTTTTTCTCTTTCTCATTTGCATATGTGTTTTACCAGTGGGTTTTTTCTTTCTTGTGTATTTGTGATAGCAATTATTGTTTTTCAGATTCCAGATGCAGGACTATATTGAAAATTTCTTGCAGGAATGGTCATGTGGTGATGAACTCCTGCAGTTTTTGTTTGTATGGGAAATACACTATTTCTCCCTCATTTCTGGAGGATAACCTTGCTGAGTATATAGTATTCTTATACTAGCAGGTTATTATTATTATTATTGTTTAGTATTTTGAATATGTCATCCCATTGTCTTCTTGCCTGCAGAATTTCAGATGAGAAATCTGCTGTTAGTCTAATGGAGGTCCCCTTGTAAGTGACTTGATGCTTTTTTTTTTTTCTTTGCAGCTTTTAGGATTCTGTCTTTCTCTTTGAGCTTTGCCAGTTTGACTATAATGTGTCTTAAAGAGAATCTTTTTGGGTTGAATCTGTTTGGGGATCTTTGAGCTTCCTGGATCTTAAGGTCTGTGTCTCTCCTTATTCCTATGAAATTTTTTATTATTATTTCAATTAGATTTTCAATGCCTTTATCTTTCTCCTCCCCTTCTGGAACACCCATGATTTGGATGTTTGTGTGCTCAATGTTGTCTTATAGCTCTTAGGCTTTCTTCATTTTTTAAATTCTTTTTTCTTTCTTTCTTTCTTTCTTTCTTTTTCTTTTTTTTTTTTTTTTGTCTACCTGGGTTATTTTGTAAAGACCATCTTTGAGATCAGAAATTCTTCCTTCTGCTTGCTCTGATCTGCTGCTTAAGCTCTCAGTTGTGTTTATTTCATTGAATGAATCCTTCAGTTCCAGGAATTCTACTACATTAATCTCTTTGTAAATTTCCTCTTGGATTTTTTTTTCTTTTTATTGTGTTGTCTAACTGAGTCTTCTTTTATCTCATTGAGTTTCTTTAATATTGTTACTCAGAATTCCTTTTCAATAGTTTCAAAAGCTTCCTGTTCTGTAGCATTTGGTACTTGATAATTACTATACTCCATTTGCAGTGTCAAGTTTTCTTTTTTCTCTTTCTTTCTTTCTTTCTTTCTTTCTTTCTTTCTTTCTTTCTTTCTTTCTTTCTTTCTTTCTTTCATCTTTCTTTCTTTCTTTTCTTTTTCTAGTGTTTCCACATTGATTTCTAGTCATCTGGTACAACAGTTGTTTCTTCCATTACTCTAGTACACTGTGCCTAGAAAGATTTCCCCCTCTTTTTTCAGGCTCCCCTGGTGATTCTCCTTGTGTCCATGGGGTAGAATATGCAGCGGGCTATCTTTATGGTGGTTGTGGCTGCTACTGTGGTGGCAAGCTGTCCTTGTAGAGGTAAAAGCTGTGGTGGTGGCTGTTGTGGATCTCCTCTGTGAAAGTGGTGTGAGGCTTCCTGGTTGTGGCAAGTGGAACTTGTTTCTGTCTTCTGTGCAGGTTGGGGGAGGCTGCCCAGGGCTTTTCCCTTCCTGGGCCTCCCTAGTTGTTGTGGCCAATGCTGGGTCCTGCCTTCTGTGAATCTATAAAATTTTTGAAGTACCCTCATACACTGAACACAGAGTCAGTAATATGAGAAAATTACTGAAGACTAAACTAAATAAAAAGGGATGGTAAATAAAGATAAAGTGGAAAATATCTA
Organism: Cynocephalus volans; assembly: GCF_027409185.1. Classification (NCBI taxonomy): domain Eukaryota; kingdom Metazoa; phylum Chordata; class Mammalia; order Dermoptera; family Cynocephalidae; genus Cynocephalus; species Cynocephalus volans. The sequence goes on from NC_084464.1 coordinate 4,495,650, forward strand.
AAACAGGATAGAAAAGAACAAAACTGAGTATAATTGGTATTCCTGAAGAAGTGAAGAGAATGAACAGGACAGTAAAAGTACTCAAAAGTAATAGTTTAAAACATTTCCAAGACAAAAGGAAGATCTGAAGCTACAGGTGAAAATAGTATGTTATGTACCAGGAGAAAAACGACACACAATTCTCAACACTGAGTCTAGCCTTGTTAAAGTTATTGGCCTTTAAAGATAACAAGCAATGCTGAAGACATCCTGGCAAAAGCAAGTCATTTGTAAAGGGGAAAATAACATGAATCTCAAACTTCTCTCTAGGAACATTCAATGCCATAAGATAAGTAAAAAATGTCCTAGGATTGGGAAAGGGAGAGCGTGACTTAAGAATTTTCTACCCAGTCAAATTTTAATTCATCATGTAAAAATTTATGGCATAAAACAGCCATGAAACATTTCTGTAAAATTACTTGATGGTTGTATTTACACTACTAAGAGAGAATCAAAATAAAGATTCAGGGATGTCAGATTAGCAAAATGAAAAACTCATTGTTAACATTACATATAATTGTAAGGCTAAATAAATATATTCATTTAATTAGGTCAAATCAACTGTCAATTTTTAAAATGAAACAGCAATTCTGGCGATAAAAATGATCAAGAAATGAGAAAACATTAATTAAAAAACTGAGAGAATTATATTTACATAAGGGAGTATAAATATTATAACTCTTCACAGAGTAAAAGTGATTACAAATTAACTTGAATGTCTGAAAATGGAGGTGTCAGGATACTCAGGGGAAAACTTAAGTGCTCTGTATTCTCATATGTCATAACAGGGAATCAATAAAATTTATATTTGATTAACACAATTTTATTCTTAAAGTCCAAATTTAAAAAAAATTACTTAACGCATAAATGAATGAGAATGAAGGTATTTTTGGTGACCATAAAATTTGAAATCAGGGTGTATGGACCTGTTATACTTTTATGTCAACTTCAGCCTCCAGCTTATAGCTTATTTATTTTGGTTTACAGAATAATTAGCCGAAATTAATCCCTTTTTTCTCTTTTAAATTTAGCAGCTAGCTTTGGAAATTCAGTATACTGTGATCACACTGGTCTGAAAGTTTGAAATCAGAGTAATGAATGTGTGTGTTGGACTGAATAACTAACGGCAGATCACAATTGCTCACGTTCCTAAATAGACAAATGCTCCGTTGAGAAGGAATCAGTGAGCGGGTTCTTCAGCCCATCAACATCTGTACTACTTGGTAGAAAAATGTCTTTCAAATACGACACAGGTATATCTAGGGTATTAGTCAATTTGGGATGCTATAACAAAATACCAAAGAGTAGGTGAATTAAACAACAGACATTTATTTTCTCACAGTCTGGAGACTGAAAGTCCGAGCTCAAGATGTCCTCAGGCTGGCTCCTTCTGAGGCCTCTCACTTGGCTTCTAGATGCGGTACCTTCTCCCCATGTCCTCATGTGGCCCTTTCTCAGTGTTCTTGTGAAGAGGAAAAGAGAGAGCTCTCTGGTGTCTCTTTCTCTTCTATAAGGACACCAGTCCCATGAGCTTACGTCCCCTCCTTCATGACCTCACTTAACTTTAATTACCTCCATAAAGACTCGATGTCCAAATGGAGTCACATTGGGAATTACGACTTCAATATATGAATTTGTGGAGGCACACAATTCAGTCCATAACACTTAGTATAGTTTAATATATTTCACAATGTCATTTTTAGAAATCTAAAATATCTCAGGGTTTATCTCTGTCAAAATTATTCAGAGTTTAGAGTTAATTTTACATTGTGCATTAACCCAAAATAGAAGACTTATGGGTAAATGTATACTGAGTTTGTAAGCAAAATGCAAAGGCCTTATACCAAATTATGATGCTATTGAAGCTAATAAAGATTCCTTATAAGCTGAAAATAGTGATTTGTTGTATATTGAAATATTTGTTTTAGAATCTCACTCATTAGCCAATGAACTTTGGAATCATAAATTAAATCCTACACATAACTATCCATCTCATGTTAAATAACTCTGAAAATTTTGCAATGGAAAACGGCAGCTAATAGGTATTAGAAAAGATAAAGATATTAGATGCATAAAAATTGAAGTGGAGGAGGTAAAATTATCATTATTTGCAGATCATATAATTATATACATGGGTAAAAGAAGAGAACCAAGTGCACTGCTGGTGGAAATATAAAATGTTGCAGCCACTATGGAAAATGGTATAGCAGTTCCACAAAAATTTAGAAATATAATTACAGTATGATCCTGCAATTCTACTTCTGGTTGTATGCCCATGAGAACTGAGAGTGGGAACTCAGGCAGATATCAGCATGCTCGTGTTCATAGCAGCATTATGCACCATAGCCAAAAGGTGCAAGCGACCCAAGTGCCCAGGGACAGATGAATGGATAAACAATATGAAATAGCCATACAACAAAATACTATTCAGCCTTAAAAAGGAAGAAAATACTCTCACATGCTACAACATGGATGAATCTTAAGGATATTAAGATCGGTGAAATAAGTCAGTCGCAAAAGGACAAATAGTGTATGACTCCACTGAACTGTACTCTTAAAACGGTTAAAATGGTAAATTTTATTTATTCATGTATATTTTATTTATATTTATGTATATTTTAGCACAATTTTAAAAGGGAGAGAACTAAGAAATTATTACAGCCCCCCACCCCCAGAATTGAGAATGATGGATGTTGAGTAATATATAGAAGTGAAAATCCAATGTATATGCAAAAAACATCAAGTTAGAAATGAGAATACTTGTAGATTAATTTTTTGTTGTGGTAAAATACACATAAATTAAAATGTACTATTTTAGTCATTTTTAAGTGTACAGTTCAGTGTCATAACATACGTTCACAGTGTTGCACAACGAGTAATGTTATGCATTTACAGAACTCTTTCATCATCCCAAACTGAAACTCTATACCGAGTTAGCAATAATGTCCCATCGCCTCTTCCCCCAGCTCCCCTTAACCTCTATTCTACTTTCTGTCTCTACGAATTTGCCTACTCTAGGGACCAGATACAAATGGAATTATACAATATTTGTCCTTTCATGTCTGGCTTATTTCACCTAATATAATTTTTTAGAAGTTCACTCATTTTGTAACATGCACCAGAATTTTGTTTCTTTTTAAGACTGAGTAATATTCTGTTTTATGTGTATACCTCATGTTGTTTATTCATTCATTTGTTAATGAATATCTGGGTTGTTTCCACCTTTTAGCTATTGGGAATAATGCTCCTAGAAACACAGGTATGCAGTTGTTTGTCTGCGTCCCTGCTTTCAATTCTTTTAGGTATACACCCAGAAGTAGAAATTCTGGGTAATATGGTAATTCTACCTTTAATTTTTTGAGGAACTGCCATAAACTGTTTTCCACAGCACCTGCACCATTTTACACTCCCACTAATGATGTACAATGTTTTTAATTTCTGCACATCCTTGCCAACTCTTGTTATTTTCTGTTTCATTTTTGTTTCTATAATAGCCATCCTAGCAGGTGTGAGGAGGGATCTCCTTGTGGTTTTGATTTGTACTTTCCTAGCTGTTTGTGATATTGAACATCTTTTCACGTGCGAACCACCCATTTGTACATCTTCATTAGTGAGAGGTCTATTCAAGTTCCTGGACTAGTTTTGAATTTGGTGGTTTATTATTTGTGTTGTTGTTGAGTTGTAAGAATTCTCTATACATTCTGAATAGTAAGCCCTTATCAGACATATGACTTACAAATATTTTCTCCCACTGCATGCGTTGTCTTTTGACTCTTGATAGCGTCCTTTGATGAACAAGTTTTTCACTTGATAATGTCCATTTAATCTATTCCTTTGTTGTTCTTGTCTGTTGTTTTGGTGTCATATCCAAGAAGCCACTGCCGAATCCAATATTATGATGATTTTCCTCTATGTTTTCTAGTATGAGTTTTATAGTTTTATCTCTTCAGCTTGGGTATTAGATCCACTTTGAGTTAATTTTGTAAGTGTCCAACTTTTTTTTTTTTTTGCATGTGGGCATTCAGTTTTCCCAGCACTATTTATTGAAAAGACTATTCTCTTCCAGTGAATGGTCTTGGCAACCTGGTTGAAAATCAATTGAGTGTATATTATTTCTGACTCTCTGTTCTAGTTCATCGGTCTATGTCTGTCCTCATGCCAGTACCACACTGTTTTGATTATGGTCACTTTATAATAAGTTTTGAAATCAGGAAGTATTACTCCTCCAAATTTATTCTCTGCCCCCCCAAGACTGTTTGAGCTACTCAGGGTACTTTGTGATTCCATGTGAATTTTAGGATGGGTTTTTCTATTTCTGCAAAAAATGTTAAAAGTTTTGACAAGGATTGCATTGACTCTGTAGATCACTTTTGGTAGTATTGTCATCTTAACAATATTAAATCTTCCAACCCATGAATGTGGGATATCTGCCCATTTATTTATGTATTTAATTTGTTTCAACATGTTCTGTAGTTTCCAATGTGCAAGTCTCACCATCTTGTTTAACTTTATTCCTGAGAGTTTGTTCTTTTTGACATGATTGTAAATAGGATTGTTTTCTTAATTTCCTTTTGGATTCTTCATGTTTAGGGTATAGAAATGCAACAGAGTTATGTGTGTTCATTTTGTGTCTTGCAACTTTGCTGAATATTTTTATTAGCTCTAATGGGTTTTTAATAGATTCTTCAGTTTTCTACATATAAGGTCATGTCATCTGCAAGCAGAATAAGTTTCACTTCTTCCTTTACAATTTACTTACTTTCTTTTTCTTGCCTAATTGCTCTGGCTAGAACTTCCAATACTAAGTTGAATACAAGTAGCCAAACCAGGCATTCCTATCTTCTTTGTGATCTTAGAAGAAAAGTGTTCAGTCTTTTACCATTGAGCATGATATTAGCTATGCATTTTTTCTATATGACCTATATCATGTTGAGAAAGCTTCCTTTAATCCTAGTTTACTGAGTGTTTTTATCTTGCAATGGAGTTGAATTTTGTCAAATATTTTTCAGTGTCAATTGATATGATCATGTGTTTTTTCCTCTTCATTCTGTTAATGAGGTGTATTACAATAACTGCTTTTCTTATGTCGAACTATCTTGCATTCTAGGAATAAAGCTCACTTTATCATAGTGCATAATCCTGTTAGAGTGCTGCTAATGCAGTTTGCTAGCATTTTATTGAGATTTTTTGCATCAATTTTATCAGAGAGTTCACTCTATAGTTTTCCTCTAATATCTTTTTCTGGCATTGGTATCAAGGTAATGCTGGCCTCACAGAATGAGTTAGGAAGTATTCTATCTCTCCATTCTTTTGGAAGAATTTGAGAAAGAATTGGTTTAATTCTTTTAAAATATTTGGTAGAATTCAGCAGGAAAGCCAACTGATTCAGATCTTTCCATCTTGCGAGATTTTTGATTACTGATTCAATCTCCTTCCTACTTACAGGGAAGACCATATTTTTAAAGCACAAAAATATCTAGAATAAACTTTATAAGAACTATACAAGATCTAGATGAAAAGAGCTGTAAAAAAGTCTATTGGAATCACTAAGATTTGAAAAATATTGTTATACTATGTTCTTGGTAAGAAGACAGTGTCATTTGAAAAATGACAATTTTTCCTACCTTAATCTATAAGTGTAATGCAATCTCAATAAAATAAAAAATATTTTTTGAGTGAGTGTGGAGAAACCATTATAGCTGATTCTAAAATTCATGTAGAAAAATAAATATGGCGGGTTCGGATCCTATATAGGAATGACCGGTGCACTCCCTGGCTGAGCGCCGGTCACGAAAAAAAAAAAAAAAAAAAAAGAAAAATAAATATGTCATTCGCAGAGAAATTCTGGGTAAAAAAACACAATAAAATATTAATGAGGTGAGATCACCCTGCTAGCTATGAAAACATATTATAAAGTGAAGATAATTTTAAACGTGAGGCACTGATATGCTAATAGGCCAACACATCAATGCACAATATGCAACATCAAGGAGTAGATCTACAGACCTCTGGAAATGTCATATGTGTAAAGGTGCAGATTTGAATCTGTAAGGAAAAAATGAACTATTTGACAATCATAAACTGTTTAAAACAGTGTAGCCATGGGCTGGTCCTGTGGCTGACTCAGGAGAGTGTGGCACTGGTAGCTCTGAGGCTGTGGGTTCGGATCCTATATAGGGATGGCCAGTGCACTCACTGGCTGAGCGTGGTGTAGACCACACCATGCCAAGGGTTGCAATCCCCTTACTGGTCAAAAAAAAAAAATGGTGTAGCCAACTGGAAAATAATATATACTGGATTCAAACCACGCACCAGGAGAAATTACAGATGGATCAAATAGTTAAAATGGAAAACAAGAAACCATTAAGAAACTATGGGAGGATTTTTTGATTCTCATAATTTTAGAATGGAGAAGCTTTTTCTAATATGAATAAAACAATAAAGTAAAAAAATCATAAATTCAACTACATAAAAATAAGCAATTTCTACATGGTGAAATCTACTGGAAGAAAAGTTAAAAGGTAAGCAGTAAAATGATTAAAAACTTTGCAATTCATAATATAGACAATGATTAATTCCCTTGATGACTGATAACCCAATAAAAATAAGCAAAGTATATAAGCAAACAGTTAACAGAAAAGGAAAAACAAATGACTCTCACACGTGCCAGTATTAAAAAATGCCCATCCTCATTCATTATTTTAAAAATGCAAATTAAAATTACACCAAGATGCCTTTTTCACCTATCAGATTGCCGAATATCAAAAAGATTGACAGAACTCCATGTCGATGTGGGTGCAGGGAAACAGGTCTGCCCACACTTTGCTGGTGGGAGTGGAAACTGGTACACCCCCTATGGTGAGCACTTGGCAATATATATCAAAATTATAAATGTACATACCCTTGACCCAGCAATTCTGTTCCTGGGAATTTACAGAAATACTTGTACCTATGCTACATGAGGTTTGTATAAGGTTATGCTTTATTGTGTTATTGTTCTAATTGCAAGTAATTGGAGACAATCTAAATGTACAATGTAAGATTGGTTAAATAAATTATGGTACACCCATATGGTGGAATACTATGCAACTGGAACAAAAAGTAAGATATTTCTATAAGTACTGACAACACTCTAAATCTATTGTAAAGATTTTTTTAAAGAGCATGATTTAGAAGTGTGAGTCTCATTTATTTTTTTAAAGGAAGGAGAATATACATAAAAATATCTCTGTAAGTATATGCAAGAACCTGATAACACAGATTTTCTTCAAAGAGGGGACTAGGGTGACTGGGACATGGGGAGGTTTTTCACTGAATATATTTTTGTACCAATTTTATTGGCATAATTTTTACTTATTTTTAGAAACAATTTGTATTTCATATTTCAAAGTTAGTAAATAAAATACATGAAATGAAACAATAAAAAAAAGTTCCTTCATAAAATTGGCAAATTTTGTGTGGGATTATCCCACACTTTGCATAGTGTGGCTACTCTGTGGCTTGTGTCTGCCCCTGCGATGTACTGGTTCTGCCATGGAGGGGTAGGAGCCACCCCACGGTATGCCTGTATCTTCTGCAGCATTGATTTAGATGTCATGCAACACAAATATATTTGATTTACTGTAAATAATTTACTGTAAATGCATTTGATTGACTGAACGCTATATTTAAAATGATCCAATACAAGAAAAATTCTCTTCCTTTTGTCTTGGTTACAAAATAGTAAAAATTCCTATTATTCAGTGCATGAAAACACTACATATAATAAAATAAAATTTCAAGTGCCTCAGTTTTCACTATTTTGAGGACTAATTGAAAGTTTTGTCAAATCTGTAGTCTTATCCAGTTGAACTACATAGATTTTACGTAATCTCATTATCCAAATGAATTGGGAATGTGGAACATTTGCTCTGTAGTTTGCATTATTGCAATGTTTGCTTAGTGAGTTATGCTGTATATTTCACCACAACCAGCCTTTTAAGAAATGAAAGGGAATAGAGCATGATAGAAAAGAAAATATTAGAATGAATCACACATAACAAAAATACACAAGTACACATCTTGGTAGTGCTGAAAATCGTGTTTCTTATGCACCGGGGCTAGGGGTTCCCGTGCTGGGAGGTGACGACAACCCAGGCCGATTCTTCCCAAGTCCTTAGAGAGTCTGCAGTCTCCAGTAGAGAGGCGGGCAGTGAACATGCGAGCAGATGAATAAGTCAGTGCAGAACATAAGCAGTGCCCCCACGAAGGAATTAAGACACCGGAGGAGGAGTACCAGGGACGGCAAGGCCTTACGTTGAGGCATCATGGAGGGCGTCTCTGCGGAGGGGGTGTTTCCATCGCAGCCTGAAGGATGAGTTGGAGGCCGCCACATGAAGTGCAAGGGAAGGGAGCTGCGGGTCAGGGCCTGGCACGCGTGGACCCGAGCAGGGAGAGAGCAGGGTGTGTCCGAGGAGTGGAGGCAGCTGGGGACGCAGCCCGAGGCCAGCAGTGCCAGGCCTCACAGGCTACAGGAAAACAAACATGGGTTTTGTTCTGAGTGCAGTGGGAGGCCACAAAAGGACTTTTATCAGGGAAGTGACATGTTAGTGCTTACATTTAAAAATATCATCCTGATGTCTTGTTGTAGGATGAATTAGAAATAAGCCAAGGGTGGACACAGGAAAAATGGTCAGGGGCTCTTGCAGAAGTCTGGACCAAGTCGCTGGTAGCTTTGGAGTGCTTTGGAGGAAGGAGTGGATGGAGTTGCGTTTGATTTGGGAGGCAGAACTGACAGGGTCAACGTGCGGTAAGGGAAGGCACACATCAGGAAGGACGACCAGACTCATGGCTTTAATAGCTAGGTGGATGACAGTTCTACTGACTGCATTTTGTAGATGCCTGCTCATCCAACAGACTTCCTGCAATGTCAGAAGCAGGATATGGGATTAGATTTGGCCTGATGGAATGTGCTTTCCCTCATTTGCAATGTGGAAACTTAACTTTGAATGACATTCTAAATAATTTTCTCAGTTCAATTTAAATTTTGTGTATATATACATTTCTTATAATTTTGAGCTATTCAATTTATGCTGAAAAAACTTAGACCTTATATCTATACTCTGTACAGTTTTCTTTTGACCTGATCATTTCATATGGCTTTCCGAACAGTTAAAAATTTTATTTTTCCAAGTCAAGTTGGAAGAGAATGTTTAAAGAACCACTAAAGCATATCTCTGGAGCCCAAATATTGCAGGGACATGGTTCAAAAACAGCTGAAACAGATGATGCCTGGAGATCACCATCTCCAGGTGATTTGATAAATTAGGTGGCTGCAGAGAGGAAGTCAGGTGCTGCCTGCAGGTCTTGCCTGCTGGTCATCGCCCAGGCACCCATCATTCCTCACCCCTCACCATGGCTCTAGAAATAGAGCCAAAGAACGTTTGTAATTTCTGAGCAGCATAAAAAGGGCAACAACAAAAAAAAATTGAGAAGGGAGAAGCTACTCTCTAGCTGTGTGGCCCTTGAGCAAATAAGCTAATGCCAGCTCCATTTCCTCACCAGCTAACATCCGTCCCATAGGGCAGTTCTGAGTATTACGTGTGTGACATGTGCAACAGATCCGGCATGTTGCCTGATTTATATTAAGTGTGCATTGCACAGTAGGCATAGTAATGAGTTAACAAGAGCTTACTCAGTGTCTACTCTATACAAATCTCAGAGCTGTGAGCAGTGAAAGAGGTGGGCACAGAGCCCTGCCCTGCAAGGGTGTCACATGGACACAGGTGGAAGAAGGGAACAAGAGCATTGCTGTCCCTGTGCGAGGCACCATGCTGGGCTCAGACAATGGCTTTTGTGTGAAGAGCAAAGTGACTGAGCCTCACATTTACTAGGTTGCATGACTTACATCTGCTACTTCATTTCTGAGCTGTTAGCTTCTTTGTGTGGTACAGGTGTGTTGTTACCAGTAGACATTGAGGAGACAGAGCTGAGCATTGGTGTTGGCTGTAAGGTACACCATCTGTAAGTTTGGGGGAAATACCTGATCTCTCTGTAAGTAAACCATTCTGGACCACAAGGGTATGAAACTCGTGTCTGACAGTTGATGCTGTCCTGAAGGAAGAGATCCAGGGTCAGTGACCAGGGCAGGAGACCTGGGCGGACGTCCTCAATTAAGAGAGGCACACACACAAAACACTCAGGTGAGGACAAGGCCCAAAACCTAACAGTGGAGAGGTACGGGTAGGCCCCAGAATTCTCCAGCTGTAAAGTTTCTGGCTGAATTAAATCACAAGTGTGATGTGTGCTTAAGTGCTTTTCACTCTTGATTTTAAAACATAAGCTTTTTCCAATGGTATTTAATCAACTGGCACTTTAAACAATTGGTTTCCTAAATCCAAACTTAATTTTTAAGAACTGTAAACAACACTTACAAATGTGTGTGTGTGTGTGTGTGTGTGTGTAAAAATGTACCTGTAGTTTTTTACCCAATGTAAGAAAACTCAAAATCCTTGGATTTGAATTTGCTCTTCAAGCCTTCACCACAGCCCTCAGCGGCCCCGCCTTTCTTCCTAGGAGACTTAACATTTGTGAACGATATTAAAATGCTTCCACGTGTGTGTGAAACAAGTAAAACACACATCATTGTACACATTTCGCCAAAGGTCACATGGCCAATAAATATCCGAGCAGCGTCCAGTACCTGGATTCTGGTGGGGCACTGTCCATGTGGGGGGGTCATGCCACCTGAAATCAGCTCATTGGCATTTGACCTGCGTGCATAACCCTAGCTCCAGAAGAAAACAACTCCCGAGGGAACCACGCCAAAGGGTGCGGATGAGGAAAAAGAAGCGGAGGAGACACTGCACGCAGAACCCTTTGACTGCCTTGATTAATCGCCACCCACACACACAAGTGTTGCTGCTGTTCACTGAGGACGGCGGATTCCTGAGGATCGCTCACCCCAGCCGTCATCAGCCGTGTCCGCCGCGCGGCCGCCAGGACCGCTGCCCCCGCGAGCGCTGCCCCGCGACCCCCCGCGCCCCTTCCTCCTCCCCCCGCGCCCCCTTCTCCTCCCCGCGCCCCCTCCTCCTCCTCCCCCCGCGCCCCCTCTTCCTCCCCCGCGCCCCCCTCCTCCGGCGCTCTGCAGACCCTCGGCTGCACCTGACCGTCGCTTCACTGGCAGCTTCATCTCACATTTCTCGCGGCTTAGGGCGACTCTGTGTGACCTGCCTGGAGGGGCAATGATAAAAGGAAAGGGTGGCACAGAAGAAGAAAGTGGGACGGTTTAGCATCCACCTGGGAAACGTGGACTTGGACTTGACCCGCCCAGCCTTGGGTTGGAAGCGGCAGGAAGGGCTCGCGCGCTCTTCCCAATCCCTCACTGCGGTGGTTTCCATTACCCGTGGGGAGGAGCTACCGAGGGCCCCGGTGCAGCACCGGAGCCTAGCAGGGCCTGGCGCAGGCCGGTGGGCTCCGGAGAAGCCGGCTCCCCAGGCACTTGCTCATCCGGCCCCCGCCGGGCACTACGAGATCACCCGTCTGGTGAGTGTCTCGCCAGACTGAGCAGAGCAGCAGGTGTCCGGGGTCGCCCTGCCGCTGCCGTCCTGCCTGCGTCTCGCCTGCAGGGTGCAGGGGTGCAGGTGCCGGGGCATGGCCGCGGGGCTTCCCCGGAGCAGCATGCCTCCACCCGCCACCCAGACCCCCGCTAGGCCTGGGCTCCCCGACTCTTCATGGAGTTACTGAGTCGCTTTCTTCCTACGGCCCCTCCTTATTTCATCAGAGAATTTTAATTTATGGTAAAAACACGTAACATAAAATTTGCTGTGGTTACCATTTTTGCGTGTCCAGTTCAGGAATGTGAAGTCTATTCACATTGCTTAAGTGTTAAATACATGCACATTTCAGCAGATCTGTGGTCAAAACACGGATGTCCCTAGGAGAGATGGCACATTAGTCCTTGGCATGGTGGGTGGGTGAGTTTTCTGAAGCTTTACAGTGACTCCCTTCAGTAGCAGAATAGACAGGGTGAGAGCTACAGGGAGTGCTGGGACGAAGGGGGGCTCAGGTAGGACAGGAGGCGGAAAGGGGACAGAGCGGCCACAGACTGCTTTCCCTGGGAGCTGCCCCCATCCAAGTGCCACAGCATTTCACACCTGTTCACCCCCTTCAATCAAACACAAGAGAGAAATGCTTAAAGGAAAATATAGCAACTCCCAGAAACAGCATTTCTTTTATTGATAACAGATGGGTAATGCTGAAAATACACAGCCAATATTTATTATGTAATAACTTTTGTTCAACAAAGATTAACTGAAAACAAATTTTTTTTGTCCTTAACATTCTATTTTTAACCTGAATATTTGCCTGAATGAAGTATATAATACAATTCACTGGTAGTTTCTAAGAGTAAAATTCTCTAATTAAAATAGTCCAAGATATAAAGCCATTGGTACAGAGTTTGGGACTAAATACAGGTTTGTCTTTTGCAAACCCAAAACAGTTCTTCCATAATGCACTGCAGGCACTATAACTAGGAAGAAGTGGTATAACCCCAGAGGCACGACTTGCTTTTTCAAAAATTGTGGCAAAATATACGTAATGTAAAATTTACTGTCTTAACCATTTCTAAGTGTATGGTTCAGTACGTTCTTACTGTGCAACCACCACCACCATCTATCTCAAGAACTCTTCATCTTGCAAAACTGAAACTCCGTATCCATTAAACACTAACGCTCCATTCCCCCCCACCCCCACCCCCGTTTCTTGCAATTACCATTCTACTTCCTGCCTCTAGAAGTTGGACTACTCTATGTGCTTCATACAAGTGGAATCATACAGCATTTGTCCTTTTGTGTGTGACGTATTTCACTCAGCATAATGCCCTCAAGGTTCACCCATGTTGTAGCATGTGTCAGAATTTCCTTCCTTTTTAAGGCTGAATAATATTCCATTGTATGGATGCTCCATATTTTCTTTATCTGTTTATCTGTCAATGGATGATTGGATTGCTTCCACCATTTGGCTGTTGCAAAAACTGCTGCTATAAACATTGGTAGGCAAATTTCTTGCCTTTTAAATTCCATTGCACTGAACAGATCATGAGGCAGCTCACTACGGGACAACTTCAGCTGTCTTGTCAGGGCCCCTGGAGTCATGGTTAGGTTTTGAGCCTGTGTGGGGAAAATAGATAATCTAGTCAGGCCCCCTTGACTCAGATCTGGTTGGGGGGATGCAGCACATTTCTTGTGAACAAGTTGTGTGGGGGTGGATTTAGTGTGCATGCACACCAATGTATCTTTTTAGTTTTGTTGCTCTTGTGTGCTCTGCAGTTTGTGAAGCAGGCTGGCCCTCAGAGAGCTCACATCTAAAAATAGAGCATGTTTACTCTGCTGGCAGCTGCTCAGTTTTTTCTTTGGACTTTGCCCATAGCAGTGGAGTTTCCGAGTTTATCTTTGGACTGCCTAGGTATTAGATGTGTGTGCTGAATAAAGACTATTCTTCCTTCAACGAAGGCTCCAAAGACTTTTTTGCAGATTACCTAGCTCATAGACTTGCATGTGAAGGGTTTGTGAATGGGCTCCTGGGGTCTGTGAGCTCCAGACCCAGCCCTAGTTCTACAGTCTGTTGTTCCCTCTTACAATGATTTTGGGCCTCAGACTAGGTGATCCTCAGTAAAATGGTTTTGATTGTTCCTTCCAACTTTTCAGAAATTGGGATGGGAGCTTTCTTGAGAGCTGTCACTTTCCAATCCTGGCCCCTTTAAGGTGTTGAATCAAAGTTGCAACTCACATGGGGGGTGGTGGTGAAAGTCTTGACTGAAAATTATTAAAGTGGTGTGTAAAATGAAAATAAAAAATAAGAGGTTTAGTCTGGGGTAAGACTATGCTGCTCCCATGGGTTAGCAGGTCTGCATACGGGTCTGTAAGAGCTGGGTGAACGATATAGAAAGGAAGGCTCGGATTGGGAAGTCCTCTGCAGCCTGGGAGCCTGAAACTGCACAGGAACTTACAGCCTGCAGAAGAGAAATTCACAGGATATTTACATACTTTTTTTGAAAGGTCACTTTGTTATTTTAAAAGACATGAAATATGCATTAAAGTACAAATAAAGATGATGATTTCTGAGTTGGTGTAGTTTTTCCTTGTAGTAATTTTTAAAAGGATCCAACACGTACCTGGTAACAGTAAAACAGTCGGTCCTTGGGTCCTCTACGGAGCATGGCTGGACTTGGAGGTCAGAGGGTCAGGGTTTAAATTCCACTCTGCTTCCTGAGTCGCTCTTTATGTTCCCTGAATCTGTCTCTTTTATTTTAAACTGGGGTGGGGGGGCGCTCATTTTTTAGAAAAACACCTCACGAAAATATTATGAGGATTAGGTGGCAGGTGTGTCAAAGCCTCCAGCGCATGGCAGGCATTGAGCATCCACTTGCCCTGGATAGACTGATCTCACTGGTCAGGCTAAGGAGTTTTTCACATACTCACGCCTGTGTCCTCATCTTTGGGAAAGCATGACTTTATGTGAGCCAAACTAGTTCAGTTGCTAAGTAAGAAAAAATAAGTATCTTTTTGACCAGTACGTAGGTGTGTGAATGAATCAAGAAGGAGACATGGCCCCGTGGAGGGCTGGCTGCCCTCGGACAAGTGCCGGGGTTCTTTTATACTCTTTGCTTCATCACACTTGCTGGATGCTGGAGGATCTGAATCAGCAGAGGTCACATTGCTTCTGCGTGGGAAACTTTGGCCTCCACGGATGCGCCTTGGGTTTTGCATAGAAAGTCTCATTCTTTATGGGTGAGTCAGCACATCGAGGCCAGCTGCACCAGGAAAACAACGTGTGATGGTTAGTTTTTTTCTTGGATTCTTTGGCATTTGGTCTTTCACCAATACATATATGTCTATGGGGCATCTTCTTGTCCTGGCTGCCCTACAGTGGCCACCGCTACCATCAGCTCTTCCTTCTCCTGTTGCAGCTCTTTGTTCCCTGTGTGCAGTGAGGGTTGTGCCATTCGGAAGAACTCTGGTCAGTTCACTTCTCTCCCTTTCTTCGCGTAACTATCTGGAGACATGCCGTGTTACCAGTGGTGAGCCATTGAAGCATGTGCCTTCCGTGGGGAAGAGCACAGTGCCGGAGGGGAGTGTGGAATGAGGTGGAGATCAGCACATCAAGCTGTGGGCAGGAATCCCAAAACCTGGGTCGTAAACTCATCTCTGTATACTGAACTGTTTTGTAAACAACGAACAGCAACCCAGAGTGTGTCATCCTCTGAGCATTTCTACCATCATTCAAATGTCACTTGGATAAAGTATGAATAAAATCTTTCTGAATAATATTAATCGAGAACTACTAAGTGGCAGACACAGAGAATGCTATGAATGGACTAGGGGAAAGGTCCTCTTCCTCCCCTGAAATCCTTCAGGGAAGATAGATATTGAACAAGTAATTCCAGGTGTGGTCAGGGTCCCAATGGGCCAGAGCGAGGTTCTGCAGACGTAGCCTACCCTTAAAGGTTCAGAGGAGGCTGGAGGTGGCTGGGCTCACAGCGGATCATGGGAAACTCAATCAGCCTGTTGCTCTGAACAGGTCTTTGTCAGAACAGTGAATCGAGAACCCCACTTGGCATACCTCCTCAACGGGAGCAGTCCTGGGTCCTGGGCAAGCACAGGACAGGGTGGTCTCCACAGAACCTTCTCTAGGGGACATGACTGGTGAGAGCCTAAGTGTCCCGTGAGTAGGCCGTCAGCTGCAGCCCACCCTCCGGTGCACTGAATGCCCGGGCTTCCTCTTCAGTGGGCGGGTTTACAGGGAGAGGATTATCAGGTGCATATTTTTCAAAACAATTGCTTTTCTCAGCTTGGCCTTCTTGTCCCAGAATGAAGCCCTTGGCAGGAAGTCACGGGTCTGTTGACCTTACTAGTAGGATCAACAAACCTCCTTTGACATGCAAGTGGCAGAAACTGTGATTTCCTTCCCACCTGCATGGAGGCAGGGCAGCTAGAGTCCAGGAAGCAAAGGGTTGGGTCTGACATGGAGTCAGAGCAAAAGTCGGGGCTAAATATCTGACAAAATGCTCCCTGTGTGGGCAAGAAGGAGTGACAGGTATCTGCACCATCAGGAGCACTCAGTTAAGGGGCTCGAACAGGGAGAAACAAGGGTAGACCTGCTCCCCGCTGTCCAGGAGACGTTTGGGCTGCAAACCATGAAGTCTGAAGGGCCATTTCTGCTGCGTGTTTGCACGGTGAGTCTGGTCCACCTTGTTTGGTGAAACCATTGTATGTGACGTTGGATGACAAAAGAGAAACGTTTTGATAACTGTGTAACCAGCACATCAGAAAGCAAGACGTAGGGGTATAATCATGAAAGCAACTTTTATTTTTCTTCTTCTACCACCCCTTGAGAACTACTCAGTGATGTCTAAAGGTAGCCCTCCCCTGCTCCCAGATGGAAACTCAGGCCATTTCCATGATTCTCTGGTCACTGTTTTGTAATAGAAAATCCTGCGAACACGTTCAGATTTTAAAGCAAACTCAATCAGGTAGTCACAATGCTCAGTCCAGATGAGAGACAGAACTCAACTGACACTACATGTAATTTTCACCCTCTTGCCTTTGCCTACAGTGAGGCTGTGAAGTTGGGGAAAGGCGGGCTGGGTTCTTCTCTGATCCTCTATTTTGCTTGCCGGGTTTCTGACTTGGGCATGGTCAGGTGCTCATGGGAAGGATGCCAAAAAGCTGTGAGAAGGCTTCTGCTTGACGGATGCCCCAGCAACGGCTCCAGGGTCCCTGACCTTGCTGTGTGCTTACAGCTGAGTCCCTACCGGCATTGTCATGGGTTCACGAGGGGGAAAGAGGCATTGAAAAGTTTGCTTATGCTTCCCAAAATGAAGATGGCATATTTTTCTCTGAATAATTCCAGGAAAAATACTCAATAATTAGAATACTTTTTATCTAGTGAAAAATGGATGCCACGTCAATAGGCAGCTAGGAATGTATTATTCTGCTTGTAGTCTTGTAATGGGGACAAATCAAGGCAGAGTTCATTTTCTACCTCCTGTAATATATCTCCACCCCAGCTTTTCTACATGTGACCTACCGATGTCCTTGTTCCTTCTTCTACTGATGGAGTTTGGATGTGTTGTCCCCTCCAAAACTCATGTGGAAATTTGATCCCCAATGTGGCAGTGCTGAAAACTGATTGAGTCATGGGGGTGGATTCCTCATGAATGGATTAATGCTCTCCCTGGGGGAGAAGGGGTAGTGAGTGACTTCTCGCTCTATTAGTTCCCATGAGAGCTGATTGTTTAAAGGACCCTGGCACCTCCTCTCTCTCTCTCATGCTGTCTCTCTCTTGCTTCCTCTTGCCGTGTGATCTGCTTGTACCTGCCGGCTGCCTGCCACTTTCTGCCATGAATAGAAGCAGCCTGAGGCCCATGCCAGATGCAGATGTTCCAGAATTGTAAGCCAAATAAACCTCCTTTCCTTATAAATTACCCAGTCTCAGGTATTCTGTTATAGCAACACAAAATGGATTAATACAGAAAATTGGTACCAGGAGCGGGGTGTTGCTATACAGATACTTGAAAATGTGGATGCAGCTTTGGAGCTGGGTAATAGGCAAAGGTTGGAGGAGTTTGGAAGACAGAAGAAGACAGAAACATGAGGGAAAGTTTGGAATGTCTTAGAGACTTATATGGTGGTGAGCAGAATGCTGATAGAAATGTGAACAGTTAAGGCCATGTGGATGATGAGGTCTCAGATAGAAATGAGGAACTTACTGGGAACTGGACAAAAGACAACCCTTGCTACACCATAGCAAGGAACCTGGCTGTTTTGTGTTCATGCCCTTGGACTTTGTGGAAGGAGGAACTTAAGAGTTGTGAACCAAAGAATTTGGCCAAACAAATTTCTAAGCAGAAAAGCATTAAGGAAGCTGCATGGTTGCTTTTAAGAGCCTACTCTGAGTTATGACGGTAAAATCATGATGTAAAGCCAGAATTTAAAAGGGCAGCAGAGTGTAAAGATTTGGAAAATTTGCAGTCTGGCCATGTGGTAGAGAAGTGGAGAGCTGGAGAAAAATGCAAGGGTAAAGCAGATAAACTAGTTGCTAAAGACATTATCTCCACGGTGAGGCAGCCAGATACTAATAATCAGGACAATTAAAAAAATGCCCTAAAAGCATTTGAGAAATCTGGAAGGGTGCCCCACCTATTACAGGCCCTGAGGCCTAGAAGGACTGAGTTGTCCCAGAGGACAGACCTGGGGCGTGGCTGCCCTCAATAACCTGCTCCCTGCCTTCCAGCTGCTCTGGCTGAAGTGGCCCCAAGTCTGGTTCCTGCAGCAGCCCTGGAGGGTAGGGTAGAGGCCTGAAACCTTGGTGGCATCCACATTGTGCTAAGTCTGCAGGCTGGCAGGACGTGAGAGTAGTAGAGGCATGGCAGCCTCCACCCAGATTCCAGAGGATATATGGAAAAGCCTGGGGGCCCAGGCAGAGTCCTGCCACAGGGGCAGAGGCGCTGCTGAGGCCATCTACTAGAGCAATGCTGAGCAGGAAAGTGGGGTCAGAGCACCCACAGAGAGTCCCCACCAGGGAAATGTCTAGTAGAGCCAAGGCAGTGGGACCACCATGGAGACCCCAGACTTATGGAGCTGCCAGAGTGGAACATTGGCCTGGAAAAGTTGCAGGCACCAGCACAGCCCACTGGGCTGCACCTGGCAGAGCTGTGGGAATGAGGCTGCCTGAGGCTTTGGGTGCCCAGATACCCAGTTGTGCCCAGGATGCAGGACTTGGAGTCAAAGAAGATTATTTTGGAGCTTTGAGACATAATGTCTGCCCTGCTTAGTTTCAGACTTGTTTGGGGCCTGTTTTTCCTTTCTTTTGGCCTATTCCTCCCTTTTGGAATGGGAATATGTACCCAATGTCTGTTCCACCATTGTATCTTGGAAGTAGATAAATTTGGTTTTGTTTTTACAGGCTCACAGCTGGAAGTACTTTTGCTTTTGGTCTCAGAGGAGACTTTGGATTTTGGACTCTTAAGTTGGTGCAGGAACAAACTAAGACTTTTGGGATTGTTAGGATGGAATAATTGTATTTTGTATGTGAGAGTGACATGAGTTTTTGGGGGCCAGGGGAAGAATGATGGAGTTTGGATGTATTGTCCCCTACAAAACTCATGTGGAAATTTGATCCCCAGTGTGGCAGTGTTGGAAACTGATTGAGGGATGGGGGTGGATCCCTCATGAATGGATTAATGCTCTCCCTGGGGGAGGAAGGGTCGTGAGTGAGTTCTAGCTCTATTAGTTCCCATGAGAGCTGATTGTTTGAAGGGCCCTGGCACCTCCTCTCTCTCTCTTGCTTCCTCTTGCTGTGTGATCTGCTTGTACCTGCCAGCTGCCTGCCACTTTCCACCATGAGTAGAAGCAGCCTGAGGCCCGTGCCAGATGCAGCTGTCCCAGAATCGTAAGCCAAATAAACCTCTCTTCTTTATAAATTACCCAGTTTCAGGTATTCTGTTATAGCTACATAAAGCGGACTAATCCATCTACTAATTCTGGACATCCAGTGGTATGGAGTTCTGTCCTGTGGAGAGAATGTGCTCCCAGCCCCATCTCAAGGGCGCTGAGTAACTGAGAGAATCCTCATTCCTACTGAAGGAGAGAGAGGTGCCCTTGGCACTGGACCTTGGAACTTGGAGCATATTTATCTATAGAAATAATGAATCTCCCAATTTGGGAAACAGGAGTATATCACAACTGCACAGGATTTGGAGGAATTTGTATGATTAATGAGTGAAAGTACCCTTCATATAGCTGAATTTCAATACCTATGAATCCCTCCCCTATGTCTTTAAGAGTTTCCTGTGACTGAGCGGGGGAAAGAAAGGATGGAAACATATTTATAAGACCCAGGCGCTGGTTAGGATAAACAGTGCTATCAACACTCAAAATCAGTGGCTTTGTAGATTAATCAGGATTTGATGAATTAATCTGAAACTTCATCATTATTTGCAGCTTTGTTGTTGTGACGAAAATGTGTTACAGATTTGAATGACTGCTTCAACATGAAATCTTGGACTGAAAACTGGCAGTTGTGAAAATATACATACATAGGGAGAGAGCGCTAGAGAAAGGTGTCATAATCAAACACATACTGGGAACAGTCTTCATTAGCCATTCTACGAATTTTAACTTGTTTTGTTACAGATGATCAATTTTGGCTTGTTTGTTATCAAACTGTCCAAGCTTTTCTGCCCAAAGACCCAAAGAAATAAATTACATTAATTAGAAGTAGATTGCATACTCTCAGCTATTGTAGGGTCTCTAGAGGAACAAATGCCAAGTGCATTCCAGAGGACCCATTTCTCCAAAGCGGCCTGAAGTAGGATGTGGCTCATGGCTTCAGGGCTTCATCCGGGCTGGGAATGGGAAGACTGTGGCTTTCCTGCTGAGAAGAGGTGCCTGATGTTCTCACTCCTGGGTGATCTCCAGCCTGCAGTAGGTAGGCCCTTCACAAGGCTATCTCACAGCACCTAGTGACACAGATGTGCACGGCCGCTGTCTGCCAGGGGGGTGGGACATCTTAGTGCATGCAGGAGGGGAACCTGCCAGAGAGAGCTTCCATTGAAGCAGGAGTCTGAAGACAAGGCAGGCCTCAGTTTCCCCACAGGTGCCAGACTGTGCACTCTGGGAATACAGAGGACGAAGGGATGAAGACCTCGGATTTGTTGAGTAATTTTCTGATCCACTGAGCTTCTTTCTCACCCTCCGCAAATCTTGCCACTCTTCTGTGCACATCGATATATTCTCCCCGGCAGTCTTCAGTGTGCCACACAGACCCCCCACGCCAAACTGCAGCCCCCTTGCTTTTCTTTCCCTCGTCCAAACTCTTCCGAACTTTCTATCTAGCTCAAAATCTACATTTTTCACTCCATGATTTTCTTGAGATTCACCTGGGAACCTGTTCCAACTATGTATTCCCCTTAGAAGCTTGTCACCGGTGAAATCTCTGCTTAATAGAAATTGGATTTAATGATTCAAAAATGAAGTTCATTCCTTTCACACCTGAATTTGCAAATGGAGTCACCAGGCACTCACCTGGTCCTTTCGTCTACATTGAAAACCCTTGTGGAACTGAAACTGTTTTCATAATTTTCTAATATTCCTTCTGTGTAGCTAGAATAGTATCTGCACAGAACTGAAGGGATGTTGAAGGATCTGAGGTACATGAAGGTACTTCAAAAAGTGTGTGGAAAAATAGAATTAAAAGACAATGAAAATCTTTCCACACACTTTTCGAAGTACCGTCACATAAGCTAGAAAGTGGAGCACTAGTACATTCTGTTTTTCACGTTTTCCAGCGGAGCAGTGGGGAACACAATGTCTCCCCTACCAACAGATTTGGCCACTAAATCCTTGATAGAGGCGGAGCCTCAGAAACATATCTGGGTGGGTTGTGAATATCCTCTCGACATTGCTCAAGTCATTCAAATTTCAACTTTTTAGCACTTTTGGTAGTCAACTTGTTCAGTAACAATTCAAACCATTTTGCTAAAATCTCAGTAGTTGCTCTCACGAGCAAGTCATTACAACTTTCCATTTCTGCCTTCTGTTGCTAACCACACTCACATGGTCACAAAGAGCTCTCCAGAAAACTGACCACTGGTTATTTCTTGATTACCCTAATGCTTGCAAACAGAGAAGTCTTAGCCTGTTCCAGTTTCTTGGGCCTTTTGCCCACCCACCCTGACCTCCACAGGGGAGAAGACCAAAGAAAGCGCCACACCCTCACTCTGCAGCCGTCACCTGCTTCCTTCCCCAGCGCAGCTGCCCCGTCACAGCCTGGCTGTCCACTCCAGGGTGCCTGCTGTCATGCTTCAAAACAGTAACTCCCTCCCCCACCCAGACACTCATGCTGTTCCTGCGCTGGCTTGACCTACCAAAGGAAGAAAACATTCTCCATCCTGGACTTCTGCCAGCTTTCAAAAGTAATTAAACTTCCCTCCCTTTCAAAGAGACTCATTGTGCAAGGCTTCTAAGTTCAGATGTGCAACTCCAGGGGGGCTGCTCCAGCTCCGCCTGGCCTTTCCTTGAGACCTGCTGGTGACACAACAGGCAACCTTGTGGGCCAGCTGAGGGGCAAGTGTGCTGTCATCTCTTTCCTGTTGTCTTGGCTGCTTCGGCTGCTGTGGACTGGGAGTGTGTGTGGAGGTGGCGAGAGGGACTGCTCAGGACAGCGTGAGCTCACGTTCCTGGCACCTCCAGAAGGAAGGCTCAGTGCGTTTCCACGCTCAGCCTCTTTGTTATGTTCTACAAATGTGTTTTGAAATCAAAAGGCAAAACTTCAGCTTCCTGTCCTCCAATTTTCTCATCCAGGGGTCTCAAAACTGTTGACAAACACTACCGAGTAGCAAGCACCATTATGTGTGTTGTGGGAGGAGTTCTTTCTTACAAAGTAGGCGACCTGGAAATGGTACAGTGCAGCGGAAAGAACAAGGTCTTTGTCATCAGTCTGGCCCAACACATCTGTCATTTGTTCACAGTGTGGCCATGTGGAAGAAACTGGCAGCTCTAACCTCAACTTCTCCATGTTTAAAACAGGGATGCCAATTTCTACCTTACAGGTTTCTTTTCTTTTTAGTCAAAAATAATCCATGCAGAATTCCTTGTGCTGTGCTTGCTACAACACAGTCATCAATACATTACTAGTGTTATTATTGTTAAAAGTATGTTTTCCATGCTCTGTGAAACTTTGCACATGCCAGATCACTGAGAAGTAGAAAGATACGGATGCTTGGAAAATACACTTTGATTTAAAAAATAAAATAAAACTGAGACTGTGAAAGAAAATGACTTTTGACTTCTCCTGCTGGTGCTTGGAAGTACCACTTATTTGTGCTGGGCACCTTGTAGCTGGGTAGATTGAAAACCTTTAGGCCTTATAGTCAAAGAATAAGGTATCATTCAAACTCACAAAAAAGAAAATAAATGGGAAATTTGAATAAAATTCCAGCATTTGGAGCCCCAAATGCTCAGTACCATGACTATGAAAAATGTTTTACCTTTGGTCTCCATCCCCAAGGACATGTACAATTTCATTTGAAAGATTCAGTCCATAAACTTTTACTGAGCAGTCACGATGTGCTCTGTCCTAGGCCCTGAGGATTCAGCAGTGAACAAAGCAGACAGATCTCATCCGTTCATGGAACTTATATTCTAGTAAGGGATCAACTTGGAGAGTTAAAATTAATACAATTCCTGGACTTGGATCCCAGAAACGTTGATCAATTGTAGGTTGGGGCCAAGGCTTTATTGTTTTTTTGAGTTCTTCAGGTGAATGTCATCTGCAGCAAGATTGCATGGGAATCACTAACGAAGGCCCTTATGGGCCAGTTAAGAATGCTGGATTTATCTCAGTGAGAGGGCAGGACACGGGAGGGTTTGGAGTAGAGGAGCCCACCACGCCATCAACACTCCGACTGATGTGCAGGGGGCAGGGGCGGCGTAAGGAGAGTAGCGGGAGAGAGACTAGTTGAACAAAGCGGACACCTTAAAGAAAACTGCGACATACCGTCATAGAAGACGATGGACTGTTAAATTGTATGCCCAGTGGACCAATAATGTGATGTAAAATCTGAAAAGGGAAAAAATTCAGGGTGGGATAAAGCAGTTGGGGAAGGTTTAGCGTGAGGAAGGGGTGGGATTTCTCTAATCCATAGGAAGGCTTTCCCTGATCCCCACGTGGCACTCTCTGTCCTTGCTCCGGATACTTGGCCTGACTTGTCCCTAGGCCTGACAGAGAACTGGTCCAGTCGAGAGTGACAGTGAGAAATAAGTGAGCCAGAGAGGGGCCGAATTACGGAGGGACTTGGAGGGGACTTCTGAGCAGGAATGACATGATATTGATGTGTACAGCTCTCTGTATGGCCACGTAGGATGGGTCCTGGGAAGGGCAGACTGAGAGCAGGCAGCCAGGAAGGAGACTGTAGAAGACGTCTCAGTGCAGAGATGAGGGCCCAGACACAGGGTAGACGTGTGAATGGAGAGGAAGGAACAGTTGCACAGGAAACACACCAGAACTCCATACCTGAATGAACACGGGACGAGGGAGAAGCCAAAAGGAGTCCGAGACATCCGCAAGCTTTGGCTTCCAGAAAGAGGAGAAGGGGGTGAAGACGCGTTGGTAGTCTGGCTTTGTGTAGGTCTTAGTGGGTTCTTCGGGGCTTGTGCGGACTGGGGGACTGCCGCCGACTTTGCTCCCACCTGCCAGGGCTTGCCCTTGAGTCTTTCCTGGAAAAACCCAGTTATTCTGGCAGGTCCAGAGGCTGCTCTCCTGGGCAGTCGTAAAGAGCACTCTGATGCTCTTCTTACTGACCCCTTCTTATCAAGGTCTGTGTCAGTCTGCCAGAGCTGCCATAACAAAGCACCGCAGACAGTGGCTTAAACAACAGTCTTTTATTTCCTCACAGTCTGGCGTCTGGAGTCTGAGACAAGGTGTCAGGAGGGTTGGTTTCTTCTGAGCCTCTCTCCTGGACTTACCGATGGCATCTTCTCCCTGTGTCCTCACGTGGCCATCCTTACTCTGTGTCCTAATCTCTTCTTATGAGGACATTCGTCATGTCAGATTAGGGCCCACCTAGAGGAGCTCATTCTTTCTTAATTACCCCTTGAAGACCCTAATCTCCAAATATAGACACATTCTGACGTACTAGGTGTTAAGACTTCAATGTATGAACATTGAGGAGACACGATTCAGCCCATGACAAGGTCCCAGCAAGAAGAGTTTTGGAAGATGACACTCTACCAAGACCTGCTCTCACAGATGGCACTGAAAGGTGAGCCAGTGGTGTCTTCTCCCAGTGTTCCTGTAGCTGCCATCCCTCAGGATGCAAAAGTACCCGGCATACTCTGTGATCCGTCTTTGCCAGAAACACCCTGTGCTCTGTGCTATGCGCCCTTCACACTCATGAGGCCGCTGAGCACTGGACCCACTCTCTCCTCATGAAGACACTGTCCTCACCTTCGGTCTCAGTTCCTCTTTTCACAAGGCTCATGGCTGGTGGCAGATGGGTGCCCTGCCCACCCACCCAAGGGTATATGCAGAACCACTCCTCCCTTCCCAAGAGGAAGCCTGGTCACTGGTGTACAAGTGAAATGCCCTGTTCCTCTCCCTTGAGGATGAGTTCACTGACCGAAGGCCCCACACCCCTCTGACTCACTTGACCAGCCCAGATGGGAGTGAATCCCCAACAGTGGGTGGGGCTTAATCTCAGGCTGCAATTCATGCTCCACACTTTGCCATGAAATGTGTCTTTTCACAGATTTTAAAAAGTGTGTGACAGGCATTACGTACTTCGTGTGTGTTGTGGTATCCTTTCGTGATGCCTTCGCGGTTTGTGCTTCGTGGCCTTCCGTCATAGACTAGGATGGAACTTCATGGAAGTTTTTAAAGAACAGTGAGATAAAGAAAGTGAGCAACCATGTGACTGCTTACTCTGTGGGGAGAGGGACAGTGTCTGTTTCATTCTCCCAAGACTGCTCTGTGGCTGACATAGTAAAAGTTCAATAAATGTTTGTGGGTTATTGAAAGGCATGCATGGTTATTGTAAGTAGGCACTTGTAGAAGACAGAGATCTTATAATCATCATTTGTGGCTTACACCAGGTTTTCTGGGTATTTTTTTAGGCCAGGACATACAAGAGATCTTAGCTCTTATAGTTGAGTCTAATATAGATCACTGTCTGAAAACTTACAGAGCCATAGCCATGAACATAGACAAGACACAGACATAGCCATAGGCATGGACATAGCCATAGCCATAGCAATAGTCATAGCCATGGGCATAGCCACAGACATAGCCATAGCCATAGGCATAGACATAGCCATGGGCATAGTCATAGTCATAGCCATAGACATTGCCATACCCACAGCCATAGCCATAGCCATAGCCATAGCCATACCCACAGCCATAGCCATAGCCATACCCACAGCCATAGCCATAGACATAAACATAGCCATGGGAATAACCATAGCCATAGATAAAAACATCGACATAGGCATAGCCATAGCCATAGCCATAGCCATAACCATAAACATAGCCATAGCCATAGGCATAGACATAGACATAGTCATTAGACATAGACATAGCCATGGGCATAGCCACAGACATAGCCATAGGCATAGCCATAGACATAGACATAGCAAGTCATAGCCATGGGCATAGTCATAGCCATAGCCATAGCCATAGACATAAACATAGCCATGGGCATAACCATAGACATAGACATAGATATAGATATAGCCATAGCCATAGCCATAAGCATAGCCATCGGCATAACCATAGACATAGACATAGATATAGACATAGGCATAGCTATAGCCATAGATACAGCCATAGATACGGATGACATGGACACGCATATACTCATACCAGTAGTCCCTTGTCTTCCATGGATCTCATTCAAGCAAAAGAAATGTGGAAATGGAGCACACTACTCACTAATGGCACTCATGTCACATTTCTGGCATCTCTCCACTGCCACTGCACAGTAGGTGTGCAGCATGGAGTCATAGTGTCCTGGATGCTGCTGGGAAGTAGTGGCTCTCACACTTCACAATGGCCCACTACAACTTGCCCTGGATTCTGTAAGCCGCATTTGGTGTCGTTGGCACCTCACTGGTTCATGTTGTGTGAAGAATGAAGAAATTTATGTAATCTTGCTGAAGAAAGACTTGGGCATCCCCCACGTTTGGGTTTTAGGTCATTTTCTGTTTGGGTTCCAGGCCATTTTCTCATAGGTGTATTGCTCTCCTCATATCTGGATGTAAGCCACTGATGCATAAATCCATCGCTTTGCACACATTTAGCTCACA
This sequence comes from Cynocephalus volans, assembly GCF_027409185.1. NCBI lineage: Eukaryota > Metazoa > Chordata > Mammalia > Dermoptera > Cynocephalidae > Cynocephalus > Cynocephalus volans. Next base: position 4,522,532 of record NC_084464.1, read on the forward strand.
CTTTCCCTGATTCTGTCACACTCTCCAAATAGGCCAGTCTTGGACTATGACCTGGGATGGTCAGCTTTTTGGAACTCATAGCTGGATTGAACATTACAACTTTTAAAGGAGCTCTTCATGATGACTTTATTGATAGTGTTAATAAGACAAATTCTTATGATTCTTTTCCTTAGTATTTTATGCCTTACGTTTTTGTCACCAGTTTAAATAATTATTTACAACAATTTAGTGATGCATTATGCTGAGAGAAACTTCTCACCCTGGATTCCCTTCCTTCCCAGGGAATCAGGTTTCAGTTGTATCATCTCTCTGTCCGCTGTCACCTTCCATGCAGAGTGACTGGATTGCTGACTTTACAGCAGCAACCAGAGAAGGAAAATGTCTCTCATTACAGTGAGACAGCCATGAAGGCCTGTGATCATGTGATGCACGATTCCAGATATTAAACCCTCTGCTTCGGTCAGAACACACCCCTCAACCCAGGTTCAGGAGCTTGGGATACCTTGTTGTGAGTCTGGCTTCGCTTTCTGATCATAAGGAGCAGAAGAAAGAGGGGCCAGTAAATGACTGATGAAGGGGAAAAGCGAGATAAGGTGGAAGAGAACAGCATGGGTCATGAAGACAACCAAGGAAGAACAGCAGCAGGGACACGCGGATCCTTGAGAAGGTTGTGTGTGAGACTCTTGAGGTATTCGTAAGGTTCTGGAAGACCCCGAGGCCGAAGCAGCCCAACTCCCAGCAGTCGGACAACTGAGGTGAGAGGAGACCACGCATATGAGGGTAAAACTTCCCAGAAGCAACAGCAGCAACAGCAGCACACCAGGAGCGTGAGCACTGCTCTCCCGATCCCGTTCACTGTAGGAATAAGTGGCTACGGAGAGCGTCCTCAGCCTTGGCACTTCTGACGTTTTGGGGCAGACAGATCTTGGTTGTGGGAGACAGTCCTGGGCATCATAGGACAGTGAGGAACATCCGTGGTCTCCTCCCTTTAGAAGCCAGTAACCTCCTTCCCAGTTGTGACAACTGAAAGTGCCTATGGACTTTGCCAGGTGTTAATCACCCCCTTCTCCAGGTGACAGACACCGGCCTACAGGACAGGGCAGGCAGCAGGAGATAGATATGGGAACGGAATTTGTATAATTCTCCTCCATCTCACCACTGTGCAGGGACGCCTGGCAGCAGGGGAAAGAAGTTATCTCAGTAGGAGTTCATTTTAACCTGGCTGTGACAGCTCTCTTCCCATCTCCTCGCCCCGCCCCCACCCAACCACACACATTCTTTCCTCTTCCCCAGTCTGTTCCAGGAGCCCTGTGAGTCGTCCAGATCAAGTGCATTCGCCTGTGACAATCGCCCTTTGATTCCATGTGCAGGGGGAGGGGCTGGCCTGGCCTGCCGTGAAAGGCTCCTTTCGGTGCTCTGTGATCTCTCTAGGTGTGCAGATTGCAAAACCCAGGTACAGACAAAGAGCTCACACAATGGGCACACTCATTAGCGAACCCTTTGAAGTGTGCACACAAGGCCACGCAGACGCCTCCTCTTTTTCCTTTCTGTCTCCCTCTTTTTTCCCATCCTTCATTCCAGATGCCAGGGGTGGGAACTGGCAATGCAGTAGAAACCGAGGCAGAAGTCGGGAAAGAAACGAGTCTTCAGATGGGATGTAGAGAAGGCCCAGGCTTCCTCTTCTCACTGGGCAAAGTGCCCAGGGGCAGCCTGCACTGTCACCTGGGCTCTGGGCTTCTGAGAACAGACCTCACGTTGCTGTGGGGACAGTTAGGGCTCCCTGAGAGGGAGCAGAGACACAGGCCAGATGGAATGATCGGCCTTTGACATAAGCTATGGCCTGAAGTGTGTTGGAGGAAAACAGCTCTCTCTCCTCCAACCTTCTTTATAACACTTGGGTGAGAAAAGCCTGCTTAAAGTCCGCAGCCCCTACCTTTCTCTTTGCACTCAGCAAGGCCCTGCTGCAGGCCAGGCCCTGCTCACACCTCGGGGATGTCAGCTTCATGCTGTTGCTCTGAGAAAGAGAACAGTCTAAACTTACATTTTGATATTGAATAAATGCAAAGAGGCTGCTTCTTTAACCTTACCTTATTTAACACGGGAAGGCAAGTAGTTACTTGAAAAGAGGTGGGACCAGCATGAGAACAAGTAAACCTCAGGAATTCTGTCATCATCTGGAGAAGATCAGTGAAGAGCAGTATTTCTAAAGTAACACTACAACAGCTTTGAAAGTCAAAGGTAAGGTATGAGGCGTCGCAGAGCTGCATGACACAAATCGTTACATCTAGGCGGATCCCTCTTCACGAAGCTCTGCCGGAGGCCCCATGTGCAGGTCTTTATTCCTTGCACTTTGCACAGTGGGTTTTTTGCCAGAGAGAAACCAGGCCCTTCAGCAACACTGTTTCTAGTGTGTATGTTGCGCTTGAGAGGAGGGGCTGGCGGGGAGGCTGTGGGGTATGTGACTCATTTGGGGTGCAGAAAGGCACTGCCATGTCTGAAAGCAGATGACTCCAGCCCAGGGTGTCCTCAGCTGGCATCTTGGAGGTAGTGAGTGCTGCACAGGTGCTGAGCCCACCTGAAGCCTTGGTAGCTCCAGTAGATGCTCTCCCACCCAGGTAAGCACAGAGCTTTGGCATGCTGGTCCACGACCCTCCTGGAGCTGCTGGGGACCCCGTGTTAGTTCTGCATGCTCTCTTTGTACCCCATGATGCCCCATCCTTTAGATAATGTGGTCTTTCTTTATTACAAATGATTAGAGGTTTACTGCTGAGGAATTTTGGGAAATATAGAGAAGCAAAACAACACAAATGAAAATCACCTATAACCCCACAGTGTTATGCAGAGAATATTATTGTTAACATTTTGTCTATATTCATCTAGTTTTGTTCTTTGCAAGATGTCAACTTTTTAAAGAAAAGCTATTTACTATTTTCCATAAGTAATTTCCCCTAATTATTGTACTTTTCAGAGGTGTTGCACCTGTGATACGTGAGTGTGGTCTTGGAGTAATGGTTCTCCAACTTCAACATGCACATACTCACCTGCGGAGTTTTTAAAAATACTGATGCCTGGGTCTGATCCCAGAGATTCCACCACCCCCCCATTTGAAATTTCATTTTAGGTGTGGCCTGGAAATCTGGATATTTAAAATCTCCCCAGATAATTACATTGTGCAACCCCGGTGGAAAATCTGCTCCTGTGTGTTGCTACTAATGCCATTTTATGGGTAAGCACCAGCTTGTGGACGTCCTCAGCCTTCCTCTGCCTTCCTCCAAGTCCCACTCTGGCTCCCTGCAGCCATGAAAGCCTGCCTCCCCCAGCTCTGCCCACAGTGTGCCACTTCCACCACGTGAGAACCACACACATCCACAAACCGTGGCCACCTGAGGGCTTTCTGCAATTTACTGGTAGATAGATAGGCTCAAGGGTGGAGCTACCAACATAAAGAATTAAAATGTAGGCTGCCCCCGGCATCTGCTCCTGTCATCTCCAAGAGGCCAGTAAAGCATACGAAACTGGAGGGAGGGGTGTCTCTTCAGCGCCGAGGCGTCTGAGGGCCATAGAATTGAGTCTCTGCAGGTTTGCCAGACATCTAATTTCTCTGAAGTGGATAAGAAGAGATGTGTATTACTCACTGAACTACTCCAAATGTGAGGTCTATGGTGAAGCTCACCTGCCATTTGTAATCAGCAAATGCTAATCCTGAAAGTAGGAGTCTTAAAAACCTCCTGGCAGCGTGTGTCTGTGTGTGTGTTAAAATAAGGTGAAGATTTCTTTAACAGGATACCTTTTCTACCTTTCCTGTTTGTCTGAGGCATGTGGACACCTTCAAGGAGCCCACAGATTATCACTTTGGCATATGTGCGGCTTAGAAATATGCTTTGCAATATTTTTATACCCCTCTGTGTATCCTAAAAGCCCTTTATGTGCAGGTCTGAATAACACCACTAGAACAGGTTTGAAGACAGATCCTATTTACCTATCGCAGTGTACACTAGGTTCCTCCTGACTCACTGCCATGGGCGTGAGTCCTTGGCACACCAGGCCCAGCACCTCCTCAGCGCTCACCTAGCCGGGGACTCTGACTCCACCCGACTGGCTGCCTCCAGAGTGGCCTCCTTGACCCTGAGCCTGCCAGCCACCTCCTTAGCCCTGCTCTGCCTTCCTTCTGGGTCTCCTCCAATACATATTTCATTAACCAAAATAATGAAAAAATGGAAGCAATCGGAAGGGCAGAAATTTTAAGTTGAACACTATTGCTATGCTTCTGGAATATTTTCTGTCTACTTTGTGTTTATCAAAAGTATACAGAAAAAAAGTTGTGTTCGGATCTGGAGGGTAAGAGGGTTCAGGTGGGTGGAGATGGGGGTTGAAGTGCTCCTCGGGGGACTGTCTATGAGCTGCCCCCACTGCTTCTCTAGATACACTTACTGCTTGTCAAAGTTTCTCAGCTACTGCAGAAACTAAAATCAATAGTTTGTATTCTTTGGATTCTATAACAATCACTATAAAATGTTTCATAGATTTAATACTAACTTTTCCAGGGAAAAAATTCTGTACCTTAAATATATGTACAGATGCTCCTCGACTTATGATGGGTTTATGTCCTGTTAAACCCACCATAAAGTCAAAAAAATTGTTAAGTGGAACCATCATGCATCAGGGACTATCTGTGTTAGGCAGGAGAGACCAGGCTATGCCACAGTAACAAGTAAACCCACAGGTCCTACCTCACACAGCCACCAGCCACTTCTTTCCCACACCACGGCTGGATGCAGGTTCACGGGCTGTGCTGTCTACTGCACGTGGCCTCCCACAGTGGGGGTGGAGGAAACGAAAGAGGCCACAAGCCCTTAACTGTCTCAGCCAGGGTTCCAGAAAAACCACAAAGATGGCTGGAAGTGGAGGGAAGCACGCTGACACTGAGCGCACAGCACTGAGCTCTGCAGGCTGTATTCTTCCCCAATCATGAATGTGCTAGAATGAGGGCCTCTGGTTGAGGAAACGTGCTTCAGTAACTTACTCAAAGAGAAGTTGTAAACATTAGCTTCAATGAGAAATTTGGCAGAATTTTGTTGTATTTTTAAACTTAAAAATCTTTTTTATTTTGCATGCATTTTACATTGCTTTATTTTCTTCTACCACGTGCTGCTAAGTTGCTAAAGTCATGCTCAGCGCATTTGTAAAGCTGGACTTTTTCTCAAGGATCTAGTGTATTTGTAGGAATTATGCTGGTGAAATCTCTTTCCTCTTATAAGCAAGACTTTCCTCTTTGCAGACAGTGGGAGCCATGCAAAGGCTGGACGGGCTCTAACACCACAGGTACTCTTTGTCAAGCTCAGTGTATCGTAAGACTCCCTTTTGAAAGCTTGCCTTTTAATGTGGACACAGAATGGATCTAATTCTCATGTTGGTTGACTTAAGAAGCAAATGTAGGGATTCATTGGGAGTTGCCACGAGGTTGCTCCTGCAGAAATGGACAGGTGATCAAGCCCAGGTGCAGTTTGCGACGAGGACGAGGGGCGTTCCAAGTCCCTGCTCCTCCCTCTGAGATGTGCGACCCCTCCTGCACCTGTCTCTGGAGGCCCAAGGCACTGCTGGGGCACAGAACTCCATGAAGAGCAGATAACACAGTTGTGTAAGTCAGTGAATCAATGTCAATTGTAGCTTAGGGCATGGCAGGGCTTTAGGAACAGGATAAAATTATATAGGGTGCGAACCAGTCACAGAACAATAGAAAGAGAGGCCATGTGTTTTTATGTATTGGTGATTAATAAGAAAAATGTGGGCTTTGTTTATCCTGGGGACTGGCCAGCTTGTGGGCGGCGTGTGGGTGTGTGAGGCCTTTGTAGTGAAAGCCAGCTTGGAGGGCAAGTGTGTAGGAAGGACCCTCTTCCCCTGACCAAGTAAGGCAGCAAGCCTGTGAGAGGGCCGTGCACGGAGCGTCTCTGCTTTACCTTGTCCTTTCGGGGAGGCCGCGGTGTGGAAACAGAATGACTTGCCTATATAAGGCTTGGAGTCATGGCCTCCAACACCCACAAGCAAAAATTGTCACATTCAGAGTCAAAGGCAGAGGCAACATTTGGAGCAAACTCCTGCTCTGGCAACACCAGTGACCCTGGGGAGGCCCCATGAGATAAACAGAAGGCAGTCCTCATAGCCGAAGTCTGCACTTTCCCTCACAGAGCACTTGCACACCCACTATCTGGAGAATTCCTTGCCATTAGCGGATGGAGGCCAGGTACTCTCACTCCTACTAGATAAGGGAATACAAAACAATTGAGGGAGTGGCCCACGATCTGCAGCTGGGGGAGGCCAGCACTGGCAGCCTTTGTATCCTTCTGGGTCTCCACGCTCAGGTGTTTTGCACAAAATCGGATGCCTCTAGGATCCAGGCAGGGAAGGCAGATAAAGGGGCCCTGGGGACAGGGGAGCAGGTGGCAGCTCCCGGGTGCCTGTATCCACTCAGCTCCCACAGACTCGGGCCCTGAACAACATAGGCCCAGGGCTGCTGCATCCTCTAGCCTCCAGGAAAAGCTGGAAACCCAAAGCTTTGAAAGCTTTCTATTTGCAAGTGTTTGTGTTGGCAACTAATTTGATTTGTTCTTTAAGTCACACACCCATAAGCTGAATTTGGTTTAGAGATTCAACCCCTGCCTTGCGGTAGGTGGCTTTGGAATGTCTCTGGGCAGAGAATCAGACTAAGGATAAAAGGAAGGTAAAAAAGGGGATGGGGACCCCAAAGGAAATTAAAAAGCATGGACATCTCCTTTGGAAAAGTGAGATCTGGGCTAAGGTTGAAACAAAGGAGAGGATCTAAATGGGAGTAATTCTCCCTGGTGTGTCCCTGCAGGAGAGGAGCCCAGGAGAAGACATGTGTGGCACGGCCGTGAGCGGAGCCTGCTCCCCTGCTCTGCCGAAGGGAACAGGCTGCGGGAGGTGAAGGAAGGTAAACTGAGAAGAGATCGCTGGGTGTAACTGTGTAAATAGCCTGAAGAATTTTATACATTCAAGATGCCAATAAAAAACTAAAACAAAGAGAAGATGGAGAGGCAGTGTTATAACCATAAAAAATCCCAAGCATCCATTAAACACTTGCTGCATGCCCAGCACTGTTCTAAACCCTAGGTACACATTACACCATTTAACCCTCACATTTCCGTGAGGGACTTTCCATGATTACACCCACATTAGAGATGAGGAAACAGTCACCAGCTGGTTAAGCAACTCACCCATGGTGACGCACCTCGGCTGTGGCGCCCGCCAGAGCCCAACTCTCAATGCCTTTAGCTTCCGCACGTCTACACCCGGTGTGAGAGAAGAGGATGTTCCCAGGAGTGGGAGTGAACACACCAGACAGACTCACGCTGGTTTACCCACGGCCTGGAGGGATTTCTGTCTAGTACGATCTTCTAATCCGATCTGGGTACACAAAGTCTTGACCAGAAACACAGTGATATGGATTTTATCAACATCTAATCACCCACCAATTCACCAGTGAGTATTTTCAGAGGACTTGCTAAGTTATCGACAAGTCTAAATCATGGCTCTTACCCTCAAGGAAATTGGACAGATAAGATTACACTAAAGAAACAAGAATGAATAATAGAATCACCACTTTCAGGCCCAGCCAGGGTGGATGAAGAAGGAGCACAGGAGCCAGGGGACACTAGCCCGGACTTTGTACAGGGAGAGTTCAGGTAGCAACTAACTGTTTGGGCTTCTCAAAAAATAGCGAAATCCTGGCAGTGAGTTTCAGGTGAGCGTCCTTCCTACTGCTCTCATCAGAGGCGCGCTGGGCCGGGGGACAGTGTGTGACGTCTCCTCCTCCCACCACCTCCTTCATCTGCAGAAAGCCCCTGGTTCTCAGAAGTTTCTGACCTGCCGGGCAGCTGAGGATGCAGCGAGGTCAGTGAAGCAAGGCCAGCCCCCTCTGCTTTCTTCACCAATATCATGGGACTCATTTCAGATGAAGAGAATAAACTAGAGGGCAAGCGGGATTTTTGAAGACAATATAATATTCCAAAAAGTCACACCTTCAAGTTTCATATCACAAACTAAGAGGAACACGTGCGCATCGCTCATCTGATGCCCATAGCCAGGCGGCCCCTTCCAAAAGCAGCAGGCCTGGGCCCGCGGTCACAAGCGCACGCTGCGCATCTGTTCTGTGGTTGCTGAATAATAATCTACAGGATTTGTCTATTTCAACGACTGCTCTCAGAAATCTCACTGCACGCTAGCCCCGTTATCTTCAAGTGCATTGCTGGGGACGCAGTGCAGTGAGAGATTTAGGCTGCAGGTTAAACGTTTCTCCTGCAGGGAGAGGAAGACAGAGGCACTCAGAGCCATGGCCCGGTAAGTGCTGGAGACTGTGTGACCAGGGACAAACCAAAGCCCCTCTCAATGCCTCTGCTTCCCTGATGCAAGTTCAGTGAGAACAACAGTACGTAGGTCACCTCCCGTTGGAATGATTGGTTATAAGGTGGGGTGAGTCCACTGATGTTTGGAAGTGCCATGAAAATAAAGGTATTAGAAAGACATCAGTGGGAACTCAGAGATCACCCCTCACATTCGTCATTTACATCAGCCATTCTCCCTTTTGTTGACTGGAATATTGTAAGATGCTGGTTTTTATCGACGAGAGGCCTGGAGCAGGAGCCACAGATTCCAGAGCTCCTCCGTCGAGCGCCACTCTGCCTCCGCGTGAGGGCACACACATCAGCCACTGGCCACCGCCACGGCGGCCCCACGGAGCTAAGCCTCCAGACCCTCCCACAGGAGGCGCAAGGCCGAGGGAGCAGTAAGGAACCTTCCTCGTCAAAGCCACAACGCCAAACAGTGCGTGGCAGTCAGCCTTTTTGTTTATAAGAACAAGAACAGACACACATGAGTTTCTAGAAAATGAAGTGCTTATTAAGCAGTCAACTTTGGAGAGGAATCTACATATCCATTGTGTATGAGTGAGTCTGATGAGCATGTGTGGGCTGTATGTGTGTGGTGTGTGTGTCTCTGTGTGTGGTGTGTGTGTGTGGCGTGTATGTATGTGTGGGGTGTGTGCGTGGTGTGTATGTGTGTGTGGTGTACGTGGTGTAGGTATGTGTGTGTGATGTGGGTATGTGTGTGTATGTTTGTGGGGTGTGTGTGGGTGTGGGGTGACTCATAAGTTGTCAGCGTGTCAAGGAGTAGACATCCTTGTTTGGTCAGGTTCAATAAATGGGGAAAGCTAAAAGGGTAGCGGAGAGAAAAATAATAGAAGGTGAAACCAATGCAAGCAGACAAAGGTTGACTTGTTGATGAAAACTGTCTCCAAAGATAACATTCTTGAAAAGATAAACAACTCAAACTGATAGTGAAATCATCAGAACACCAGAATAGCCTTTTTTGGATAGGATACAATTTCCTGAATTCTTTTTCTTTTTAAAAAAAATCCTAGTGGTGACTGGTACATGCACAATTCTGGAAAGGGCTTCACCAGGTTCCGAGAAGGCTCACCCAGCCACCCAGCCACCCAGCCATCCGCTCTATGTTCAAGGTTATCCCTACGGGAGGCTCTTTTCCTTTTCCATTAAAAAAGGTCTACTCAGTTCCTCATCTAAGTGGTAAGCCGAGGTTGTTGGTGTTCTGTTGTCCTAGATGTGAGAAACAGAAACACACCTGAGTCACCAGGATGGAAGGAGGCTTGTTCTGAGGTGGACTGACATCAGAAACTGAAACATGCACTTCTCTCTTGTACTCTCTGAGGGTGCTCCTAGGTCTCGCTCTCCGTCTCTCTCTGTCTCTGTCTCTCTCCATGTGCTTAGCAAATGCCTCCCTGTCAGATAAGACACTATCTTCTGCCTGGCCGGGCACAGAATATCCTCAAAGATGAATGAAGGTGCTTTCGCTGTATTTCCCAACATCCAGCAGATCCACTAAATTGAATTATTTTTAAAAGATTTATTTAGCATTCTGTAGGGAATTTTAAAAATGCTTTATTTATCCTGCTATGGTTGTGAAGATGGACTTTCTCTTTATTTGTCTAAAGTTCTTAGAGAGTGAAAGTGACCCACCCCAAAAGGATCAAACTCCCTAAAAGACAAAAATACCCTGAAGCTCTGCAGATAACTGACCCACAAGTCTGTCCCCACAGTAAGCTTAATCCTGCCTTTGGGTTATTGTCAGTTACCCTGTCTACAATAATTAAGCTGGAGACAAATGTCACAAGCTGCATTGTCCCCATGCTGGGAGGGCAATGGCATGTGGCTTTTCCACATTGCCCATGTTTCAAAAGTTAAGTCACCATGTTCCATTGGCTCAGCCCTGGATTGGAACCCTCAACCCCACAGAGAGTCCCGCAGCATTCAGTGAGCAGGGACCTCGGCCACTTCCCCTCCATCCTGTGACCACTCCACAGAGCACAGCTGAGCTTCCAAACGCCCGTGTCAACGTGGATAGGCTTTGAAATCCCCTGAAATTTTGAGCTCACTCATCTCAGATTTCTCTAAGTGCTGCTTCCTATGCAGGAGGCCCAAGGTGGGCTTGCTCCTCCTCTCTGCTCACGTTTCCCTCGTGTGGGGTAGCTGTACCTCCCAGCGCTCTGCTTATAAATCCTGTGTGTGATAAGGCGGGGCTGGCAGGTGTTCGCAGGACCTGTCTTCCTGATGTTTGTGGCCGTCCGCTCTGGTTCCTGGAGTGCACAGCTCACCTGTGAACTGCTGTGGCTCCCTGTCATTCTGCCACATCTCCTGCAAAGCCCACACGACCAGATAGAACCAGCCGCTGCCCTCCCCCCACTCCATGTCTGTCCCTTAGATGCTGAGTCTCTGGCTGTGCTTGGAATGCCGGTTTGGCTCTGGGGGTCATGCATTCTGGGGACACCCTCAGTCCTGGGCAAACCAGGACGGCTGCCACCATAATGTCAAAGCACTCCAAACAGCATCATGCCAGGGAGGGTGGTGGGCAGCAGTCCCCGGCCCAGGCCCAGAGAACTAGGACTGGAGCCAAGAAAAAATCAGGAACCAAAGAAGGCAATTGCTGTTCCTTCTCTCTCTCATGGACAAAGTGATCTCAAGCTCTGCTGAGGAAGAAGTCTAATTCAGGAGGACTTTTCAGATGCTAATTCAGTGCCTTCCAAGGGCTTAGGAAATCCATCTTACCTTGGCTTTTCCATTTCCTCCTCTAAGAAGGCAAAGGAATCCCCAAACAAACAACATTTGCTTAAGGTTAACTGCGCACATTCAGAGCCACTGATGGCCAGCCCTGTGCATGCCAATAGGAAAGGGCCAGGCCCAGTGGGTCCCCAAGGAGCCTACAGCCTAGGGAGTTGCTAAGACATAGGGGGGTAAGAAAACAACACGCCAGGCCTGGCAGGGGGGTGGGGGAGGAGGCCTTGTTGATGTGATAGACAGGAGGTATTTCAGGGGTTCAGAAGAGGCCAGGCTCTCCTTCCCAGGCATGAAAAAGTGCTGTTTGAGCTGAGCCTTGATAGATAAGAATTTGACGAGGTTACATAGAGGGAGAGGTGACATTTCAAGTGAAAGAAAGAGCATGTGCGAGCATCTGGATATGCACGCTCAATCAGAGTTCAGCCTGGTATACAGTAGGCGCTCAGTAACTGTCATGTTATTGAGCAGGAAGTAGACATCTGCCGATTAGCAGATGCCATGGCATTCATTAGAGCTTTCCATGTCAGTCACTCCATCAGGAAAAGGAGAAGGCGTAAAGCAGTGTGAATGGGCTTGATTCGGGAAGCTTTCCCACAGGGGCATGCAGACTCCCTCCCCAGTCACTGTGCAAACCTGATGCTTTCGGGTGCCTCTCGTCTGTGAGGTGCCATTCTCTTGGCAGAGAATGTTGGGGAGTCACCGTAGGCCACAGGAATTGCAACACAGCCATTTGTTCCAAACACAAAGTACCCTGTAGATACAGCCTCGCCAATTACTAGGATGGCTGGGAGAGGCAATTACCGTGTACTTGGCCCTCGTTAAATTAAATCCACAACTGCCAAATGGCACGACATCATCCCTGTGCAAACGAAGCTCATCGGCAGCCAGACCGGCGTGGCTTGGGAGAGAGCGGGGCTTGAAAGTGAGGAGGGGACAGACTTTCCTTGCCAGGTCCATCACTTGCAATGATTCTGAGAGCCAACACATGCCTCCACACCATTGCAAAGGCGGACGCGCCACCACTGGTAGCTGGGGAATTCCCAGCCCAACAGATCTCGGCTGGAGAGATCATAGGGCTGGAGAGCATCACACCGGGAAAACTAGAAAATACCAGAACTAGAAGAGACCATCAAGGTCATATAGGGTAGTGGTCCCCACCTGCATGTTCTGGATCTTGGGGACACCTGAGCAAGTCTCTAAATTATTAAGAGACCTCCAGACCTCTGTGTATCAGGAGGGAACTCTGTTGGGAACCACCAGTGTGGTCCAATCTCACCTTTGAGCTGAAGAGACTGAGGTCAGAGAAGAAATCTGCATCCTTAAAGCTGGTGTGGGGGAATTTGGACTAGAATCCATGTCTTCTGATTCCAGCTCTTTCTCTCCTCTTCACCCCCATGCCCTCACCACACACACACTGGGACTGAAAACTGAAAATCAAGCCCAGGATCCATAATCACAGGGAACTCAGAACTGAAGTTGAGACCGGTGTGTCACCCTTCGTGAGGCAGTGGCTTTGAGGAGGTGGGATTTCGTTCCACCTGGAGATGGCTGGCTTTGCCACCCTGTGGAAGGTGCTTCGGGGACACGTGATGGGGCCTCAGCCTGTGCTACAGCTTGGAGACTGCATCCCTGTGATGTCACCAGACAATACTCCCGAGGGAGCACTCTAATATATGTCCTGAGGAAGGGGAGGGGAGAGTCACTGCAGAGACGGTCCAGGAAAGCAGACTTCATGTTGAACAGAGGAACTGGATTAATGTGAAGAGTAAGAGAGAAACAGAGAACTCCAGCTGCCCACCCAGCAGAGCTAACAGGAAAGTGCCAGGGCCTGGAGTCTCCCTGCACAGCTGCCCTGGGAGGTGAGACCTAGAAAAGGCACCCAGGTACCCTGTAGGCTCACCGTCTGTTCCAACAGCTATTTTTATGCAGCCAAAACATCGATTTGGTCCTGAGTGGGAAAACAGGTTACCAAAAGCTGTTGTAAAGCTTTAGAGGACACGTGGGCAGGAGTTAGGGGGTCCAGAGCACTTTCTCCTGGTCACCTGAAATGCTACAGCATCTTGAATGTCCCCACCCGCCCCCTGTGCTTAGTGCTCAGCCAGCTCTGAGGTGTTCACCTCGGGTGGTGCCTGAGAATTACCCGAGGAGCCTTTGAAAGGAGCACTCTCTGGACCTCCCCCCGGGGATTCTGGTTCCACGTGGGTAGGAACTGGTGTTCAGCGTCCTTTAAACTAATTTTAATGTGCAGACAGGCGTGTGGACCACTGAGTGGGGTACAGGCCGGGCCACACCCCGCAGTCCCTTGGTAGCTCCTTCGCAGTGAAGCCTGTGCGGGTCCATCTAACAATAACGGGGACAACAGTCATAGTAAAGCACTACCACTACAGGGACTGCTGCCGTTTCTTGAGGGCTTACACGTGCCAGCAAACGAGCTACTGATGCTACCAGCACGGAGCGCCTCTCTGCCCTGCAGCCACAGGTCCAGGCTCATGCTCGCTATGCTGGGGTGACCCAGCCAGGTGACAGGCTGCTAGCAACCCCTGCACCCCAGCGCAGAGCCCCCCACAGCTATTTCAAAGCTTTCCCCTCAAAGGAATATAGGAGAGAAAAGCAAATGAAAGAAATACCAGCCAACCAGGTGTTCTTGAGCTGAGACAACAGCCTTCCAATAGCAACAGCAGGAAAGGCCAACTGGGAATAAGATCTATATGAAATGCAGCTCTGTCTTTTCCAACTAAATATCTAATTATGGTGACTCCTGCAAGATACTCGTGTATCTTCCTGAACAAGTTCTGCCACCTTACTGAATGCCCTTGTCCCTGGCTCTTGTGCACCCGTCTGTGGCCCCTGTGAGAGCAGGCTGGCGTTTAGGGTCCCCTCTGCCACAGGCGAAAGCACGGCCTCCCCGGCCCTCGCTCACACGCAGCCTGCCTCCCGTGCTCAGCCCTCCGTGCCTCTCCTGGCCTCCCTGACATAGCCGTTCCTCTTGGTGAGGCCTCTGCCAGTCCTAGAACCCCCACGGAAGCCATCCGCTGCGACCCGTGCCCGCCCTGGTGGGCCTGTTCTATTGCCTGTCCTCCCCCTGCACCCTCCCACTCCCTTGCTTGGCTGCGTCCAGGGCGACCTCTCCCCGGGCCTCCCCTGCCTCCTCTGCTGCTTCTTCATCTCCACATCCACTTCCAGGTTCCTCTGGGTCCTCCCAGCATTTATCTGAGGCCTCTACCCCCAACTTATAAATGCCTTCCTTACCACCACAGCCTTCGCTCAACTAGATGCATGCTCGCTCAGGTGTGCTCGCTCAGGTGTGCTCGCTCAGGTGAGCTCGCTCAGGTGAGCTCGCTCAGGTGTGCTCGCTCAGGTGTGCTCACTCAGGTGTACTCGTGCAGGTAAGCTCACGCAAGTGAGCTCGCTCAGGCTCAGGTGTGCTCGCTCAGGTGAGCTTGCTCAGGTGAGCTCATCCTCAAGTACTTTCCCACCTGATGACCTTCCGCCTTAGCTGTGGGCCTTGAACTTCGTGTTCATGAGAACCACCCACGAGCTTGTCTAGAATGCAGATTGCATGCCATCACCTTGTCGTGTCTGGCTCCACACATCCCGGCTGGGACCGAGAATCTTTTTGTGAGTCTTTCAGATGAGTGTGACATCATTCATTTAAGGACACACTTGCAGAAACATTCCCTAGACCCACTGTCCCCACAGTCTACCACCTTCTCTAACAGGAAACCCTCCCTTGCAGCCTGTGCTTCTCCCGCCCCACAATCCCAGATCGGGCGTCCTGGCCCCTCTGTGGCATGGACACAATCTGGGGGACTGTGAGCCACCTGCTCACCAAGCACAGCTCCTCCTCCTTGCTGTCCTCCAGGCTTTGTGTGGCAGCCTACCCACCTACACTTCTTGGAACTTGCAATTTTCCCTTATCGACTGTGAAAATATTCATAACATAAAATTCACCCTTGTGACATTTTTAAGTGTACAACCCAGTGGCATGAAGCACGTTCACAATGTCCAGTGCCCTTGTCTTTAATAACAACTGACTGTTCAGATGATCTTTGTACTTCTCCAGTTCTCTGCAACAGTTCTTTGTTACAGTCTCTTCCTCCTCCTGGCCTTTAAATTCCTGTCCTCACCTCCCCCTCACCCTCTCCCTCCCCAACTTTCTACACTGGCTGCCTCGGTTCTTTCCCCTGTGCTGGCCACTGTAAATGGCGAACACCCAGCCTTTGCCTCGAGACTCGCCTCTCTCCACCCAGCACATCTGCACGCTGAGAGTCTTCAGTCGGTTCCACACAGGCGTCTGTCTCAGAGCCACATTGCCAACCACCTTCTCGCAGAGCCCGTCCCCTCCACACTCCAGCCCTATGTCTAGTAATAAATTATAACTCTTTACAGTATCTTAGACCATTCCCTATAGAATTAATTAATTGAAAAACCCTGTTGATTGTACTGAACATTTCTTCAGGTATGTTATTAGGGTTTTCCTGCAGGTTGAGTATTTGGGATACTATGATGTATAAGGCTCAGTGTCCCCCCACAGGAGCTCACAAGCTAGTGGGGGACGTGTTGACCAAACAGTGTCACCAGAACCACTGGCAGGATGCCCCCAACTCACACTAATAGTGCCAGACACCGGGAGAACACAGAGGCAGGACAGCCAAACAACTCAAGGTCCTGGTGGCTCAGTAGGACCAGAGGAGTTCATGGAGAATTCAGTGGTCTTGGGTTTGCTTCTCCTGTCTGTTTCCTCCTCCTAAAACTGGGTTAGTAATAAATATGCATGAATTTTAACAGTAGTAGGAAGCTATTTAAAAAGAAAATATCATACCAAGAAAATCACATGACTTCTGAGATTTTTTTCCTTTTAATATGGGAACAGGGGGAAGTAGGTGGGATATGGGTGAAAGCAGGGTGGTCACACTTTGATCATTGTGGGAACGGGGTGAAAGGCACCTGGGGTTCATTGTACTATTCTTTCTATTTTGTTCAAGCTAGAGATTTTCATTATAAAATGTTTTTAAACTATTATATTCATAATTGCACATATGCGTGTATGTGTGTATGTGGATACACATTTGTACGCTCATTCTTTATATGTATTTAAAGAAATCAAATTTGGTGAGGTCAGGGGACAAGAGAGAAAGGAAGAAGAATATATTCCAAGCAAAGAAAATGTACAAATGTGCAATATTCAAACAGAAAACACGAGTATCTTCTTAATTCCTTCTCCTGACAACCAACTTAGGTTAAGCCTTTATTTATTATCTCTCTCCTGGACTGTTCTATTTATCCATCTAACTGGTTTTTCTACCTCCAGTTCCTTCATTCATTTGTTCTCACTCATTTGATAAATATTTATTAAGAGCCTCCTGTGTGCTACTCACTGACTGTTCTTGGCCCTGGAATATATCCATTTACAGAAAAAAAGAAAAGACAAATTCTCTGTCTTCAGGATACGTACATTCCATAGGAAGGGGTGAGTTGACAAACATTCTCACGATGCCAGGCTCCCGTGTGGTGTTACGATTTGATGGTGTCGGTGCTGGGAGTTATGTGCTAGCATGAGTGACTCTACGTCCCCTCTAGGCCTGCAGATGCCTTGGGATGGACTAGTCTTTCCCTCTGCAGATAGGTCAAGGGCAGTGCAATGGATTGAGTGTTTCTGTCCCTCCAGAACTCATGTGTTGAAATCCTCATCTCCAATGTAATGGTGTTGGAAGGTGCGGTTTCAGGGAGGTGATTATGTCATGAAGGCGAAGCCCTCATGAATGGTATTAGTGCCCTTATAAAAGGGATCCCAGAGAGCTGCCTCAACCCCTTTCTGTCATGTGAAGATACAGCGAGAAGGGCAGCCCTCTGCAGCCTGGAAGTGGGCCCTCACCAGAACCCGACCATGCTGGCACCTGATCTCACAATTCCAGCCTCCAGAACTGTGAGAAACACTTTTACCTTTTTTCTAAGTCACCTTGAACGGGCCAAGACAGGCAGCCCCCAAGGTTCTGAGACTGGAGAGGAGATGGCCTGGGATAGCCGGTCCCCTCCCGGCCAGAGCACTGAGCCACACTTCAGGCATGGTTCCCAGAATCGAAATCCTCCCAGGGCACAGCCTCTGGGAAGCACAGAAGGAGCCAGTGTGAGCTGAGAGCATGCACCGAGGCAGCCGTGGCGCAGCAGGGCGTTCTTGGCTCTGCGGCTGTTCTACAGCCATGTCTGTAGACGGTCCCCTGTGTGCGGACGAGAAGAGAGCCCACAGCCACACTTCCACGGCTCATGCTAGGGCGACCAACCATCTCAGCCTGCCTGAGACTGAGAGGTTTCCCAGGACATGGGACTTTTAGTGCTGGAATTGGGCTGGTCCCAGGCAAACCAGGACAGATGGTCACCCTAGTGTAGGGTTGTGCATTTAGGTACGAAGCATTTCTTTCTAGTGGAGCGCTCTAGTCAGGAACGTGATGTCACAGTGTTTAAACTTCCATGACACTCAAAGGTCGCTGATGCTCCCCTCCCCCACACTGCTGCTGGGAACCCATGACAGAAGGAGCGGGCCAGGTGCGAGCTGGGGTCCGTGCTTCCCCTCCGGCATGATGTCACCAACAACACACACCACAAGGTCTTAGGAGCCCGTCTCTGTGGTGAATGTAACTTAGGAATCCACTACGTTGTCTGGGCTCTGACATGACTGAAGTCCCACGTTAAATTGATATCTCATTGATTTCAGTAACCAGGTTTTTAGGCTAAGTAAAGCACGGGCATAGGAACCTTTGGGGTACCCAGACCTCTTCGGAAAACAGCTCTGCTAGTATCAGGTGTGGTCCCTACAGGCCGGGGAGTCACGATAGCTGGTCAAGTAGCGGATGCTGCTCAAGATGGACTAATTAACTCTTCATCCCAGGAATGCAAAGTTTGGCCAAGGAATTTCTAGTTAGTGGTTGGCCAGCAAACTTATTTAATCCAGTCAAGAGGTCAGCTAATAAATATTTATGAAGGGCCATCTGTGTGTCTGACCCTTACTGAGGTGTGGAGAGTCTAGGAATTAGGTGCTTTTCTGGAACCAAGCATATCAATAAGTAAGCAGCAAAGGCTGCTTTGCAAAGAAGTGCTGGAAAATGTACAAGTCAAATCAGAGGTAAGAGAACTGGGGCAGGAGGCAGGGAGGAAAGGAGGATCTGACCACGTCCAGGTCTCATTCCTGCTCCTACACCAGCCCTTGGTCCAGGAGATTCCCGATTCTGCGTGTACTTTTTGTCACACTTCCTTTTACCATGTTCTGGTGGGTTTTACCCCTAAGAATCAAACAAACTCCAGCCAAGGAAAGCACTGGATTTACTTTGGCAATACGCAATAGATGAGAAACTTGAATGTTGGTTAATTTGTTTAAATCCACGCTTCTGTTCCCGAAGCATGTTCAGAGTGTTTCTTCTTTACTAGTTTTCCCAAGATTGCTATCGAATTGGTGAGTAGTTTCCTGCTGTGCCCCTGTTTATACAGAAGAAAGGAAAAGAGGTCTGGGCAGAGCACAGGAAAGTCAGGATTCGTGTTTTCACTGCCTATGAATCTCTTAAAATCTTGAGTATTTGGTATGGCAAAAATGATATGAACGTAATGTGTACTACCAAATACATTATCTACCCGAACTAACAACATCTGCTCAGATACCTATTGAGAGTTGAACTTTGAAATCATTTAGTAATTATGTATCTTTCCCATTCATCTCTAATTCAGGCGGTTTTATTCTATTTGGAAATTTGTGTATGATTTAAACATATTCTTGTGAGCTTGGGTGATTCTCCATGGACATGCGCTGCTCTTGCGTAATTGGGAGACTTGGAGATTTGGTTCATAGACAGCGTGCTCCATCTGCCAGTTCATGAGATAAAATCTAGGCTTACAGACAGATGGGAGGGGGTTTCAACAAATAGCTTAGTCATACAGGTGAAACAGAAAGACTCAGGGCTTCTGCTGGACATGGGATCCTAGCCTAGAAACCCCACCTGTGCTCTGGGAACTTCTGGGATGGAGCAGACGTGGATTCCGGGCAGAGGGAAGTGAAGTGGGGCAGAGGCTGAGTGGAGGGCGCTCCTGCCGCTGCTCTCAGAAGGACGTGGCCTCCTCTGACCTGGCCCCTGGGAGCCTCTGGGAAGCAGAGGCCCAAACCCGGCTACTGAGCAAAGCCCATATCAGGGAGTTTAGAGCACATTGGACTCTTGTTTTTTTAGACCAGGGGTTGGCAAACTATGGGCCACAGACCAAATCTAGCCCATAGCACCAGGTGTTTTTGTAAATAAAGTTTTATTGGGAAACAGCCACACCTTTGTGTATGTTCTGTTTGTAGCTGGTTCAGCAGAGCTGAGTCCCTGTGACAGACATGACACAGCCCACAAAGCCTAAAGTGTTTATTCCCAGGTCCCTGCAGAAAAATCTTGCCAGTCCATATTCTAGGCCTACACTGAGTAATAAGCATCAAAAAGATTCTAGCAAGGGTTCTAGTACTTTCTTCTTTGTGACTAAACCTACTTTGGACTCTAAGTTCAGGGGAGTGGTAAATTAGGGAATTCTACTTGGGGTTTAAGTGAAACTGTTATCAGAAGCCATAACCTTGGCCAACAATGACGGCTTCTTAGATAAGCTGAGAACTTGTTCTCGGGGTCCTCTAGGGAGCTTGTGGTTTTCTGGGGTGGGTGTGGCTGCTGCACTGTGCCGTGGTGGCTGCTGCGGGACATCAGGCAAGAGCTGCCAGCTGGAGCCCCGCCTGCAGCGCAGCGCTCGTCTGTCCTCGCAGGCCTTGCTTCTCTGAAACATTGAGCTCACTTTTTCCATCTGTCTTGTGTTAAATTGTGTGTGGAACACAGCACAAAAACTTTACAAAGCCTGCATCCTCGAGAAGTGTACGATCTTCCTCATAGTCCTAATAACACTGCAACCAGAAAACAATTACACTTTTCCTTCAGAAGGGCATTAGGTTACAAGCGCATCTGAGACAGGAGTGAAGAATGCAGCCCTTAGAAAACAATGGAGAGAAAACGTTCTGCTCTCAGCACACAGGGTGCAATTGGGAGGATGTTTCTTCAAGTTGCTGGGACAAATTTTACCCAGAAACTGAAAAAAATTGTTCCTGCAAGACATCAGTGCAATAGAGAGAACCACTTAAGCACGCTCTGGGCTGAGAAGGGGCTGACAGCTGACATCAGAGGGTGTTTGACAGATGTGCACAAGATCTAACCGTGTTCCACTTTTGTATAATTGAGGACACTTCTTCAAGTTGGACTCATGCTGGAATTTGCTATCCCCCCTCAGCTATAGCCACAAGTCCCTATGCAGTGTGGTGCTCACAGCGAGATAACGTAGAAAGCCACAGTTCCATGAAACTAGAAGCACGTTTCTGGGGCAGGCCAGGTAGTTGTCTTTTGGACAACATTTTGAGTTGGCCCTCTGGGTTTGGGCAGTACACGGCTAATGCTGCTATGGCTGCGTAGGTGAGAAAGACTTGTCCTTGCAGTCTGAACAAGCAACTGGACACAGGGAAACTTGGCACGGCCGTCGTGCTGAATGCCCTAGTGGGAGAGGCAGGCACACTGGTGCTGAGTGGAATGGAGCATAAAGCACGACTTCTGTGCACAGCACGGAGCGCAGAAAGTCCAGGGACAGGCAAGGAGCCTTTGCATCTGCAAGTCTTTCCCAGTCCATGAGAAAAGAGCCTGGAGAAGATAAAGCCCCGCCTGTGCCTTGTTATCCACGATGACCTCATTCCGATTAAACAAGGCGTGTGCTTCTCTTTTTGGTGACATGGATGTAGAAAGCCTTCGCGGCCTCTGGTCCATCTGCGGTGCTGGCGTCACGGGTCCCTGTGCACAAGGCTCTGTCCCACCTTGGTGCTCGCTCTTCCCTCTGACATTAATTGGTCTTTGTCGCTTTAAGCCTGATGACCCAGGGTGTGGGTATTCCCTGGACCCTGCTTCTCCTCCTCCTTTCTTGTTACCTTGAAAGCACCTCCCAGAAGGAAAGCCGGGGCAGCAGGTCGAGGGGAGAGCTCCGGCCGGTGAGTCCGATGGGGAGTAGCCCCTGGGAGAGGCTGTTCATTACTCAGAACAGTGTGACTCAGTTCCGTAACACCGAACATAGGAAGGCCAGAAAATGTATGCTGATAATTTGGGGGGAAATGTATACAAAGATTTGAAACAAAAAATGGATGTTTTGTCCCATCTCAAGGAAGACAACAAGAAAAAGGAGTTAGACTCACTAAACTCATTTCCCAAATCAGTCACTTCATTCTAGTTTTTCTGTGAAAAGTATTCATTATGATTTATATTAATTTATGCCTATGATGTAAGCTAATATCTTTCTCAGGTCTATTTCTAACAGTTACAGACTTTTGAAAATGTGTACAACAATTGTAATGGATTGTTCCCCCACAAAATGTCCTTAATACATTCGTCCCTGAAGCCTCTGTTGTCCAGATAGCTCACGCTGGTCTGCTCGGTGCCGGCGGGGATTCGTTCTGTTGCTGTCTTATAAACACACCAAAGGTTGGGAGCAGGGAGGCCAGCTACTTACTGTCAGGAAGGCGGCCCCGGCCCATGCACCACTGGAGAGGCCCGGAATGAAACTGCCCAACCCATTCGTGGGAAAAGGTCCAGCAAGTTATCACAGTCCTACTCCCTGTGTCATTTCCATGATACGTAGATTATACATACACACCACAAGTGTTTATCCAACAGGAATGCAAACCCAGTCGAGGGTGTCTTATCTTATATCAAGTCAAACTGGCCTACTGAATTAGAAAATAGAAACTATTTCTCCTGTATCCTGATTTAGAATATGCTGATTAAATATAATCAAGAAAAAAGATAAGCACTGCGTGTCACGTAATCTCCAAACAGGAGAAAAAACATGGAAGATATATGCAAAGGAACCCAATCAAATGAATAAAGAAAGGTCAAAAAAGAGACTGAGGTTTTTATGAATATAATTTTCTAAAGTAAAATTTTAAAAAATGAACGCTGCACTTCCATCCTACGGATTTCCCAACTACAAAGGCAGGACTGAGTTACTGAAGAGGCTCTTCTGCGAGCCAATGGGACTGCCTGGGATGTGCCATTCATTGAAGTTCACTTCTCATTAGTGCTTTTTCACATGATGTTGATAATCTGGAATCACTTCTAAGCCCACTGCTTGACGTGAGATGACAGCAGACCGCTCGGGGTAGAAGGAGGCATTTCCTAAGCCCATTGGGCAACACTGCTACACTGGCTGTCCTTTCCCAGGGCCCTGCCTGACCACGCCTGTGGGAGGTTTACCTTGGGGCGGGGTAGATGGGAGTCAGGCAGCTTGCAGGGTGCATGCTGACCACCAGCCCTTGCCTGGCCATCCCCGAGGCACTCACCTGTCATCCAGGAAGCACCTTAAAGAAAACATGAACTCTGGTAGGGACAGTTCCAAGCTCTCATGTTAAGTAAGCTATAGTTTTGGTGCCTCTTCAGAGTAAGACTGTTTGAAACCTCCATCTTATTCTGGGGTACTCGTCAGTGGGGGGCTTAGGTAATGAACTTGGGTCCCTGTTATGTGCCCGCTGAGGTGGTGTGGATGGAGGGCAGCAGTGGGCACCCAACCCGGACGCCCGCACCAATCAGTTTCACACTCAGGACCGGGTACCACAATGCACCGCAGCCAGGGCACAGCCGAACACAGCTCTTGAGCTGTGAGAACCTCGAGTTTCTGTCTCAAACCTTTCAGGTTGTGAAACTTTACAAGATATTGAGATACAAGAGACTAGGGGAGAGGGAATCAGGCAAAAAGGGGAAGGGAGCTCATATTTACCTGCATTATCGTGAAGAGATTATTCTGTCCTCTGGTGCACTGGGACGTGGTGATTGCTCAAGTGTTTAACTCTCTCTTTGTTCATTGCAAATACCAGTATGAACCAGTTTTGAGAGAGTGTTTGCATTCTAACTGCTCTGCCATTTGAACAGTCTGATCAAGAGATCCCAACTCCTCAGCTGGTAAAAAGAACCTTGAGTTTATGAAATTATTAGGGTAATTAAATGAAGCTTAATAGCACTTAGCACTTCAAAGCACACTAAACACCTTAACTAATAAATCACCACTTTACCCCCCAAGGTATGTAAATAGCTGTTATCCTGATTTTACGGTTGGGATGACTGAGACACAGAAGGTGGGCACCGCCGCGGCCCAGCCGAAGTCAGCATCTACTCCTCAGATTTTCCTTTGTTCTAGAAAGAGTTCCGTTAAGAAGTTTCATATTTGGATTTGGAGAGATTTCAAATCTTTTTTCTAAATATGACTGTCTCTGACATTGATACTTTAAAACCAAGGGTGTTCAAACTGATTAAAGTCACAACAAATTGGAATGCTGGAAAGTTCATGTCACCAGCAGAGGAAGGCGGTTAGTCTGATGGAATAATCAGTTTCATCTGGATTCGCTTGTGCCATCTGCTACAAAACGTTTTCCAAATCGTGTAGTGTGCGTCTGGAATTTCACAGAATAGGGACATCGAGTGTTATCACAAAAGCAACATGTTATCTTCCTTTTGTCCCTATCATACAAAACAAACCCATGGCTACAACACCATAGGGCGAGACTCAGAAAGTTGAAGCTGCCTTTGAGCAATACACCCCCAAATTAGTAACTGCATCATCAGTCTGTAATAATGATGAAGGCTGTAATACACCTGTAAACTTTTAAAAGTATTGTCACTTATTCAGTGCTGATACCTGGTTGTCTCTAAAGCCTTTGAGATATGTAACTTCTGATAAAGGTAATGATTTTTCCGGTTAAGACAATATCAGAGCAGGCAGTGAGACTGGAGGTTGCCGGCTTCAATCCACTAAGGTGATAGGTGAGAAATCTGAAGTCAGAGAAACGAAGCAACCAGAACAAGGACCAGGTCTCTTCATTCTCGAGCTGCTGCCTACATAGACAGAGAAGACCTGCTCGCTGTGTGCACCTGCCTGTGATTTTACAGATGACAGCCAGAAGCAGAACCAGGCACAGAGCCCAGGGGTGCTGGCTGGTCCTCAGTTGACGTTCTTCCACTACACCGTGCTGGCCTTGCAAGTCCTGTTCCTTTAGTTTATTTAGTGAAGTTTTTGTTTCATTTAATTTTATATTTTGCTGTAGTGCATGCCCCAAACTCTACCATAAGTAAATGACTGCAAAGTGGGTAATATTTTCTCATGGGAACAATGATAAAATCAGGGGGTTATTTCTCATCAAGAACGTAGCATCAGACAGATCGTGTTCATGAACAATAGCGTAAGGACAGGGATTAAACAACCACAAACCTCAGTGACCTCATCTGTGGCACAGGTATCGTAGTGGGACCTGTCTCGTGACATGCAGGAGCTGGGTAACGGAGGTAACGCAGGGAAGCACGCGCCTCAGCACAGCTTTTAGTAAGTGTTCGTGAATCATCAGCCTGACTGGTTCACTTGCGTTATGTGCAGCCACGCTTCATGTTTTGTGGGTTCATTATCCTCACTGTATTTAAGGGTAGGTGCTGTTTTTATGCCCATTTTAAAAATGGGAAAACAGATGCCCAGAGATGGACAATAATATGTCCAAGGCTACATAACCAGTAAGCAAATGACCAAGCTGGCCTTTCAACCCAGGCCATGTGACCTCAAAATCCATACTCTTAACTCCTATTCTACATATGCTAAATAATGTTAATATTATGAATTATTGCCCATATCATATACAGTAGAATATATGTACTGCTAACATTATTTCACAACAGGCCTCACTTTACTATAAAGCAAGTGAAACCCATAAAAATATAAGCTGATTGAGCATGAAGTCAGCCTCAAACTAATACTCAGAGACATATGTACAATGATTTAGGGAGCTTTATACAAAGTATGACCCATAGTATCATAAAATATAGTCCAAGAAAGTTTGAGCCTGTTTTTTTTTCTGAATCAATTTCTTACTCAACAGAAATTGCCTAAACATGGTGTGTGGGGCTGGTGTTCCACACCTGCCACTACTGTGGAGGACAGTTGAGCTGGTGTTTTGCTGCTGCAAGCATGTTTGTTTTCAACGGTGAAAGATTTAAAGTGTACAGAAAAGGAGAGAGAATAAAATAGTGTACTTACCCGTACCCACCACTCAGCTTTGTCAAACCTCAACATTTGATAAATTTCAACATCGTTTCATTAAAACACTTGGGAAAACAGGAACAGAGGGGAAATTCCTCAAGCTAGAGCATGTAGCTACAAAAAGTCAACAATTAATAGCATATGTCATCTGTGTGTCCTCTAGAGTTTAAAACAAGACAGCATGCCCAGCTTGCTTCCTGAGGGTCCACTGCCCTGACCAGGAGGGCCTGGCTGAGACCAGAAAAAGAAGTGAGGAAAGATCCTGAAGGACACTACAAACCTGGAATCATCCCCTATGTGACGGTGGTGGGTTTTGTTGTTGTTTATTTCTAATTTAATTGGATATTAGCTGGAGAACATGGTTTGTGTGGTAACGATTCTTTGCTTTTGTTTACATTTGCATTGTGTAGATTTGCAATGGGGCTAGCTCGCGGTTAATTTTAGGTACTGCCCCATGGGTACTTAAGTAGAATGTGCATATTCTCACACAGGGAGGCAGAATTTCCTGTATACACTTAATAGGATCAAACTTGTTAGTTGCACGGCTAGAACAGTGTAGAAACTGTTTCACTGTGCTCCAGACATTTCATTCCTAATCTTAAGTGTGCTCTGTGCCAGACCATACACAGCTCAGAAGGCCTAAATTGTCACTGATCGTCCCTGCCTCGAGCACAAGGCATCACCAAGAAAGAATTATTCCAAACTCAACTAAACCACATAATCATAGAATTAATTTGACCCTCTGGGAGCTTAAACTTCTTCTACAAAGATCCCACCGAACAGCATGAATCCCTCCAGGGCTGGAGTGCACAGACTTCACAGATGTACCCTCCAGAGCTGGGACGCTTGGCCTCAGGTGATGTGTCCTCTAGGGATGGAAGCTCCCAGGAGCTTTCACTTTGCCATCTTCCAAACCATCTCAAGTGGCTGCAGAAGGGGCCATGGCAAAACCTTGGCTTTAGTTTTCCCAGCTTTACTTACCAATTCCTTCAACAAATATTAATGCAGCGCTGCTGCTCTAGCTCCTTGGGGTACACAGTGAGCACAACTTTGAAGTGCCTGCCCTCAGTTTGTTATAGTCTAGGGATAGCTGAGAGTTGGTAGATTTTTCCATTTTCTACTTGTAAGCCTGTCAACTTTTGCTTTAAATACACTGAGTTGATGTTACTAGGGCTATATAATTTCAAAATTGTGTATTTTCTTATTATTTAGTGACTTTTTTTGTTCCTAACAAGGCATTTATATTCTAATGTTGAATTTGCTGTTACTAATACAGCTATTCCGCTCTTTGTATTTGCATAGCCTATCTCCGTGTGACGCAGGGCCATTGTTAGGAATTTCCAGGGGAGACTTTTGTCCACTCCACGTCCAGAACAAGACAGAAATGTTTAGGTGTTCCTGCTCCATGCTGGTGGACAAATTCCCTGTCCCTTTGAGATGGCAGTCCTTTGTGGCTCTGGCTAGTGGCTGGAGTCCCAGATCTCTGTGCCTACCTCACTCACTCAGGGCCAAACCCCGGCCCTGCTTAGCCTTCCAGCTCCTTCTCCTGTTCTGACTCCCAGAAGCATCCCATACTTTTTGCAAACTCAGCTGCACATTTAAAAGGATGTTTGCTAACATTTTCCTAGTGCTTAGAGATATTTGCAGTTGAAGGGGTTTCAGATTATTTATCCCTAGCATTCCCAGAGAGCTCTCCTGAGAAGCATTTCTGAAAGCCATGAGTGACATCACTTCCCTCACCTTCAGCCTCTCTTCTCTCCAGAGTTTATTTGGAGATTGACTGGGATCAACTCCCCGTGCAGCCATCAGAGCACTTCACACATCATTGGAAAGTCACAGAAACAAGTCTATGTCATCTGAGACTTTGTGAAGGGAGCTCCAAGCTCCTGCACCATGACTGCTGTGGCAGGCAGAGTTCAGCAGCTCGGGGAAGATGAGACCTGAGGTATCTGGGTTTATTAGACAACTCTGAACCTTGAAAATGCAAAATGTGCAGATTGCCTGTGTAGATTTAATTCTCCCCTAAAGTAGCTTCAAGTTTTACAGGAAGAGGCAGAATATAAATCTAAATACTACAGTTACTTAAATCCCATGCTGCACTAGTTAAAATGAACCTAAGGTTTATGGTTTCTTTATAAAACAGAACCAAATCCCAGTGCCTCCTCCCAGGTCATTTCTTCTCTTCTTCCAAAAGTAAATATTTTGGCATTATAAAAAGTGATTTTAAAATGGATGTTTTCTCCCCAAATCTCAGATCAACTTGATGGCACGATCAGCTTTTCAAACTTCTTCCAACAAATCGCCTCCTTGTCTGGCCCTGCCCCCGCGTCTCTCTCCCATGAGTGCGCACACACACATGCACACAGGCACACACATGCACATGCACACACATGCTCACACACGCTCACACATGCACACACACACACAGGCACACACACGTGTCTGCCTAACCGTATGACTTATTGTCTCCAAACTGAGCAGCTGTTTCCTTTACATGTGCTCTTTTCTCTGCTATTATCTCCTTCCATCGTCGATTCATTTAAATATATATTTATTAAATGTCATTGTTCTAGGTGCATTGAGGGATACAAAAGAGAATAAAATCAGCAAAAATCCCTGTCCCCAAGGATCTTCCATTCCAGTGGCTGGTCATCCTTATTGCCATCCATATTGAGCAGGAGCTATTGAGCCCCTGCTGTATGCTAGGCTTTGTTCTAGCTACTTTGCCTGCCCATTATCTCTAATTCTCATAACTTCCCTGCAAGTTGAATTATCAGCCCATTTAACAGATGAAGAAGTTGAGTCTCCCAGATGATAAGGAACCTACAGAAGTGATTCTATAGCCAACCGATTCCAAGGTCTTTGCTCTTTTCCTGTCGTGGTGATAATCTTCCACCTGAACCAAACTAAGCAGCCTGCTCCTCTCTGAAGCCTCCACTGACCCTCCTCCACCCGGGTCATATCCCGTTCGCCAGCTCCACTGGTGCCTCGCATGGTCCCAGATCACACTAACAAAGAAGACCCCGAATTACTAAATGAATAGTCCGTATACAGTGCTTGCTCCGCTTTACATTTCTGGCCATCCCCAGTCTTCTAGCATCTGCAGGGAAGCCGCCATTGGAGGTGGTGGAGACTGGCTCCAGGTCATATAAACAGAGATCAGAAACCTCTTTCCCTGATGTGTTCTCCCTGTGCCATCATATATGCCGATAAGTACATGCAATGCCAAGCCATGCAGCCGGGTGGAATATCCCAACCAAAGAAGAGGAGACAATGTACACACGTAAAATGATGTCCAATGAAAGATGGTTCCACGGAACATGAAAAAAATCATATTATTAGCATTGTTCAAGCAAGCTCCAGGCCTTTTAGCTAACAAAGCCTCATCGGGTAACATCGCTTTGTCTCAAGCATTATAGTTTTATTCTGAATGTAAAATTCATCTATCTCTTCTGCAAAATCATAGCTCATCTAGTTCTTAAGATCAAGATGAATTCTGCTTAATAAATTCTAAAATGTTTTTAAACCCTAATACCGGATGTTCTGAGTTCTGATCTTCTTAGAATGTACCTCTCCGCCTCCTCCAATCCACTGTGTCTCCTCTCCAAATGCATCACATGGTAAGAAATACTTAGGGCAGGCGTGTATTACATACTGTCCTCTGCTAACCCTGATTCCTGGGCCAGGCACTATTATTACCACTCCCATTTGCAGGTGAGGAAATAAACCACGGGAAGCATAGGCTGCCCGAGGTCACACATCCGCTGAGTGACAGACCCTGGACTTGAATCCAGGAAAGCTCATTCTGGAGCTCACACTTTATTATTATTATTTTTAATTTCTTTTTCTTTAACACATTCACCTAGTTCAAAAATCAAAACAATATAAAAAGGCACACTGTGAACAGTCATTTTCCTGCTCTGGTCCTACCTGTTTTCTGTCTACTCCCCACCCCAACTCCAATACACAGGTGACAACTCTTGTCAGTTTCTTGCATGTCTTTTCTGAGTTTGTTCATGCAAATACAATCACAATCAAATATGTGTTCTTATGTTCCTCCCTTTCTTCCACAAAAGGTAGTCTGCTCTACACACTTTGCTTTTCCCTGTTCATAATATACGAGAGTACTTCAAAAAGTTGGTAGAAAAATAGAATTAAAAG
Organism: Cynocephalus volans; assembly: GCF_027409185.1. Taxonomy (NCBI): domain Eukaryota; kingdom Metazoa; phylum Chordata; class Mammalia; order Dermoptera; family Cynocephalidae; genus Cynocephalus; species Cynocephalus volans. Next base: position 4,551,946 of record NC_084464.1, read on the forward strand.
ATAATAAGAGTCTTTCCAAGAACTTCTGAAGTACCCTCATATCTTAGAGCTCTTTCCATATCAGTTCATGGAAAGTCTTCCCATTCCTTTATGCATGAATTTTCTATCTATGGATATGCCTTAATTTAACCAGTTCCATGTTAATGGAAATGGGTTGTTTCAATTTTTTGCTGTTCGCACAATGTTGCCATGAATAATCTTCATGCTCATCTTTTCCTATGTGTAAGTTTATCTGTGGAGTAAATGTTCAGAGGTGAGATTTCCAGGTCAAAAGATAGGCGCTTTTATTATTTTCCTAATAATGCTGAATTCCCCTCTGTAATAATTGACCAATTTGCACATCATCCTGCAATTTGAGTAAATGCCTATTTTCTTACAGCCTCACCAACAGAATGTGCTCTCAAACTTTGAATTTTTGCCCATTTTACAGGTGTGAAAAAAAAGTATTCTCATTTCTGTTGTTGGCAATGAGTTTGAGCAGCTTTTCATATGTTTAGGGTTTGTTTCTTTTTTTCCTATTGTTTTCTTTTCTATGAGCTGTCTTAATCATTATATCCTTTGTCCATTTCTCAATTAGCTTGTCTTCTTCTTCATGAAATCTGGGATATTCTTTTAACCATTTTGCTTTAGTAACTCCCAAGAAAAAGTAAAGACTAACAAACTTGATTGCCATAAACATAACATTTTATCAAATTTAGGTAAAAGTTAAAAGACTTTCCTGATTACTTTTGACATTAAACTCTTTTCATTAAATAAAATAATTTATATTAGTCTACAAACTCTAGTCTATTAGTTATTCATTACTATAAAACCATGTTTTATCTAAAACATTTAGAGATATAATGTAAAAATATAAATAACTGAGATTTATATTCAAACCTCAATAATTTCACTGACAGAAGATGGCTGATCTCTTCTGAGAACCTTTCATCTGTACTCAACTGATCAGTGATCTTTTCGATAATGAGAAAATAAAGGAAAATTAAAAGCTTTTCCTTGTGTCATATCTCCTGAAGTGTACGAATTATAAATTTTTGTCTAGATTTCTCAAACTGTCATTTTTTTAAAGCACTCACACAACTTATTAACGATCAGCAGATCATCTCCTTAGAAACACAGGCTCAGCAGCTGCCCATAGTAACCACGCTGACCTACACTAGACCTGTATCCCCAGATCTCAGGCCACTGGTTGTCTTGGACGTAAGTGCTCAGAGCTGTAGGAAACACTTTTTAATTTCTATCCTTTGATGTATCTTTAATACCAGAGTATGTTTCTAGCCTCTCCCCCTTTCTCTGGACTGGGGGAAAGGAAGCGGGCAAGTCCAAGTTAAACAAGGGTCTCTGTGAACTCAGATACACAGATGACTGTGTAGGGCCATCTGCCAGATCCAGTGTCTGCTGCCTCCATGGCTGTGTGGTTATAAAGAGCTGGCAGAGCCAGGAGACTTCTCCAGAAAAGACTCACTTAGAGTCCAAGCATGACGCCATACAGGCTGAATCTAATGCTTGCAGGGGACAGGGCACATGCAAAGGCATAAGGCTTTGGGGAGAACTCTGAAGCCCACAGAAGCCACCAATGGATCAAAATCAAGTGCCTGCAGGTGCTCAGGGCCTCAGGTAGATCTAGTCAGAGCTGATCTGAGTAGAAGTCTCCCTTCTGAGCATGACTTGCTAACGTGAGTGGTACGACACTTCCCTATGTGCGTCTGGAATTCACTGTCCTCTGAGCTTATTGGCTAATATGACACAGTCGTGGGATTTAAAATAAATCACCCGCACTCCTATAATTATATTATGTTTAAAAAAATAGATTTAAGCCTTTCTGCATTCTGTTCTCTGAGAGTCAAGCAACTGTGTGCACTCACTTTCCAGCCCAGGGTGGACACCACGTGACCTGCAGGGCGAGGTCACTGCGCATGAGCCACAAACTCAAGTCCTGTGTCATTCCATAAAAACGTGCAGCCAGGTTCATTCTATGTCAGGTAGGGAAATTGTGGTGATAAAGAATGAACGTCAGCTATGCACTTCTAGAATTCAGTAAATGATACAGATAGACACTCATGTTGCCCACTAATGATGAAAGCCGCCATGACCGATACAACAGCAACAAAACCAGAATCAGTATTTCCTCCTTTTCACATTGCATTTTTATAGCTGAGCTGATCCTTTAAACCTGAAATGCAAACCCCAGCTTCAAGATAAAATTTCATTTCATTTCAGACTGACTCCCATGTCAAGCTGTGGCCTGGAGGCCCTGCCAGAGGAAGGCTTGTTCCCTAGCAAACTGGAGGCAGTAGACTTGGGGGTGGCCCTTCCCGACATTTATCCGAGTGGCCTTAAAACTGAAGCTCATCATCAAGAGGAAACCATGTGCTTTTGATCTTAGCAGAGACGGGATACAAAACACGAGCTCTAAGGCTCGGCCTGACCTTGCCCTGTCCACCCACCTGGCCTCTCTCCCCACTCCTGCTCAGCACCCCTCAGTGCCCAGCCACACGGGGCCTCCTACAATTCTGCAACCACCCTCGCTGTCCCTGCTCAGGGCCGTCTTGGCACCTTCTCAGGACACTGCTGTGTGTGGAAGCCCCTCTTCCCTCTCTCCATTCTCACGGCCTTGGCTCTGCTTGGCTGACACCCCCAGGGTCTCAGAGTACTTGTCACTCTCTCCAAGAATACTACCATGACCCCCAGATTTCTCCTTGTGACACTTAAACAATGACTCGGTGTCCGATATCCCTGCTAGAACATGAGCTCCATGAGGACATAGACAGACTTTGTCTTATTCCTGCCATGTCCCCCATGGCCAGCACAGAGGACAGGATGAGTGTTTGGGGAATGTCTTGTGACACAGGCCGTACCTTGTTCTCTGCACCACCACTGCCCCGCACTGTCCATGCAAGCAGGCCTTTGCTGAGTGAGTGAGTGAATGAATGAATGAGTGAATGAGTTGTTGAAAAACTATCCACATAAACACAATTTAGCATTAAAATACTGAAAGTAAATCTTAAAGTCTTTTTATTATTTATGTTACATTCAGAGTGTATTTCCCCCACACCGTTTCTTAGAAATTCTGTTGTGAAAAGCAATTCCATAGTAACTGAGAATTCCCCAGCCTGCAAAAAACTAAATGGGAATCTTTTAGAGGGTAGGCGTCACTTCTCCAGGACTGGACTGCTTTCGCTGAGCGATCCGTAGTTTCCACGATCTTTTTATGTGGCCCTGTCTTTTGGCCCATTTCTGAACATCTGGGCTGATTTTTCTCTTTTCTTTTATTTTATTAAATCTGTTTAGCCCACAGCTTAAGAGAAACAAGAGGTTTCACATCGTATGCTGAAGCTGTGCTGTCCTGGATTATAATTCAAAAGATTCAATGATGGGGCTTCTTCTGAGAAAACCCCCTTTCTCCTTCCTGCCCTATAGCCCTGGGACCTGTAAGCAAAACCTCCAGTGTCAAAGTCTAGGTTTAAGGAGAGGGACATGACACACACACTACCCTGTACATACTCAACATGCATCAGCACTCAGAAAGAACCCCCGACACCCAACATACATTCACACCCAATTCTCACAAACCCTACAGATGCTTCACGTGTACAACACATGGACACCCACAAGCCACCCCCGCAAGCTTAGCCACACCCAACAGACACACATGCCCAACACCCACAAGCAACCCCACCACGCCCAGTGCATACACCACCCACACCAGCCAGATGGGGCATCACCTTCCTCCACCCTGAGGTGAGGGTCTCTCTTCAGGCCTGGCTCCTGCCTTCTTTCCCTGCCTCCATTCTGTCATCTAATTTAGCCCCTATTTGAGGCTATCTGCCCTTATGCTAAAAGTCGTTTTAGTTTTGATTAGTGAAGACTCCAAAGTAAGCTTGTGCTCTTTTGGGGGGATGCCAGTTCTTAGAAAAAAAACCAGATGAAAGCACATTTGGGGTTTGACCCCTGGGGTGGTTTTATGCCACTTTGGCCCCCGTCTTGGGACTGCAGTTGGATCCACAGCATAACTGCCTTTGTTCTAAGTTTATCTCCTTTCCTCATTTTTGTCTCACCGAATGGTGGAATTGCCCTTCTCACTTTCTACCTGTTAAGTCCTCCTATTAGGGAAGAAAACCAATGTATTAAATCACTGACAGATCAGTGCCATTTGACAACACCTCCTCAGAGTGCTGCCTTCTAACAGAGACGTGGCACTCTTAGGAGAAGGCTGGACTGCATCACAGGAAGGGCTGGCTCAGCAGTGTGGCGTCCGAGTGGGGCAATGCACAGCCTGGCCATTACTGGCCATTCCTCCTCACAGCCCTGCCATAGGGGTGTGAGATGATGAGGATGTGAATCAGAGACATGCCTCGTGCCCCCAGCTGCCAAGGACACACTGGCGTGTGGCCCGGCCTGCCTGCTGCTGTCTCCAGGCTGGATATGCAGTGGGGGGGGGAGGCAGCCACGTGGACCCTGCAGCTCCCTGTGGACTCTGCTCCCTGGACTCTCCTAGCCACAGCGTGGCTCTGTGTTTAAGGACAGAGCTCCTGAGGCCAGCCCAGGCAGAATGAACTCATGGCTGGTGCGTTAGGCATCCTGCACTGGAGGGGTCTCAGGATTGCTCTTGAGGTAGACAAGGTTACAGTGGCACCTCTGAGTTCACAGCTGCAAGCCATCTGCACGCTTCTCGTGGAAGCATCTTGGGAGCTTCCCCAGGTGCAAAACGGGGTGAAAACACTGGGAAGCCTCATTACCACAGCACTTTTCACAATCTCCATGGGACAGCCATTCCAAGGTCGGCTGTATAGGTCCAAAGGCCAGCAGCCCTCATACTAAAGTCTCTCAATAAATCTTCTGTTCCATTGACCAGTTTTCTAGAAACTGGTGCACAGGTCGCCGTGAGCGGACATGAGAGCAAGAGCTAAGGTGGGCCTGTGAACGCCCAGCCCTCAGGTGCTCTACAAACACCGCCTCTGACCCGCTTGTCTGGGGCAGTGTTACAGGACCCGCTGGGCCCGGGTGAGGAGCGAAGCCCGGCTGCACCGTCAGTCCCTGCCCAGGGCGCCTGCAGGGCCACCTATGCAGCAAGCCCAGGGAAGGAACTTTCCTCGATTATTTTCCCACTTTCGAACGTCCACTTCTCATAGCTTACTCCCCTCCATCGCCGTGGCAGCGTCTTTGGCGGACCGCCCTCGGGTGCCAGGCCTCCGCTGACACCTCCCAGGCCTGGCTTCTGTGACCCCGGCTCCCCTCGGCCTCCTCGCCCCCACGCTCCGGTTCCCCGCCCGCGGCCACACCGGCCTCCTGTACAAGTAGCCTGTCTCGGCAGGGTCCCCGCGGCCAGCGGTCCCCGCCCCCTGCTCACTTGCAGCCCTGCCTGCACTGCTCCAGACCGGGGCCCTGCGCAGACACCTGCGCCACGCCCCCGCGCCGAGGCCACGCCCACAGAGGCCACGCCCCGCGTCGAGGCCACGCCCACAGGGGGTCACGCCCCGCGTCGAGGCCACGCCCCCGCAGGAGGCCGCCACCCTCCGGGGCCTCCTGCACGCTGCGCTTCTGCGTGGTGGCTGCAAGGCCCACTGCGCTGGCTGCTGGCGGCGGCTGTTCCCAGTGCTCCGCCAGCACGGTCATCTCAGAGTTGGAACGACGTGGGCATGGTCGCGGGCATGGTCGCAGGCGTGCTGGGTGGCCCTGGGCATCACTGCCACGAGGCCTCCGCCGGGGCATCGGCAGAAGGAGGCGAGAATGAGGGGGGTGAGGCTGGTTCCTGTGGCGTGGACGGCACACCAAACCCGCTCCTCCTCCGCGTCCCCTCGTGTTCATAAGCGCGTCTCATGTGCACAGTCGTGTCTCACTCGCCGAGCAGAGCCGCGCGTGCTTCTCGTGCCATCGCCACCGCACGCCTGCGAGGGAGGCAGACGGAATTCTTTTCAAGTGAGGGGAAGTGGGGTGATGGTTATGGCCCCGAAGCTTCTGCTGAGCCAGGATCCCAAGAGAACGGAAAGCCGATCCCTGTTTTCCAAACCCGCCACCCTCCTGCCTTCCACCCTGGGCGCAGGAGAGCCCGGCCTGCCTGCGGGCATTCAGCGGCTGGGCCTGTATCTGAGATGTGGGGTCCACCCTGCCTTCTGCTGAAACACAGGTCAGCTCCCACAAAAGCAGAGAGAACTGGAGGAGAGAGCAAGGGGAGGCAGGGAGCAGCGATGGAGGGAAGGAAGAAGCAGACCTGTGAACAAACCCAGCGTGCTCCAGGGCTCATCCCATCTCCCCCACACACGTGAACCCTCACTGGCCCCACTTGAGCTCTGAGGTCCTGGGGCTGAGCCCCTCCCTGGCTGTCCACAGCTCGGTGCCTGGACGAGCCCCCCTTCAGCCCCTAGTGTTCCTTGTGTGGCAGTTCTGAGAATGTCAGGGAGAAAATGCGTGCTCTGGGTCACAACAACCCTAGTTCCAGCCCCGTACGGCCCGGGAGGCTGCTCTAGGAAACTCAGTGTCCTCTTTCACAGTGGCAACCAGGGGTGATCGTGCTCCCCAGGGGACACTGCGTAATATCTGGTTGTCACAGTGGGGGTGCTGTGAGCAGCCGATGGGGGGAGGCCAGGGACGCTGCCGAACATGCTACGCTGCACAGACAGGCCCCTAGGACACAGAGAGACCTGCCTCCATCCCATGGATAGCCTTGAGGGAGGGAGACCCTGCTCTCTACACCATGATAATTTCTCCCTTGCGGGATTGCTGAAAAGATTAACTGAGATCACACCGCCCCAGGCAGGCACAATAGCACATGAGCCTCCTTCCTTTTCGGTAAAACCGGGGAGGTGAGGTCCTCACGTTAGCTCCAGAGGAGATGCGAACAGTGGCCAGGGCAGGCCTGGACTCACCTGTGGCCATTGTGGGCCCTGGCCCTACACCAGCAGACTGAGTGAGCTCGGCTCTGCTGTGTTCCTCTCTGCCTTGGTTTCCTCATCAACAAAATCAATGGATGGACTTTGAAGATCTCTTACTGTCTCTGCTCAATACCCTAAGTCTGATCTCATTCCTCTGCTGCGAAGCCCTGTCTGGGACTGCAGGCACAGCGCTGCCCTCTCCCTCCAGACCCCCTGTTGTGACTGAGTAGTTGGAAGCATTCATTGTAAACATGACCCATTAGCAGAACGACTTATCTTGGGATCTTTTGGAGGGGAGGCAGAGTTAGGATTACTTTTTTAAAACAAACAGAAAAAAGCACTCATGGAATACGGGCTTTGCATGAGCTCATGAAACACCCCTTACTAGTAGTCGTCAGCCTGACCCTGCCGGCCTGAGGGACCCAGGCCTGGCAGCTCCGACAGGCTCAGGGAGACTCGGAGCCCTGTGTCCCCAGGGGATGCTGCGGCCAGACTGTGGTCTGCTTTAGTGTCTGCAGTTCCCTTAGATCCATGTCTACCAGTGCAAAGTGCGATGAGCTAGATTTTTGCCCTTAGAACAGATGACACCGTGCCGATCAACAGAGTAAGCCCAGGTCTTGAGAAATCCCCAGATATCACTATCTAAATACAGCCATAAATCTGCTTAAAGGAATTCTGAAAATACTGCAGGCTGCTAGGTTATGGCCTGGCATGTATCTGATAAGAACCTTCATGAGACTTGCATTTGGGGGAAGCGACTTGCGGAGAAGTAAAGCAGAACGAGGATCCAGAGGCCGGTTCAGCACGTGGATGTTGTGGAACTTGGCAGTTCACTGAATGTAGTTTCCACGTTCTATTTCCTACCAAAAAGAGCTCTAGTAAGACAATATTGAGAGTGTTTTTATATTTTATATAAGGCCTGTGGTTCAGAAAAACTTTCATATTTGATCGTCACACCACCATGAGCTGTGTGTTATATTTACTCTATAGTGAGGGCATGAGCCTCAGAAAGACTGAGGGGCCCCTCTGCCATCAGCACCCAAGCTCGATTCTGGCCTCAGGGACTTTGCACACAGCCATCCTGCTAGCTTAAATCACTTCCTCAGAGGCGCTTTCTCCAAGTATTGAGTCTAGGTTGGTATGATGGTTAATTTTATGTGTCAATTTGGGTGTGCCACAGTACCCAGTTTTTGGTCCACACCAGTCTAGATGTTGCTGTGAAGGCATTTATTTGATGTACTTACATTTAAATTGGTAGACTGAATAAAGCGGATTACCCTCCGTAAAGGTAAGTAGGCCTCATTCAGTAAGTTGAAGGCCTTAAGAGAAAAGACTGAGGTTCCCTGAGGAGGAAGGAATTCTGCCTCCAGATGGCCTTTGGGCTTGAGCTGCAACATCAGTCCTTCCAGGTCTCCAACCCCACCTGCAGACATGCCAAGTCCCACAATAGCCTGAGCCAATTTCTCCTGGGATCAGCTCTCCAGGGTTGCAGGTCAATCTCTTTTCTTGGAGAAACTTTTAAGAGGAAGGTTAGTGAAACAGTGCAGATTCCTCTCACCCTCTGCTAGTCTAGGCAATCTACCTGGTGGACGGCCCAGACCTTCATAACTGCAAATCCTGAGTACGTGTCACCACGACTTTTTCAAGCAATGGCTGCGGCTGCACCTGTCTTTTCAGCATCAAAACTGAACAGGAGAGTACCAGGAAATGCCTCAGAGGACCCCTTGTGTGCCAAATGTTTTTCCTCACATGCTGCATGGCAGCAGCCCTGCCCCTCTTCTTCATGAGGGTGGACTGTCCCTGCCAGGATGTAACTCCTCCCTTGCCTAGTAGTCTCTTGGTACCAGGAGCCAAAGTGGCCAGGGGACAGTGGTAGCTTAGAGGTTAGGGGCATGATTACTGTGCTCCCTGGTGCAAGCTCTCCTCCTCTGGAACCCAGACCTCTGGACCCACAGAGCCTGAGTCAGGGGCAGGAGGCATGGGCACACAGGTGGCTGCTGGGGGGATGGTAGGGGGGGTGACTCCTATTTTCACTCCTTACCTCAGACCTATCTATTCCACCTTCGAGGGACACAGGACCATATGATGGTCATTAATTAGGGTGATTACCCCATCCTGGAGGATAAGGTTTAGCCCTTGTAGGGTATCATCTCCAAACTGGTCCCTCAGCAGTGCCTTCAAAAGGCTCTTCCATTACTCTCTTAGGTTGGGAGCTTCTGGGTGGTCAGCAGGTGAGAGGATCCCTGGATCCCATCGTGACGTACCCACAGCCACGCATTCTTTGCTGTAAAATGTGTCCTTTGGTTTGAGGCCCTCATAGGGCCATCCACATGCCTCTTTCTAAGACTTCCTTACTCCCAATCTTCCAATCCTTCTCCCTCCAGGCCCCTGACTAACCAGCTAGAATATTCACTGTCCATGGGTCTGCGTATACTCTTACCCTGGGGCCACTTCTACACAAAATGGATCACTGCAAATGCCACTGGAATCTGGCCCACGGGGAGGCCTTCCTCTCTCTGCTGTCTTCCAGGGCCACTCCTGAGAGGGGCTGTTTTGCATCAGGAGTTCGTTTTTGGCTTGCACCCCCAGACAGAGCCAACCCACCATGAGTCAAGGCCATCCATTTTCTCCTTCCCCAGTTGCTTGTTAATCTTCCCCATGCAGACAAAGGTTTGTACTGAGAAATAGGTGCTCACACAACAGTGGTCATGACATGGGGTGGGTCACCTGGTCACGTAGCTTATTTGTGCCATCTGGTCTTTCTTGTTCCTGACTCTGATGGATAGCTGCTGGGCCTGCTCCACCTTGTTGTGTGTTGGTCCTAGCTAATGGTGGGGAGTCTTGGCCACATCTATAATCACTTGACATCCCACAGTAAGAGACTCAGTTTGTACCAGCACCCTGTGCCATTCCAGGAGCTCTTTCTTAAATAATGTGGAGTTCTCCATTGCAGATGGCATGGTCCTACTCTAGAACCTCAGGGGTCCATGTTCTTTGTCCAAGCTCCCATTAGCCATTGGAGTAGCCTGTGGACACTTTCTCCTGGGGTCCATGGCAAGGTCATACCCTTCCTTCCCTGTAGAGTCTCCTTTCTCCCTTAGCAGGCTAGAACTCCCCTAGCTGGGTTATGTTCTAACCTGACCCTAATTACTGGACTAGTCACCAGGAAGGAAGGTGGAGATAGCTCCTGAGGGGGACATATATCATCTTGCAAGGCACAGGCCTCTGTATTGTCTTCAAGCAAATGAGAGAGGGCTAGCCTTTAACCAGGAAGAATCAGTCACTTCTGAAGACCTAGAGAGTGAAGGAGAATCTGGGATTTCACGATTCTTGTGTGCATTGGCCCAAATGTGTCCCTTCTAATTCAGAGACTTGCTTTTTTCCTGCATATGAGTCACAACTTATGTTTCTTTTCATGTCTTATAATTTTTTGGTGAATGTTGGTCATTACACATGCCATATTATGGAAATTCTGGATTATGATTTTACCCTGAGGGACTTGTTCTTGGTACTGTCATCTGTTTATTTGTTCAGTAACTTGTTGGGACTCATCTGTGAAGTCTCTTTTTGTAGCCACTGATGTCTCTACTGAATTTTTCTTTTGATTTTGATTTTTCTTAAAGCCTGGCTTCCCAGGAGTTGCCCATGTGTCAGCAGAGCTTAGCAATCAGAAGAAGATTGATTAGAGTTTGTGATGATTCACCCCAAGCCAATACAGCTCCATTCTCTGCTGATGGTCAGTGTTTTGGATGAGGAGGACTTTCCAAGTCCAGGTCATTGTCAAGTCAGCTCCAGGGTTTTCTTTCTGCAGAGTCCTCTTGTTTCCTTATGTGTGTGCACCCAGCCTCCATCAGTCAGGGATGTGTGGATGGTTTGAGGATACTGTGTCTCTCCTGCACACAGGCACAGCCTCTGGTCAACCCAGGACATGGGGAGAGCTTAAAGCCCATGATTGCTGTTTTACCTCTTAGATTCCATGTTAGATACCCAGTTAGTCCACCAACCTGCTTGCTGTGGTTTGGAGGTTATTGTCCCTCCAAAGCTCATGTTGAAATCTGATCCCCAATGTGGCAGTGTTGGGAGGTATTTGGGTCATGGGGTCAGATCCTTGCTGAATAGATTGATGCCTTCGCTGGGGGGTGGGGTGAGTGAGTTCTTGCTCTGTTAGGTCCCTCAAGAGCTGATTGTTCCTCTGTTTCTCTCTCATGCTTGCTCTCTTGCCAAGTGATCTGTTTGCACACACCAGCTCCCCTTCCACTTTCCATTATGAGTTGAAATATCCTGAGGCCCTGGCCAGATGCAGCTGCTCAGTTGTTGACTTCCCTGCCTCCAGAATCATGAGCCAAATAAACCTTCTTTCTTCATAAATGACCCAACTCAGGTGTTCTGTTTCAGCAACATGAAATGGACTGGCACTGCTGCTTGCCCAAATGTGACCACAACCTGGGCTGGTGGAGCAGCAACTTCCCTTCTGCCTTGCACCACTGTCACTGGCCACATCAGCCCACCCAGTGAGCAACCTCCTTGGCAGAACTGGGAGGGGGACTATGCCATTTTCCAGAGTGCCACAACGATTGCTTTGACAGTTTTGTCCAGCATGATGGTTGCTTGTGGAGAAGAGGATTTGCTGACCTCCTCATTCTGTCATGCTGGAAGTGAGTCTTCCCAAGTATCACCCTCTCAGACATAGTAAAGTCCACTCTGGGGTAGAAAGGTCAAGCAGAGATGAATTCTGGATTACTATGGATGGTTTAAAGACCGTGGGATTGAGCTCTCCCTGGCCCACAAGCAGGTTTGACAGAGGAAAAAAAGGTCTGTGTAATCTGGATGTTATGAAGGACATTGGATCCTGCAGCTCCATGTTCCCACCTCTGGCATGGCACATGCTGCCCCGGGATGGATGCGGCTGGCAGTGGTGCCCAGGAATGGCTCTTAGCTCAGCTGTGAATTGCCCATCCTTCTGTCCTGAGACCAGGTATCAGACCTCAATCTAGGAGAATGAACAGGACGTCCACTTCAGCAGCTCCTTGACACTACCTTTATCCCCATTCCCCACTTTCAAGCATTAGTAGTTGCCCACGACCCTGGGACCCTGCATCAGAAGTGACATCTGGCTTTGTAAAGGGCCCTTGTTTCCAGCTAAGACCCATCAGAAGAGTGGGGTCTTATCACTGGAGACCACATCTGACCAGAAGCAGAAATCACAGTCAAAACATCATACCGGCCATGCAAAATCATCACTGATGTCAATTATTTACTATGATAGAGTCAGTATCTCCCCTGAGCACAGCATGAGATAGCTTCCAGCTTTTCTAAGGGGAAAAATGGTAATAGTAATCTGCACAAAAATTTCAAAGACAGTCTGGGATCCCAGGTTCCAAGGTGAGCTAATCATAAACAGAAGCTTTTAAACTTCTGTAGAATACAGACAATGTATTGATAATTTTCAGCGTAATTCAATTAATTAAAGTCTTTCTGACTTTTTAACTTAAAATTGTTATTTCATTTAAAATATTACTTATTTTGTTTTGAACATTTTTAAAAACACTCAAGAGTTTTACACTTTTCTCTAGCACAACTCTGTAACTTATAATTATTTGCCCATTCTTTTTGCTTAAGCCATTAAACAGACATCATGAAGGATCATAAAACAAAAATTGTTCTAAATATTTATTTAAAATATCCTTCATTTATAAACAATGTCTGTGAAGTTCCTAATTAATACAAACAAGAATCTATCTGATAACGGATAAAACCTTTCACTACGTCTTTAGAGGATCTTTTTATTGCATCAAAATAGCATTTTACGATTTAATTGGACAATTAAGAAACTTTGCTTTTGATGTTGGCTGCCACTTTCAAGAATTATAACTTATTAACATAATTCATTTGAAATTGCTCTCATGCAGGTAAGTCAACGATCTCTTAAAATGCCGCATTGTTAAGTGAATCTCCGAGCTTCTCCTCAGCTGTGTAGAAGGGTGAGAAAATCTTTATGTTCTTTGATACTGACAAATGGATGGATGGATACGTAATACCTGCCTCCTGCATGCTGTCATTCAAAGAGCTGTTTCCTCCAGAGTCCTCACCAAGCTAAGAGAAAAAGAAAAAGACATTGTCCATTTCAGTTGCATTGGAACTGTGCAGTAGCAGAATGCTTGGACAGTCCCAACAAGGACCGTGTAAAATATACTGATGGTCCTGTGGGGTGGCTGAGGAATGCGGGGGCGGCAGCGGTGACAGACACCAGAGAAGCAGGCTAGGGTTGGAGCAGAGCCAGGGCTTGGAGGGAAGGGGAGGGTCTCTCCTCGCAGTGCTCAGCTCCCTCCCCTGCTGAGGGTCAGTAACAGTGAAGTCAACACCCAGTTTCACACCCAGTGAAGAAATTCCTTAAACTCAGGATTATTGTGTCAAATCAAGATGACTGTGCCTCTTGTTGTTTAAAAACATGCTAATGGATGGAACTTAACAGCTCTTGCTAAGAACAGTGCTGGCCAGCTAACCTGCAGCTTCTCAGACGTGCCACTACTCGCTGCTGGGAGCATTTGTCAAAGAGTTTACTCAGAGAGCTTCGAGCCTTTCAGAGACTGGGAGCTCCCCCACTTGAAGAGCAACCACGGAGATCACACAGTAGAAGGCATTTCAAACAAACAAACAAACAAATCCTCTGGCTCACTCCACATTGCCCACCTTTCGTTTTCCTCCTCTGTCTCTCCTGCTCTCTCTGTGATGCCCTAGAGGCCTCAGTGCTGACACGGCTCAGGCGACACCCTTAGAGGCAGCCGTGCTGTTGTTTTGGGAAATGATTTGGTGGTTGAATATGCTTAGCCATCCTACAAGTCAAAACTGCTTTGCTCCTGGGCTTCCCATGGAGAAGGGTCTCTTATGTGGGTCTGGCAGTCCCTTCGAGCTCTGTCCTGGGTGCACAGGACTCGGGACACACTCTGGAAGTCCAGCCTGCAGCCCAGGCCCCACTCTCCAGTAAGCAGAGAGCAAAGAAAGCCCCAGAGAACACTTCTGTTTCCACTTGTACTTCTCCATGTGTGGCGAGGGTTGAAAAGAACATTCCAGCAGAGGAAATGGAAAATTCTAAACTAAAAATGAGGTGGAATAAGAGTGAGGGGCTTGTGGAGAGCACGCCGCTCTCCTGAACAGAGCAGAAGCAGGCTCACAGGGTAGTATCTTCCAGTCTCCCTCTTCCAGAGCTGGCTTTCAAGAGGGAAGGGAAGTTCAGTTTCTGGATATTCCTCTTGCAGGAATCCAAGTCCCCTCACGTTGTGGGTCACGTGGTGACTGCCATAAAGATGGCACTTCTGCACAGAGTTTCCCCAAAGTCTGACAGTTCTCTACTTCTGTGAGTCCCTCTGTTCCTCCACATCCTAAAAACTCGTACACACTGTGATGGAGCCAGCAGCCACTAAGTATCTTTGAAGAGAGAGGAAGAGGACCAGTGGGGCCACCAGATCTTCCTTCCATGTCTTCATCCTGGCAACCTAGGACATCCACCGTGTGGCTATCTCAAGACTCCAAAGCACTGGAACATGAGCACCGTGTCCCAGGCTGAAATAGCAAACGCCCATCTAAGTTTTAAGTTTCCAACAATTTCCACAAAATATGGGATTTTTATAAAGTTTTATTTTATAGGACATCATGGAATGCCTTTTTGAAAACTCTGGGGGCTGGGGAAAGGAAATATCACTCTGGGGGAAGCAGAATTCAGTTCACTCTCTCACCACTCTCTCTTCTCTCCTTCCTTGAACCCCATTGAGAAATCTACAAACCTGAAACCTGACGATCTATCATTGACCCCATAAATCTGTCTTCTAAGATAGTAAGATGACACGTTCTTTGCCAGATCAGATGCTATAGGCATAAAAACTGCTGAGGCGGCAACCAGGTGCTGTGAATAAGGATGTAACCAAAGGTCATGTTCTTTCCCAAGCTGTGGCAATAACACCCACTTTTCATGGATTGTTATTGAGGGCAGGCTCATAAATGCCTCTTAGAATCACTGCATCTATCCTCACAACACTCTAGGGGAGCACAGCTTTAGTCCCATCTACGGATGAGGAAGCCAAAGCACAGACAGCCGTGTGGTCTCCCCAGGCAACACGTGTGGACAGGACTGAAACCCACACCTGTCTGTCCCCACGCGTTAAGCTTTGAACCAGAGGCTCTGCTGCTTCTGCTTTATGCATGGACGCTAGCTGAAACCTGCATCATACCAGGCATGCAAGGAGGTGCAACAAGTCCACTTTGGTTGACTACAAGAAGTAAACAGGATTAACTAGGGTGCTACTGATGAGAAGTTCAACAAAGGTCCGGCCATCAAGAAGAGTTTTGTGGACGAGGTGGAACTCAGAGTTCCATGAAGAATTGCATGGAATTGGCAAAACTGTGGAAGTGACAATGAGCAGGGAACACAGGTCTAATAGTGACAGGACACACACAGATGATCAGCAGACATGTCATCAGATGGACTATAGGGCCCTGGAAAACAGGAAAGAGTCTCGGTCGACAGCAGGAGCAATGGCAGCCACTTTCGTTCCATTCATTCATTTCATTCATTCCTTCAAAAAGTCTTTACTGAGGCCATCCTACGTGCCACCACAGTTGTGGGTGGTGGGCACCTAGCAGAGAGCAAGCCAGGCTGAGTTCCGTCCCTCACAGACATGACGTTCATGTAAGAGAACATCAAATAAGTTTAGTAAATCAAGCAGAGTTCACCTTTCATTGATATTCTATTTCCAGAGGTGTCTGTCTTCCCTCTACTAGATCTCCAAATGGCAGTGGCCCCAAGAAGTCAGTATCAAATGCTTATTTCAACTCTGCCCTCAGCACATCAAATCCTACCTCTCTCTCTCAAGCTAAGGAATCATAATACTGCCGTTCCTTGATATCTGCCAAGGACATCAAAATCTGCAGATGCTCAAGTCCCTGATATTAACTGGTGTAGTATCTGCATATAAATTATACACATTCTCCTGTATACTTTAAATCATCCCTAGATTACTCATAATACTTAATACAATGTAAAGGCTATGTAAACAGCTGTTATATTGTATTGTTTTCTATTTGCGTTAGTTTGTACTATTGTGTTGTGTTTTTCCTGAATATTTTCTATGCACAGTTGGTTGAGTCTGCATATGCGAAACCCGTGGACAGAGAGGCTGTCTGTATGCTCGTGCTGGAGGTCACCTTGGACGTCTCACTCAGCACTCTTTGCAGGTGAAGGAAAGGAAGGCCCACAGAGGAGACCACGATGGCCTAATGCTACACAGAGAACGGGTGGCAGCGTTGGACTCACTTCCAGGCCTCACACTGTCTAGCCCTGTGCCTTCCTCCCATGCCCTTTGCGATCTCTGTCCTCCACCTTTCTCTTCTGGAAAGTGTGTGGTGTGAAGGCTGACTTCCGTGAAACTCTATTCCCAGCTCCCTGGGACCCAGCACAGTCCCTGTCTTCCAGCCACAAGATGGAGAAGAGCAGTTACCATAAAAGAAGAATTTTGCAGCTTTCCTGAGGCCCTGGAAACCAGAAAATGGCCCGAGACAGTCACGACAGTAGTGGGGCAGAGCCAGAAAAACATAGAGACAGGAGTTTCTATTTAGATACATCAAGAAGTCTTTCCTATGAGGGTGGGGGAGTCGTCTAGTGATTGTCACCTCTCCCTTTATCTGTTTGACGAACAGGGATTTTTACAGAGAAGTTCACACAGAGAAGCCACAAACAACCAGTGTTGAGAAGGCCCCACACAACCCCTGTGTACATGCTCTGGAAATGCACCCAGAAGTCGGGAGAAGGTCCGAGCAAGCGGGGTGGCAGGAGGAGGTGAGTCCTGGTCTCAGAGCTTCAGCAGAATCACCAGACACCACGTAAAGCCAAGGAGGCCTCTGGACTTCACGTTCCCAGTGCAGAGGAAGTGCACGGTCTCCAGCGGGTAGTTGAAAGGGGGTTCTGGACCCAGGACCACATGAAGACCCACCAGAAACAGGTAGCCCACGGAGGAGACTGTGTAACCCACGTTCACCAGCGCAGGCCGTAAGGCTAATCGCTCGTCGGTGGCTGCTGTGTCAGGTTTGACTTCAGCAGCTTTCTCCTTTCTACTTCTGGCTTCCGAAAATCCAAGAGAGGGGCTGAAAGCTATGCTAGCTTCTCATAGACCCAGAAAGAGCCAGACCCTATGTTCTGATGTCAGGAAATATCAGTGAGATTCTAAAATACTCTCGCTTCACGGTATTTCCTCTTCAGAGAGGGCCTGAAATTGCCCACTGGACTCAAAGCCCCAGCGCCAAAGGCTCATGGGGCACCACCTCTTCTGCAGGCCGCTGCCTGGTGACACATAAATTACAGACAAAATGCAAATAGCACATCGCCCTCAACAGGTTGTTCTCCACTGAATGATAGCATGTCTTTTAACACTCCCCTTCAAAAATAGCTTTCTGCCTGTGGGCTCCCCTGTGCGGCTGCGCCCAAGACAGCCTACTCCTCTACACTTTGTACAGCGAAGCTCGTGATCTCACGGGCCCAGAAATGTTTGTTTTCTCTAAGCCAATAACATGTGCTTGGGTTGAAGCCAGCTCTGAAGCAGAGGCACACAGGTCATTAGGAAGCATGCAGTTCAGGACGGTAGAATAGCGAGAGGTGAAAGACATGTGAGAACCCATTTAGACCAGCCCCTTGCATTGACAAAGGGTTCCCCAACCCAGACGGTGAGGGGTTTGCTGCACCCACATGGCTGGGCAAAAGCGGCTCTGGAGGCCACATCTTCTCAGCCCCAGGCTTCCAGGGCTCCTGCCTGGGTCATGCTGCCTCAAGGCCAGAAGGTGAAGCTGACTGAGCAGATGTGAAAGCAGAAGAAACAATGCAGTGACCGTCCTCTGGCAGATGTTAACACTCTCTTTGGGCCAATTTTCCTAGCCATTATCCTTGAGTAAATATCCTCAAAGTGTGTTTTATATTCAGCCAAGTGGTTCTGGAATTAGAAGACCTACTTTGATTACAAAGTAGGAATATTATCTAAGTGAGAAGGAACAACCTCCTGAATGCTCCTTGGAAAACCTAAATATGATAAAAGGCTACAAAATTACACCTTATCATATGTCTTTCCTGTTTGAAAAATCTTACTGTCTGGAAAAAGGTGCTGCTCTAGAGATAGCGGCAAAGATGTCTCATCTTTGAGAAGAGATTGCTGGGCTCAAGAACAGCAAGAGGAGACAGGAGCTCCAGAGCGAGGACAAGGTTTGCTCTGACAGAGTCTAAGTGTCTGGGCCAACTTCTCCTCCTAGATAAGCTCCTGGTTTCATGTTCTTGGATGGCCATGTGCAATTGCCAGCTCTCTTTGGCTGCAGAGGGTATGTCCTGGAGGCTCTGGAGAAACAGGAATGTAAGGCATGGTCGATTTAGGGCCAACATTCGTGACAACGCCAGCGGTTACTATCTGAGCTGCTGCACTAGGTCTGGTGTCCTGACTGTGTGAGACTTTGGTGAGGACTGTTTCGTGAGAATGAAAGCTCGTCTTCTGGGAGATGACACACTGGACCACCTGCAGACAGTGTTTATAAATCCCCCAGCAGGGACTGACTGATCTTACCATGGGACTGTGTAATATAAACACTTCATTATTCTATAGAAGAATATGCACAATACCACCTACGGTTCTCTAAGAACAGGTCTGCAGAGTTACAACATGAAAACCCTGCTCAGAAGGGAGTGGAGCCTCATTCCTTTCAAGCGACGTTCACATTAACTTTGCCTACAGACAAAAATGGCATTTTAACTTGAGAATTATTTGTAACCTCTCTAGACACCATGACATGAAATTAGGGCAGAACTCAGAGCTCTGAACTTCCTAATTTGGGGTTAATCTATTTCAACAGGGCCTCCTGGCATGCAAGTGTGTGTGCGTGTGTCTGAGTGTGTACACACGTCCCTTGAGGTTTACTTATTTGGTAGCATTCATTTAAAAAGGGCACACCCAGGGGAATTTTATGAGGTGACATGCTAGAATGTAGACATTAGAAAAAGAATTAATATATTCCCCATAATAACAAGCAGTGAAATCAAGTACAAGAAAAGAAAAAAGAAAAAGGACAGGAAGTGGGGGAGGGGAGAACGAGGAAGTGCAGCCTTTGATTATCCGAGATAAGCACAGTAAACAGATGCCCTTGTTTCTTGCTCCTGAACACAGCCTGGCAGAGTTTACGTCTCAGGAATCAGTGACTTTTAACCTAATACAATCTATTCAGTGCTCGTTAGGCCTGGAAAAAATCACTAGGCATAGATACAATTTGAAAACAATGCTGACTTCTCGACCAAATAGATGTTTTCTAAACTAAATGAATTTAGGTCAATTTAATGTTAAGTTTTTTCTAGAAGGGGCAGGAAAGTAGGTGACAAACCCCTCAGTTGTGTTCGGGCGCTCCAGGAGAGGTGCCTCTGGCAGTGAGAGGGGGCGGATTCCAGTGGAGTGGAATTACCCGGTATTTGGGTGTAAACAAATCCACATGGCACTGAGATTTATGACCACCGGGCCTGCCTGTGGGAACATGTCCACACTCAAGTAGTACAAATTACGCTCCTGTTGTAGCCCTAACATAACTACTTCTGGTGATTGCACATCTACACACTGAAAATAAACCATGAACGGGCCTCACATCGGGGTGTGCAGGTGGCTGGAGAGCGTGGTGTGGAACAGGAGCTGGAGGAAGGATGGCAGGCGAGCTCACTGGGACGGGGCCGAGGCTGTGCAATCGATCTTTTTCCTGCCTCAAAGTTGTAATAACAGAGAAGAGTAAAAATCAATTTTTAAGAGATGGAAGACTTACCAAAAAACGTAGATTTTGTAGTAAATTTTAGTCTGAGACCAGATTATTCAATATGTAAATAGGCTTATGATTTATGGAATGTGCTTGTAAGAAGATTCAGACCTGGAAATCAGTAAGTGAGTTTCCAAACCTCTGGACTGGTGACCATGATGAGAAGACTGGAAACTGGGCAGGGTATATGTCCATAGACTGGTATTGTGTGAATTCATCTCCTTTAAAGGGTGGAATACAGACAGTCCCTGACTTAAAATGGTTTCACTTAGAATATTTTCAACTTACAATGAGTTTCTTGGGACTTACCCCATCACTTACTAAAGTCATGATGTGACCATCAGAAGAGCTGAGTCAACAGGAAGCCAGAGACAGATCCAAATACTGTGCCCAGCCAAGGGCGAGAGCTGTCCCTGCCATCGCTAGTGAAGGGACTTGCCTGCCAGGACAAGGCAGCTGACCCGCAGAGGCAGATAGAGCTAAGTGAGAGCTGAAAAGAGACCTCGTGGCTTTTCAGTTCCTGGTTCTTGGCACTCCTGAGGCCAGACTCTTCCCTGCAACACAGACAGAGGGAAGGAACCTTTCAGAAATGGATGTCACAGGGCAGGAGAAGTCCTGGTAGGGAGACAGAGTTCTTCTCTCCAGGGTCTCGCCCATGCCCGAAATGTGGTAGAATCAAATGAATGAATGAATGAATGAACTGGGCTGGATACTGTGGTGGACACGGAAAGATTGTTCCACATAATCCGTATTATCAAGTCGAAGAGCAAAGGAGCAGAAAGTCTGGAACGACACAGAAAGTGGGGTGTTCTCTCTGCCCGCCACACACGTGCTTTCTCAGGAAGCCCACCACACCCACACACCTGCGGGCAGACAGCCCCACGCACCCACATTCCGTTTCACGAAGCACCATATGCCCTCCAAGCCTCAGTGAATGCAGGACGAGGCGGAGGCCTGGCACAGAAGTGTTCTCCCCAAGTGGGGCATATCAGATTCTGTTCTCAAGAACTTGAACTGGGAAACACTAAGGTAACTGAGTGCCAAACATGGGGGCTGGAAGCTGAGAGGATGCTGAGAGAGGCCCCAGACGAGTCAGCACAACTTCATGCAATGTCAGTGCCTCGCGTCACAAGTGTGAGCACCCGGCAGACGGGACGTGGCCACCCAGCGCTCCTCACCAGCACGACCTCCACATGCTCAGGGATGTCTCCTGAATAATCCAGGGCAATCACACTAACACCAGTGATGGGATTAAGAATAGGCTAGTGACTCAGTTCGGGCCATGGAAACCTGAGAAGTCAGCTAGAAGACTTCTGAGAAAGGATTTTCGCTGACAAGAGAAACAGAAAGGCCTGTCTTTCTTCTTCCACTACCCGTCTAAATGGCCAGTATCTGCCTACAATGACTGGACCTGCTGGTCATGGCTGGCCTGCAATGGACAAGCCGAGCACCAAATTCACATACGCAGGAAGAGAGAATTGAACGTGGAAGGAATCTGCCTGCTACATGACACAGACAGTGACTGAATGCACGGAGCAAGTGTCACTTGTTACGTGACATGAGTTAACGTGTTTCCTCTACTGTTTGAGTCATTAAGTCTGCATTTTGTTTTACTAGCAGCCCAGAACATCCTAACAAATACAGAAGATGTGCATAGATACATGTATATGTAATATACAGCATATTGTACACGGAGTGCACATGTGTGTTAGTAAATACAAGACAAAGACTTGAAAGGCAAACCTGCCACACCATAGATAGTGGTCAGTAGCTTCCAGCATAACCAACTCTGGCTCCTCATGTAGACACCTCTCCTGTGGTTTCCCTCCTAGCTCACCGGCTCCTGCGCTCAGACTCACTGGCAGGCCCTTCAACTTCCTGTGCTGGAATGCTGGGCAGGAGACCACCTCTGCATGGTTCCTCCACCCTCTGATGTGCTGAAGGAGTGGGATCAGACAAGGAGCTCAATGTGCAAACAGAGAAACTTTTGCTTTTTACTTTATATATTTTCTTTGAATCTTATTTATTACTAGAAAGGTGCATTAGTTTTGCAAGTAAAAATGGAGGAAGAACTAAACAGTCCTGCCCTTTCAAGCATCTTCTGCCAATGATCACACACCTGGATGTCAATGGTCTTGGCCCTTGTCCTTGGCACAAGGCAGTATGACTATCAAAGGATGTGGCAGAGGTACAGAGTCCATGTAGGATCCATGGATATAGGGTTATCTGGCCCTGAACTGTTCCCCTAATCTCTTGAACCTTTAGTTTTTTCATCTCTGAATAGCAATAGTTGTTCAGCCCCTACCAGCAAAAAAGGCATGAGGCAAACAAGGTAACTGTGTAGGAGTGCTTCCAGAAACAAGGAGCCCTCAACTGCACAGAGGTGCCGCCATCACGATCAACTTTGGCTCTTCGAAGCCATCATCGTCTTTGGAACAGGAGATGTTGAGTCAAACAGCCCACCAGTCCAAATCCAAACTTCAAATGCACTGGTCGACTTTCTGTCACGCTCAATGTGGGAGACGATCTGTCACTCCGAGTGGGACAGTAAGCTATGGAGTCTCTGCCTGAGGAAGCACCGCTCCCAGTGCCATAGATGCAGGCCTGCAGGTGCTTTTCCATGCAAAAGCCGGGTTCTTATCAGCCCATCTGGCTCTTGGCCAGGGCAACATTGTCTGCTTTGACAAAGAGTCTAGGATCAGAGCCACAAGATTCCCTCGCATCCAAGTCACTGAACTCCAGTGGAATAAATGTTCTTTTGTGGAAGAAAAGGGTGTCCCTCACTTCTTATGGAACTTCTTAGTGGGGGTTTGAATACTTGTTGATTCACAATAATTAATCCCACTTAAAGAAAAAAGCTAATTATTTTAAAAAACAAAACTCAGATCTACGTTCAACTGCTATGAATGGAATGAGATGAAGCCAGCTGGATTCAAGCAAACACACACTGAGGACTTCCAGGAGCTTGTCCATCTGCCAGGTGGTTCCAAGGACACAGAGGTGAACAAGGTACAGCCCTAAACACAATGCCAGAAACTTGGATTTGAATTAAAGCGACTTGGATAGCACTCAAAATCTTAGTTAGCATTAAATTTTAAACAAGCATTCTGAAGTTTTTGTCCTTAGCCATTTATTTGCAGATCTCTTTTGTGGTGATCATGCTTAGACCATCATGCTTTAAGTGGCCTCTGGGAGAGGGTCAAGCCACCTGATGGCCTTGCCCAGAACAGGAGTTACCTGCAGCCGCACTGAGTCCCCCAGGTTCAGATTAAGTCATTTTCTCTTCTCAAACCTAAGGGGATGTTCTAAAGCTCCTCATTCCTACAGCTGGAATAGGACTTTTTTTTAGTCCATTCAGACTACTAGAACAAAAATAGCACAGACCGGTGGTTTATAAACAGCAGAAATTTGTTTCTCACAGCTCTGGAGGCTGGAAGCCCGAGATCCAGGGGCTGACAGACGCGGGGTCTGGTGATGGCGGGAGGGGCAAGGGTCTCTCCAGCCTCTTTTAGAAGGGCGCTAATGCATTCCTGGGCTCCACCCCCCCTCACCCCCTAAAGGCCCACCTCCTAATGCTATCACCCTGGGAGTGAGCATCTGAACATACGAATTTTGAGGAGACACATTGAGACCATAGCAATTACTGAATGATTATCCTCCAGATTTCTTCATTCATTCATTTCTTCATCAAAGCTGATCCCAGCTTGCTTCTCTGCACCAGGGGCAGGAGGCTCTGAGCATGTGAGGATGGGGGAGACCTGCACCTGCCCCTTCAGAGGTCACTGACAGGTGGCAAAAGGAAGTAAACAAGCAATTGCCACTGCAGAGGGCAGCGTTGGAACAGAGGGCCCTGGTGAGGCTGGTGAGGAAGCCTTTCCATTTTAGTTGAGCCCAGAAGAATAAATACAGTTGTCCCTCAGTATCCGTGGGGTGTTGGTTCCAGGGCCTAACCCCACCCCCCATACAAAACTCCGCAGATGCTCAAGTCCCTGATATAAACTGGCTTAGTATTTGCATGCAACCTACGCACATCCTCCCATATACTTTAAATCATCTCTGGATTATGTACCATACCTGATACAATTTAAATGCTACGTATTATACTATTATACTATATTGTTTAGGGAGTAGCGACAAGAACGAAAAGTCTGCACATGTTCAGTTCAGATGCAATTTTTTCCCGATATTTTCCATCTGCTGTTGGTTGAATGCACTCTGGGACCGTGGCACCGAGGGCCGGCTGCACCTGTGCTCACCTCTGCAATCTTCCAGGCCGGCCTGTGTCCAGCCTGACCACAGGAGTGTGGCCCTGCTCCCATTCTCAGGTGTGCTGACCTCACTGCATCCCCACAGTGGCCCACTCACCATCCTACAGAGCCTGCGTCCTCCACCCGGCTCACCCCCCTTGCCTCCTGAGGCAGGACTTCCAGCTGTCTTGCCACGCTGGGGGACTCTAACGACTGCGGAGATGGTGGGTAGAGGTCAGGGCTTCCTTCCTGCTCACCCCAGCCCTCTCCTAGGTACATTAGGGTCAAGGGCATTTGTTGGACCATGGTGTTAGCAGTGCCTCAGTTTCTACTCTTCCCACGTCACTGTCTCCTGCTCAGATCCAGCAGGCTGCTCCGTTGGGTCCTGACAGCTCAGGGAGATGCTTCCTCCTCCTCCTTTCCTTAGCGATGTTTTCTTCTGCTCACCTCTTCTATCAAAGTTCTGGGGACTGGGGCCTGAGACTTGGGTGTGGGGCCGGGGTGGCTCCACTGCCTGTCTCTGCTCTCTACCTCAAATCTCCTGCCCTGGAGTAAGGGACCTAATGACACTGGGGTCCATCCTGACCGCTGGAGAAGACCTCTGTGTTTGGGACTGACAGGGTGCTCTGGTCTGCCTTCCTGCTGCAGAAACTGGTACGAGGCTGCAAAGACCCTGGAGATCAGGCCTCTGGGTCCAGGCTGACCCCAGAAAGTGCACTCACGCCCCAGCACTCATGCCACTGTCTCCTCGGAGCCCACGCTGACCACGTCTGTCCCAGACACTGTCCTTGCTCCTTGTTGCTCTGGGTGTGAACCTTCTTCCCCGCAGGCTGTTGGCTTCCTGAGGATGGGAGCCCCACGCCTACTGCAACTCCGCCACACTCAGCCCATGCAGAACCTGCAGGTGCTGGGAAGGAAGTGCTGGCGGTGGGACCCCGGGCCATCCTCTGGCACTCCCTGTACTATGCAGCCTTGTGTGGTGACCAAGCACAGCTGAAATATGTCCACCAAGGCAGGGACTTCCTGACTTGTTTTACTACAACCTCAGTAAGAAATAGGCCTCCATCACCGCCCACCACGCACGCCTGTAACTGAAACAGGAGCGTCTGGACAGAACCTCATGCTGTGTGACGTGGGCTTCTGTTCTTCTGGATCACATTCTAGTCTGCTCTGATCTTTCAATCCCAATCTATCCAGGCTCAGTCTGTTCTGTTGTATATTTTAAATGCTGGAAGTATGTCTGCTGCATCGATGTTCCAGCCCACGAATGACTGCAGAGCCTGCTCTCAGGTTTCTGACATCTTGGTGCTCCATGTGAGAACCCTGGGCTGCAAACAAGAACAAGACAGTCCCGGTGCCCAGGAAGTTCACCCAGGGGGCTGGAGCAATCATTAAAAACAATAACATATTTTCCCATCAGCATTTCTAAAATCAGTATGGGTTATGCAAATGATGTTCCTTTTTTCCCCTGGAAAATCTGTTACTGGATCAATGTTGCGCATTACACTGAAGTGTGTCTCAGAAGTGAGGAAGCGCAGCGGGGTGCCGGGCTTTAGGGATGGCGGTTGGTCATCACATAACGGGCCATGCCTGGCACCCCACGTGGGCTACCTCAGCTAATCTCAGGATAAGCAGCTCCTGCCTCCCAGATAGCTAGGGAGCGACTCCTGCTCCTCGACTGTTCACCAGAATCTTAAAGGACAACATCAATCCAACTCCTCCCAAGCTGTCACAACAAAAGATCTCGATGCCAACATTACTCCACCAGGCCAGGGGTGGGCAAGCTTTTTCGGGAAATGCCCAAATAGTGAATATTTAGGCTTTGCAGGCCATGCAGAATTCTGCCCTTGTGGCATGAATACATAAAGAACGGGCATGGCTATAGTTCCCATAAAACTTTGTTTATGGACACTGAAGTTTGAATTTCATGTTATGTTCACATGTCACAAAATATTATTCTTTTTCAATTTTTTTTTGCCAGTATTTAAGAATGTAAAAACCATTCAAAAACAGTCCGGGAGCTGCATTTGGCTCCAAGGACTGTAGCCTACTGACCTCTGCTCCAAGCCAATAGGACCTTTCAGGATGGAAAATATTTCGTCTCCACCAGGAGCTTAGGTTCCATTAAACCCTGGAACACAAACAAACCCAAGAAGCCATCCGGGCAGTTTTCTCTTGATGTATATACCACAGAAGGGTCATATGGAGAATATAAAGAGTTGTTTCTTCAGAGGTTTTTGCCTGGAGCAAAAAAATCTTAAAACTACCATAGCTTTCTGAAAGAGGGAGAAGTTATAAATGAAAGGGCTGGCAGGAATGTTCCTCCACTAGTGCTTGTGGGCACAACTCCTTTCAGAATAAAAGAAATAAATCCACCTTTAAAAGCCATCAGGCAGGCTGAGCCCATCATGTGGATTTTTCTATGGCATGTCTTTCCAGGAAAAACTATCACCTTGTTTCACAATGTATTAATCTGGTCTTAGCTGTGATGGAAAATGTTCATAATCCAATGGGCAGCAGGCTCAATGAAGTGTTTCATTAGCCAGATAGGTCCTGATTACTCTCCCATGCCCAGTGGGCAGCTGCAAGGCCAGACACGTCACTGTGTGGCCAGGGTTCCAGAAGCCAGTGCTCTCCCCAGGGGCACATCTTGATTGTGTTTCCACCCTTGTGCTGGGACCCACAGCTGCGCCATTTCATGAGGAGGTAAAGAGTGCCAGATACAGCCGAAGAAGGGTCTCCCCTCCGACTTTTTCTTTTTTATTTATAACATCCATACATGGTCATTTTAGAAGTCATTTCAGAGTACGCAATTTAAATAAACAGAAGACCTGGCTTACCTGTTGCTCAACCAATTCTATTCTCCTCCTAAAAAATTACTGTTAGCAGGTTGGTGCATCCTGTGTAGATGTGAACACACACACAACATTGCGTACATGTTTGTGCCACTTTAGTGCATTGTCGACCTGTTTTTTAGCACTTTGCTGTTTTGACCTAATAAGGTTCTCCATCTGCGTCAGTGTGTGGGAAACCACCTTATGCTTATTTCACAGTCTCATGGTCACCTACACGGGCGTCTCCTTTACATCGTGCCAGTTGAGCACGGTGTTCTCGCCTTTGGAAAGTCTTTTCTCCAGAAGTGGTGAACTAGTTCATTGGTTTTTAATTGCTTGTTTGGTTGCGATCCTCACCTTCCATCTCTGCCACACCTGTAGACACATCGGTGTTCTTCTGCAGAGCATTTTTTGATTTTAATCCTTCTGAAATGCATATTAAAATAAGCCAAACTAGTCACACGGTGCCTCTGATATTATCAAGGGAAACTTGACTTGAGGGTTTTCCTTCAAAGTCAAAAATGTTTAAACGTGTCTGCATGAATGTAGCCCAGGGGATGCTCTTTACTAATCAGACTCTGCAGAAAAAAAGCAGGCCAGGAAGAAAGGAGGAAAAGTAAGTGTGGTAACATAGGTGGAAATAGGGAAGTATGTAACAATGAAAAATTTATTGAGGCACAATTTATATACCATAGAGTTCATTCCTTTTAAAAGTTTCCTCTTGCCCTAGTTTGCAGTGAATTTATAGTTGTGCAACATCTCCACAATCTAATTTTAGAACATTTTTATCCCAGCAACCACCAATCCACTTTCTGTCTCTACAGATTTGCCTTTTCTGGAAATTTTGTAAAATAGGGGTATACAATATATGGTCTTTTGGAACTGGCTTCTTTCACTTAGCATAATATGTTTATGGCTTACCCATGCTGTAGCACGTATCAGCACTTCATTCCTTCTTATGGCCAAATACTTTTCTGCTGTATAGATATAGCACAATTTGATGACCCATTTGCTGGCTGATGAACATCTGGTCTGCTTCCACTTTTTTGGCTATGATAAATAGCGCCACTGTGAACATTTGTATCACGAGTCTTTGGGTGGACTTGTGTTCCATGTGTTTTCATTTCTCTTGTGTAGACAGATACCAAAGACTGGCATTGCTGGGTCGTTTGGTAAATCTACATGTAACATTTTAAGAAACTGCCAAACTGTTTTCTAAATTGGCTGCACCATTTAAAGTATGTAGCTTTGCTACTTGCTTTAAAAAAAACAACAAAATTTTATTGAGGTATGACTGATATACACAAAGCTGTAAATATTCAATGTGTACAACTTGATGAGTTGAAGATAAGTATACTCCCATGAAACTACCACTACAATAAGGCCATAAACATATCCACACCTGTAAAAGTTTCCCCTTGCCTTATTTATTTACGTATTTATTTATATTTATTTATTTTGATAAGAACACGTAACATAATGTCTACCCTCTTAGCGAAGTTTTAAGTGTACAGTACAGTATTTTTAACCACAGGCATTATGCTGTACAGTAGGTCTCTAGGAATTATTCACTCTGCGTAACTGAAACTGTATCCTTTGACCAACACTTCCCCGTTCCCCCCAGTCCCCAGCCCCTGGTAACCACCACTCCACTCTCTGCTAGGAGTTATACCTGAAATGGTAAAACTCCTAAAAGAAAACACAAGAAAAAGCTTCCTGACATTGGTCTTGGCCATGATTTCTTGGATATGAGACCAAAAGCACAGGCAACAAAAGCAAAACTCGTTAAATACGATTGCATTAAACTAAAAACCTTCTGCACAACAAAGAAAACAATCAACAGAATTAAAGGGCAACCTACGGAATAGGAGAAAAATATCTGCAAACTATATATCTGATAGAAGATCAATATTCAAAACATATGAGAAACTCTTACAACTCAATAGCAATAATAATAATAATAATAATTAATAATAATACAATTAAAAAGTGGACAGAGGACCTGAATAGGCATTTCTTCAAGGTATAGAAATGGCCAACAGGTATATGAGAAATGCTCAACAGCACGAATCATCAAGGAAATGCAAATCAAAACCACAATAGAATGGCTATTACCAAAAAAAAAGAGGCGGTGTTGGTGAGGGGTGGAGAAATTGGAGCCCCTGCACACTGTTGGCAAGAATCTAAAATGGTGAAGCCATTGTGGAAAACAGTGTAGAGGTTCCTCAAAAAAATAAAAAATATTACTACCATGTGCTCCAACAATCCCTCTTCTGCATATATATCAAGGAGTTGAAATCAGTATGTCAAAGCGATGTCCACAGTCTCATGTTCTTTGCAGCTTTATACATAATAGCCAGGACATGTAAGGAACCTGATGCCCATCCGTGGACAAATGGATAAGGAAAATGTGCTGTTTACATACAATGGAATATTATTCAGCCTTAAAAAAATGAAGAAATCCTGACATTTGTGACAAGGTAGCTGAACTTGGAAGACATTATGCTAAGTGAAATAAGCCAGACACAAAAGAACAAATACTACAGGGTCCCACTTACATGAGGAAGCTACTTGCTTTTATGAAAGACCTTGGGATTATTCGCTAACCTAAGAGCAACTCAAAATTGATAATTGCATCTTGGCGCATTCTGAGAAAAAGGCATTTACTTGGAGGTTGTGTAAGTAACCAATTTTGTTTCAATGGTTTACAGTGATTTTTAATGTCTGGGGGTTTCCATTTACCTCAGATCCGAAACAATTATATTCAGGAGACTTCACCCTATTCTGACTATTTCCTTCACAACCATTGTGCCTGGGGGGTTGAAGTATCCTGTCCCTGTGTGTGCAAAAGACAGAGATCAAAGCAGGGACAAAGAAATCGTGATGCAAATTTGTTACAAAAATAAATGCTTTAATAGTCTGACAATGCTTGTGACCTTTTATTTTCTAAAACATCTGCCCCAGGATTAGCCATGCTGTCTTCCAGTCATAATTAACGTGTGTGTGTGTGTGTGTGTGTGTGTGTGTGTGTGTGTGTGTGTGTGTGTGTGTGTGTATGCATACGTCTCACTCAGGACGTGCACTTGTGATTTTATGTTTCTAGTAGGGCTCTCTCTCACAGCATGCCTTTGTCTTTCTCAGAAGTGTGCTAAGAACGTGATGGTAATGGCTAGGTCTGAAGAGTTACTTGGGAAGTGATTTGACCTAGTGAACTGAGCAAAATCTAAATTAAAAAAAGACTTCAACTTCCGAATATACAGTAAGCCAAGGAGACCCCTTGAGAAGTTATCTAAATGATCCACCTGCGCTCTGTGCACTTGAATCACCTCAGATGGATCAAAACCCAACTTAAGTGTACAAGGTCATGTACACTTAAGGGAAGAGATTCAATAGATTTTTCTGGCCATCAGCACCTAAGCCTGGTCGCCTTCAGTTTCAGTATGTTTTTTAATGTGGCTAATGTGAGCCCCTCACCGGGAGGCTGAGTTCAGTCTACCTTTGCAGATGCTCATGTTCTGGGAACTGATGGGAGCCCAGGGTCCTTGGGGCACAGAGAGGGGATGAGAGAGAGTGACCCCAAGGCCACAGGAAGGATTTTATACTTTATCCTAAGGTAAATGGCTTGGCATGATTATATTTTCTAAAATCATGAATTGGCTAAAATCTGGAAAGTAGAAAACAAGGGACATGAAAGAACATTCCAGATGAGTGGTGATGATGGGTTGTCAGGTGGTGACACCCGAGAGAGGAGCGACTGAGGGATGTAAGACATGTGTCTGAAGCTGGACGTGTAGAACTTGGGGACCTACTGGCCTGAAGGCTGAGCAAGAGTGGGGCTGGAAAGGACCTGAAGTTTCAAGCACGAGCGACTCAGAGGATGGTGGGGCCACCTTCTGAGAGGGACAATGTCATGGGAAGTGCAGGTCTGGGGGAAAGATCACAAACTCAGTTTAAGACATGTTCTAGCTGAGGTGTCAGTGAGATCTCCAAGTGGAGATATTGGATGCATTTGGAGATCAAGATATAAAGATATAAATCTGGAGAAATTGGAGAGTTGATAATAAGTGAAGTGATCAAAGTTTCAGAGATTGCAAGTAGGGAAAGAAAATTGTAGGCAAATCCCTCAAAATCCCTCATAAGCTTTAACCCATGAGGGTCAAGGGAAGGAAAGGAAAGGAGACATGACCACAGCAGAGAGAGAGAGAGAGAGAGAGAGACGGACACAGAGACAGAGAGAGAGACAGAGACAGAGAGAGAGACACAGAGACAGAGAGAGAGACAGAGACAGAGACAGAGACAGAGAGAGACAGACACAGAGACAGAGAGAGAGACAGACACAGACAGAGAGACAGAGACAGAAACAGAGAGAGACAGAGAGAGACAGAGAGAGAGACTGAGACAGAGAGAGAGACAGACACAGAGAGAGACAGAGACAGAGACAGAGAGAGACAGAGACAGAGAGAGAGACAGAGAGTGACAGAGAGAGAGACAGAGATACAGAGAGAGAGAGACAGAGACAGAGACAGAGAGAGACAGAGACAGAGAGAGAGAGAGACAGAGAGAGAGAGAGAGAGACACGGACAGAGACAGAGACAGAGACAGAGACAGAGAGACAGAGAGTGACAGAGAGACAGAGAGAGAGACGGACACAGACAGAGAGAGAGACAGAGAGAGACAGAGACAGAGAGAGACAGAGACAGAGAGAGACTGAGACACAGAGACAGAGAGAGAGAGAGACAGACACAGAGACAGAGAGAGAGACAGAGACAGAGAGAGAGACACAGAGACAGAGAGAGAGACAGAGACAGAGAGACAGACACAGAGAGACAGAGACAGAGACAGAGAGAGACAGAGAGAGACACAGAGACAGACACAGAGACAGAGAGAGACAGAGAAGGAGTGAGAGGTAAAGACTGTTTCCAGAAGAGAATATTAACCAGCTTGAGAGAAACGAGGTCACATAAAGCTGAGCTCCCAGGGTGACCGGCTGTAGAGATGTGGCACCCGTGCCCTTGCTGAGAAGAGCCTTAGCGAGGGGCTGGGCCCCAAACCAACAGCAGCGAATCCAGGACTGAACTGTCACTTGACAGGACGGGGGACCCGCGCGCTCCTAGCAGCAGAGCCAGGTTTCCTTTGGGCAAAGCAGTGGAGAGGGCTCCAGTCAGAGTCTGAAGGTAAAACCCCACCCTGCCCCACCCCGCTGTCCTCAGGCCTGCAGGCTGCGCGGGCCAGTGTGGCTGGCAGGTCAGCCTCCCTCCGTGTGCTCGGGGCCAGGGCCGGGAGGTGCTGGGCAGCTGGGCTGCGGGCCGCCTCCCACCCTCATGTGGCCAAATCCTGCAGTCCTGCCACCCTCATGAAAAGTCTCTGAACACTCTCTCTCTCTATTTTTGTTTAAAATCCTACTTCTACCCCATTATTTAGGAGCAAGGCTGTAGGCTTCCCTCCAGCGGCCATCGCTGCGTGACACCGGGGTCTGTTCCTCTTTGAGCGTCTTTGGCCGCCTCTGGTCCACCTTTCAGGAAGCCTTTTCTGACTCAGAGCACCGTGAAGTGGCCTCACCCCAAGATCCAAACCACGCAAGGCGTTCATCACAGGGCGCGGCGCAGGGAAGGAGCAAGTCTGCGGTGCTTTCCCTCCTTTCGCTCCCATCCCTGCCTCCTCCCCTTGTCCCCCCCGGGCTCCTGCTCCTACAACTCCTGCAGGAGTCAGGACAGCGACATTTCCGCTGGCCAGACTGGCCAGACCGCTTCGCGTGCTCTCCAGCTCAGCGAGCAGAGCAGGGGAGTTCCCTGAGGACACGGCAAGGTTGTCTTCCAGAGGGATGCATAGACATAACCCGGGTGTATCCGTCCTCCCTGGAGCAACATCTGCTGCCTCGAGCAGGGAGAAGAGATGGTTTAGTGTCTCCTGCATCTGTTTCTCTGGAGAGCTCCCCAGCATTGACAGTCATTTTCCTAATGCTTCCTTCCCTTCGGTTCCTCCCTCCAGTAACCACCTGTCCTGGCTTAGAAACTTAAGACATAGTTCCTTAAATGTTTGGTGCCCCTCATCTGCTGGAGGAGACGCGCCCGAATGCACCCCTGCTCTCGGTCCTCCTGTCCTCTTGGTCTCCCCAGGACTGGCAGGGAGTATTGAAAGGTCCTTACTCTTGGAATAGAATGATTTCAAAAGGGAATTACACTGTAGGTTGGAACGTCGTATATTTCTAGTGAATTTGGACTTTTCTTCACATCTCACCAGATACCTGCCCTTCACAAAGAGGGTATTATCCCTGTTGCCCCGTCACCTCACCCAGCTATCCTAGTCTCAGCTTTGCGCCATCTCCCCAAGCAACTCCTCCTGCATGTCCTCATCTGAATCATCACACCCCTTCCTGAGCGCTGGGGGAGATCATCTCTCCTCCCAGAGACACATGTCCCTCCCTGAACCCTTTCCCTGCCCGCTCCCTTCAATGCCCACATCTGACATGCGCAGTGCTGACCAGTCCCAGGCTTCTGCCATGTGGGAAACTGAACCTCTAGGTTCAACCCACCCTCACACCCCAGTGAGGGGCACCAGGCTCAGTCCATTGAAAAGGAGGGATCCTTTCCAACGTCGCCTGTGTATGTGTCAGCTCTGCTGAAACCTAAACTGGGTTAACACTAAAACATTAACATTAAAGATGTTATATGTGTAGCCATGTGGGAAGCTCAGCTTTAAAAGGAACCATGTCTTTCAAGTCCAGACATAGTGTTTTTGAGTCATTCTGGTCCAAACCCATAAGAAAGGATTAATCTCTCCATTAGGAAGGCAGCTGCTCTGCCCATGGGGTCCGTGGGTCCTTGTGTCGTGCAGAGGCCCAGGCAAAGGTTTTGCTGCTTCGCCCAGCACTTGCTGGGGTCATGAAGGTACAGCACCGGGTCAGATGGTTTTAGGCTGCTGCTTCTTTTCACCCGGAGATGCTGGTCTGGAGACAAGGGTGCACTCATCCTGGACTCCTCAGCCTGGATGACAGTCCTGCCTTGGGCTGGTGCAGGGACCAATCGGTGTCAGGTGCAGGGCGGGGCCGGGGAGGAAGGCACCCGGAGTGGATGTGGCCTCTGCAGCAACAGGACGAGGGAGTCAGAGAAGGGGCAGACAGCCCCAGGAGGCCATAGCCTGAGGTGAGGAAAGCGTGCTGCACCTGCTGCCGATTGCAGAGTGACACAGGGGAGCGAGGCACCCAAGTCAGAGTCTTCCCACACGTGACGGAAGAGTCTGTGACTCTGGTGGCCCACCATCCAAATGGTTTATGGACGTAACACCAACTCTCACTCGTGAAGGAATCCGATCAACGTGCTCAGCCTCATTGACACAGCAGTCTGTGAACCCTGGTCATTGTTAGACTGCTCAGCTGGCACTCGTTACTGAGATTCTTAATCTTCTGCAGGCCAGGAATCCTTTGAGAATATAAGGTTAGGTTAGGGAAACTCTCTCCAGAAAAATTTACGTCCAGGCACACATTTTTACCAACAGTTCTGGGTGATTTCACAGATTGTGAAGCCCTACAAACAACTCTATCTTAGAAGGGTGCTGCACGGTCTTTTTACAAAAGAGTCCACTTCCGGGAAACGTAATACACTCTTATGTTAATTGCAAAGCAGACCGAATATTGTAGCTAAAACAAACAAGAAAAAAGAGCTAATTAGTGAGACAAAGCTTTCCTAATCACAAGAGCCCGTCCCGGCTTTTGAAAATGACTGTTCTACAGAAGCACGGAGCAGCCAGTGGGGCACAGGCAACCCTGAACAGCTGGGGAGTTAGTGTTATGTAGTTGCGTCACACAGCACTAACAGGTTATGTCATTCTTGATGTGTGACCAGGTTTGATCCTTTAACAGCCTGTAGGAACCGTACCAGACACATTTAAAGTTAAGTGACTTGCCGTGCCCACACAGCTAGTAAAGGGACCTCAACCTGCATCTTCTGACTTCCCATCCTATGTTGTCCACTCTGTTTCCTCCTTGTACACATTATCTCATGTCTTTTAAAGTTTACTGCACACAAAAGGTAAAAATAACTTCACTATAGCTAGATCATTCTGTCTCTGGAAAGAGACCTAGCCAGATAAGAAATTTTGAGTGGACCAATTGTCAATAAAATAAAAATCTACCAGCTGTTTCCAAAAGAGCATTTTGAATAATTTTGCCATTTTCTTTTTTTTACCTTTTATTATTATTTTTCTTTAGTTTTATAGCAGTTTTAGTTTTATAGGGAAATTGAGCAGAAAGTACAGAGTTCCCATGGCCCTCGCCCCGCAGCTCCTCCTGTTACTGACACGTCACACTATGTGGTACGTTTGCTGTAAGTAGGAATCAATGCCACTATATCATTATTAACCTATTTTTACACTAGGATTCCCTCTTTGTATTGTACAGTTCTGTGGGTTTTGCCAAATGCATAATGTCATGTGTCAACCATTATAGTATCACACAGAGCAGTTTCACTGCCCTAAAAATCCTCCGTGCTCCACCTGTTTGTCCTTCCCTCCTCCCCTGAAACCCTGGAAACCGCTGATTTTTTTTCATTAAGTTAAACATTTATTATTTCTCTGTGTTGGAAACATTCAAAATTCTCTCTTCTAGCTAATTGAAACTGCACAATAAATTGTTGTTGATTCTAGTCACCGACAGCGTCACAGAACCCCAGACATCGTTCCTCCTTTCTAGCTGTGCTTTCGCGTCTGTGGACCAGCCTCTCTCCCCTCCCCCCACCTTCCCGGCCTCTGACACCCGCATTCCACTGTCGACTTTCATGCGGTCAGCTTTCCTACCCCCACAGACCAGTGAGGACGTGCGGTGCTTCTCTTTCTGTGCCTGGCCTACTTCACTTAACCCGTGTCCTCCAAGCTCATCCACATTGCTGCGAGTGACAGGATTTCATTCTTTTTTATAATTTTGCCATTTTCTACAAACAAAATAAACCTTTCCCTTTCTAAGAAAGGTTGACTATAGAGACTTGTAATACTTAATTATAACAATTATGCAATGATCAATTATTAACATTAAGAGAATTATAAATGAGTAGGAAATACTCTTTTCCCTACACTTTGGAACTTGATACGTCTCTGCTGGGGACAGTTGGGCTGCCAACCCTCCCCAACCCAAGGAGGTGGCACTGCAGAGAGCGGGGGCCATGTCCAGGCCTGGGGAGGAAGCAAGCGAGGCGCCAGGAGAACAGCCAATGTGGCCCTAAGCACCCTCCTCAGCTGGGATTATTTACCCCACAATCCTGCTATCACCAACCTGACTACGTGCTCTTCTAAACACCTGAGTCCCTGACCTTGTAAATGAAGCCATGAAACAATAACAGGGCGAAAAACCAAGAGCACATCTCTCTGCCGTGGAGCTGGGTTCTAATGGATGGAGAGCTCGTTCAGCTGCCCAGCAGGGTGGCTCTTGCTGTGTTTGCATCTCTTTCCGCAGATGAACAGAGAAAAGAAAACTAAGCAACCCCCTCCTGCCCTTTCATCACCCAAATAAATAGCATAATGAAAGGGTTTTGCTTTATTTTGAGAATTTGGAGGGTGCAGCTTTTTCCTTTATAAATTCAGACCCAAACAGCTGCTTCCCTTCCCAAGCCCACAGCCACTAAAATTCCCTCATCTCGAATTGCGCTGTGCACGACAGTGCAAACAGTGCTGCAGAGGACACATGGGAAGTCCTACACACAGCCCCCTGCTAGTAAACAGAACTTTGTGCCAAATAAGTAGCTACTGCAGTTATTGCACTGTATGAGCTAGACACAGACTAAGCTGCTGTAACAAAGATCCCTCAAATAACATAGAGTTTCTTTCTCTCTTAGTGCTGTTTTGAATGTGTCTCCCAAAGTTCATGTGTTGGAAACTTGATCCCTAATGTGGTGGTGCTAAGAGGTGGGACCTAATGGAAGGTGTTTGGGTTGTGGGGGCTCTGCCCTCATGAAAGAGTTAATGCCATTATTGCAGGAGTGGGTTCATTATCACGGGAGTGGTTCCTTATAAAAGGATGAGTTCAACCCTTTTGTCTGTCTCTCACCCTCTCTTGCTCTTCTGCCACAGGATGAAGCAGCAAGAAGGCCCTTGCAAGATGCTGGCCCCTTGATCTTAGACTTCTCAGCCTCAAGAACTGTGAGTCAAATAAATTTCTGTTTATTATAAGTTGCCCAGTCTGTGGTATTCTGTGAAAGCAGCAAAAAACAGACTAAGACACTTAGTTAACAACCCGGTGATGAGTGCCCCAAGGTGGGAGACTCCCCATACACCTTACAAGTTTGCTTCAGTCATCACCATTTTCCAACTAACAAGAAAGGAACAGGAAAGAGACATCTAATGTGACATCATTTCTACTCACTTCTGCTTGGATGAAACTTAACCACTTGGCCACAGCTAGCTGCAAAGTAGACAAAAAAATGTAGTCTGCAGATGGGTTGCCATGTGCCCAGCAGCCAAACTGAATGGTTCCAGAAAGAATGGGAGAATGGATGCTGGGGACAGTTAGCCATGGCTGTCACATGAGCAGGCCCAGATCTTCACATCATGAGGCCATACTCATGGCGTCATTTGAGGCATCAGCCAGATGTGCTAGTTAACTTCACTCTGTCCTTTGTTGACAGGTTGCCCTGTTGTCTCATGTCTATTCCTACTGCCTAAGTAAACCCTGCTGCCACTCTGGCTTCCCTGAGACCCATTGGTAAGCTCACAATTAATTCATATTTCAAGCAGTTGAACTTGTGCACTGCCCATGCAAACAGTTTTCAGGTAATGAACTTCTGCCCACAGTATCAACTGTAATTCTTTGAGGCACCTCTATACTCACCAGCTACTGGTGCCTGACTCTGCCCTGCTTGCCCCAGACCACCTGAGTGAGCCATCACGTCCCATCCCTGTGACCTGAATTGTGCACTCCAGCTCTCCTGATGACACAGGTGAGAGGGAAGACATGATCCACAGGCACCATTACCTCTGTTAGGTGCTCTCAAAACACCTTCCCTTTCAGCAGGCACATACCCGCCAGAACTGCTGCCATTAGGTGTGCAATCAAAGAGAAATGTGCAGAGCTCCAAGACATGTGTGGACTTGTTCAATTGATCTGCATTACTTTATTGATCCTATAAAGATTTGATTTTTAAATTTTTCATTGATAAAAGCACTAGGCAACCAAGAGGCAAAATTAATTTTGCAACATTTCACTGATATGGAGCCTGAACCAGGGCTACTATTCACAATATTCACTTTTAATCTTAGAATCCTACTTCTAGGAATCCACCCTAGAGAAATAATCTTATGTAAACTGTGCTTGGAGCAGTTTATCTCAGCATTGCGTATTGTAGCAAAACGCTGGAAACTACCTAACTGTTCAACAAAAGGAAAAGCACTGAGAACATCGCTTCCCAGACTCTAATCATTCAGTTTTCCTATGCTCGTACCCTCAACTTGTACTTCTATTTATTTTACCCTTTCAATAAAGTCTACTTCAGCCAGTTGCTCCTTTTTATACTTAGCCTCATTCTAAGCAATAATACCTATAACAAAACAGGCGTAAGTAGTGTTTAGACATTTTCTCTGACATACATTAAAATAAATACATATCTATTAGAATAAAGGTATTTATCTTCATGCTAGCTAAAATAATCTTGCTTGCCAACAGTGATGCATGTACCCTAGGTTTGATAACTTAAGGAAAAGAATGGCATATCACACAGTTAAGTAATATTCAGCTGTTGAAGTTAGGGAGTTTTTTGGCATGGGAAAATGTTTGTTATGATGTAAAGTGGAGTTAAAAAAATCAAAATACAGCATGAACTAAACTT
Organism: Cynocephalus volans; assembly: GCF_027409185.1. Taxonomy (NCBI): domain Eukaryota; kingdom Metazoa; phylum Chordata; class Mammalia; order Dermoptera; family Cynocephalidae; genus Cynocephalus; species Cynocephalus volans. The sequence goes on from NC_084464.1 coordinate 4,590,522, forward strand.
TATAAAAATAGTCATATGGAAATACACAAAAATAAAAACTCATCTCAAGGTAGCAAGATTAGTTACTTGCTATTTTCTTCTTTATGCTTTTTTTTTTTTTTTTTTTTGCATTTTGTAACAGTGAATAAGCATTACCTTTAAACTGGAGGCAGAAAAGCTTTATTTGTAAGCCCTTCATTGAACCTCTATCTGACGCGGCTGTGAGCCGGGCATTGCCACAGGCTCCGGGCACAGAGCGGTACGCGGTGCTGGAAGCCCCGGGCAGATGAACATCTCGTCTTTGTTCACGCTCCTCCTCTCCCACGCTGGCTCAGTGGGTCGGATGGTTTCCCAGTGACCGAAGTGGGGAGAATCTGAATAAGCCCCTCTGAGGACAAACAGATGTCCATTAAGACGCGGTGACTTTGATTGGATCCTCAATAGCGGAGACCTCCCGCAGACACCTTAGAAGCAGCCCTTGAGGCATTTTCACAGGGCTCTCCATTTTTACAGATGGGACCCTGCCTGGCCTGCGAGACCCACAGGAATCAGAAACAGATGAGGAGCCGTGCCCGTTCTCATACATGGGAACCACTGACCCACGCAAATCTCACAGCGTCCTCTGAGGAGGAAGGGTCAGGCAGCTCTGATGACAGATCAGCTCAACAACTCCATAGATGACGATGTATGTGATTATTTATGAAAATGTGAGTAATATTAACATAATAATAATAATGACAAAAAAGCACAGTGCTAGCAAGTGTAAGCAAAGGGAGCCAAGTCTGTGTTTGGAGAGAAGCACTGGCCACCATGACTGACTAGCCTCGGGGTGAGCCCTGGGAATTAAAAACTAAAGGACAGTGACCCCCACTCAAGCAGGGAGGCAGTCAGTCATGTGGTCTCCTGGGGTTCTCAGCTAACACGGATGTGGACATTCAGGCTATAAAGAGAAATTCCTTTTGTATGATCAGCTTTTCTTGAGTGATAAATTTTTCTCATTCCCCTGTAGGCCTCTTCTTTCAGTTCTTCTCTTTTTCAAGAGTCAAAATTACAAGTTTCCTATCCTAATAGTAAGTAGCTGGAGAGATCAATATAAATAAATGATCTTTGTAAGGAAAAAATGCAAGAAATTTAATAAGGGATGATTTCAATTTAATTGATTGTTTCAAGTCAGTAACAATCAGAGTCCGATAACCTTTGCAGAGATCTTAACGGAAGACAATGGTATTTGTCGCGGTTATCATTTTAAAATAGGGTCAGGAAGTTCGAGTGTCAAAGAAGTTACCTAGATCTGAGCTAGAGTCCAAAGCCTGCCTTTGGTTGCAGATGAGGGATCCTAAAGGAGGAATCAACAAAAGGGAGAAGCCGCAGGAGCTCGTGCCCGCTACTGAACCAGGCCGGGACTCCCCCATCCCAAGACACACACGTACACACCTAAACACTGAAAACTCAAACAAGATCCTCTTAAGTTACCCTCAGTCCCCATACCAGGGCTTCCAGGTGCCAGGAGCTCTGTGACAGGGTGGGGTGACCCTTATAGGTGGCAGAGATTAGCTCTGGGAAGGTGAAAATCTGGGCACTTCCTGATACAAAGGAGGAGGAGGGGCACTGTCTTTTCCTTGGATTCTGTCATAATGCTGGCCTTTAACTCAGCTACCTCAACAGGCAGAGTGGGACTCAACCTGCCCGCCAGGACTCTGGCCCTGGAAAGGAGACATCCCACGCCAGCCCTCTCCTGTCTCACTCTGTTCTCGTCTGTGTGCACTGGACATCTCCATCAGATCTTAACCCCAATCTTTGACCTGGGTCCAAGGACATAGTAGGTGGCAGAGTGTGAAAGAGAGACAGCGCTAACCTCAGCACAGCTCCAAGGGAAAGCCTGCATGTGGCCCAGAAACATCTGGTCGCCTGTGACCGCAAGGACACTCCCACATTGTAATTATGTCAGGAGCGTGATGAGCATGGTGAAGCCTGAAATTAACACCCTCTCTTCCCAGACCTTTTTGTTTTTTAAGACCGTGAAAAGCACCCGGAGTCTTTTTACACCCTAGACATGCTTCTTTCTGCACACAGTATTTGAAGGCTGTGTCACGCACCTGGAAAATAGTGGTCAGACTGCACACAAAAGGGGAGCACTGAGAAAGGCACATGCAGCGAGTCACCTGCAAGGTGGGCTGAGTGCACCGCTTTTGAGCAGGAAGACACCGAAGTGGACGCAATGTGCACACTTGTATTTCAGCGCACTGTGTTAAAGCGGGCTCAGCAGCCGACATTCACCAGCATGGACACGGACGTGGGGCCGTCTCTAGTGAAACTTGGGTAGAATCAAACATCTGCTTTTTCACAGGTGGGTGCGAGGATGAACAAGCAGCAGCCTCAACCCATGCAATTTCTTTTCTTTTCTTTCTTGTTCAGCACAAGCTGTGTGTAAAACTCTGTTCAGGCTGTTTCTAGGAAAAGGAGAAAGATTCCTGGGGTTGAAACCCTTAGGTTCTAGCTGGAGAGATACATCTTAATAAATAAATTTTTCTCAGTAGTAGAATCCCCTGCATTTTAACTATGTATGTGGTCCCCGGAAAAAACTTAAAAATACACTTGCCAGCCTCCTTTGCCCCTCGGTGTGACTGAGTGACTACGTTAAGGGCAACAGGTCTTGATGAAGAGTGGGTGTAAAGCCATGTGCAGTCTTCCGAAAGACAGAGCACAGACATCCTGGAGGTCACCTGTTGAGACTGGCAGAGCCACTGTACCCACCGTAGACCACGCACCTGTGGATGGTGACTGTCATGAAGAAAGAAACTGTTGTCTTACTTAATCCACTATATTTAGGGTCTTTCCTTACAAGCAGCTTAGATCATCCCCTAACTAATTAAAAGACACAATTTCATAATGGTGATGCCTGTGCGTAGGGGTGGGAGTGGTGAGCAGAAGGTAGGAGACAAGGATGGGACTGGCAGGACACGGAACTGTGTAGGCATGAGTGATCTGCACAAGACGTCACCATGCCTGGTCTTGGAGGACGGCAGGGTTGGGAGAGGCAGGAGGACAGGAAGGGGCGCTGTCTCTTCTAAGGGTGACTGACAAGAGGGGAGTTGCAGAAGAATATGTGCACTGCAGCAAGCACGGTGTTGTGCACACAGTGGGCACTCTGATCATGTGAGTGGGCACCATGCAGGGCCCGCCCATCTGAGCACCTGCAGTGACGTGGCAGAAGTGGTGGGGAGGAAAGCCAGCCCAGCAGAGGCGCGGGGAACTGGACGGGAGTACTGAGAACATAGAGCAACTGAGCCGAAACTTCTGCAGGCTGGGGTTACAGTGAGGGCAGCCACATAACCCATCACCCAAACCGGCCCACTCTTGGGTGCTGTTAATAATGACACAGGAACACCACCACACACAAAAGGGGACTTTCTGGGTAGACTGTGAGGCACGGTCAACTCGGATAACTTGAATATACTTCTCGTGTACTACCCCCTGGTTTTTAATAACCATTTTGACAACACCACTCAAGACTTCTCCTGTATTAATCTCATGCTGGATCTATCCGAAGTGGGTGAATTGGTAAGATTGGGCACATTTAGGTGCTATGCTGCACTGTGCTGGAGCATGTGTATGAAAAGACAGTAGTCTTTTTAAAGGATTTCTTATCAGTTGCTTGTCTTTTACCTTGACTGGAAATAAATACTGATTACTTCGTAGACACCTCCTTTCCCACCACCCTTTCTGGAGCACTGGGTTTGTTGCTTTTAAAAAGCAGCCGTAACTAAAATCCTCTGCTTTTTTCTCTTTCCATTCTGTTGATAGAAATTCTCCCATTTGGCTAAAAAGAACTAGGAGGACAGCACCGTATGCAAATCCAGAGGCAAGCCAGGAGTGGGACGTGCAGGCGCCGCCTGAGAGAGAACGCCGGCTGTGCAGCGCGGCCTTCATTTAACGTGGATTAATCTGGGATTAATTCAACACGGTTGGAATTTTCACCTCCCCCTTTAAAAATATTCCGTATTAACAAGTTTTCATCACTGAGCCCTTTAGATATGTCTTGAAGGGATTTACCTTGGGTTCACTGTTCATACCTTACACAGATGTTAGTAGATTTATCATTTTAGCAAACAGACCCACACGCCCCTGCTCTTTGACATCTCTTAGAGGAAATTCCAAGACAAGGAGGTAAACAATTCTCTCTCCACTGGGGCTCCTGTGGATTAGCCTGCACTACTTCTGGTGGGTGTAAGTCCCTGGGAAGCCTTCAGGCTGACAGGCAGGTGAAAACATGCTTGAGCTGACGCCCAAGAGTCAAGTATTTACCTGTTGAAGCCCGACAGATCCAGGCCCGTGCATAGACCCTGTGCCGTCTGATGGGATGTTAATGGGTTCCAAGGCTTGACAGCCATCACACTCCCTCAGTCCAGGATGGAAATCATTGTTATATAGAACGTAAGGGACCCAAGAAATCTGAGCCACCTCCCAGACCATCATTATTCATTCTACAGTTGTAGAAGTCCCTGGAGAACTGAGGGACTCGCCCGAGGTCAGACCACAGTGGTGGTGCTGTGCTGTTGGCTTTGCCAAGCCTCAGGGTACTGGGCACAACAGAAGAAGTTGCTGGATGGGGGGCAGGGATGGGGAGACAGGAGGTGAGAGGGGGACTTTCCAAAGAAGCCAGGGGCATGCCACACGCTGGGCAAGCAGGCGGTGACCTCTGCGACTGCAGACCATGGCCAGTCTTGCTGTTGGCTGGGATGCTGGCAATGTACAAAAATGTCTATTGTCTGCCGGTTCTTTCAGTTTCATGAAGTGTGTCTGTGGTCACAAAGGACCAGAATCCTCATGGAATGTGGACCCTCACAGCCCATCTGTAATGGGGAAAGGTCCACAGCAGTGGTTGCTTCACTGAGTGACTCTAAGTGGCTGAATCAGTCATTTTAATTTCTTATCTATTGATTTCCCTTCCTCCTCCTGCCTCCAAGATGATACAGCCTCGTCTTATACAGACACCGTAAACCAGAAGGCTCTTTTTCAGTGTCCGTTGCATGGTGTATGTTAATGCAAAAGTGTTGACTTGAATCAAAATTCAGAATGAATGATGACACAGCTTCGTAGTTTGTTCAGAGATTTACCACTTCATAACAGCTCAGCACCAGATACCATGTAAAAAAGGAGGGCGCAGGAGTGACAGGCTGGGAGGCATTCCTGGGTCTCACGTACTTCTGTTTTGAGCCCCATCTAGAGATACCAGGAGAGACCCCATTTCTACCTGAGGCCTGGAGGCAGCCGGGGGAGCCGGCACAGCCTGGGTGGGTTCGGGTGGTGCCGTGCACTGATGAGCTCTGTATGCACATGCACTGCTGTGTGCACACGCGCAGACACACACTTACTGTTATATTTTATGCTGCAACTATGTAAGCTTAGAAATTAAACTACAGCATCAGGAGCAAACAGCTCCCAGAGGAAGAAGAATGGAGACTGACGAGTTCGCAGACAGAAAGACGGCCACATCTGAGTAATAAATCTGGCTGTGGGGGTTCTGGCAACCAAGCCTAAAAGGAAACTGCATTTTCTATGATATTTTCACTGTCTGGTAATAGAATATGTTGGAATATGCAAATTGCAAGGGAGACTGCTTTTTATAGAATTAAACTCAGGTAGGACCTGACCTTCTGTGACTGAGGTGGAAACAGGCCCATGTCCTGATCAAAGCAGGGATCCTGCTTACTTTGTACATCGGGATGGCATCACAAAAGGCCTAGAACTTTAGACAGGAAACAGTTCAACAGTAAGTGCACAACTGCACACGTGGACCTGGAGCTACCTCTGCTGTGCACCTGCGGGGCTGAGGCTGTAGACTTGTCACGGTCACGCCAACCTAGAGCAAACCAGGTCTGCATTTCCAGACTCAAGGGGAGTTATGGTTCCTATGCACAGTGACTGTGCATTCCATACAACAAACAACAACTCTTAACCAAATCATTTTTATGGCAACCAGAGAGGGAGGAAAATGGAGACCCTCTGAACCCCGACGTCCTAGTCAGAGTTCTCGGTGACAAATAATAGAAACAGACTCTGGTTAAAGTAGTTAAAAGAAAAAAAGGATTTCCTTGAGGATTATTAGGTAACTGTGGAATCATCAGGAAGGCTGCAGGCCAGGCTGGTAAAGTGGGCAGGACGCAGGGTCACCTGGGTGGCTGAGGATGCGTTCAGGGCCCCATCCACAGGGCCAGCCCCATGGGAGTCGCCCCATGGGAGTCCCCCCTTGGACGGTCCCCAGTGGCTCTGCTCTGTATCTTTGCACCTCCCTCCATATTAGGGTCTAGCCTGAGCTATCCACTGGTCCATTCTGGCCCACATCCAACGGACCATGGGCAGGGAGAAGCCATGACAGTCCCTTTGGGGTTTTGCAGATGGACCAGCCCCCTGTCTCCCACTAAGATTCATACATTGCCCCCCCCATCACACACACATATAGAAAGGGAGTCCAGACACGAAGCAATACCAGCAGCAGCAGCAACAACAGAGCCCAACAGCTGTCCACTACAGGGAGAGAAGTGCATGTGTGAACATGAGCAGGTGCATGTTTGGTGTGTGCATGTGCACATGTGACCGGGCAGGAGGCTGGGGGAGTGTCACTGGGCTGTAGGGCTGGGGTGGGGACACAGGAAGGATGAAGAGGCAGAGAAAGAGGAGAAAGGAAAAGGAAGTGAAGGTGGGATACCAAGACCGCACATCAGTCCACCATTTTCATGAGCCATATGGGGTATTTTTCAGCAAATTGTGGACGTCCAACAAATGTCCTCCAGACTATGAAGGGCAGTGCACTTGATTATGAGGCATAGAGATCTTTCTGTGCTTTAGAGGCACATTTTGTATAAAATAAGCCTGCAAAGGGTGGTGTGACCAGGAACTGTGCATCTGCTACGGGGCAGATACGTGGGTTTCAGGGCATGCCTGTAAATGGAATTAAAGCCAAAGCAGACACATTTTCAAACCATTAAAGCCCTAATGTGCATTCCCTTGTGGATATCATTTCACATTTGTCAGATCTTTTCTCCTTTAAAGGCTACTGCAGTTGAAAGTCTGTAATTTCAGAGGTCACCCTTTAGAAGGCCTCACACGAAGGAGGATTAAGCAACCATATTTTATTCATCCGAATTTCAGAGCTATTTCGTCTTATTTTACTTGTATGATTCTTTTATAAGATATATTTTTGGAAGTTTTCCAGTGGCAACCCATTGACTGAACAAATTTTGCCCAGCTTGTGTTAGAAGCTGAACGAGAATAAAAGTGTATATTTGATCACAAATTCTCCTCCAAACATGTGAGTCAGAAACTAAGCACCACAGCTGGCGCTCACCAGCAGATATGACAGGAAAACTGGGACTCGAGACACCCGTGGCTCACCAGCACCGAGCAGCAGCAGCAGGACGGGACTGGACACACCGCCTGACGCCTCGATGTTACCCTCACAGCAGCTCTAACTGCATCATTATTGCCCTGTCCCCTGGACGATATACACCCTTTTATAAGAAATAAAAGTACTTTTACAGGAATTCCTCAGAAGCATTCAAATGCAGTCCAGCAATTGAGGAGAGGTTGACTTAAATTCAGGATAAAAACCACTGACACCCTCCCCGGGGCCTTCCTACCTGAGGCCTGGCCTGTCTGGCTGATGTCCCCGCCCTGCTTGCTTCACACACTCCTCTCTTCCCGCTTCTTAGCCGCTCACCAATACGTCTGGAGAGCGTTTTCCCAAGTGAAGCTGGTCTGGCTCAGGAATCTTGACATTCCATTCAAATGAAAGAGCGAATTGTTGAAAACTAGCTGCAGAGAGACAGATGGACAGACAGGGTACACACAGTGTCATTGCTCGACCTTTTCACATCTAAGAATGTAGCTCAGCAGCGACAGATGAGGGGGGTGTGAGAAACACAGTCCTTTGAACTCACTTCTTGACATTCTAGAAGGCAAAGATGGCATGTCTATGCTAACATATGACTGATACGTTAACTTGTGGACACTCACGGCCCTTTGCCCCCGTGGAGGCCTCGAGCTCAGACTTCAGGGGGTGGATGTGAAGCTGCTGTCCCTCAGCTCAGGGACCTGGCTGAGATGCTGAGATTCTGAGATTCCCTCTTCTTGTTTCCTCATTTTTATTTCAAAATATGATTCCTTGCCAAAATACCTGACCTCAGAAGGCCAGAGATCATGATTACGATTCCTCCTCAACTTCAAATGGAAGTGTGCTCTAGTGCCTTGCTTTCTCTGGCTCTTTAAAATTGCATGAGATGGCACACACAGATGGACTTCAGGACCAGGCCCTCATCCCCAGGACTTCACGGAAACACTGGGGCTGAGGAGGGACCAGGGGACCCAGTGTTCCCAAGAGTGGGATGCAGCTGGAGCCACGAGGAACAGAGATGCCAGCTTCATGGAGTCTGGGGTGCAGCCTGAGCTCACTGTTTGCTCCACCGTTATTGCAGCTCCCCCATTCTCTATACGACTACTGAGGCCACTTGCCTGTTGGGCTGTTTTTCACAGCCAGTCCCCATGGAGGCCACTCGTGCAGCTAATGTCCACACTGGGGCTGGTCACCTTTGGCTGTCAAGGGTTTCCTCTAAGACATGCCACGGCAACTTCCATAGACACAAACAATGTGGTGCCACCTTCTAAGGAGGCCAGGACGCAGGGCTGGGGGTCCCACCGCACATGTGATGACACTGAGCTCAGATGCCTTCTTCTCCAGACTCACACTGAAATCCTTTCTCTATGGGTTCTCAACCTCTCAAGTTGTTGGCCTAATTGCTGATCAGAGCTGATAGCACCGTCCCTTCGGAATGGACCTCCTGGTAATCTAGGTGTGTTGAAACTGAGGAAAGGGAGCCTCTACCTCACCGGCCTCACTAGCCACAGATTTTGACACCCCTCTTCCCTGGGGCAAAGATCCTTCCATTGATTGCTCTGGGTGTCCTTTTCTGCTACCTCTGGGAGTTTCCCACAAAGATGGATGGGGACAGGAGTCTCTTTAGCAGGAGGTAAACATGTCAGGATTGAGAAGACTAGCTTTTAGTTTTGTCTTGAGTTACTCATATTTATCCATTTAAATAAAGAAAAGCTTGATAACTTGTTGCTAAAATAGTAAGTCACAGAACAATTCTTATAGAAACCTACCGATAAAAACTTTCTACAGAGCATGTCATATACTGTGGCAAAGGAAGAAGCGGGTCTCCCAGCCAGTGCCCCAGCGAGCATCCTCTCCCACACCACGAAGCACGAGCAGTGGCCCAAGCTCAGAATCCCATAGCTCCTTGAAGGAAGCAGTGGACCTGGCTGGCATCGCTGGAGCAGACTTTGTGCAAGGATGGAGTAGAACCTGTGGGGTCGTGGATTAGGAGATTTGGGGACAAATCAGTGCATCTCAAGTCTGGACGTAAGTCTTCTCTGTTGAGGCTCCCCCAGTGACATCTCTGAGAAGCCCCTTGGACTGACGCAGATGGACTTCCGCGGCCGCCATCTACCTCCAATGGCTCTTTCCTCTGCATTCGGGGCTCAGTCTCGCTTTCCCTCCATCCCTCTGTCCCTCTCCTGCCTTCCTCTCTCCTTTCCTCCCCTCTCCTACTCTCTTTTCATCTCTCCACCCTCTCTCCCTCCCTCTCCCCCTCTCCCCCTCTCCCCCACTCATGCTTTTCTCCCCTCCCCCACCCCACCCCGTTTATGTCCCCAGTTTACTGGCGAGTCAGCCTCTACTACTGGCACTATTCAACAGTGCTTTCTGGGCTCACATGACAGGCCCTGCGTGTTAGTCACAGAGCACTAAGAATGCCCCAGAGGAGTGGAAACCACAGACAGGACTGTTCGCAGCTCTGACATGCAAGGCACAACACTCGGCCCTAAACTAACTTGGGAGTCGTTCACAGTGCAGCTGTGTGCATGTGACACGACAGCCTCCAGGCCAGAATCCTTACGCACTGAATTTGTAGTTTAGTTTCCATTTAGAATTGAGGCAACTAAATTCTTGATTTAAGGTCTGTTTTCAGTGTTGACAATGGACTTAGCCTTATGGAGGGGTGTGTGTGCACATACATGTCCACTTTATATTTTAGGGCCGTAGGAGACCTATCTTGCCATTAAAATATTCTCACTTCAACCCTAAACACACAAACTTCTACGTACCTGCTTCTACAACTAGATGTTCATCACGTGGACTAAGAAAGTGAAAGGCAGCGGGGGGGTGGGGGAGTAAGGAAGGCCTGTCGCCATCACAGTGTGAGTGGCCTTGCCGGTCTCATCAGACGCTTCTTTCCCAGGACAGCGTCCTGTTGATCTTTTACTGAGACTTGCCTGGAATGTCAACAGTGCAGCCCACGCACTTCATGGGTGGGGCATGCTGCGCAGGCATTGGGCTCCTGACCCCCAAGCAGGCATCTACCATCACAGCACATCGCACCTGGATCTTTAGCACCCTGCGTTTTCCCCAAAATACAGTGTCAAATCAAATCAGCTCTGCTACCCTAATTCCCAAAGCCTAGGACATGTCTTCTTGAAACTCAGAGTCAGGATGGCTGGGCCCTAGAGTCCCCTTGAGCTAAAGGCGCTTTAAGAGTGTGCCTTCATGAGGTAGCACGCAGGAGCACAGGACACAGGTGCATGCCTCAGCAATGCCACAGCTTCACAGCGGACATGGCACATGCTGCACTGAAGAAGCCACTGCAGTATCCAGGAGAGAGAGAGCTCAGAATCTCCACCACACTGGCTGCCAGGCAAGACCCATCTGCACTGGTACTTCTGCTATTTTTCTGGACCTTTGCAAAGACCATTAGTATGCAGCCATTTATTTGTTTTAACCCAGTTGGATTTGTTCTCTCTTTGTGTCTCCTCTGATACCTAGAAACTGAGAAATCACTAAAGCATAAGCTCCGCAAGGTGGAGCTGGGGCTGTCCACTCTGCACAGTGCCTGGCATGCTCTGAGGCTCGGGTAAGCATTTGTTCATCGCATCCATGAGTGAGTGAACGGGAAGCATGGGTAGAGAAAGCATGCCATGTTCGTGGGGTTCTGCTTTGTATCAAATATTCTAGTGCGAGGTTCAGATCTGTTACAGGATTCAATAGCTCGATCAAAACACACCACAGAGAACATATGATTAATAAACAATAATGCCTAGAAATTGAGTTCTGAGGTAGGGGTGTCTGTAAAATCTGGTAGTTCAAAAGAGTGCAGCCGACTAAGAGGTTCTGGAGGTGGAGGAGCAACTCCTATAGGACAACCACTGTCAGCCTGGGCCAATGTGTAAAGAAATGTCTAGCTGGAGGCCCTGGAGAGAAGCCAGCGCAGGCAGGGTGCGGGGAGTCCACACCCAAAGAAGGCCCCCCACTGGGGGGCATCTGGAGTTTCAGTCCAGGCTAAAGAAAAGTTCAATACTCTGCAGAGGAACATACCAGAACTCAGTCGCTACAGCAAATTGTTCACAATACCAAGAATAGGATCCAAAATTAGACACTTGAAGAAACTCAAGAGGAGTTTCCATGGAGACTGCCCCCCATGGCCCACATGTAATAAGTAGATTAAGAGTTTTCAGCTCTGCTCTAAGACACGAAAGAAATTGTAATGAGTGAACAAGGAAAGCTCATCAGAGAAACATTTAAACAGGACCAAATGGAAATTCTAGATCTGAAACACACAATCTCAAAAATGAAAAATTTACTAGACGGGCATAACAGGAGAGCAGAGGTGATGAAAGATTCAGTGAACTTGGATGTCAACCTATAGAAAATGAACCAATTTGAAGAACATGGAGAAAAGGTGGGAGGAGAGCAAGCAGGCTGGAGACAGTCACAAGCTCTCAGGCAGGTGCAGTTACTGTCATTAGAGTCTTGGGAGGCAAGGAGACACAGGGAATGGAGCAGAATGTTTGAAAAATCATGGCCAAAATTTCCCAAATTTGGTAAATGACATAAATTTACATATCAAGAAGCTCCAAGAGTGCAAAGACTTTAAAGTGATAACGTGTAGAGCGTCAGTACTCAAATACTTATCTATCCTGCTCGCTTGCTTTGTGCACATGAGAACAGACAATTCTGCGGCTGTTTCAGTGCTTTATTGCTTCTGACTACACATGGGCTTATCATGGAAACCATCTCTCTCTCACATTCTTCTTCCTCTTGCTCTTATCAAATATGAACAGAACACTTCTTCCTTCAGGACTTAGCTGTTCCTCTATTATCTTCTTTTAACATATAATAATTTTAAAAGCATTTTTAAACTCTAAAACAAACATTTCTTTTCTTTTCTTTTCTTTTTTGGCCTTCAGTTTATCTATTATGACAGTACATAAAATAAGTCCTGAAATTTCAGTGACTTCCTCCTTCCAAAACGGAGATCTTAATTTTGCAACAGCTACTGCTGGTGGCCCACTTCGCGCCCGCTATGTAACAGGAGGGCCAGCCGAGCCTCCCACGCCTTGTCCTGGTGCAGGGAGGGGCTCTGCGTCTCAGCAGCACCCTCCGGCTCCGCTGGGAGCACTTATCTTCTGACTCAGCTTTGATGTCCAGGGCATGCCAGCTCACCTTGGGACTGTAAAATTGCAAAATCGCATTAGTTCTTAGGACAACGTTACTTTGAAGAGGTGTGTCTAGCTACGGGGCAAACAAAAACCAGTATACAGCTCTCCAGACATTTCTGCATAGCAAAGAGGCTAAAAGTCTTTCTGAAGGGCTTCATTCTCAGCTGCTCCATTCTTTCCAACAGACCAGAAATGAGCCTTTCAACCCAAGTCAACGATATACGTCTGCTTGGCCCACAACACAGGCGGTGGAATGCGGCACAGGCTCTTGAGAATCCATCTACACTGACAGACGATCCTAAGTCCCTGCTGCCAACGTCAATTCCACTTCTGTAGGCACCATACGGGGAATATGAAAACCAGTCTTTTACCCCTCGATAAGTATCTCCAGTATTATTATCATCATTATTCGGAGGAATTTTAAAAACGTGCTATGTTTTGCAAAAAGGTGCAAGCTGCCAAAGTCTCTGCACGAGATGGGGGTTAGTCATGCAGCGCTGTCAGCTTTTCTCATTGACTTTGGCAGAAAGGCCCATTTCAGCAGGGAAGAATCAGCACGTCAGCTGAGACACGTGATTTTTTTCTCAGCGTCACTGCTAGTGCCAACTCGTAGTAAATTAGGCGCCTAACTTATTAATAGTGATGAATCCATTAGAGTTGACAGGCGCCTGGCTGTGCTGCTGTGAAGTAGCCATGAGTGGTCAGAGGTGCTGCTGCTGAACAGGCACAAAGTCAGACCATCAGAGGAGTTGACACTTCTCCCTGGGCTTTGCTAAATGGACAGTTTAGGAACTGAACGGACAAGATGCTACAGTGTTGGAGATTAAGGACCTGAGCTAAAATTGGAAACATTAATGGCTTGGCACAAAACTTTAAATTGCTGTAAAACAGAACATTAAAAAAAAAAAAAAATCTCTTCCACAACTTGGTATAATTGGACCCTCCCTTCTTGTTTGAAACACGTTTCTTTAATGGCACGTAGCATTCAACAAGAAATGCCAGAATCCTACCCCTGGGTTGGTCCCTCTGTTGGCAGCATGCCCACGTGCTTTGAAACCTAGTGTGTTGAAATTACCACACAAATACTTGAAAGATTTTGAAAAGTGATTAATGTGTTTCAAGCTGTATGCATACACGTAAAAAAGACAAGGTCACCACTTTAACAGGGCACAAATGTGCCTTGAGATAGGGGCATGAACTGGGTTTGTGGAGAGGTTTACAAGCAGGTATGTTAGCAGCGGCTCCAAAGGCACTTTCTGTTTAATAAACACAAAGTGACTCAGAGCCTGGCTGAGCTAGATGTTCAGTTCTGTCTGTAGTGCAATGTGGCATTTCACGACTATCTTAAATAATATGACTTGCTTTACATACTGTGAATAAAAAATTGTAAGATAGCCTACTGCTGAGTATAATCAAGTGACTTGCAAACATCCTTCAGAGTGACGTTACCCAATTGCAGTATCTTTCATTCTAATGACCCCCAGATGGTCTGTTTTCAACCCTAGTATCACTCATTCTCAGCATACTCAGAAATTCGAGCTTATAGAATCTGTAACACAGAAGAGCAATTCATTGCAAATGGTCCAAAACTAGAAACTTAAATTTTACATTGTAGAACTATGCATAAACTTTGGCTCTGTTAGTCAAGTGCAGTAACTTTAGCCCATCTCTATGGGACACTGGAGATTCCTAGCAAATGGAGAAGTGAAGAAGAAGAGGATTTACAATCTGTAGTCACGGACTCAAAACATCTCCAGATTTGAAAAAATATTCTTGTTATTTCAAGGAGTCGGACATGACCCAAGTTAGAAAGGAGGGATTTGGAGCCAGGAAAGGTATGTCTCAAAGCACTGGACAGCTGAACAGCCACGGCCCTTCTGCTGTGCAGTAAGTTCCAGAGTGCCACAAAGCTGGGCTTCACACTGTAGCTAGGGTGACGTTCTGAAACAAAAATGTGAGCAGGTCTCCTCCACTGCTTAAACACCCACCTTCCCTTGTCTCTAAACAAATTGTTTCCTCTGCCAGGTAGTCTCATCGTGCCCTGAATTTCTGGCATCTTTGTACACAGCCGTCATCACTCTCTTCACTGAATGTGCTGAGTGTGAGTCCTGCGTACCCAGACCTCATGCAGGCAGGGCCTGTGTCTATTTCGTTCACTGTCATATCCCACCTTGTGCAATAGGTATTTGCTGAAAGAGTGACCGACGTCTCTTAAAGACACAGGTCGCCCACGGCATGCCCTTTTCTTCACCCAACTGCCTCGGCAGGCATCACTCACATTGAGGAATGCCTGTAGCAGATGCTCTGGCTGGAAACTTGTGCGTGGCCTTATGTCCACTTTCTAATTCAGCTTCTTATTTTTCTACCCTAACACCAGCCTACTCTAAATTGCATGGTTTCTAATAGGAACAAAATCTTCATGGGACTGATAAAGATCAAATTGACTTTTGATGTATTATATAGTCAACCCAGGTACTAAAATTTGAAAAAAAAAAAAAAAATGTGATCCATGAATATGAATTTTCCTAAGCTTAGAGTTTCTGATCATTTACAATGAATTATTTTTTCCTTGATAAATTCACATAACTATTTGACTAGCAACAGGTTGTATAAATCAGCCAAAAAACAGCCTCTGTGTATTTGGCCTTAGGCTGTTTATTTCTTCACTGCAGGCTGAGGTCCATTAGCTCGAAAGCCTGCTGGCACCAAACTCAGATGTTTACACATCTAATTACTTTAAAAATAGCCCAAACCAGCAGATCATTGGCCATTTAGAGCCTGCCTGCGTTGCATCCTCCACAAAGCCTCAGCTGAGAGCAGGTCCCCACTGAGGAGATAGAGCCTTGCAGTCATAAGGCCCAAGCTGTCACTGCCCTCGGGAGCACTCGGCCCAGAGACTCTCCACCGTGCCACTGAGCAACAGAGTACATTGCCCCAACACACCAGCTCTGCTCACTGGTCCTCTCCCCCGGGAGTTCTCTTATCCCTGACCCCTTCTGGATGGCAGCCTCTGGACAATCTCATGTGCTGAGGGACTTCCCTGTCGTGCAACCCTGTCCAAGCACCACCCAGTAAACCTTTTTGTGTGTTACTGCCTGTTGTCATCATACCGTTTTCCTTGATCAGCCCAAAATCCCTTGAATCTCTTCACAAGTTAGAAAAAGCTTGATCTCTGAGAAATTACGGGTAGAAATTCAAATCCAAGAGACATCTTCACTATAAGAACTGCATTAATCATGAAAGGAACAAGCTTCACCACAATTTTACAGCCAGAGCTTTTAAGCTGAAAGGATCCACAGATATATTTTTAAAGGTCTATAACTACCACGCCCACCCCTCCCCGCAATTATATAGCAAGTGTTGTGTGTATGCACTTCTTTTAAGGGAGAGAGTCCCCAGCCTTCGTTTGATTCTATAAGAGATTAAGAAACCCTAAAAGTTAAGAACTACTAGTTTGCAGTCTCGGGTAGGCTATAGTTCTGCCTTCATTTTATATGCATGCATCACGTCATACTTTTTCCTGGACTTAGTTCAGGTGGGCAGAGCACAGAGGGTGAGGACCAAGATCACAAAGCAAATTTGACATCTAGAGTCCTGACCTCTCCCATACTGCCTGGCAAGGGCAGAATGATAGTTCAGTCTCACAGGCACAAATTGATACTCAAGGATGTATCTACAATAAATATATGTCACAGACAGGCAGTCAGTTATGGGGGTCCAAAGAAAAGAAGACGTGTCTCAACAGGTGAGGTGATAATGGAAGCCATCAGAATGTTTGAGGGGAGTCCTCCCTCTAAACTTAGAACAGGATGGTCGAGGGAATAGAGTGCTGCCAATCAAGGGACTTCTACAATGGGAGAAATGCTGCAGAGGCAAGAACCAGGCTGAGCTGGAAAAACACACCTTTACACTGTGAGCCTACCAGGAAGGAAGGAAGGAAAGAGAAAGAAAGGAAGGCAGACAGAAAGACACAAGGCATGGAACAAAGGTTTTCAAGATAATGGACATCAGGCAGTAAAAAATTAAGATCCTTGAGAGATGGAATACAAGTGAGATGGACCTGTGATTCCCTCAGCTTACTGCCGTGAAAGAACTGCGAGGCCACGGCACAGGGAGGAGGAACCCAGACAGAGCCCAGAGAGTCCCTGAGTTGAGAAGATGAATCTTAATGTGCATAGAGACCAAAGTGGAGTGTTGAAGATGAGGAAGCTAGAGACAGACCCCAGAGATCATCAGAGGGTCCCTGTGGAGCAGTCAGCAGAACACTGATGAGCACATATGTGTGAGGAAACTACATGAGCCTGAGGAAGAATCTTCTGAAAGGATTAAGAAATGATGCATGGAGGTCATACAGAAATGAAAATAGTGCCTGTTCCCACCAGACAGATTGGGAAAAAAAACCATAATTCATGAGATATTTGTTAGAATACTCAGGAAGGTATTACCTCAATCATGAGAATTAATTACCTCTAGATGAACCACTGCTCTGGACCCACCTAAGAAATTATAAAATCAGGACTCAAAAGAGTCAAACGGTTCCCAAGTAATTTAACTGCATCCTAGAACAAAGATAAAAAATACTTATAGGAACACAAAAATATACACACCCAACAAAGTAAAATTCCCAACAAAGATTAACAGGCCTACACAAAAGCAAGGAAACACAGCACTTCATGAAGAAAATAATCAATTGAAACCAACACATAACTGACATATACTAAAATTAGCAAAGACATTCAAACAGTTATTGTAATTGTATACCATGTTTCCAAAAATTAAGTAGACATGGGCTGGCTAGTTAGCTCATTCATTTAGAGCACAGCCTTGTAGCACCAAGGTCAAGAGTTCAGATCTCTGTACTAGCCAGCTGCCAAAAAGAAAAAAAAAAATTAAGAAGACCAATGAAACATATTTTTAAAAACACTTATTAAGCTTTTAGAAATGAAAATTAAAATATAGTTTTATAAACTATACAGAATGAATAGCACATTAGTCATGGCAAGAGAAAAGATTAGTGTACTTGAAGACATAGCAATATAAACTATCCAAAATGATACATGGAAGGAAAAGAAAAAAAAAAAAACTAAAAAGAGCATCATTGGGCTTTGGGACCACATCAATTGGCCTACTGTATGTGTACCTGGAGTCTCTAGACAGAAAAAATATTTGAAAATATAATGACCAAAATCGTTCCAGATTTGGTGAAAGCTATAAATCAGCAGATCTAAGAAGCTCAATGAATGTCAATCACAAGAAACATAAAGAAAACCACACCAAGGCATGTCGTAATCAAATCACTCAAACCAGTGCTAAAGAAAATGTCTTATGAGTAGCCAGGTAAAAAGACACATTACATACAGAGGAGCAAAGATAAGAATGATATGAGAATTTTCGCTGAAAAAATGCAAGCAAGAAGGCAGTGGAGGAACACTTCAAAGTAGTGAAAGAAAACAACTGTCAACCTAGAATTCTATCCTCAGCCAAAAAAAAAGTCTTTTAGAAGTAAAGATAAAGTAAAGATGTTTTCAGACAAACAGAAGGTAAAAGATTTCATCACCAGGAGAAATGTTAACCAAAGTTCTTCAAAGAGAAGGAAAATGATACCAGATCAAAATATGGTTCTACACAAGGAAATAAAGAGCACTGGAAATAGTAACTATGCAGGTAAATACGTAAGATTTTTTTATTATTTAAATTTTTATAAAAGATAATTGGCCATTTAAACAAAATTAATGCCAATATATTGTGGGTTTATCTATATGAATAAGTAAAATGCATATATGATAATGATATAATAAAGTCCAGGAAGAAAGAAATGGAAGTAAACCACTGTTAGGTTCTTATACTATACATAAAATGTCATAATATTACTTGAAGGTAAACTGTGATAAGGTGTATACCTTAAGTTCTAAAGCAACCACTAAAATAATAAAACAAAGAATAAGAGCTAATAAACCAAAAATGGAGATAAAAATGGAACCATAATACTCAATCAAAAGACAGAAAAAGAAGGAAAAGTGAACACGATCAGTAGGAAAACAAACAGCAAAATGATAGACTTAATTCTAACCAAATCAATCACATTAAATGTAAATCATCTAAACAACACTGTTTAAATGAAGGTGTTGTCAGATTAGTAAAAGAACGAGACAGAGTTACACATGGCCTACAAGAGAACCACACTTTAAATATAAAGCAGAAGTAAAAGGATAGGAAAAAAGGAACTATGCTAACACTAGTCAAAAAATAAGCTGGAGTGACCATTTTCATAATGACAAAGTCAAATTTCAAAGCAAATAATATCCTGAGGTATAATTAAGGTCATTTTGTAATGATAAAGGAGTCAATCAATCAGGAGGACATAACAGTCTTAAAAGTATACTCCCTTAATAACAGAGTTTCAAAATACACAAAGTAAAACCTGGCAGAACTGCAATGAAAAATAATTTCATAATTATAGTTGAAAATTCGAAAAACCTCTCCTTGATAATTGGGAAAAGAAATAAATAGGAATTCAACTAAAATATAAAAGACATGAACAGCACTACTAACCAGCCTGACCTAATCAACATTAACAGAACGTTCAACCCAATGATAGCAGAATATACATTTTTTTCAAAGATCATTTATAAACATAGACAATATTCTGGGCTAGAATACAAATTTTAAAACATTTAAAATTACAAATTGTGCAAATTATGTTCTCTGACCCCAATGGAATTCAGTTAGAAATCAATAAAAGAAAGATATCTGGAAATTTTCCAAATATGAGGGTGCTTCACAAAGGTTCATGGAAAAATAGAATTAAAAGATAATACAAATATTTCCATGAACTTTTTCAAGTACACTCATATTTAGAAAATTAGAAATTAATTAGTAATTAGAAAATAAAAGGAAATTACAAAGTATGTTGAGCTAAATTAAAAATGAAAACACAGCATTGTCAGAATCTGTGGGGTACAGCTAAAGCAGAACTTAAGGGAAAATTTATAGCATTAAACACCTGTATGAGAAAATAAGAAATGTCTCAAATTAATTACTTCAGCTTTCATCTTAAGAAACTAGAAAATGACCAAAACTTATGGGATGCAGCCAAAGCAGTACTAAGAGGGAAGTTTATAGCAATAAATGCCTACATTAGAAAAAAAGAAAGCTGTCAAATAACCAACCTAACATTACATCTCAAGGAACTAGACAAAGAAGAATGAATTAAGCACAAAGTTAGCAGAAGGAAGTAATACTAAAAATTAAAGTAGAAATAAATAAAATAGAGAACAGAAAACAATAGAAACAAATCAAGTAGAGAAGAGAAAAACAAAACTAAGAGTTCAATTTTTGAAAAAAATAAACAAACTTGAAAACCTTTAGCTAGACTTAATAAAAAAAAGAGAGAAGACTCAAACACAATTAGAAATAAAAGAGAGGACATTACAATGAAAGCCTCAGAAATAAAAAGGATCATAACAAACTTTTATTAATAACTATATATCAACAAATTGGGTAACCTAGAAGAAATGGATACATTCCCCCAAGCATACAGCCTACAGAAACTAAGTCAAGAAGTAGAAAACCTTAAACAGACAAATAAGAAATAAGGAGATTGAATCAGTAATCAAAAACCTCCCAACGAAGAATGCCCAGTACCAGATGGCTTTACAGGTGAATCCTATCAAAGAAGAACTAATACCAAACCTTCTTAAACTCTTCCAAAAAATAGGACTACAGGGAACACTTCCAAACTCATTTTATAAAGCCAGCATCATCCTGATACCACAGCCAGATAAAGGCACCATAGGAAAAGAAAACTATAGGCCAATATATCTGCTGAACAAAGATAAGATTTTATCCTTAATGAAATACTAGCAAACTGAATTCAACAACACATCAAAAAGATTATACACCATGGCAAAGTGGAATTATCCCTAGGATGCAAGCTTTGTTCAGCATACACAAACCAATCAATGTGATACACCACATTAATAGAATGAATGATAAAAGCCACATGACCATCTCAATAGATACCGAAAAAGCATTTGACAAAGTTCAACATCCATTCATGATAAAGAATGTTAACAAAATAGGTATAGAACAAATTTCCTCAATATAATAAAGTCCATTTATGAAAAACCCACAGTCAATATAATAATCAATAGGGAAAAAATTGAAACCTTATCCTCAAGATCCAGTACAAAGCAAAGATACCAACTCTCACTACTTCTGTTCCACATAGTATTGAAGTCCTAGCCAAAGCAATTAGTCAAGAAATAAAATAAAAGTCACCCAAGTTAGAAAGGAACAAGTAAAAGTTTCTGTTTGCAGATGCCATGAGCATATGGGTAGAAAACCCTAAAGAGTCTATCTAAAAAACTGTGAGAAGTGAAAGATCTGTAAACTGAAAACTATAAAATACTGATGAAAGAAATTGAAAACAGCACAAACAAGTGGAAAGATATCCCATGTTCATGAACTGGAAGAATTAACATTGTTAAAATGTCCATACTACCCAAAGCAATCTATAGATTCAGTACAATCTCTATCAGTTCCAATGGCATTTTTCACAGAAATAGAAAAAAAAAAATCCTAAAGTTCACATGAAACCACAAAACACTTCAAATAGCCAAAGCAATTTCAAGAAAGAATAAAGTAGGAGGCATCACACTATCTGATTTCAAAGTATATTACAAATCTATAGTAATCAACACAGTATGGTACTGGCATAAAAACAGACACATAGACCAATAGAGCAGAATAGAGAAATCAGAAATAAGCCCTTGTATTTACAGTCAACTAATCATTGACAAGAGAGCCAAGAACATACAATGGGGAAAGGATAGTCTCTTTGATAAATGGTGTTGGGAAAACTGAATGTTCATATGCAAAGGGATGAAACTGAACCCTTATCTCACACCACACACAAAAAGCAACTCAAAATGGATTAAACTTAAACATAAGACCTGAAATATAAAACCCCTAGAAGAAAAGACAAGAAAGTCTCCTTAATATTGATCTTGGCAATGACTTTTTGTTGCACAGGAAACAAAAGCAAAAATAAACAAGTGGAACTATGTCAGACTAAAATGATTCTGCACAGCAAAGGAAACATTCAACAAAATACAAGGGCAACCTATGGATTGGGAGAAAATATTTGTAAACCATATATCTGATAAGGGGTTAATATTTAAAATATATAAGGAATTTAAGCAACTCAATAACAAGTAAATAAAGAAATAAATAACCCAATTAAAAAACAGGCAAAGGACCTAACAGACATTTTTCCAAAGAAAATATACAAATGGCCAAAAGGTTTATAAAAATGTGCTCAACATTACTAATCAACAGTAAAATGCAAATAAAAAGCACAATGAGATATCACTTTCCATCTATTAGGGTGTCTATTATCAAAAAGACAAGGATTAACTAGTATTGCCAAGGATCTGGAGAAAAAGAAACCCTTGTACTCTGTTGATGGCAATGTACAGTCACCATGGAAACAGTAGAGAGGTTCCACCCAAAATTAAAAATAGAACTACCATATGGTCCAGCAATCCTGCTTCTGGGTATATAGCCAAAGGAAATGAAATCAGTATGTCAAAGAGATGTCTGCACCCCCATGTTCACTGTAGCATTTTATTCACAGCAGCTAAGATATGGAAAAAACCTAAGTATCCATTGATGGTGAATGGATAAACAAGTTGTTTTATATCCATGTATATAATGTATACATTATATATAATGGAATATTATTCAGCCTTTAAAAAGAAGGAAATCCTGCCATTTGCAACAACACGGATGAACTTGGAGGACACTATGCTAAGTGAAATAATGCAGACACAGGCAGACAAATATAGCACATGATCTCACTTACCTGGGGAATTGCATTATACGTGTATTTGGATTCAAGTTGCCAAATACTTGATTAGAATGTTTGCATCTATGTACATGAAAGATACTGGTCTGTTTTTTGTTGTTGTTGTTGTTGTTGTTTGTTTGTTTTTCTTCTTTTCTTTTCTTATAATATTTTTGTCTGGTTTCAGTATCAGGGAAATGCTAGCCTCAAAGAATGAGCTGAGCTGTATTTTCTCCTCTTCAGTTTTCCTGGAAGAGTTTGCATAGAATTGGTAATATTTTTTCCTTAATTGTTTGGTAGAATTTCCCAGTGAGGCCATCTGGACCTGGAGTTTTTTTGGGGGGAAGGTTTCTTTCAGCTAGGTTTCTTTAATAGTTACAGGACTGCCCGTCTACACTCCCCATAGCACTTGCCCCCACCTTGCTCACAGTGGAAAGGAGATGGGTGCCTTGGACCAGAGATGTGTTAGACAGTGTCTTTCAAGCCATCCCCATTAACACACTGGTCTTGAAACTTTTTAAATTGTATACCCCTCTAGTAAAAGTTTTGAGAATCTACACCCAGGAGATGTATACAATTGTCCTTCAGTATCTACCAGCGATTGGTCCCCCTCCAGGATAACAAAATTTGTGGGTGCTCAAGTCCCTGGTATACTGGCACAGCATTTTCATATAACTTAGCACTTTAAGTAGTCTTAAAGTCATCTCTAGATTACTTATAACACCTACTGCAATATAAATGCTATGTAAGTCGTCACTATACTATATTGTTTTATTTGCATTTTTTATTATTGTATTGTTATTATTTCTAAAAAAGTATTTTCAATCTGCAGTTGGTTGAATCCCAGGATGTGGAAACTGTGGATAAGGAGGACTGACTGTATTTATTCATAAATTACATACAGGTATTTATTCTGCCATATCAATATATTAACAAAATCGTAAAAAGTCACAGAAATGTTTCCTTTAAAGACAAGGCAAAAACAAGCAGACCTCCTTGCATTTTCTTCCATGTGCTCACTGCCACCTTGCACACCCACTTTGGAGCCAGGGTGGAGCTGGGGCCTCCTCATCTGCTACCACCAGGGTGCCCGGGGGCATCCCCTGGGCAGGGTTTCTGGGCCCAGCAGCATCGCTCTGTCCTGTCGTATGTATATATTAGAGGCCCATCAACTAAATACATTTTGAAAACATCAAACTAGATTCTCTTTATGTTTCTTTCCCTGTATTCCTCGTTGTATTTCTCACCATATAAAATATAACGCATTCTTCTTACTGGGAGTTAGCTTTAACAAGGGAGAATATAAATATTTTTTTAAATCTCTGGGAATATTTTAAATATCACAATTAAAACTCCACATGTAGCAAACTATGCACTACTAGTGCAAACATTTCCTGACCAAAGAAACGTATCAAACTTCTTCAATTTTGGTTCTGTGTTGTTCCTCCGCATGGCCATCTCCACCGGCACGCTGCCCTGTGGCGTGAAGCAATAAGAGAAGAGGGCAGCTGCCAGCCTCAGGAAAATCATCAGAGAGGACGTTTTCAGACACCAAAATATAGCACAGTAAGTGAGGTCCGCTGGACAAAACACTTTTTTTCATATCAGAATTATTCTAAGGAAAACATGCAGAGAACAATCAATTCCCAAATTAGACAGGATTTTAAATTGTCTCCTGGCAAACCGCTCCCAGTGGCAGAAGTCACTGCAAGATGGGGAGTGCTACCAGAGAGCTACAGGACGTTGCTGTTAAATTATCCATTTTGAAAAGGAAGGAAAACAGCGTGTTTCCAAGCCTGAGACCCTCAGGCAACAAAACAGCAGTAGTCCGGGCTGCCTTTTGGGCTGGGTCCCCCAGAGGAGCAAGGGGCTTTCATGTTTGTTTGCTTTTGTTCCAAGTTCCCAAAGGAAATTCAAGAGGCACCACAACACAACTCCTGCTTCCTGACACTGCAATCTAGCCCTTGAAGTGAGGCTTTCTCAGAGCCAGCTCACCCTCAAGGTCCATTCTGGGAAGAAAAAGAGTGTTTTCCTTCTAAAAGCAGGGTCGGGTGACCTCTTCACATCTAGCAAAGAGCCTCCACGACGACTCACAGAAGTGTGTTCAAGGCTCTGTCATTTTATCCTCTTTACCAGGAAGCCACGTTGGGACCATCTTGACACTTCTTCCTGCCGCTAGGGATGGGAGGGGTTCGCATGAGTGATGCTGTGGAGACAGAGCAGCATAAATTCCAAGTGTCATTATCCTTACATATTGGATTGCAGCTTCGACATGCTTGGCCCGTAACTAAAATCCTCATAAAGATAACTAATGCTTTTCTGTTGTTCTGCCCCACAGCTGCCCTGTGCACGCTGCATTCCAGAAGTGGCCCAGCAGGGATGCAGACCCTCCTTGAGAGCGTGATCGAAGCTGCTGATGAGCAGTTCAATTGCCTTGAAGCTACCAACGCTGCAAGTTCAGCAAGCACGGCCACGATCACCTGCCAGCAGCTGCTGATGGCAGAGCCTCCACTTTTCTGCCAGGAATCCCTCTGTCCTCTGAGCCCATCGAGTGCATCCCAGAAGGAAGCTCTAATCCCTGCAGACAGGTACAAAGTGGTTCCCCGGGCTCGCATGTCTACAAGTGAACCACCAGATACCCTGGGGGAGTAGCCAAATAACAGAGGTCCACAGACTAAGAGAGGAACTGGTCCTTTCTCCCTGGAGGCAGAGGAAGATGGGTCAGTGCTTTAAGATAGCTCCCTCCACCTCAGCAAAGGGGCAGGAAAGGGAACAGGCAGTTGTTCATTCCACAGCCATCCCCTGCAGAAACAGAAGCAGAGAGATGCAGAGACAGAGAGATGGAGAGACAGAGACATAAAGAAGCAGATAGGGACAGAGGCAGAGGGATACAAGCAGAGGCAGAGGCAGAGATAGAAAGAGACAGAGAGAAAGAGACAGAGATAGAAGGAGACAGAAACAGAGCAACAGAGACTCAGAAAGAGAAACAGAGACAGAGCAAGAGAGACGGGGGACGGGGGACAGAGACAGAGACAGAGAGGGAGAGGTGGGTATGGCCTCCCGGCCATCTCTCTGCCCCATGCACAGTTTGCCTCTCCAAAATGATTCTCTCTGCACACATTGCACAAGCTGGTCAAGACCCTGTGCATGGATTAGACAACCAGCTTCTCTGCTGGGAAGAAGCACAGTGTGCTTTTGGTGGTGGTAAGGTCACACTAGGGATGAGACAAGAGAACGGGGCTGGAGGGGCAAGGCTCTGGCCTGCAGGCCCTGCTGCTCTGGCCACATCACCCCCTGCCCAGGTCCTGCCGGGCTCCTGCTCGTCTCCTGCCCGATGCAGTGTGGTAATCACTTGTTACAGCATCCTTCTGCCCATCCTCAGGGTCCCCAGCATCACACCAGGGCCTGGTGATGACTCAGCAAATAGCACAGGCTTGGCTCTTGGGGCCGCAGGAGAGCCTCCCAGGCAGGCACACACAGGCTCGCAGCCTCTGTCCTGCAGAGGCTAAGATACTTGGGCCTTCCCTATCTTTACCCACATTGGTACTGGACATGAATAACAACGAGGGGGGCTCCAGGGCTGGCTGAGCTGCTCGGGGAGACTGACGTGTGAAAATCCTGCAAATGTACCGACAGACTGAGTTGCTGAGGCCGCAGGCGATC
Source organism: Cynocephalus volans (assembly GCF_027409185.1). Classification (NCBI taxonomy): domain Eukaryota; kingdom Metazoa; phylum Chordata; class Mammalia; order Dermoptera; family Cynocephalidae; genus Cynocephalus; species Cynocephalus volans. Next base: position 4,616,563 of record NC_084464.1, read on the forward strand.
TGGAAAGCTCCCGCGGGCGGCCATAGCGGGTTAGGAAAGTGCGCAGCTCCAGGGCCCCAGGCGCTGGGCGGTCCCAGCCCCAGACTCGCCTCCTGCCCTGCGTGCGGGGGGCGACTTCAGAGAAGCAGGACTCTCTCCCTGGCATATTTTATCTAAGAGGTTCATATTTGGAAGGTAATTAATATTGCAGAAGAATGCAAGAGAACCCTAAACGTGATGCTGGGTGGGCGTAAGCTGATCAGCGTCCCGTCTCTCCTCCAGCCTCAGAAGCGATGGCGTTGGCGTCCCTAAATGTTCCCCGGAGCCTTCTCTCTGCTGATCCCATGACACAGGGACCTTTGCGTGGGGTGTTTGGTAAGACGGTGAATTCGCATCCAGCAAAGCCTAGAAAACGAGGGGAAAGCACAGCAAGCGGGGGAAGCAAAGGGGGACCCAGGTCCGGTGTGGCTGCCCACGAGTGTCCTGCCTCCTCCGAAGCTCGCCAATCCATGTGGCAAGAGGTGACAATCAACCACATTGCAAACAGCCACATTCTAAAACTCTTAATACATAGTTTGTCTGAAATTTTAAAAGCCTACTTTTGTTATACAATGCATGCATAGGATCTGTGACTAAATGTCTTCTTGTCCCTCTGGCTGCCTGCTCCTATCTACGCTTTCTCTTGGCCTTGGTTCTGAAGACAGAGAGGCTGTGGCCAGAGGCAGACCTAGTGGCTGGCTTCAATGCATGGGGCCCGTGATGAGCACCCTTTCCAGTGGTATAATAGCTAGTAATTTTGTGTTCATGTGTTGATCGGGTTTGTCTGTTAACAATCAATTAATGAGACAAAAATTCATTGACTGTCTACAACTTAACAGCTTGTATATCATACAGCCTTATTGTATTTTGGCTTTAAGCAAAGACTGTAGTCAATGATAAACAAGTCAGGGATTGAGAGATGATTTCTGTAGAAGGCCAGATAGTAAATATTTTAGGCATTAAGGGCCATAAGGTCTCCATAGCGACCACCAAACTCTGCCCATGTAGGCCAAAGGTGGCCATAAAATTCATTATCAGAAACAGGCACAGGCCAGAATTGACCTGCTGACATGGCTCACTGACTTCTAATTTATAGAAACATCACTCATTCAGCAACCTTAGCCATTGAACTAAGAATCTAGAACTAAGAGGAGAAATAAAGAAAACCTCTAAGCAGCTGGACTAGATGCCCATGGGAGTGTGAACCAAACTTCTGCACTTTATACATAAAACAGTAGGTAATGTCCATAGTTGAAACTGATTTGCTTGTATTTTTAAATGCTGCTATAAGTTGCGTGTTGTTATATTCTGCCTGTTTTTGTAAAGGAAGTGGCACACAGCCCTGCTCATTTGTGTACACATTGCCATGGCTCTTCCTCCTACTACAGCAAAGTTGGGGAAGTGGAACAAAGACTCACTGCTTGCAAAGCCTGAGACATTTGCTACTTATGTATTGGCTCTTTTTTTTAGAGAAAAAGTTTGCTACCCCTGCCTTAGACTACCATCCTGAGGACTAGATGTCGAAAAACCGTGACTTAGAACATGGCTGGTGATCCTGTCTCTCCCTCAACATATTTACTAAAGGGCCCACAGTCTATATTTATGACTATAGAAGTCCCCAAAACAAACATGGGTCTAATAATTAAAAATGAAGTCAATTAAGACAGCTCAAAAAGGTACGCATCAAGAGTTACATCTTCTACAAATATTTACTTGGTATATTAACTCTAAATCTCCTAAAATACCTATTCCAGCTTTATCACCTAATTAGGGCAATTATTATATTTGCTTTGGTAATAGCTATTCTTTATCTCTCCCCAAGTAAATTAAGTGCATATGCAAATATTCATTAAATGCTGTGATATTTTTCATCCTCTGACCTTTTAAAATTTATCAGGTAGCTTTTGTAAGGGCGGGGTTATTGGAAGAAGCCAATAAAAGTGAGGTCACTGTGACCCCCACCAACTTAGAGAATGACCAGGGAGGTCAGCTCCAGCCTGTGAAATGAAAATGTAAGCTGAATAGTGACAGAGTGCATGCAAGGACGATCGGAGTTTGGCACAGTAACAGGGCACAGAGCCTGCCCATGCCACGTTGGGGCACTTAGCATGGGTTCCGCCTGCCCTGGCACTGCTCATGCCAGGCAATGACAAAAGAAATGAAAAATAGCAAATCCTCAAAAGGGAGAAATGAATAAAAATTGCTCAAGAAAATGTAAGGAACTTGAGTTTAGAAAACCACGGCCCCAGTGTGGCTCCTTTTCTTCCTCGATCCCTTCGTGTCCTGTGCCTGCGCCTGTCTTCCTCTGCCCTCCCCACTGCTTCCACCTCTTCTCCCTCCTGCCTCCTTTGTTTATCATCCTCTTTGCTTTCTGTCTTCTCTCTTACCTGCCAAACCTGTCCGTGCCATCAGCCCTCCCTCAGCTTGGCAGAGCAGGAGCTCAGCAGAGCCTCTGGAGTGGGGAGTGGGCTGGGGGATCTCTGCTTTCCCTGCACTGAAGTCACGGGGTATCATGCCACCACCACCGTCCAGCTTCATCCCCAACACATGTCCTCTGTGTCGACATATGTCCTCTACCTAAAACTTGTCCCTTTAGGCAACACGATATGTCCTGCTTTAACTTTGTGAGGTGAACTGACTGCTGAGAATTCAACAACATTTACCATATCCTGTTAAATCATAGTGATTTGTATTGTCACCTGAGGTCCATTGCCCGTTCCTTCAAGCAACTTATAATCTAGGTGAAGAGACAAAACGAAGGTGAGACATCCTCGACAAGGGTGACTACTGGACAACACTGGGGCTATGGTCGAATGAATGGCGAGTGAAGCGGTCTGCATTCCTGTGAGGACTGGCTCAGAGCTGGTTCTTCCATCAGCTCTAGTCTTTCTCCAGAGCAAGTTTGCACACAGGGCTGAAAGCCTGGAATCCACAAATGCCCAGCACCTCCGTGAGCCTCTGACTACTCAGGAGTCTGTGCTTGTGTGAGCGGTGCCCTGAGAGGAGAGTGGGCAGCTTCCATCAAATTCCCTAGCACCGTATCCACCCCACACATACACGTGCATGCTAAGAGTCTGCTGCCAAGTCCCAGTGTGCTTGAGCGATGTTTGGGGAAGACTGGATGACAGGGTGAGAGGCAAGGTTGGTACAGTGGTCACTGGCACAGAAAGTCATGTATGTGTGAGAAACAGAGGGAACTGCTGGCCTCGTGGGGTGCCTTTTGGGAGCTTTGGAGAGGAAGGTCACAAAGGACCAGAGTGCAGCAACCCGGAGCCCCATGAGGGGTCGTTGCCATGTGAGGACAGAGGGGCTCATAGGAGGCCTTTGCAGAGAATGGGACTCAGTGGGAGAGGAAGGGTACCCTGGAGAGAACTTCCGGGAGACCCTGCTGCCAGGTAAGTCGGGGGAACACTTCCCATTGTTGGCAAAGCAGAAAACAGGAGCTGAACAATGCATCAAAGGTTACCTAAAAGTTACCTTTAATACAAGAACCAAAATGTTAGTTTGGTCCAATGTGTTCAAAGACAATCTTGTTCAGGATAAGATAAAGCTGACATTCGTCATCCAGACACAGGAACTTTTATTTGTATTAGAACATGATACAGTCGTGTGAGTGTTCAAAGCAAGTTTTACAAACAGTGTACACCTGTTGTGTTTTTTTTTCCCAGATCATTTACCTGAACATCTCCCACACATTTATTTCCAGTGTCAACCTCCTTAACTGCTATGAAGAAAAAGCAGTTATACTGGAAAGATGTCAACAACTCACATGGTGTCTAAGCTCAAGAAGGGTTAGCATCAAGGGAACAGCATTCCAGACAGAGCTGGACACTTGGGTAGAGAGAAGTCCCCAGTGAACTACTGAAAGATGCTTATTCACCCATAGCCATCAACACCTACTGAGGGGATGATCATTGCTATGGATTGATTAAATCGTGTCCCCTGAAGTCCATGTATTTGAAGCTTAATTCCCACTGTAACTGTTGAGGGTGGGAAATCCTATTACGGTCATTGAAAGGTGGAGCCTTGAAGAGGTGAATAGATTGCAGAACCAAGCCCTAGTGAACGGATTAATAATGGTGGTCAGGGGTGGGTTTCTGGGGGCTTTAAAACGAGAGTGCATGGGGAGGTTATTCTCTGCTCTGTCTGCTCCACCACCTTCTGCCATGTGAGACCCCTGGGTCACTGTTGCCACCACCAAGGCTTTCACCAGATGTGTTCCCTGGACTTTGGACTTCCCAGCCTCTGAAACTGTAAGCAATAAATTTCGTTTTCTTCATAAACCAACAGGTTCCAGGTATTTTGTTATAAACAACAGACACGGACTAATACAGTCATTTTAACATCAGCAACTTCTATAGCTGCAGAAACATTTTCTTCCTTTAAGCTAATTTAGGTAAATTGAAAAAAAAATAATTGTTTGAAAAATAGGTAAACTTGACTTTCTTTTTTGGCCCAAAGACAAGAAAGAAGAGGGAGGGAAAGGAAAAGACTAAATTAACTACATAATTCATCATTAATATTCTTATGTTGACTTAAAAGAAAGCCTACTTGAGTTTTATTTTAAAGGATTGTGTTTAGCATTCAGAAATATAAAACAGATTAGAAGTCTATATGCTGCTTTTATAAAAATAAACCTGGGAAAAACATACAGAATATGTAAGCCTATTATTTTTTGCTTAGGTGAAATGATTCAAATGCATATTGTTTAATTATAGTGCTGTCCTGCTAATGTACTTACGGTACAATGTGGAAAAATACCCATTCAAATCCGTGATTAATATGTTTAGAGACACTTCACCTTGTAATGACTTCACGAGTATGCCCTTCGATTAGTAACCATACACACATAAACCAAATTAATTCCCTGCTGTCTCGTTTAAGTGCAAACTTAATCTGGAGAGGTGACCAGGTAAGCAGTGTTTAGAATGTACAGCGTGTCTTCCTCCTCCTCGTCCTGCTCCTCTTCCCCCATCTTCCTAAATGAAAATTGATTTAACTGAATCAAAAGGCTTTGAATCAAGCTCACCTAAGGTCAATCATAAGTAAAACTTAAACAAGTTTATAAACCTGGACAATAAACTACTTAGGAAATTTCTGCACCGGTTCCTAGGAAAGTTTGAACGAGGTAACCATGCATCTCAGAAGCTGTTTGTGCTTAGAGGTGAAGTTCTCATCTACGTGAAGCCAGGAAGTGCCTGGAGCTCTATGGTTCTGTGACTCTGTCACAGCCAAGAAGAGTGTGCTCAGACCTAGAGCCACCATGTGGAGGTGTGGATTCCAGAAAACTTCACTGTGCCATTGAAAAACACAATGAAAACGGCATAACTGTCATACTACACACAAAATTCAGGGACTTAAACACTGTTTGAAAGACCAGTTCTTCTAACTCAAGACGCAAAATGGGAAGAAAAAACGTGGCTTGAACCACATTTTTTAATGCTGCTACTCTGAGGGTATTAGACTTGCCTCTAGAAAGAAGCAGTGGGGGCTCAGCTGCTCGAGACATTTCTGGTGAAACTGGATCAAGCTCTGGGGAAAGCTTGACATTGTCCTATAGCTGAGAATGGATTTGGTGAATCCCTAGGGTCCTGCCCAGAGTCTTATCATGAGATTATCAACCCAGTGGCAAAACAAAGCCCAAATGGCCCTTGGGTAGGAAGCTTCCCACCCAGGTGAGAGGGTTTGACAACCTCATCTGCACGTTTAGATCTTTTCTCTTGAGAAGGAAGAAGAGTGTGTTCACACTCCTGGCCAGTGGTTTCTTCCCCACCTGGTTCTCACCCGAGTGACTACGCATCTCTCCTCTGCAAAGCCCTTTCCCTCTTGTATCATTTCCCACCCACCCACCAAAACAGGAGCCCTTCCTGACCCAAGCCCACCCCTGTAGCTGACAGAAGAAAGAAGTGTACACAAAGAGGAGCAGAGCCATGTCAGATCTGCACCAGCGGCATGACATCTGTATCCCCCAGAGTGGCCAAAGGTGATCAGGCTCTGCCTGTGGGGAACCCATGACCGCCCACCACAGGAAAGCATGTGGGTCTAATGCACCAGTGCATGTGGGTGCGACTCCCCAAGCTCCATGACTCCAGAGCTGGGAAGAAAGCTGTAAGGGTGGCTTCCTGTCGTGAGTGTCACTTATGGAGGAATTATGTGCTTCCGACAAAACCCAACAGATCCTTTTCTACCAAAACGATGGTTCTCAAACTCTGGTACACGTCAAAATCACCTGTGCTCTTGCAAAATAGTAATAATAAAACAAGAGCAGCTTTTACTGAGCACTTACTTTGTTGCCAGGCACTGTTGGAAGTGCATTATTTTAATTTACTTACAATGTAATGACAGCCAAGCAGTGCTGTGCTTGCAAATATTTAATAAACAGCTCTTTGGAAACACCAACTACAAAGTTCCAGCCTTTCTGTATCAGAATTCTCTAGTAGTAAAACTCAGAAGTGGGTATTTTGACTCCACCAGCTTTACTGGTAGGTCTGATGTCCCCCCAAGGTAAATGGCTCTGCTGCAGTCCACCACAGCAGCTCAAGGACAAGAGAACCAATGCTCGAGTGTGTGTTTGTGATCTTGGCTGCACGAGTTTCAGCTAGACCTTGTGGAGAGGTTTGGACCCCAAAAGGAAATAAAAGCTGAAATACCGGGGCCCAAATTAATATCAAAGCTCCCCCTGGATGACACAGTGAAGACAGTATTTTGGAGTTTAGCCATGCCACCCCCTCAGCTACCAGAGGCAGAGAGAGAACTAGGGGCCCCATCAGGTCCTCTGCCAATTCCCATGGGCAGTCACTCACAAACAACTTAGATGGAAGACCCCTTCACACTCTCAAATGTTTTTAAGTGCCCCCAAAGGAGCTTTTGCTTGCATGTGTGTTTGTATGTGTAGTAAAAAATTCATTACATATTTTCAAAAATAAAGATATTAACAAGAAGAGAGGCATTGTTTTACATCCTTAAAAATCTCTTTCATGTCTGGCTTAATAGAAGCTTTGCATCCAAACTTTTGCAATATGTGGTTTTGGTTCAAGTATACGAAAAAAAAAAAATCCAACCTCATGCATATGTGAATATGTAATTGAAAAAGGAAGTATTTTAAATGTCTTTTCAGGTAATTATGGGTATTCTTTGTTATTACACCAAAACTTGACAAATCGTAGTTTCTTAAAGATTAGTTGTAAGGTGGAATCTGAAAACATATCAAAGAGCTTTTCATCTGTTACCTTAAAATCCATTGGTCTCTTTTGCGTGATTTTGTAACACTGGTCATCTGAAAACCATGGGTCTGCTGAGCTATGCTGCAGATCACCAGGGAAACCAGCTTTTGTTTGCTGGTCTGTTTTCCACTGTGCGTGTGGGGAGAGATGTGAGGACCACAGGATGGCTGCTGCTGCCCCCATCAAACCCTTCGACTAAGCATGTTCAAACCCATGTGTATTTGGGCAGGCTCTTGACAGACACACTGATTTCCAGAAATGGTACTCATAACAAACAAATAGGAGTAAGTGTTATGTCTATAACAGGAAGGGGAGCAGAGGTAGAGGTCTATTCATTTATAGAATATTTGAGAGAGTATCTATCAATTGGGAAAACCCTTATCTGCAAGTAACAGAAAACCCAACTACAGTGGCTTAAAAAGAAAAGTTTATTTTTTGACATAGTAAGAAATTTTCATGTAAGCACTTGCTGTGGTTGGCTCAGCAGCTCAGTAACGCCAGGGCTTATATCTCTGAACTTCTTTTAGCCTTTTCCTCATGGTTGCAAGATGATTGCTACAGCTCCAGCCATCATATTCACACTCAAGGCAGGAAAATGAAAAGACCATGCCAGCCATATCTGTCCTTTTATCAGGAAAGAATTCCCAGAGATCCACGGCAGATGTATGCTTATGTCTAAACTGTCTCTGTGACAAATCATCATTCATAGTTCTAAGGGATGCTAGAAAAGTGAGTATCTGGGTTTATCCCATCCCCAAATTATTGGAGTTCTAGTAGCAAGAGTGTGGGGATGAGCACAGCACTGGCAGCAAACAGCCCCTGCCACAGATTCAAGAAAACCTCAGTAGAGTTTCCATCATTGAGCACACACCACACAGCCACCCAGCTGCTGGTGGAGGGAATTTGCACAGCGTGAAGCTGTAAGGCTGCTGTCTTTTCAGCACTGACCACACATCCTTATCATTCTCCAGACACCAGGGTCATTACTTTCCTCCCCTTGAGGGCTCCTATTACCACAGGCCTTGCCTGTTAGCAAGCGATGGGCAAGAACAAAGAAACAGTGCAGCTGGTGTCCTCTACCATGCCCCAGTGAGAAACGGTGAGCTGAAGAAATCAATGGATGGTTACAAATGAGGCTGGAGGTGCATACGTTCAACTGCGATTGTTCTTCCTGTTTGGCTGAGAAAGAACAACTCGAAGAAAACCGTGTCTCTGGAACTCAACTGTAAGAAAAAGGAAAACCTGTTTTGACATCAAACGCAGGCCTGCTGTACTATTCATTTTGCCTGGCCTTCCTCCTATTGTGAGGGCTCTAACTATGTTCAGGTAAGCTCAGCAGATTTTCATAAAGGCTAACTTTTGTAAAATCAATTCTTGGAACAACAGGTAGAATAATATTGCATTTTCCAGGGTTCGCGCACACTGAATGCTTCAACAGTGCCTGCGGCAAAAGGATAAATACTCTCCCAGCCTTCTCAGAAGCCTCATTAAGGTTTTCCATGCAGAGCGGTTTCAAGATGGCGGTGGCTGCGGCGGTTGGCGTGGAGTAGCTGAGGTGGAAAAGGTGGCCACTGGGCCTCAGGCAGCTGGGAAACTTGTGGACCTTCCTCTTGCCATCTCTTAAGGGAGGACCGCTGCTGCTGGCCGGTCATGGGGGCTGACCGCCACTTTGCCCCCAGCAGGAGAGGCTGCCTCATTTACAGGCAACAGCTTTGAAGTATGGAGCAGGAAAAGAACTGTTTCTTAGCTGCAAAAGCGAGTCTCTAAACAGGGAACATGGCACCAGGGCTGCTGTGGATGCAGACAGGATCCCGAAGGCCGGGGCCGCGCTGAAGGCGGCCAGCTGCCCTATTCAGGATTCGAGGTTTCAGGCCAGCATAAAGGAAGATTCCTGGGAGTGCCCGAGCCGCGCCGCAGGAACGACTGAACAGCCCGAGGCGGCAGCGGCCAAGAACGGGGAAGGCGACAAACCAGAGGCAGAGAGTGAGCGCCCGACCTGGCACAGCCCTGTGAGTGACCCCTGGCCCAGCCCTGCTTGGGGGGCTGACGCCCACCCAGCTTCTGCCTGCATCACCGGGTCACTCACCGCCCTGGGACTGCCTCCATTTTCCCAGGTGCTGGCAGCTCTGGCCCGGCTCAGCTCGGCTCCTCACTGAGCCTTCCCACTTGCTTGCCCCGGCGCGGGACTTCCCGGGCCTTGCGGGCCGGCCTCCCCTCCCACTCCCTCCGCGGTTCTCTGGCAGGGCTGGTGGCGTGGGGCATCCCCAGTCAGTGTTGGGAGGGCAAGGAAGTACGGGCGGGGCCGACTGTCACTCCACCACACCCTGGACTCCAGCCCCCGGTAAACTTCCTGTTACTGGGAGGCAGATACCATCTCTGCGGCCACCAGTTCGGAAAAACGCCTAACCAATTTCTGGTTGGGAATAGTGTGGTAGGAGAGTTCCCAAGTCCGCTTGAACCTACCAGAGAGCTGACTGCAGGCGGGCGCAAGACTCGGTCCATGCCAGGGGGATACAAAGGTGAACAAGTCCCGAGAAAGATCTAAAAGGCACCCAGAGCGACCGGTCATCTGTGCCTACCAGAAACCTGGTAGACTTCCTGGGCGAGGCGGTGCTGAGCAGGGTCTTGAAGGCCCAGCTGATAGACGAGGGTTGCAGAAGACATGTCCCAGCCCAGCACAGTGCGCAGAGTGGGGAGACATGCAGCCAGGGAGGCGGAGACTTGACAGAAACCACACACCCTGTGGGGTCGCCACTGCATGATCCAACAGCCTGGGCCAGAGCACATGGAACAGGGAGAAGTCCTGCACGGGAAGTGAAAGCTCGACAGAGATCACACACCCTGTGGTACGTGATCCACCAGCCCAGCAGAGTCCAAGCTGACCAGAAAGGTGGCTCCCCGGAGAAGCCCAAGACCCGAGGCAACCACACACACAAGGCACTAGAGGCCAACTGAGCAGTCACGGAGGTAGCCATACGAAATTGGCAACCACAGCAACATCCTAGTTATTCATTAGTCTCAAACCTGTGGACTGTGAAACCCCCTGCCACAATGAATAAACACCAAAAAAAAGATACCAGACATACAAAAAGTCAAGAAAGTACACCACCAAAAGTTAATAAATCTCAAACTCTAGATCCTATAGAACAAGAAGCCCTTGAAATAACTGACAAGGAATTTTGAGTGATAATTCTAAGGAAACTGAATGAGATACAAGAAAACTCAGCTAGACATCATGATGAAACGAGGAAAAGTATACAGGATCTGAAAGAGGAAATGTACAAGGAAATCAATGTCCTAAAAAAAAATGTAGCAGAACTTGCTGAACTGAAGAAGTTATTCAGCGAAATAAAAAACACAACGGAGAGTTTAACCAGCAGGCTTGTCGAAGTTGAAGAGAGAACCTCTGAACTTGAAGATGGGCTGTTTGAAATAACACAAGCAGACAAAAAGAAAGAAAAAAGAATCAAAGACATTGAAGAAAATCTGAGAGAGATATCAGACAACCTTAAGCGCTCAAATATCCGAGTCATGGGTATTCCAGAAGGGGAGGAAAATGGAGATTCCATTTAAAACATATTCAACAAAATAGTGGCAGAAAACTTCCCAGGTATAGGAATAATCACAGATCTTCAGATCCAGGAAGCTCAACGATCTCCAAACGTATTCAACCCAAAAAGGCCTTCTCCAAGACATGTTATAGTCAAATCGGCAAAACTCAGAGACAAAGAGAGAATCTTAAAAGCTGCAAGAGAGAAGCATCAAATCACCTATAAGGGAGCCCCAATCAGGCTAACATCAGACTTTTCATCACAAACCCTAAAAGCTAGAAAGGAATGGGATGATATTTTCAAAATACTAAAAGACAAAGATTGCCAGCCAAGAATACTCTACCCTGCAAGGCTATCCTTCCAAAATGAAGGGCAAATAGTATATTTCTCAGACAAACAAAAACTGCAGGAGTTCACTACCACACGACTACCCTTACAAGAAATCCTCAAGGGAGTACTGGGTTTGGTTCCTGAAAAATAACTACCACTGCCATAAAAACTCAAGAAAAATCTAAACCCACTAGTATAATAAAAATGGCATTCATAAAGAGAAAACAAGCAAACAAAAACGCTATCTACAACCTAAGGAACCAACAAACACAGAAACCAAACAGTAAATCAGAAAGCAAGGAACAAAAGACACCTAAGACAAGCAAACAACCAAGAAAATGCTAGGAATAAATCAACACGTTTCAATAACAACTCTTAATGTAAAAGGCTTAAATTCCCCAATCAAAAGACACAGACTGGCTGACTGGATCAAAAAGGAGGACCCAACTATATGCTGCCTACAAGAGACCCACCTCACCCATAAAGATTCACACAGACTAAGAGTGAAAGGATGGAAAAAGATTTACCATGCAAGCAGAAAAGAAAAACGAGCTGGAGTAGCTATTCTTATATCTGACTAAATAGACTTTAAACTAAAAACCATAAAAAGAGACAATGAGGGACACTACTTAATGATAAAAGGACTGATCCATCAAGAAGACATAACAATCATAAATATGTACGCACCCAATGTTGGAGCAACCAGATTTATAAAACAAACTCTATTAAACCTAAAGAAGGAAATAGACACTAATACCATAATAGCAGGGGACCTGAACACCCCACTGTCAATATTAGACAGATCATCTAGGCAAAGAATCAGTAGAGAAACACAAGATCTAAACAAGACTCTAGACCAATTGGAATTGGCAGATATCTACAGAACATTCATCCAACAACCTCAGAATATTCATTCTTCTCATCAGCACATGGATCATTCTCCAGCATAGATCACATATTAGGTCACAAATCAAGTCTCAATAAATTCAAAAAAAATGGAATTATCCCATGTATTTTATCAGACCTCAATGGATTAAAACTAGAAATTAATAACAAACGAAACTCTGGAAACTGTACAAACACATGGAAATTAAACAGCATTCTACTTAATGACATATGGGTCCAAGAAGAAATCAAGCAGGAAGTCAAAAAATTTATTGAAACTAATGAAAACAATGATACATCATACCAAAACCTGTGGGATACTGCAAAAGCAGTATGAAGGGGAAAATTTATTGCATTAAATGCTCACTTCAGAAGAATGGAAAGATGGCAAGTGAACAACCTAACACTTCACCTTAAAGAACTAGAAAAACAAGAACAATCCAAACCTAAAGTTAGCAGACGGAAAGAAATCATTAAGATCAGAGCAGAACGGAATGAAATTGAAAACCAAAAAAAAATTCAAAAGATCAACGAATCAAAAAGTTGGTTTTTTGAAAAGATAAATAAAATTGACAAACCATTAGCATGGCTAACAAAAAAAAGAAGAGAGAAGACTTAAATAACAAAAATTAGAAATGAAAAAGGCGATATTACAACTGATTCATCTGAAATACAAGGAATCATTCGAGACTACTATAAACAACTATACGCCAACCAATTTGAAAATCTGGAGGAAATGGATAAATTTCTGGACACACACAAGCTCCCAAAACTGAACCATGAAGACGTAGAAAATTTGAACAGACCAAAACAATAAAGGAGATTGAAGCTGTTATCAGAAGGCTCCCAACAAAGAAAAGCCCAGGACCAGATGGATTCACAGCAGAATTTTACCAAACATTCAAAGAGGAATTGACACCGATTCTTTACAAACTATTCCAAAAGATTGAAATGGACACAAATCTCCCAAACTCATTCTATGAAGCAAACATCATCCTGATACCAAAGCCAGGTAAAGATATAACCCAAAAAGAAAACTACAGGCCGATATCCTTGATGAATATAGATGCAAAAATCCTCACTAAAATACTAGCAAACAGAATACAGCAACACATACATAAAATTATTCACCACAATCAAGTGGGATTCATCCCAGGGATGCAAGGTTGGTTCAACACACACAAATCAATAAATGTTATACACCATATTAATAAACTCAAACACAAGGACCATATGATCATCTCTATAGATGCTGAAAAAGCATTTGATAAAGTTCAGCACTCATTCATGACAAAGACCCTCTATAAGTTAGGTATAGAGGGAAAGTATCTCAACATAATTAAAGCCATATATGACAAACCCACTGCCAGTATCATCCTGAATGGGGAAAAGCTGAAAGCTTTTCCTTTAAGAAGAGGAACTAGACAAGGATGCCCACTCTCACCACTCCTATTCAACAGAGTGTTGGAAGTACTAGCCAGAGCAATCAGAGAAGAGAAGGAAATAAAGGGCATCCAGATTGGAAAAGATGAAGTCATATTGTCCCTGTTTGCAGATGACATGATCCTATATATCGAACAGCCTAAAACCTCTACAAAAAAACTCTTGGAGGTGATAAATGATTTCAGCACAGTAGCAGGATACAAAATCAACACACAAAATTAGTAGCATTTCTTTTCTCCAATAGTGAACATGCAGAACAAGAAATCAAGAAAGCCTGCCCATTTACAATAGCCACCAAAAAAATAAAATACTTAGGAATTGAGTTAACCAAGGAGGTGAAAAATCTCTATCATGAGAACTACAAACCACTGCTGAGAGAAATTAGAGAGGATACAAGAAGATGGAAAGATATCCCATGCTCTTGGATTGGAAGAATCAACATAGTGAAAATGTCCATACTACCCAAAGTGATATACAAATTCAATGCAATCCCCATCAAAATTCCAAAGACATTTTTCTCAGAAATGGAAAGAACTATCCAGACATTTATATGGAACAATAAAAGACCACGCATAGCCAAAGCAATGCTGAGCAAAAAAAATAAAGCTGGAGGCATAACACTACCTGACTTTAAGCTATACTACAAAGCTATAATAACCAAAACAGTATGGTACTGGCATAAAAACAGACACACTAACCAATGGAATAGAATAGAGAATCAAGAAATCAACCCACACACTTACTGCCATCTGATCTTTGACAAAGGCACCAAGCCTATTCACTGGGGAAGGGACTGCCTCTTCAGCAAATGGTGTTGGGATAACTGGATATCCATATGCAGGAGAATGAAACTAGATCCATACCTCTCACTGTATAGGAAAATCAACTCAAAATGGATTAAGGATTTAAATATACACCCTGAAACAATAAAACTTCTTAAAGAAAACATAGGAGAAACACTTCAGGAAATAAGACTGGACACAGACTTCATGAATATGTCCCCAAAAGCATGGGCAACCAAAGGAAAAATAAACAAATGGGATTATATCAAACTAAAAAGCTTCTGCACAGCAAAAGAAACAATTAACAGAGTTAAAAGACAACCAACAGAGTGGTAGAAAATATTTGCAAAATATACATCTGACAAAGGATTAATATCCAGAATATATAAGGAACTCAAACAACTTTACAAGAAGAAAACAAGCAACCCAATTAAAAAATGGGCAAAAGAGCTAAGTAGGCATTTCTCTAAGGAAGATATACAAATGGCCAACAGACATATGAAAAAATGCTCAACATCACTCAGCATCTGGGAAATGCAAATCTAAACCACACTGAGATACCATCTCACCCCAGTTAGGATGGTTAAAATCCAAAAGACTCTGAACGATAAATGCTGGCGAGGTTGCGGAGAAAAAGGAACTCTCATACATTGTTGGTGGGACTGCAAAATGGTGCAGCCTCTATGGAAAATGGTATGGAGGTTCCTCAAACAATTGCAGATAGATCTACCATACGACCCAGCTATCCCACTGTTGGGAATATACCCAGAGGAATGGAAATCATCAAGTCGAAGGTATACCTGTTCCCCAATGTTCATCGCAGCACTCTTTACAATAGCCAAGAGTTGGAACCAGCCCAAATGTCCATCATCAGATGAGTGGATACGGAAAATGTGGTACATCTACACAATGGAATACTACTCAGCTATAAAAACGAATGAAATACTGCCATTTGCAACAACATGGATGGACCTTGAGAGAATTATATTAAGTGAAACAAGTCAGGCACAGAAAGAGAAATACCACATGTTCTCACTTATTGGTGGGAGGTAAAAATTAATATATAAATTCACACACACACACACACACACACACACACACAAAATCGGGGGGGGGAGAAGATATAACAACCACAATTACTTGAAGTTGATACGACAAGCAAACAGAAAGGACATTGTTGGGGAGGGGGGGGAGGGAGGAGGGAGGGAGGTTTTGGTGATGGGGAGCAATAATCAGCCACAATGTATATCGACAAAATAAAATTAAAAAAAATAAATAAATAAATAAATAATAAAAAATAAAAAAGGTTTTCCATGCAGACAAGTACATTGTATGCTCTTGAGTATGTCCACATTTAATAAATCTTAAGCTAATTTTCCAAAATAAAGCATGACGAGCAGTATGTTCAGACAGTATTAAAGTAAGCGGTGCAGTCTCTTGGGCCACAGACGTACTTGTCAGTATTAGTCCATTTTCTGTAGCCGGAAACAGAATGCTCAGCTGGAAACAGTGACAGCTCAGCAAGAACACATTTCCACATGCTTTCTTCCTCTCCCATAGAGCTCCAGTCTATTTCCTGACAATCCAATAACCATTACCCCATTAACCCATGAATGGATTAAACCATCCATCACGATCCAATCAACTCCCAAAGGTCCCACCTTCCAAAAACGATCATCTGATTTTTCCCACCCTCTTACCACTGTTACAATGGGGATCAAGCTTTAGTGAGCTTTTGGGGGGATATTCAAACCATAGCAATGTCACCTTGGGATTAGGGAAAAGTCCAGCCTTAGTTCCTCCTCCCTGGGGACTGATTCATGGAGAAGGAAGAGGAAGTATAAAGAAAACAGAATAGAAAATCCCACAAGGAGATAATCTGACCAGTGGGGATGAAGAGAGGAGATGAATGATTGTACAAAGAAAGAAACAGGACGCGAGGGGAAGGTGAGGGTGAATGATGTCCCTCATACACTCATCAGGCAGACCAAAGAAGAAAAACAGGCAAGCAGGAGGACGAAGAAGAAAATGGTAACAGAATCATAGAGTATCACAGTTGGGCACGATCTCACTCATACGTGGAATCTAAAAAAGTTGAATTCATAGAAGTGGAGAGCAGATGGTGGTTACCAGGGGTGGGGGTGGGGGTGGGTGGTGGGTGGGAAAATGTCTTTCAAATGATACAAAGTTTCAGCTATGCAGGATGAATAAGTTCTAGAGATCTACTATACAGCATGGTGACTATAGTTAATAATATTGTATTATACTTGAAATTTGCTAACAGAGTAGACTTTATATACAGGGGATCTCCAAAAATTCATGGAAGTATTTGTATTATCCCATGAACTTTACGAAGTACCTTCATAAATTTATTTATTAACTGACAAAAATTAATTGTGTATATTTATGATGTATAATGTGATATTTTAATCTATGTATACATTGTAGAAAGATTAAAACAAGCTAATTAACATAACCACCGCCTCATCAACATTTTTTTTTTTTTTTTGCAGTGGGAATGTTAAAAAGAGAAGATCTTAAATGTTCTCACCACAAAAAAATAAGTATACGAGGTGATGGATCTATTAATTGGCTTGATTTAATCATTTTGCAATGTGTACATATATTAAAACATCACATTGTACACTGTAAATATATTTATGATTTTTATTTATCATTATACTTAAATAAATAAATAAATAAATAAATCTGCAGCTAAAACTATCAATTGAAAGAGATTGTATGAGAGTCAGTCTAAGAAGCCAGAAGTTATCTAGTAAAAAACTCTCGTTTTGCAAGTGACAAACTGGGATCAGAAAGCTTCAGAGATTGTACTAAGACAGTAGAGTTAAAACGGTGGCCGACCCAAGCATAAAACCCACACTCTGAGATGTTGTCTGTCCTTTAAGACTGTGGGTGGGTGATCACAGCAGACAAGTCCAAGGAGAGCCCATGGGGAGAGTGTGGACTGGGCTTCCTGTTACCAGAAGTAGCAAGTACTGGAAGCAAGTGAAATCACAAGGCGGCTGGGTTCAGAGGGAGGCCTCCTGCCATGACTGTTCAACTCAGACTGGCTGATGATCATGAATTCCTAGTGTGTTCTTCTGACACAAGTTACTCGTTTGGGTTGACTGAGGATATGGCACCTAGAAGGAGTGTCTACGGTCAGCAGTCACTGGACACCCTATTGACAGCAGTTAAGTTCCATGGAGGTGGTTACCCCAAGGGAGGCACATGGGCCTCACACAGAAGACCTCACTTTCCAGCCCAGGGGAAGAAGCAGCGAACAGCAGGAGCCACACCCTAAACTCTGCAACGGCTGCCTGGAGTAAGGGAGTCACAGACCCTGAGGGAAGGGAGCCATCTGCACGGGTCCACGCTGACATCCTGCTCCCAAGGCAGGAGCCAGCGTCACTGACAGACATGGAGCCGGAGAGGTGGCATGCTTCCCACAAGGCCAGCCCACAGAGAACGAGGACCTTCCTCATGGGCCACAACATGATTTACCTACTCTTCTGTTCTTTTTCTGTCCTTTCCCTGGCTCACAGCTTCCACGTCTTGAATAATTTACACTGCAGGATGTACTTCAGTGACTGCTGGGCCAATTTCGCCTTTAAGTTACACATACCTTTTATTCATGAGCATGTGAGGAGGTTGGAGGAGAGGTTTTCAACTCAAGCATTATCAGAGTCAACTAATCCACATATTATGTAATTTGTTAAGTGCTTAAACCTAACAGATTAACTAGCTTTCTCTCCTGAAATGCCACAAATACTGTGTGCCACTGTTCTGCATGCAAAGACCATCATTACACTGTTTAGATATTTGCAATCTCTACCACTTAGTTACCCTAAGTGATATTTACAGAGTGTCAACTACTAGGTAAGGCTGAAAATAAAACAGAAACAGTAGAAAAACTGCATTGTCAGCATATCACGGTTGAAAGCCTCCCAGCCTCTTGAGCCAATGCTCCTCTCAGTAATATCTCTGGCCACCGTGTCAAAAATTTCTTTCCTCTGAACCGGGTGCTACCTGGTGATCCTTACTCTTTACCAGAGCTCAGGGAAGCCTAATGAATCAGGGCAGCAGCAGGGACTGCGGTAGCTAAGAGGCCAAGTCAGCCCTTCTGGAATTCGGCCCTGTGGTTTCTCAAATGGCCCTGCACTCCTCCCAGCTGCGTCATGTCTGCAAGTGGAACTGCTGGCATGGAAGAGTTGTGGCCGGGTCTGTAAACTGACAGACAGCTGGCAGCCCCGAGAGCCTGAGTGCCCCATCCCTGTCCATCTGATGGCCTTCTGCTGCATGGAAACCCAGGGAGCGGTTCACTGTGTCTCTCATGGCTCTCTGGGTGCACTGGGCTCAGCTGGGTGCTTCTCTGCTGGGGCCCCTCCTGAGGATTCAGTCATGTGTCAGCAGAGCTGCATTTACCTGAGTCTCAGCTAGGCTGGACGTCCAGCTTGACTGGGTGATGCTGGCAGCTCAGCTGGGGCTGTGGACCGCACAACCTGCACCAGCAGGAAGCTGGACCCTGAGACAGCATCCCCAAAAGCAAGCATTTCCAGGGACCCAGGCAGACATCTGCTGCAGCCTCGAAGTCTCAGAACACACCACCACTCAGAGGAGAAGAGTTGACTGTCCCTCTGGATGTGAGGTTTGGGTGCATATGCAGGGAGGGAAGGCTATCTACCTCACTGTCTACCTCCACCATTGGTTGACATCTCTGAGACCAGAGCAACCTGGTTCAGAATTCCAGACCTGAGACCTAGCAACCTCAAAAGACAACATGGCCCAGCCACACCCTGAAGTATTTAAGGAAGTACAATGTACATTTCACACTTGCCATAAAACATATCAATTCTCAATCTGTGTCATCCTGAAAGCCACCCCAAGCTTTCCCTTCCTGTGCCCTTGAAAACCAGAGCCTGGATAGCTGTGGTTTCTCCTGATTCCCTGTCTTGTGTGAATTGATCTGGGGAAATAGCAACTCTGTTTTGGCAGTTCAGAAAGGCCACTCTGACAAGAAAAGCTCATCTGAAGAAGAACACTAATCTCAGTTGCAGCCTGCATCGGGCACCGTGCCTGACCCGCCAGCCCGTGGAATCAGGTTCCTCTGGTGGGGTGGGGTGACGGGCTGTCTCCAGGGCGAAGGCGCACAGGGCTCTGCACACAGCTGGGCCTTTCCCTGGGCTGGGAAGGTGGAGAGAGAGGTGGGGAGAGGCTCAGGCAGGCTGGAGCGGAGCAGGGACAGCAGAGCTCTTCCCTTCAGCACCCGAGCCCAGGCCCATGGTTGCCCTGGGTCTTCTCCGGGTCCAGGCAGGAGCAGCCCCGTTCGGCACCTGTGTCTGGCTTCCCTGATGCTCTGCAGGGACTGTGACTGCAGAGCCTAGCCCCGTGAGCCCCAGGGCAGGGACTCAGAAGTAAGTTGCTTCTTGTGCACCCGAGACACAAACCAAAACAAAATTGGATCACACCATTCAATCACTCCGGTAAACAACAAATCTTAGATATTGTATGTTCTCTTCCTCAACAGCATAACAATATCATTAGAATAATGTTACTGATTCCTATGATGTGAGGAAAATGTCACTTCGTAATGATGTCTTTTTGTTTTGAGTGCCCACCTGTGTCCCCGTCACTCTTAGTTTTTTATTTGTACTTTCTCCAGTCTTCACCAAAATGTTGCTAAATGCATACTCTTTGCCCTGATCTTAAAGGTGGGGGAATCATGGGTTTAGAGACTTGTGCCCTCTGCTAGTATAAGGGAGTAGAAAAGGCTCCCGTCACTATCGCCACCAGCTCTGTGTTGGCAGCAGGGCCCTCCCTGGAAAGTCCTCTTGCGTGGAAGCACGGCGGGGGGGACAGCAGACGACAGCCAAGCTGCCTGCCCACCCTGGCTCTTCTCCCTCCAGAAAGGAAATCACCCCGTGCAGCAACGTGACTTTACAAGTAAGGACTTCTCCGGAGGCTGACCCTGTGGGGGAACCCACCCTCCCCAGCCCTCCCCAGCTGGCTCTCCTGCCAAACCCTCTGAAGGGTGTCCTCTTAGCTCCCCCACTTTAAATATTCATACGTAGGGTCACACTATAATTGCCCAAACCTGGAACACTTTTGAAAGAGAAAAAGGGGATGCTTTTAATTAATTGATAATAATTAATTAGATAATAATAATATTTTCAATAATTACACCAGGACAAGAACACTTTGGGACTACCTTGAGAAAACTGCCGTAATAGATACCCTACTTATCCTGACCAAGGCACCTAAGAGTTTTACCCATCCCAGGGATAATTACATTTTGGGGAAGATGAAGAGCTAGTTCGGAAGCACATTTTCGAGGCATACTCTCAGCGTCTGTGGTGGGCTGACCAGTGCCCCCACCCCCGAGGAAGTCCCTGGAGTCCCCCCACAATTGGTGGTACTCCCCATGGCCCCACAGGCCAGGGGCTGGTGGCTGAAGCCTGCTGGTTGCAGACAGGCTGGGGTTGGGGATGGGGTGGGCTGCAAACCCCATCAGCAGAGCCTGTGATTATGTCACTTTACATGGCAAAGAGATTTTCCACATGGGACCGAGTTGAGGATCCTGAGGGGGAGATGGTCGTGGATTATCCGGGTGGCCCTCATTGTAATCCCAGAGTCCTTCTAAGAGGAAGGCAGGAGGGTCAGAGCCAGAGGAGGAGACATGAGGACAGAGCTGGGGTCGCAGAGAGGTGAGGAGCGGCTGCGAGCCCAGCCGCCAGCAGCCCGAGAAGCTGGAACTGGCGGGGGAGCAGGTCTCCCCTGGAGCCTCCAGAAGCAGCCAGGCCGGCCTGGTTTCAGACTTCTGGCCTCAAGAACTGTAAGAGAATAAATTTCTGCTGTTTTAAGCTGCTAAGTTTGTGGTAACTAATACATTATCCCACCCAAATAAATTTTTTTTTTAAAACACGCACTGTTCCAAATGGCAGGCAAGAGTCTAGGGCTTGGATTCTGTTCTGGAGTGGACTTTCACTCTGCCAACAAAATATCCTTTTTTATCTGGGTCTTAGATGCTGCAGAGTTAAATTAGGCTATACTCTGCCCTACAAATCTCTTTGCATCCTTGAATTCCATATGAGCAAGAAAAGTCTCCTGAACACAAGAGATGGAATAATGATAACTGAGGGAATAATTGATGAATTACAGCCACACAATAACAACAAACACTTATGGAGCTTTGTGTGTCAGGTGCTCATCAGAGAGCTTAATGTGAAAATCATGTAATAACCCTGTGGGGGTAGCAGATTCTTTATTCCCACTTCACAGATGAGGAAACTTAGACCAAGAGAAATTAAATAACTTTGCACAGCAAATGTACTACCTGACAATCTCCCTGACACCCCACCCCCTACACCCACCATTTGGACACAAAGACCGTAGGTAACGTTTAGGGACTGTTTGCCATGGCCAGACACTGTTGTAAATACTTCCGATATATTAGCTCACTTGATCCTCACACCAGCCCTAGGAGGTAAGTACTATGATCATCCTGTTTTACAGATGAGAGAACAGAGGTGCAGAGATGAAGAAACTGGCCCCAGGTCTCACAGTTGGGAAGTGGTAGAGTTTCCTACCCAGGTCACCTGAGCCCAGAGTGGGGTCAAGGCCAGGCTGCATAGGAGCCCCAGAGGAAGGCCCAGCAGGAAGGGACATGTGTCAGGCCAGTGGCCTGGGGTCAGAGCACAGTCGAGGTGATATGAGGTAAGGTTCACTCAGACACAGCTGCTGATGGTGTGTGCAGCCCACCCCAACCCCAACCCCAACCCATCTGCAACCAGTAGTCTTCAGCCAGCAGCCCCTGGCCTGTGGGGCCATGGGGAGTACCACCGATTTGGGGGTGACTATAGGAATAATGACACCTGGGGGCCTGGCAGGGCTCACCCTAGAGAGCCACTGTGGCCCAAACAGTGATAAGATATAGGAAGGAGCCTCAGTAGCAGTAGAGACAGCAGATGCAGATGGCTGAAGGAGCCAGAGCTGGGGCCGGCAGCAGGTCTGTAGTCTTACAGACCCAGGCCATTCTGCTGCTCCAGGTGTGGTCTCTACGCAGGGCTTCAGTCACTGGCCTATGTGATGGTTGGCCTCCTGGCAAGGAGGAAAGCTTGGGAGCGAGGGGCCGGCAGCCTCATGCCCTCTCACCAGGATTCCAAGGGTCTGGGGAAGGCTGCACTCATACTCCGGAGACCTATGTTCTCACCAGGGAATCTTGGGGCAGCCTGTCACCTTTCCCAGGCCTCAGAGTCCATACTTTTCAAATGCAGTCAAATAAGATCGTCTCTGAACATCTCGCAACACCTATGGTCCAAAGTCTTAAAAAGAGGAAGAGGCAAAGAAAGGAGAGAGGAGGAGAGAGCAGGACAGGACAAAAAGGAAAAAGAGGGAGAGAAGCGTCTCTGCATCCTGGGTGTCTGTCCCCCTCCCAGCCATGGTGTGTGTCTGTCTGTCCATCCGTGAGAAGAAACCCCTCCCCATCTTACTCAGCTTTTGGCTCTCCATCTGTGTTGGCAAAGTTTGTTCCTATTGCATTGCTGCTTTTATTATAAGTTATCTCAAACTGTTTTGAAGTGGGCAGGGTACAAATAAATAAAACCAGGGAGGATCCCAAGTATCTCAGTTTCCCTGTGTTCAGTGACAGAGGCACTGGGAGCCTGAGAAGTAAAGATACAGATACAGAAGGGACAGATTCTCACACAGGGCAGCACCAACAGCCCTGGGCAGCATGACACATGTGGAGTAGGAGGGACTGGGCTGTATGTCTGTGATTTCATCAGCCACATGTACGTGGATCATGTCACCAGCAGCAACAGCATTTTCATGCAGCTGGAAGCCTCTGACTCTAAGGGGAGGGGATGAGAGCCCCAAAGTTCTGTGCAGGAGCAGGTGCATTGCCCAGGCTGCTCACCTTCCCCTTTCTGCCTGAAAATTCACCGCTCATTTGATTCTTCTAGAATTTTCAGGAAATTCTCAGGAAATAAGAGAAAGGGGGTTCCTTCACATTTGCCTGAAGATAAGGGGCAGCCTTCTGGAATCTTCTGCATCCTCCAGAGTGAGCAATGGAGAACCCTGGTCTGCTCTGTGGACACCCAGCAATGCCATGCGAGTTGGGGCTTCTAAGTGAGTGTTCACTTCACAGCCGAGGGCCTCCAGATCCAGCAGCGCTGGTGCCACTTCCTTTACCTACAGTCCATCACACGCTTGGAGAGAGAGGAGAAATGCACCCCTGCTTCCATTCTTTTCTCCTGCATTTGTGGCTCCACCCCAATCTTTACTGCTCACTCAGGGAAGATGTCCGACCATCAACTGAAGTCTGATCCCAATCACCAGACAACAGAAATCTCCCAAAAGCAAGAGCTTCTACCCACCAAGTAACGGATCATATTTTGACATTTCTTTCTGCCTTTACCCAAACACATGCATGCACAAATGCACACACATGCTTATACCAATGTCAGTGCTCCAAGTGAAAACTAAGGTCCTCACAGTAAACAGGAACCACTCTAAGACAGGAAAGTGTGCCTAGAAAATTGATTAGTCCAGTGGTGCCAGTGCATGACCCAGGAGGTAGGCCTCACCGCTGCTGGACTCCATTCCCAGCCTGGCCGAGTGTGCGCCGACCAGAGAGGTGCCTCCCCGGAGAGGCCCAAGACCTGAGGTGACCACACACCCGAGGCACCAGTGGGTGACCGAGCAGACACTGAGGCAGCCATTCCAAATTAGTAGCCCCAGCAGGATCATAGCCAGACAATAGTATTGAACCACTGGACCATGAAATCCCCTGCCACAATGACTAAACATCAAAGGAAACATACCAGAAATTTGAAAAGTCAAGAAAGTACACCACCAAAGGGTAATAACTCTCAAGCTCTAGATCCTATAGAACAAGAAGCCCTGGAAATGTTTGACAAGGAATTTCAAGGGATAATTCTAAGGAAACTAAATGAGATACAACAAAACTCAGCTAGACAACATGATGAAACAAGGAAAAATATATAGGACCTGAAAGAAGAAATGTACAAGGAAATCAATGGCCTAAAAAGGAATGTAGCAGAGCTTGCCAAGCTGAAGAATTCATTCAACAAAATAAAAAAACACAACAGAGAGTTGGGCTGTTTGAAATAACACAAGCAGACAAAAAAAAAAAAAGGAAAAAGAATTAAAGACATTGAAGAAAATCTAAAAGAGATATCAGACAACCTTAAGCACTCAAATATCTGAGTCATGGATATTCCAGAAGGTGAGGAAAAAGGAGATTGCATTGAAAACATATTCAACAAAATAGTGGCAGAAAACTTCCCAGGTGTAGGAAAAGACACAGATCTTCGGATTCAGGAAGCTCAAAGATCCCCAACTGTATTCAACCCAAAAAGGTCTTCTCTAAGACATGTTATGGTCAAATTAGCAAAACTCAAAGGCAAAGAGAGAATCGTAAAGCTGCAAGAGAGAAGCATCAAATCACCTATAAGAGAGCCCCAATCAGACTAACATCAGACTTTTCATCACAAACCCTAAAAGCCAGAAAGGAATGGGATGATATATTCAAAATACTAAAAGATAAAGATTGTCAGCCAAGAATACTCTACCTGCAAGGCTATCCTTCCAAAATGAAGGGCAAATAGTATATTTCTCAGACAAACAAAAACTGTGGGAGTTCACTACCACATGACCACCCTTACAAGAAATTCTCAAGGGAGTACTGGGTTTGGTACCTGAAAAATAACTGCCACTGCCATAAAAACTCAAGAAAAATCAAAACCCACTAGTATAATAAAAATGGCATTCATGAAGAGAAAACAAACAAACAAAAGGCTATCTACAACCCAAGGAACCAACAAACACAGAAAACAAACAGTAAATCAGAAAGCAAGGAACAAAAGACACCTAAGACAAGCAAACAATAATCAATAAAATGCTAGGAATAAATCAAAACTTTTCAATAACAACTCTTAATGTAAAAGACTTAAATTCCCCAATCAAAAGACACAGACTGGCTAACTGGATTAAAAAGGAGGATCCAACTATATGCTGCCTTCAAGAGACCCACCTCACCCATAAAGACTCACATAGACTAAGAGTGAAAGGATGGAAAAAGATTTACCATGCAAACAGAAAAGGAAAACAAGCTGGAGTAGCTATTCTTATATTTGACAAAATAGACTTCAAATTAAAAACCATAAAAAGAGACAATGAGGGACACTACGTAATGATAAAAGGACTGATCCATCAAGAAGACATAACAATCATAAATATGTACGCACCCAATGTTGGAGCAACCAGATTTATAAAACAAACTCTATTAGACCTAAAGAAGGAAATAGACACTAATACCATAATAGCAGGGGACCTGAACACCCCACTATCAATATTGGACAGATCATCTAGGCAAAGAATCAGCAGAGAAGCCCAAGATCTAAACAACACTCTAGACCAATTGGACTTGGCAGATATCTACAGAACATTCCATCCAACAACCTCAGAATATTCATTCTTCTCATCAGCACATGGATCATTCTCCAGGACAGATCACATGTTAGGTCACAAATCAAGTCTCAACAAATTCAAAAAAATTGGAATTATCCTATATATTTTTTCAGACCACAATGGATTAAAATTAGAAATCAATAACAAACGAAATTCTGGAAACTATACAAACACCTGGAAATTACATAGCATTCTACCTAATGACATATGGGTCCAGGAAGAAATCAAACAGGAAATCAAAAAATTTATTGAAACTAATGAAAACAATGATACATCATACCAAAACAAGTGGGATACTGCAAAAGCAATACTAAAGGGGAAATTTATTGCATTAAATGCTTACTTCAGAAGAATGGAAATATGGCAAGTGAACAACCTAATACTTCACCTAAAAGAACTAGAAAAACAAGAACAATCCAAACCCAAAGTTAGCAGATGGGAAGAAATCATTAAGATCAGAGCAGAACTTAATGAAATTGAAACCCCAAAAATGATACAAAATATCAATGAATCGAAAAGTTGGTTTTTTGAAAAGATAAATAAAATTTTAAAACCATTACCATGGCTAACTAAAAAAAGAAGAATGAATACCCAAATAACAAAAATTAGAAATGAAAAAGGTGATATTACTACTGATACCTCTGAAACACAAGGAATCGTTAGAGACTACTCTAAACAACTATATGCCAACAAATTTGAAAATCTGTAGGAAATGGATAAATTTCTGGACACACACAAACTACCAAAACTGAGCCAAGAAGATGTAGAAAATCTGAACAAACCAATAACAATAAAAGAGATTGAAGCTGTTATCAGAAGGCTCCCAACAAAGAAAAGCCCAGGACCAGATTGGTTCACAGCAGAATTCTACCAAACATTGCAAGAGGAATTGACACCAATTCTCTACAAACTATTCCAAAAGATTGAAACAGAGGCAATTCTCCCAAACTCATTATATGAAGCAAACCTCACCCTGATACCAAGACCAGGTAAAGATACAACTAAAAAAGAAAACTACAGGCCAATATCCTTGACGAATATAGATGCAAAAAAAATCCTCAATAAAATACTAGCTAACAGAATACAACAACACATATGCAAAATTATACACCATGACCTTGTGGGATTCATCCCAGGGATGCAAGGTTAGTTCCACATATGCAAATCAATAAATGTGATGCACCATATCGATAAAATCAAACACAAGAACCATGTGATCTAGTGAAAATGTCCATACTACCCAAAGTGATATACAAATTCAATGCAATCCCCATCAAAATTCCAAAGACATTTTTCTCAGAAATGGAAAAAACTATTCAGACATTTATATGGAACAATAAAAGACCACGCATAGCCAAAGCAATGCTGAGCAAAAAAAATAAAGCTGGAGGCATAACACTACCTGACTTTAAGCTATACTACAAAGCTATAATAACCAAAACAGTATGGTACTGGCATAAAAACAGACACAATGACCAATGGAATAGAATAGAGAATTCAGAAATCAACCCACACACTTACTGCCATCTGATCTTTGACAAAGGCACCAAGCCTATTCACTGGGGAAGGGACTGCCTCTTCAGCAAATGGTGCTGGGATAACTGGATATCCATATGCAGGAGAATGAAACTAGACCCATACCTCTCACCGTAAATTAAAATCAACTCAAAATGGATTAAGGATTTAAATATACACCCTGAAACAATAAAACTTCTTAAAGAAAACATAGGAGAAACACTTCAGGAAATAGGACTGGGCACAGACTTCATGAATACGACCCCAAAAGCACAGGCAACCAAAGGAAAAATAAACAAATGGGATTATATCAAACTAAAAAGCTTCTGCACAGCAAAAGAAACAATTAACAGAGTTAAAAGACAACCAACAGAGTGGGAGAAAATATTTGCAAAATATACATCTGACAAAGGATTAATATCCAGAATATATAAGGAACTCAAACAACTTTACAAGAAGAAAACAAGCAACCCAATTAAAAAATGAGCAAAAGAGCTAAATAGGCATTTCTCTAAGGAAGATATACAAATGGCCAACAGACATATGAAAAAATGCTCAACATCACTCAGCATCCGGGAAATGCAAATCAAAACCACACTGAGATACCATCTAACCCCAGTTAGGATGGCTAAAATCCAAAAGACTCTGAACGATAAATGCTGGCGAGGTTGCAGAGAAAAAGGAACTCTCATACATTGTTGGCGGGACTGCAAAATGGTGCAGCCTCTATGGAAAATGGTATGGAGGTTCCTCAAACAATTGCAGATAGATCTACCATACGACCCAGCTATCCCACTGCTGGGAATATACCCAGAGGAATGGAAATCATCAAGTCGAAGGTATACCTGTTCCCCAATGTTCATCACAGCACTGTTTACAATAGCCAAGAGTTGGAACCAGCCCAAATGTCCATCATCAGATGAGTGGATACAGAAAATGTGGTACATCTACACAATGGAATACTACTCAGCTATAAAAACGAATGAAATACTGCCATTTGCAACAACATGGATGGACCCTGAGAGAATTATATTAAGTGAAACAAGTCAGGCACAGAAAGAGAAATACCACATGTTCTCACTTATTGGTGGGAGGTAAAAATTAATATATAAATTCACACACACACACACACACACACACACACACAAAATCGGGGGGGGGAGAAGATATAACAACCACAATTACTTGAAGTTGATACGACAAGCAAACAGAAAGGACATTGTTGGGGAGGGGGGGGAGGGAGGAGGGAGGGAGGTTTTGGTGATGGGGAGCAATAATCAGCCACAATGTATATCGACAAAATAAAATTTAAAAAAAAAAAGAAAAAAAGAACCATGTGATCATCTCTTTAGATGCTGAAAAAGCATTTGATAAAATTCAACACTCATTCATGATAAAGACTCTCCACAAGTTAGGTATAGATGGAAAGTATCTCAACATAATTAAAGCCATATATGATAAACCCACTGCCAGTATCATCCTGAATGGGGAAAAGCTAAAAGCTTTTCCTTTACGAACAGGAACTAGACAAGGATGCCCACTCTCACCACTCCTATTCAACATATTGTTGGAAGTACTAGCCAGAGCAATCAGAGAAGAGAAGGAAATAAAGGGCATCCAGATTGGAAAAGATGAAGTCAAACTGTCCCTGTTTGCAGATGACATGATCCTATATATTGAACAGCCTTAAGCCTCTACAAAAACACTCTTGGAGGTGATAAATGATTTCAGCACAGTAGCAGGATACAAAATCAACACACAAAAATCAGTAGCATTTCTATTCTCCAATAGTGAACATGCAGAAAGAGAAATCAAGAAAGCTTGCCCATTTACAATAGCCACCCCAAAAATAAAATACTTAGGAATTGAGTTAACCAAGGATGTGAAAAATCTCTATAATTAGAGCTACAAACCACTGCTGAGAGAAATTAGAGAGGACACAAGAAGACTGGAAAGATATCCCATGATCTTGGATTGGAAGAACCAACATTGTGATAATGTCCATACTACCCAAAGTGATATATAAATTCAATGCAATCCCCATCAAAATTCCAAAGACATTTTTATCAGAAATGGAAAAAATGATCCAGATATTTATATGGAATAACAGAAGACCACGCATAGCCAAAGCAATTGTGCACAAAAAAATAAAGCTGGAGGCATAACAGTACCTGACTTTAAACTATACTACAAAGCTATAATAACCAAAACAGCGTGGTACAGGCATAAAAACAGACATACTGATCAATGGAATAGAATAGAGAATCCAGAAATCAACCCACACACCTACAGCCATCTAATCTTTGACAAAGGTACCAAGCCTATACACTGGGGAAGAGACTGTCTCTTCAGCAAATGGTGCTGGGATAACTATCCATATGCAGGAGAATGAAAGACCCATACCTCTCACCATATACTAAAATAAACTCAAAATGGGTTAAAGAATTAAATATACACCCTGAAACAATAAAACTTCTTAAAGAAAACATAGGAGAAACAGTTCAGGAAGTAGGACTGGGCACAGACTTCATGAATATGACCCCAAAAGCATGGGCTACCAAAGGAAAAGTAAATAAATGGGATCATAGCAAACTAAAAAGCTTCTGCACAGCAAAAGAAACAATTAGCAGAGTTAAAAGACAACCAACAGAGTGGGAGAAAATATTTGCAAAATATACATCTGACAAAGGATTAATATCCAGAATATACAAGGAACAACTTTACAAGAAAAACCTGTAACCCAATTAAAAAATGGGCAAAAGAGCTAAATAGGCATTTCTCTAAGGAAGATATACAAATGCCCAACAGACACATGAAAAAATGCTCAACATCACTCAGCATTCGGGAAATGCAAATCTAAACCACACTGACATACCATCTCACCCCAGTTAGGATGGCTAATATCCAAAAACTCTGAATGATAAATGCTGGCGAGGTTGCAGAGAAAATGGAACTCTCACATATTGTTGGTGGGACAGCAAAATGGTGCATCCTCTATGGAAAATGGTATGGAGGTTCCTCAAACAATTGCAGATAGATCTACCATATGACCCAGCTATCCCACTGCTGGGAATATACCCAGAGGAATGGAAATCATCAAGTCGAAGGTATACCTGTTCCCCAATGTTCATAGCAGCACTCTTTACAATAGCCAAGAGTTGGAACCAGCCCAAATGTCCATCATCGGATGAGTGGACACGGAAAATGTGGTACATCTACACAATGGAATACTACTCAGCTATAAAAACGAATGAAATACTGCCATTTGCAATGACATGGATGAGCCTAGAGAGAATTAAGTGAAACAAGTCAGGTACAGAAACAGAAATATCACATGTTCTCGCTTATTCGTGGAAGCTAAAAATAAATAAATAAATACACAAATAAACTGGCGGGTTGAGGGAAGAAGACACAACAATTACAATTCCTTGAAGTTGATGCGACAAGCGAACAGATATGAGATTGTTGGGAGGGAGGGGGCATAGGGAGGAGGGAGGGAGGTTTCGGTGATGGGTCACAATAATCAACCACATTGTCTATTGACAAAATAAAATAAAATAAAATAAAATAAAATAAACAAAAGCTGAACATCTAACACCACCTTGTGAGTGATAATAAATGGCAGGCTAAGCCAGAAGGTAGCTCAGCCCTCTGGGTCTGCAAGTTTCTTATACACAAAAATGCACACCCGTTCTTTGGCCAAGGGACATGGATCGTCTTCCAGTGAGATAAGATTTCCTATGAGCTTCCTGATATTTCCCAATTCCAACTTGGTCATAGATTGCAACTCTATACTCTCATGGGTTGTTTTGTTCTGTTTCTTAAAAAATAATAGTTCCCATTCAAGCAGCACTAGGAATGTGCATTTATTTGCTTTTAAAATAATATGGCAGTTATTTTTCCTAAGTTTAAAGAAGTTTAGCATTTTTTGACAACCTTAAACCTTGATGAATATTTAGGGAAAAGAGGTCTAGATAAGAGACAAAAAATGTTGTAATGAACAAAAAGCAACACACCACCATCTCCACTCCACCAGGCACAGGCACAGAAACTTTATATGAAAACAGAAACTCTCAGACTCAGCATCCTCAGAGGGGTGGCATTTTGGACATTCTAGAACAGATCACAGAGCCACCACTTTTAGTGCCAGAAACCATTCTTCCCCAGGTGGTTCCTCTGACACAGAAGCGAGCTGCTTGCTTCTTGATGCCGACGTATTTTTCCTACTCACAGCAGCCTATAGCATGATAAAGTAAAGCTTGTTGGCAGCTGGGACATTTGCCTTATGGTACTCTGAAAACTATCAAAGAGCAACCAACGGGGTCTGAGAATCAAATCAAAGGCAGTTACTCCCTCTTCTGGGCCCTTCAGCAGCTGGGCAAACGTCTTTTATGGAGAGTTCTTATCACATACAGTTTTTACAGTTGCACCTTTTCTCCACCTTTGTATGGGCTTCTTTAGGGAAGAAGTTGTGTCATCTTCCTAGCTCCAGAAGTTACAAGAATGTAGGCACCTTGTGAGCATATTTTGGGAAGATGAATAAATGAATGAATAAATAAATGATGAACTATAGGAAGTTAGGACACGAAAAAAAAAAAAAAGAAAATTGACTGGTCCACATTCAAGCTGTTGCTTCATATGTTTTACAATACAATGAGGATATGGACAGACATGCTTCATGTATATTTGAAAAGACATAAGAATTTTATAACCATATTGATCATGAGAGTACAGGGAAAACCTGAAATGCACTTCGGAAATATACATACAAGTATGTTTCATATATTTTTCCATGTATATATTTTCCATCTTTATAGATCCCAAATGCATATCCCATTTATATTCCATGTATACATGACAACAGAGCTGACATCAAAACTTCTTTTGAGATGGCTGATTGATTTCATATTAAAGTTTACAAAATGACTTGATGGAGTTTTCATGAAGGCTCCTCGCCTGAGCCACTGGTGGAAGAATTCTCCTTAGCGGGATGAGACACTGCTCTCTCTGAAGTGCATAGGTTGGGAGAACTTTCTCAAGCGGCAGGAGGGGCGCCTGGGGAACCCGGAACCCTTGAAGACAGCAGCCATGCTCTGTTGTCCTGCCTCCCGCTGACACGCCCTCTGTTTCTTTCACCAGATTCTCAAAGGGGTTCATGTCTTACAAAGGCTAGGCACAATTCTACCACATCACCCAACTCAGCACCTTTATCTGAACCATTCTGTTGACATTAATCTCAACAAAAAAGTTTAAATGGCCCTAACTTATACTATTTGATACAATTTGATAAAACATCTTAATTATCAAATTGGGCTGGCCAGTTAGCTCAGTTGTTTAGAGCGCTGCCTTACAACGCCAAGGTCAGGTTGAGAACCCCCTACTGGCTAGCGGCCAAAAAATAAAATAAAATAAAATTGTTTTAAGAAATTCAATTTTAAAATATTCAAAAATTCAAATAATAGAACTAGATTTTCATATTCATGTCTCCGTAGGGAAATGTAATAAATAAAATTCTTATTTTTCTGAAAGTAAATGAATACTTGTCAAGCTTAAAACGGCTTTAAAACAATTGATTTTTTAAAAAGTTTTAAACAAATCCCTGTAATTTTCTTTAACTGTTAATTTACTTACCAAATTCTTTCTTTTGCTGATAGTTCATGGCCAATCAATTCAACTTTTGTGTAAATTACTACATATGACAACTACAAGACTCAGATCCATTGGCTTATAATTGTACAAATGCAGATGGTTAACAAGATGCTTATGTATCAAACTAGATAAGGGTTAATGTTGGAACTAGTTAACATTGACATTGGATGATCTCGTTATCAAGAAAAATGGTACAGGGGAAGACTCAGTCTAAAGATTAGACAGATGACATTGTTAGCCACGGGAGCTGGACCTGGGGGGCTACGGCTGCTGCACATGTTCCCGCTGTTAGCAAATGAATGTGGCTGACACTGATGTTAGCCTAGTGATTTTGTTCAGAGCTACAACCCACATTTTAAGCCATAAATATTAGAATACTTTTCAATCCTGTACACCTCCTTTCTGCCTCTAAGCCTCTGGTTAAAGTCCCCTTCAGTCCGCCTCCACACCCTCGCCCCGAGGGCAGTGCCTCTCGCCGACGACGAGCCCGTTAGTGCACTTGTGTGATCATCTCCTACTCGTTGCCGATTCTGGACTGCAAGTCCCTTCTCAGCAGCGTCCACGTCTCTGCATCTACAGTGTCAGGCACAGGTGAGGTGCTAAATAAGTGTTGTTGGCTGAATCAAAGGAGAAGGTGCTTTATAAAACCATGAACACATATAAAAATGTGGGGAACAAAACACACCTTTGAATCTATTTCATCTTTCTCTTGAAAGCTCCCACTCAAGAAAGGAACTCCGGGCAGTCTGATTTGAGTAGGTGCTTTCCATGAAAACAACGGTGAGTCAGGGCAACTCAGCCCAGATTTTAGTGCTCCCATGGATGAGCCCGGGAGAGATCAGACGCGCCGCTCCCCCACTGTCAATGGGCAGCTTGAGAGTGACGCATATGCAGCTACAGGCCTGCCTTGTGCAAGCCTGCAGTCCCGCCGCCTGTGTCAACAGGAGGCCTCTGCCCAGCAAACGATGGGTGCACTTTTCATCCTCCCTGACAGTCAAAGCTCTAGTGTGGCATGTTTGTGTTTCAGGTGAAAGGTTTAAGGCACTAAGGGAGAGTCACCTCGTTGCATCATAAACACTAATTAGCTGGCATTATTTCCAAATAGCCTTTGATCAAAGCCTTTAAGGCAGTGACAGTAAAGAACAACAAGGTCCAAGTCTTCGTTCATCAACCAAAACAAACGCCATCCAGAACAGTCTTCTCTTGGAGCTCACGGCCAGAAAAGTAGACCCACTAAAGACAGGCCACCACTCAAGATCATGTGAAAGAAATCTGGAAAAATATCCAGCCTCGGGGCACAGTAAGATGCCCAAAGGTGCCTAAAAATAGACAGGTGCAGAAGTACTTCTCAAAGAGCTTACACGAAGCTCTGCTATCCCCAGCAGGCAATGCAGACGATAAGAAAACATGGAGCGTGGTGGCAAGACCAGGCCTCAGACCTCCCCTGGGTTCTGTCCGCCGGCCAGCAGCTGCAGATCGCACACAAGCAGGCATGCCGCATGTCTTCAGCCCAGCTTCCCACCTCTCCAGGTTTCCTCCTCCAGCCCATCGCTCACCTCCTGCTCCTGCTGCCGCTGCAGCCCCACATACACCTCGTACACCTTGTCACTCCTCTTCTCTCACATCTCAGTGAGATTAAAGGCTGAGCTGATATCAATAAATTACACTCTATGTGAATTTAGACGTTATTGCTTTACCAAGGTCCTCAGAGGTGGGCAATAAACAGAAGGCGGTGCCTGGGCAGGAGCCAGTGGGCCACAGGAAGGAGGGCTCAGGGCATCTTCCCCGTGCCCTTTCAGTGGAGTGGCTGCGACCTGTGCTGGGACCTGTTGTGAAACCCCTTGTTCAGTCCAGCACCCCCTGCATCCCTCGCAATGCCAGACACAATGCTAGGCAGAGCGGTGAGAGGTGGGTAAGACCATGCCTGCACTCAGGGAGCCTGGGTCTTGGGGGTTTACTGCAGGGTTACAAGAGTGATCTTGCTGCTTCCAAGGCCAGGGAGGGATCAAGGAAAGTGACCCTGTTCCCCCCATGTCTCTTGGAAGGTAGTGGGGCTACAGGAGCCTCTGTCTCACTTGCACACCACCTGCCCACTCCTTGCCACTGTCCCTGCAAACCCAAGTCTCCTTCCTGCCTCTGCCCCACCCACATCAGGAATCCAGAATCCATTTTCCCTGGGTTTGCTTCCCACTCAGATCTTCCCTGTCCCATGTAGTGAGAGCATTTCTGCCCACTGGGTCCCAGGAAGTCTCCTTAGGCTGGGTAGATTTCTGTAGCAGGTTTTCTTCTGTAATTTGTCCCTCTCTGGTTGGTTCAAATCTATTTATCTTCCTGAAATCACACTGACCAGAGATTTGAGCACCACTCTACTTCCAAACATGTTAGATGACATTTAGTCAGGAATCCTACACGATGCTGCCAATAATTTAACAGGTACACAGGGTTTACTAGCAAATATGCAAGACTTGGCTGAATTAGATGAAGTAAATTCAAATAAAACAGTGAATGGGAAATCAAAAGGTAGGAAACCAACCCCCAAAGACTGGCACACTAGCTATGTTAAAATACGCTTAACCTAAACTGACAGCACTTATTCAAGGCTCACATAATTGCCCTGACATTGAGAATCACAGTTAAGTGTGACACAGGTGGAGGCTTGCTGATTGTTCTTTTTGGTTGTCGTTCTTGTTTGTTGACTGTTGTTGAGTGGGGAGTGAATTTGCAACTGTTTGGGACTGTCAAATTTAAGGTCATAGGAGTCTTGCTTCTCATCCACAAATCACTTCCCTTTAAGGCAGTGGTCCTCAACTGAATGTGACTACACCACAGGGGACACTGGAGACGTTTTGGTTGTCACACTGGGGATGGGGGCGCTGCTGGCATCTAGTGGGTGGAGCCCAAAGACTCTGCTAAACATTGGACAATGTCCAGGGCAGCCCACACAGCAAAGAATTACCCAGCCCAGAACATCAGCAGGGACACAGATGAACAACCTGCTCTGAGGAGTCCACGGGATATGTGCGGTGTGTTCCCGTCACCCCGTCTTACTCTGCTTGGTCCTCAGCCTCATCTCCTCGTTAACACACAGGCACGTTTGGTGAGTGTTCCTCAAAGAATCATCCATGAGAAGACCATTCTGGCTTTCTACACCATGGCTGGGATCTGGACAGCTTTCAGTCTCTTCGTCTGTGGGAACATGCTTTGCACGGGGACATGGATGCCAGAGTTGGCTGGTAGGTTCCTGTGAGCCTCACTAGCATTCTAAGTCTTCAGAGTTGTTAGGAGGGAACCTAAACCAGTCAGATAATTAATTAAATTTATTTTCCCAGTTCAGATAAATAGGTGGAATAGTTTCATCTTGCAGTACGTGCTTGGCTCCAGATTGCCCGGATTGGCCTTACTGATCCTGCTGGACAAGCCATGTGTGGTGTAAACTGATCCTTTCTGAAGAGCACCTGTGACCTGCCTCCCTCGGAGCCTCCTGGTAAGAATCTCCTTAGGCATTGGTCACCATGATTACATTCAGTGTCTTGCTACCCCAGCCATGGTGGACTGGACCACAGATTGGTGTCTGGCCCCAGGGTGGTCCAGATGGAGCCTAGAACTAGCCCTCTGCTCAACATGAGTTCTAAACATGGATGATAGCCTGGCAGGAGCTAATGTGTCCTTTGGGTTGGGGTATTTGCTACAAGTAGAGAAGAACAGAGACACTTGAGAAGCACCAAGAAGGCAGTGGACAGATTCCATGAAGGACAAAGGATATCACAAGCAGGAGCTTGCTGAAAGAAGATGAACCTGTTGTGTGTGTTCGTGAATCCCTGGTACCTAGAACAATCACTGGCTCATGGGTAGGTGCTCAATAAGTATGTTTAAAGAATGACTTAAAAATGGGAACATGGGGCTGACCCTGTGGCTCACTCGGGAGAGTGTGGCGCTGGTAGCGCAGTGGTGCTGCGAGCGCCGAGGCCGCGGGTTTGGATCCTATATAGGAATGGCCGGTGCGCTCACTGGCTGAGCGCAGTGTGGGCAACACCAAGCCAAGGGTTATGATCCCCTTACCGGTCACAAAATAAAAAAAAAAAAAAAAAAAAGGGAACATGTGCTTCAATAGTAACAGCAGACTAAGAAGCAGAGACCTGGGACAGCCCTTGACTATGGTGTCTGAGCTATTGCACCTGCTGCTAAGTAGGTTACAGGATAACCTCATACCCAGAGGTCTTACATCCTGTACAACACCTCTGTTTCCCTGAGGCCCTGCTTGGCCATTGTAGAGGCTTCTTTCTGCTCTTTCTTTCTTATCTGTGTGATTTCTAAATAAAATGACAATAACTTGGGTACTTTGAAGTGTCTCTTAAAACCCAAAAACCCATGAGACCTTGTCAAAGTGAGAAGAAAGTAGAAACCCTGAACCTGAAGAGATTTTAAAATGAATGGAGGACCAGTGAACTTGGGGGTGCGTACATGGATTACCCCCGGGGCATCCACACTTTCCTCCTGTTTCATGACTTGGGTTAATAATGGGATAAAATCTCTGAGTGGGACTAGAATATTTTTCAGGTGGTTTCTTTCCTCCCCTGCTCCAGCCACACTGCACCTCTTGCCAGAATAAACACAAGAATTTCTGTACCTTCTTCTCCTGCATGATATAAACAGGACTTAGGAGCTCATGAGCCCTGCCCCTGGAACAGACCACATCTCTGTTCCCGGCCCCATCCTGAATGAGTCAGCACAACGGGACCCACCCTGTAATCAAAGCATGATTTGTGCTGGAACCCTGAGCCCACAGCAAAACATTAGATTAAAAGTAGCCTATTAATAAGAGATGAAAGTGTTATTTTTAGATTAGGTTAACCTAAAAAGAAGTTGACTCAGTCTTGGCTTACTAAGACGACCGAGATAAGTGTATCAACAGCTCACCTGTGTCGTGCTTAGCAGTGCTCAAATTAGCAGGTACACATCTCCTCTCCTAACTCTTCGTGGCATTGTGAAATGGACACAGGTGTTCTAGGAGAGTAAGAGTCGTCCCTGTGAACAAATACTTTTCTCTTTTCTCTTAGAAAACATCTTGAAGTCGCTCAGCCAGGCCCGTAAGGACATCGCACGCTCAGTGCACGCGGCGCTGAGTGCAGGGAGCCCAGCAGGCGTCTGCTCCCATGGAGGAGGGGTGCCTGACTGCAGAGCGGCTTCGAGTGAAGTATTCATTTCTCAGTTCTCACATAGAGCTAACATACAATTACAAAAGAATGGGGAAGAATAACGAGAGCGCTTCATTAGAAAAATCTCCTTCCACTTTCTTTTAAATATTTTCAATATCCCTGACAGTGCTGCAGAGAAGACAGCATCCCACTGTGCAGACGGGAAACCGAAACCGTAAGGCCATCATCACAAAGCAATTTCCTGTTGATTCTGGAATGAAAACCTGAAGTTTCTAATCTAATTTCAGTACTGTGACCTCAGTAACATATATTTCAGAGTAAGTAAACTGAGGCCAAAGGAAAAAAAAATGGAACTTCTAATTCAAACTTACTGATAAAGGACTTCCATTTCTGGCCCTGGTGGAGTAGCTTGTATCAATCCAACCATCCTGCTGAGAATAACTACAAAAGCTGGACAAACTACAAAACAAGTTATTGAAAGACAGCAGACAACAACCAACTCCGCCAGTCCTGGAGGGGCAAGGCTTTCCTCCTGGAAGCATTTGCTACTCACGAGCAACAGAGCTCCCAGCAGCTGTCACAGCCTGGTAGTGGAGACAAAATTAGAGTCCAGGACTACCAAGGCATCAAAACTAGAAAACCCAAGAAATTGGAGAAAAAGAAACCACAGATAAGGGAGCAGACTAAATAAACATTAGCACAGTGAAAAGGTCTAATGCACATGTAACTGGAGTTCAGGAGACAGAGAGATAAAGGCAGAGGCAATATTTGAAGAGACGCTGACCAAGAATTTTCACAAAATGCTGAGAACATTAATCCAGAGATTTAAGAAGCTCTACAAAATGGAAGCAGGATAATTGCAAAAGGGAAACAAACACATTTAGATACATCAGAGTTGCATCATGCTGAAAACATCATGCGCTCAACATGCTGAAAATCAAAAACAAGGAGAAATTCCAGAAACTGCCATGGATGAGGGCTGGACACATCATATTTGGAGGAGCAAAAATTATACTGAAGGCTGGCTTTTCCAAAGAAACCATAGAATCTGGAAAATGATGGAATGACATCTTTTAAAATGCTGAAAGAAAATAAAAACTGCCATATTCTATACCTAGAAAAATATCTTGTAAAATGAAGGCCAAAGAAGGCATTTTAGTCAAATCTATTGATACATAGCATAGCAGACAAAGCTGTAAATACATGTTAAAAACATATTACTTGTGTAATGCATTTTTCTGCTAATGTATATGCCCCTTTCCACTAGGCTGTAGACCTGCAAGAAATAGACAAGATAAGAAACAATAAATTATTTTTAAGAGCAACCCACTAGTGCATCTCATGTTTTTCCTCGCTCCAATTCACAACTTTCAGCCAACTTTTACCTTTGTATTCAAATATTTAAAACTCTATGCCTAAGAAACAATGTCTCTACATAAGTAAACATCTTTGTTAATTCAAAAACATGAGAAAAATAAATTTAAATATTGTACCATACGCTGGCACCACACGGCATATGGGGAAGAGAGGGAGACACCTTGTCCCCTCCCTCTGCGTTAGATTCCTAACGTTCCTGTGCTGAGAAGAAGATGCTCAGGGTGAGGTGAGGAGCTGAATAGATGGGTAAGGAATTTTTTTGATATGTATTGACTGAAGAGAAGTATATTGAGACTGTATCTGAACACATGCTAAGCACTTTTCCTTAGTAAAGTCTGTGGGGTGTGAAGGAAAGATCAGAGGTCTTGGCATCACATAGATCTTTCAGCCCACTCTTCAAACCCACCACTTTCCAGCTGCCTGGCCCTGCGCAAGGTACTTAGCCTCCTTGCGCCTTCTCTTCCTCATCTTTTAAATGGAATACTATGACCTACCTCAAAGACTTGTGAAGATTAAATGAGAAAATGAATCTGAAGAGCCTAGTACAGTGCATGACTTGGGCTGGCACTGAAAATAGTAGGTATTGTTTTATTACACAGGCATCTCGGGGGGACGACAGTACTGAACGACAACACATGGAGTGAGAAATAACAGCAGATAAGTCCACTGTCACTCTGAGAAGGATGAGGAGGATGTCTGGGTACTAACAAAGCCAACATATCTTTCAAACATGCTGATTCCCTATTCTGCAAGCTGTGATACTTGGTTGCCTAAGAGATAGGGTAGTTATTAGCCATCAGTAAAAATAAGCACACTGCTGAGAATTTACAGGAAAATGCATTTAATTAAGTGCCATCTGAGCCACCCACACTGTGAACAAGGATTCTGGCAACAAAGGGGTTATTTCTGCCAAGTTCCTGCCAAATGTTATTTTCCTAAGTTAGTGTGGTGTTTTTTGTTTTGTTTTTGATTTGTTTTTTTTGTTTTCTGGCCAAGGCCTGAACAAAGAGTCCCAGATGGCAACATGGAGTGAGAAGGCCCCATTGCTACAGACCAAAAGTCTCCCAAAGTTCAAAGAAGATTGGAAAAACCTTTAGAAATATTTCCCCTGGATGGAGGAAGGGGTGGGAATCACAGGCAAATAAAAAATGGAAAATAATGGTGATCCAAATTTAGGGTAAATTCTTTGAGGACACTGGTTAGGGTTTTTTCATCCTTGAATGCGCCCCTCCTCCCCTCCCCAACAAAGATGCACCGCAAGGTTTGTGCAAAGTATGAGGTTCTTGCTAAATGCTGGCTAGGCTGAATTGGACTGATCCGCACACAGTAGCACCGTAAACAACATCGGCCAGTTTATTAAGCACTTCTGTTGTTTCAAAACCATGCTAAGCCCTTCATATGCATTGTCAAATTTAACCCTTGCCACGGCCCTATGATAACCTTATTTCATCCTCTCAGAGAGGTCAAAGAATCTGTTATCACAGAGCCAGGTCTGTCTGATGTCAAAGGTCATATTCTACCACCACACTGAGGAATTGGAGCAAATTCTAAAAACTCTACCTTCACATGTATCCAAAAAAGTCAATGTATAAAATTAAGCTTGGCCAATATAGGAATTCTGGCCAACATGAGAATATAGAAACTTAAGAAGATTCCTACTGTGTTGGGAAATCACAGGACATTCCGTGTAACAAAGTTCAGTGTCATGGAGTTAAAAATAAAAACATTCTAAAAAGGCAGTGAGGGCCAGGGGGAAACTCAGCCTCTATAGTTCCAGTAGAGGAGCAGAGTTTGCATATACAGATAGATGCTCCTTGACTTATGATGGGTTTATGGCCTGATAAATCCATCCTAAATTGAAAATACCATAAGTAGAAAAATGCACTTAATACACCTAACCTACCAAACATCACAGCTTAGCCCATAAAAGAAAATAATCTAAGTGATTCATTTTCAGAAATGACTTATTTGAGGGTGTTTTATTGAGATGGTAATTAGTTCCTAGCCCCTTTTGTTTTCTTCATTTTCCCGGAGGGTCTCTGAATAGATAAGGCTCTCCTTAAGATGGTAGTTAGTTACTAGCACCCATTTTTTTTTTCATTCCCTGGTGTCTCTCCCTTCACAGGGCTTAGGCAGGCCTTTTTCATGGCTCGGTCTGAGCCCCTAGACAAAGAAATTCCTTGCAAGGGGATAATAAATTTTAGGCACCATCCAGGAAGATTGTGCATCCTGTAGTATTCACAGCCAATGAGGAGGTGGAGGGGAGGGACTTGCTTACTAGGAAATAAATTGCTTGCTATAGACCTTTTCCATGTGCCAGCCCTTCAGACACCTGAACCTTGCAAGGCAGTAATTAAGGTCTCACTTCACTGTAACTCGTGTCTCTGTGTCCATCCTTTGGCTTTGGACAGGTGAGGGCATTTCTCACAACCCAGCCTACCTTAAACATGTGCAGAACGCTCACATTAGCCTACAGTTGGGCAAAATCATCTAACACCCAGCCTATGTTATAATAAAGTGTTGAACAGCTCACGCAATTTAATCAAATTCTGTACTGACAGTGAAAAACAGAATGGTTATATGGATACTTCAAGTACGGTTTCTACTGAATGCATATGGTTTTTGCACCAAATTGTAAGTGGAATCATTGTAAGGGGAGACTGTACATGGTTTTAGAGTGTCGTGCAGCCTTATGCAGGGATGTAGTGTGTACTTTCTCCTTTGCTAGTAGAAAAGGGTAGATGTTCACGCTGCAAATATAAATGTAAAAATAGTTTAATTCACATTAAATTTCTTTCCAGATATCAGATGTAATGACAAAGAGAGACAATGCAGAGGTCACATTTTCATAACTTCAGCAATAGGGAATAAATAATGGGGTGCAGACATGGAAAGCACCTAAGTGCAGCTGTAAATGCCATTTTGTTCCCTAGGAGTGACCTGCTTCCATGTGGGTCTCTGCCGTCATCCAGACCTACCACCTGTAAGCTGAAGCACCCTATAATCTCTCCCAAATATCTCTACTGAGCTGCAAACCCATGTATCCAATTAGGTTCCAGACAGCTCTGGTTATAGGTCAAAACAGTTCAAAATCAATATGTACAAAATGGAGCTCATCATACTGTAGTCCAATATGTGCCAAGGAAACCAGGGAATTCTCACAGCCATAAGCAGTCACCCTGGACTCCTCCCCCTCTCTCTTCCTCTGCTCTCATTCCAACATAATACACTCTCCACACTGCATCCAGACTGAGCTTGATGAATCTAATACGGTCCTATCACCTCACTGGCAAAAAGCTTTCACTTTTTCTCCAGACACTTCTGTTTCAAGTTCAAAACTCTTCACACGCCATACAAGATCCTTCATGATCTGTCACCTTCCCACCTCTCCATCTTTGACCCTTGTCATTCCTATCCTGTCCTCCTGCAGTCTAGTCAAAGCAAACCCCATATTTTATTTCAAATGGTCTGTACTCTCTTCTCTATGACTTTTCTGAAGGCTACCTATTTAATCAACAGAGTGAAAAGACAACCTACAGAGTGGGAGAAAAATTTTTGCTAACTATGCATCCAACAAGGGACTAATATCCAGAATACACATACAACTCAAGCAATTTTACAGTAAGGAAAAAATGACCCAATTAAAAAA
This sequence comes from Cynocephalus volans, assembly GCF_027409185.1. Classification (NCBI taxonomy): domain Eukaryota; kingdom Metazoa; phylum Chordata; class Mammalia; order Dermoptera; family Cynocephalidae; genus Cynocephalus; species Cynocephalus volans. The sequence continues at coordinate 4,659,634 of NC_084464.1, forward strand.
TGGGCAAAGGAGCTGAACAGACATTTTTCAAAGGATGACATACAAACGGCCAGCAGATACATGAAAAAATGCTCAACATCACTAGTCATCAGGGAAATGCAAATTAAAACCACATTGAGATACCACCTCACTCCAGTTAGACTGGCTATAATCAAAAAGACGGTGAATAACAAATGCTGGGGAGGGTGTGGGGAGAAGGGAACACTACTGCACTGTTGGTAGGACTGTAAATTAGTACAACTACTTTGGAAAACAATTTGGAGGTTTCTCAAATAACTACAGATAGATCTTCCATATGATCCAGCAATCCCTCTTCTGGGCAGATATCCAGAGGAATGGAAATCATCATGTCGAAGAGATACCAGCACTCCTATGTTTATTGCAGCTCTGTTGACAATAGCCAAGATATGGAACCAACCTAAATGTCCACCAATAGCTGATTAGATAAGGAAACTGTGATATATCTACACTGTGGAATACTACTCTGCCATAAAAAGGAATGAAATACCCCCATTTGCAACAACATGGATGAACCTGGAGAAACTTATGTTGAGTGAAACAAGCAAGGCACAGAGGGATAAATATCGCACGTGCTCACTCATATGTGGGAGCTAAGAGAGAAAGGAAGGCAGGAAAGAAAGACCACAGTAGTGCCATGATCCACAGAGGGAGGGGACATTCCTAGGGCTACAAATTGGAGTTGAGGGGAGAGGGGGATTGGGAGGGAGGTTGGGGGATAATTGGGAGGGGACAAAGGGTACAAAAGTAATTTCTGGTAATGGGTATGCCCCCAGTATGCATCTAGCCTTCACCCTCATGGGCAGGAGGAGGGGACAATCAGTTTTGTATCTCATGAATATGTGTAATAAATAAAAAAAATTTAAAAAAATTTTTAAAAGGCTACCTGTTTAACAGCATGAAAAACAAAGATCTTTTCATACCTTCCATGTACATTGCCTCCAGCCCCTCCCTAGTACTGTCTCAGGTGAAGTCTCTTCTAGGAAATTTGGACTTGGCAATCATCTTCCGGCCCCTCTTGGTAACCTGTGCTTACCTCTGTCATCGTACTTACTGTATTGTGCTGTGATCATCTTCTCAACTAGCCACGTAAGCTGCTAAAGGACATGGATGTATTACATTAATCTTTGTATCTCTATCACCCAGGATAGCTTATAAAATAATAGGTGGTCAATAAAAGTGTGTGGGATAAATTAATTTAGAAAAGAAGAAAAGGAAGCCAGGAGGAACAGCATGTGTGGGGAGAGTTTATTTACAGACACATTTTACCAATTGTGAGACAAAGATGTCTGCATTTTCAGAATTCAGGACTCCAACAAGGAATTAAGAAGAATAAAAGGAAGCCTGACATCAAAGATGTAAATAAAATAAAGATTAAGATTGAAGTATTTAATTGCTTAAAGGTGCAAATGGATTCACCAACTGAAGCTCAAACTAATTTACAAGTATCCTAAGTTTTACAGTGTCTGGCACAAAGCCTTGGGGGAAGTGGACATTTCTTGCATTGGGCTGCGGTGATAGCCCTTGACAAAATCATGGCGTGACAAAGCCCTGCTAGGAACTACAGCCTTGGAGGAAATAAGTAGCTGATGCATGGGTGGATAGATGGGCAGACCGACAGACAGACAGGCTGACCATCCCTCTCTGCTGCCGAGCTCTGCGCGATGACAGCCACAGAAGGTGCGAGCCGGTGGACTGCGCGGGCACAGCTCCTCCCTGAGGAGACTGAGGAGAGGGTCGTGGGCGGATCCCATGGACGGAGATGTCTTTTGCACCAGCAGAAGCTGGGAAGAGTGAGAGAAGAGCTGGACAAGACGACGGCGAGGGGAGGAGACAGCGGCAGGCGACGGAGAGCAGGCAGAGGCCACACTCAGGCTAGAGCGGAGAAGAGAGCAGGGCCACACTGAGGACACACAGGCGAGGCCACCCGGACCCAGGACGTGCGCCGCAGGCCACAGCACAGTGACAGGGATCGGACTCACCCTCTTGCCTGAAATAGTAACAATCACAAGTGGGAAAAAGAGGAAAAAGTGATTTTCAGACACTGGACAGCAGGCAGCACATGACGGTGATTCCCGAGAGAAGGGAAGCGAATGGGTGAGCCCTGCAATTGCTCCTGCTCACTGGTTGGAGAGCTCTGGGCTAAGTAGCAGTGCAAGGAGAGGGGGCCTGCAGAGCCTGCGTCTGGCCCAGCTGAGAATCCAGGGACGTCGGGTGGCTAGATTTGCAGAGCAGAGTAATGGAGGAGAGAGTGCTCCACAGAGACACCTGCACAGGGCTCTGAAGAGCGTCCCCTCTGCCTCGTGGTGGGAAGAGAAGCATCGGACGTGAGCGGGCAGAGCAGCCCCTGCACTTGGACATGCCCGAAGAGTGGATGTTCCCCGGCCAGAGTAGGAGGCACTGGGTGTACCAGGAAGGGAGAGAGCACCCCAGACCGAAGCCTGCTCTGGTGCCCCTAACCAAGCCTGAGAGCAAGCTCAAAAAGATCAGCTCTTTCCACATAACTTAACTGTGTCCCAGAACAAAGCACAAGAATATTTAAAAAGAATACAAAAATACCAGACACCCAACAAGATAAAAGTTACAATGTCTGGCCATCCACACAAAAATTACCAGATATGCAAAGTAAGTAGGGAAATAAAACTGATAATGAGAGGGGAAAGTTGATCGAGATAAGCAAGACCCAGAAACGACACAGATGAAAGTTAGTAGAAAAGGACATTTAAACAGTTCAAGCTATATTCCATGTAATCAAGAGGTAGAGAGAAGTATGAGTATATTAAGGAACCACAAAGATATAAACAAAAGAGCCCTAAATTTGGAAGAAGAGTTTCTCAAAGCTTCAGGTGTCTTCATGACATGTTAAAGGAAAGCAGCAGTGTCTACTTTCACTGTCTAGAGTGATCACACCATTGACTGTCCAAACAGCACACTTCTGAGTGCTATTAATAATTACCTGGGACCACACACATACACTGACACCATCCAGGGTTAACGGTGACATATGGTGAGGCATTTGCCCCCAACGCTCAGCAGCATTAAACTTGGGTTAAGGAAGTGTTCAGTACATGAACATCAGAAACAGCTGACCCTGTGAGATTCCAGCACTTAAAGAGATGATCTTCAGCCTTTTGGAAATCTAATGCACATCACACATGTCTCTGAAATCAGTCTGTCTTCTGCAGCCCTCTCCATTTGCTTGTGGCTGACTTTGACCTCTTTCTACTGAGTCTTGTCTGACTCTTCCACTGAGAGTCTCAGGCTCAGACTCCATAGTCCTTGCCCTGATCAAACTCAGCTGAGCTGAGCGTCTGCCCCGTAGGGCCATGCTGCCTCCTGCTTAAGAGCAGCTGAGGTGAACGAGCTGTGAGAGGTAATGAGCTAGCCCTCTGCCTTCCACCAACGACTGCACCTCTGATGGCAGGTGATGCTGGACTTTCAGGACAGCCCTCAACTTATACCAAACCAAAGTTTGCCTAAGTATTGGCAAATCCCCCCTGCCAGTTGGAATCTGTAAATAGTCTAAATTATTTGCCCAAGTGAGTCAAAATATTAATGGTTTCCACACAGAAAGATGATCTCTAGCAAGGTAAGAAACAAGTCTCATGAAACCTTGAAGTTCAAATCCCGTGGTGAGAGACCTCAATCCAGGGCACAGTGGAAAGATGCTGGTGTGTTGGCAGCTGGATTCTCTCCCTTTATTTCAGTGAGCCTCTGTTCCTGTGAACAGTGAGATTATCTCAGATCCTGTCTTCATGTTATGACCTGATTGAAATCCAAACCTAAACCTGTCCCGGAGCACGTGATAAATCAGATGAGCCTGGAGCTCACTTGTCACCACCTTTTCAAATCCAGGCATCTTAATTAAAAAATTATAAGCTAGACTTTTGCCAAGGATTCAGATAAAACATCAAAAGCGGGGGAGGGTGTCTTTCTTTCAGTAAAAGGGCAGGTCCATGATTGGGGGATAGAGGTGGAAGATCACTCAAAGACCTGGGATGAAGACTGACCAGCTGGAGCTTGTCCCTAGCGAGGAGACCTCTCCCATTTGGAGAGAGATTGCAGTGCACTGAGGCCATGTGCAAAAACAAGCCTCTTCCTTCCACTCCCGAATCTTGTCTTCAAAAACAGGCCAGCCCCAGCATGTGGGAAAAACATACAAAGCATGTTGAGCTCAGATACAAATCTAAGTGCTGTGGAAAACAGCCAAAAAAGTGGCAGCTAGTCTGCTGCTGACAATCCTTTGGATCCCTCTGTGCCTTTCAGGTAAAGGAGAACTAGAACTCAGCTCTGGCTCCCAGCAGAGAACACCTCTAACACAGGCGCATCTGCATTTATATGGCAACTCTCAAGTGCCTGGTAATAGATACAGAAAAGCAAAGTCTCATTTGTTAGTGTCAGATGTAGTCTTAGGAGGCAAAACTGCTAAACATTAACCTTGAAGAGAGGAGGCAAACATATCTCCTCTAGCAACACACTGACAGTGACCTTATGGTCTCCGAACATTAGGGCATTTAAATAAACAGACTTTTGCAAAATGTCTAATTAACAACTAAATGTTATAAGTGAAGGCTGGAATATTGTGATGGCAATGGTTGGATTTAATTTATTGTCAATGCTTTCAGTGTTTACTTCCTCTCCATTTGCCTATAGAAATGAATGCATCCCGGGAACTTAAGATAATCCAAGAAGGACCAGGGCAGCCTAACCAGCAGATGAACTGAGCAAGGACTCTCACCCAAAACTCTCTCCCCTTTGGTGCCCAGAATTTGGTCTTTTAAAAGATTCAGACATCCACGCTTCTCCAGTTAGAGTGGGCTCTCCCCCTGGAGACATACAGAGGTATACCAGATGTTCAGATCTATGCAATAAACCTAGGATGTCTTTTCTGAGCAACATTTTCACTAGAAGATTTAGAGGAAGGGGAAGTTAGGAAATTTTCTTTTGGCTTAAGAGAAAGTCTAATGTTTTTAATATTAAAGTATAGATGATTTATGGGGTCATGTGTAATTTGCAAGAAATTTGAATATAAAACATGATTTCATGGTATTTTGCTATGTGGTGGATCTTTGGGGGCCTCATCTGAAGCTCTCCTGCAGGACCTGCTCTACCTTTCCATTTCAGTCTAGAAGTCTGATCTATATTGCTCTAGGTAGACAGTGCAGCCTCGGAGAGCGTGTGACTTGCTCCTGTTCCTGGTTGAACGTTCGTTTTTTTTCATATATCTCAGAGAAAACCATGAGAACCAAGCATCATTAACAGCAACCAATTATGGATGAGAAGGGCCCATCTGCACAAGTCTTATCAATTTTTAGCCACCAGGTCTCACAGATATGGTATAGACATGTCTCAACAACAAAATCAGAAAATCAAAGAGCAGCAGATGTGACCGTGGCTGCTCACAGGCTGTCACAGCTGGTTGCTGCCTTGCACAGAGCAAGGCGGGCCCCACTGGGTGTAGACAACAGTTGTGGCTGGAGATCCTTCCCCAGGGTTTCCCTGGGCCAATTGTCAGCAGAAGCAGCAGGGGCAGCAGAACAGCCACCAGCTGGGGCTGCTTGTCCAGCACACCCAGGTCCCCCCAGCGATACTCCCCACACCCCCACTGGCCTGTCTGGGACACTTTCCTGACGCAAGGACCGGGGAACGCTCACCTCTCCCTAAAGCTCCTGTCCCCTTTTATCTACCTCCTCCTGTTACCTCCTTTCTTGGCTTCTTCCCCAAATCTCTTTCTTTGGGTATAAATTCACAAAAAAACAAATGTTACCGTGTGACTATAGGAAGTCAACAGGTAAACCCTCCACTTGGCTAAGAGAAAGGGAGAACGGAAGTGCTTTGTTTCCCCATCTCCCGTTACCATGCGCACGAAGGCACGTGTGTCTGCGTAGCCCCCCATACCTATTATAAATACAGCGCTTACACATGAGACAGTCGTTTACCCCGACATCTTACTCCTCCTTTCCCTGAGAGAAAGCAGCGCTCACCGTCTCCAGCAGGCATTGGGCGGGGCGCGCCAGCTCCGGGAGGGGAGGCGCGGAGGACGCTGGTGCGCGTGCGCGACCCCTGACCCCTGGCCTGGTGACCCCGCCCGCGCACGTGCGCAACCCGCCGTCTCCTCTGTCCTGGTTGTGCTCAAATGTGGGTTCTTCCCAATGCCCCTCCACTCTACTTTTTCTTTTCCCATGAACGCTGCTGACCTTCGAACGTACTGGAAAATGCACTGATTTTATCTGGCCGTTGTTCTGCGTTTGGTTTCCCTCACTGGAATACGCGTTCCACGAGCGCAGACATCTATATGTTGCTTGACTTACCTGCGAAGCACCTGGAACAGGGTCTAGCTCGTAACAGATGCTCCGTACACCTATGTAGGAAAACTAATCGTACATGTGACTTTCCCAAACGTTATCTCCTAATTATCTTCGTTAGCTAGGGAGTTCCATGGAAACCAACTTTCCCTTCTACCATTCTGCTTTTAGAAGAAATCGAAAGTATGCTGTAAGGAACAGGGCCTATGTGCAGCTAGATGGAAGGAAGGAGATGGCCTCGGTTTCCAGTGCCTGTCCACGGATGCGGAGCAGTCCTGTGCCTCTTGGCGTGGCCGCGAGCTTGACAGTGCTGCCCAGAGCCGGCCACGTGCCACCCCGCAGGAAGCCCCGCCTGGTCGTATCATCAGCAATAGCCTCAGCCACAGCCACACGTCCGCCTCCGTCCAGTCCGCTGATGGCAGCTGCCGGTCCGCTCAACCAGGGGCTGAGGTGAAAGTCAGCTGGCCAAGACTCCATCAAGGTAAGTTAAAAGTCATGAGCCTGAGTGGGGGAAACACCTGAGGAGTAATGGGACAGAGCTCTTTCACACAGTGACGGGAGGTCAACAGTCAAGAGAGAAGTGAGTCTCCAGGAGAGGACCCCTGAGTACCAGTGCTGGCCTCCTCACCAACTACCCCGGGGCTCTTAGGAGGGTCAATGCCTTGAGGAGGGGAGTTTCTGGGAGAGGTCTCACTTTCCTCATCTGTAAACCCTTTCAGCTCTAATTGAATGTTGTTCTGGGAATTTCTGAGGTTACCTGGATACCACCTGTGCTGGTGTGGAGATCGCTAACTCTTCTTCCAAATGCTAGTCTAGGTGAACTCTCAGCTGCATTAACCAGAGCCACTGCTGGTGAGTGCTGAGAGCAGCTTCCAGAAGAAAAAGACAGCGCATCTCTACACGCTGTTGAGGTCTGTGAAGTGCCCAGTCTTGCCTACCAACGCCCAAAGAAGGTCCGGGCACCCCACTACCAACGAGGGCTCAGGTAAGATCCTCTACCGGACAGGTCCTCAATTCTATTGCAGGGAATGAGAAGTCACAAAACTTAAAAAAAAACCTCAAAGGATTCTGGCTAGTTAATCAAATACCAGACAATTCATTTATGGGGTAAAAAGGTAGGAGTGGAGAAGCCAGAGCCTTGGAAGAAATCTCCCCAGACATGAATTTTGATTAAAGACCATCTAGAAGAACAGCCAGGAACACTTTGTGTTATCAAGGCACAGGAACCAAGACAGCACTCCATTGGAGTAAGAATCAACAGATCAATTAAATCAATTGAGCCAAGTAAAGTAAGATCAGCCCCAAATACACACACACACACACACACACACACACACACACACACATATAGTAGTCCCCCTTTACCCATGTGGGACACCTTCCAAGACCCCCAGTGAATGCCTGAAACCACGAATGGTATTGAACCCTACATATACTATGTCTTTTCCTATACATACATACTTACGATAAAGTTGAATTTATAAATTAGGCACAGTGAGAGATTAATGACAATTACGAGTAATAAAATACCAATAGACTGAAAAAAGTCATGTGAATCTGCTATCTCTCTGTCCCTCTCTGTCTCTCTTAAAATATCGTACTGTGATGTACTGCAGGTCACTGAGACTGCAGAAAGTGAAACTGCTGAAAAGATGGGATGACTGTGTGTGCACATTTACATAAAATATATATCATATATTATACACATGATAGTTACACATATAACAAAGTTGTATTTTAAAATTAAAAGGGAAAATGGATTATTTAGGAAAGGGCTCTCTGTTCCTAACTTACAGCATATACCAAAATAAATTTAAAATGGATTACAGAGTGGCGTATCTAAAATTACCAATTTAAAGAACTAGAAAACAACATAGCAAAATACCATCCAATTTTTGGTAAGGGACAGTGTTCCTAAACATATACACAAAATAACATATAGTAAAGGAAAGGTTAATATATAAGACTATATGAAAATTTTAAATTCTTTACATAAAAAGAGCATCAACTAAATTGAAACATGAACAATAAACCAGAAGGAGAGAATTTAAAACAATGACAGGCAAGTGGTTAAAATTCTAAAGGAAGGGCTCTTTACAAATCAATCTGCCTATTACAAGCTATGTGACTTTGGATGGGTCATTTAACTTCATAAAAAGTGTCATTTTAATGGGGATAATAATTGAATATATCTCATAGGATTGTGAGGATTAAAAGAGCTAATACATGAAAACACCAGCACAGTGGAAGCTTGCTAAATGTTGGCTGTCATTATTGCCACAAGTATTACATCACCATTTATTATTATAATAAATAATGCATAATAAATGTATATATAAATTTCTATTTACATATAATTAATAAAGATTATTACTAGATAGAACTAGGAGCAAAACTTGGAAACTCAATTCAGATCAGAAGAATACAAATGGCAGACAAATGAGATGGTCGGTGCCTGTGCATTGCTGTCTAAACAGGCAGACTAAAACAACAGAATTTTTAAATGATAACATACGGAGTGTGGGGAGAATTCTCATACCTTGTTGTGAAAGTACAAATTGGTATCTTCCTGGATGGCAATTTATCAAAATGTATCAAAACATATCAAAATGGTATAAAACAAAGTTTATATCATTTGCCCTAACAATTCCACTTTTGGGACTTTAAGGAAACAATTAGATATATGCAAAATAAAATATGAAGGTTATTTATCATAATAGCAAATATTAAAAAACAATTTAAGGTTTAGAAAAGGAATGTTTGTTCCATTCACGCAATCTAATTCTATCTAGCCATGGAAAATCAAATTGTAGAAAAATACTTAGACACATGGGAAAATGCTCACAATACCTGTTCAATAAAAAAGAAAGTTAAAAATCTGTTCTATGTTTTAGCTCAATTTTGTTAAAAAATTATATACTTTACAATATACAAAAAACCCTATATAAATCAATGTACATACATACACATATATTCATGTATGCATACATGAAACAAATAAATACACTGTTTATATCTGGGTGGTGGAAATGCTAGTGATTTTGATATACTTTATATTTTGGGGGGCCTTTCTCTGTCTTCTGAAAATTCTACTATTTGTGCGTATCACTGTATTAGAAAAAAAATACAAAAGATATTATTTTAATAGCTACTGAGATCACTTTTATTCTTATCTCATATTACTTTTCAAAATAATATTTTTATCTCAATTTAGAAATCAAGAAGACCGACCAATCACCCAAGTTGAGGGTCTTATTTCCATGCATCCTGAGTCGAGTGCCTCTCTAGAGAGTTCTTCTCTGGGGAAGGTTGTTGCTTGACCAGCACAATCATGCTGACCACTCTCCCACCCTCCCTTCCTTCCATCTCCTTTTCGGGAGTAGAGGCCTATACAAGTAGCTGGTTGGGGATTTAGAGCCTTACAGTCCTGGGATAGAACCCAGCTCCATGTCTCCCTTGACCTTGGGCTCAGCATTGTGAATAGAGCACATGCTCGGGAACCCTGAGAATGTCCATGCAAGACAGAGAAGAGCTTGTGATGCAGACAGTCTAGGGAATTTGGATTTGCTTCTATGATTAGTGGGAGCTACAGGTTGCTTTTAAAGTCAGTAGAGTAATATGACCTTAACAATGTATGACTTAGCAAAGTATCTCTAGCAGTAGCGCCAAAGAAAGACAGAAATGGGAGGAGGAAACTGATGACTAGTTCAAAAAAGAGGATGAGGGAAGATCCAAGATGCCATAGCTAAAGATGCCAGATTTGTGATTTTGGGTCTGAGTGGTTGCTTGAATGTGAAAGGAGAGAGAAATGGATTTTTTGCTAAGGCAATTATTGCAATTGGAGCACTGCCAACCTACTATCCATTCTACTTATTTTCTTTCATTTTTCATTTATTTATTCATTTTTTAATTGACAAATAAAAATTGTATGTATTTATCATGTACAATATGATGTTTTGATACATGTTTATATTGCAGAATGGCTAAATCAAGCTAATTAATATATGCATTACCTCACATAGTTATTTTTTGTGTTGAGAACACTTAAAATCTACTCTGTGCAATTTTCAGAAACACAATAGATTGTTAGTTAATAACAGTAACATAGTTAGTTATGGTCACCATGTTTACCTGTCTTCTTTATCTACATAATCCCCATTTCCTTCAGGGCAACAATGTGCTCAGCTAAAAGACTACATTTCCCAGCCTCTCTTGCAGCTCACTGTTGCCATGGGTGTTGTCAGTCAAACATGAGTGGTAGTTGTTATGTGGGACTTCCAGGAGAGTTTCTTAAAGGACAGCTGGTATGTGTACTTTTTGCCTCTCTGCTCCTTTCTCCTATACCCTACTTGGAAACTGTATGCAATGGCCAGAGCTCCAAAAGCCATCTCAGATCATGAGATAATATTGTAGATGAAATCCACATTTTATAGGGAAAGGGACAAAAAAATAGACACATCCTGGGCTCCTGAAGACCACTAAGTTTCCATAGCAGCCCTGGACTGCCTTTATCCAAATATCCATTATATTAAAAATAAATCTCTATCTTGATTAAGCCAGCTTTATTTGGGTTCTATGAAATGCTAATTCAGTCATCATTAGTTAATATTAAGAACACAGGAGGTGGGAAAATTTTAGGGAAGTGTCGTTAAATTTGTGTTATTTTTTATTTGAGGCACCCATACAATATCCAGTTAGATTTATCCAGAAAGCAATTGGAAATATGAAATACTGCTTATAATTAAAATCCTAAATCTGATCATATTAGCCACAGATGGTGTATGCAGTAGAAAACCTAGTTTAACCCCTGGAGATCACCAACATTGCATAATAATCCTAAACATGTATGCCCCTAATAACAAAGCTTCAAGATGCATGAAGTAAAAACTGATGGAACTGCAAGGAGAAACAGACACATCCACAATTATAGTCAGGGATTTCAATACTGATCTCAATAATTGATAAAAACAAGCAGACAAAGCCCAGCAAGGACAAAGAATACTTTGATAACACTATCAACCAATTTGACCTAATATACTTACAGAACACTCCACTCAATTTCAACAGAATATACACTGTCAAGTGCACACAGTCCATTAACACAGTAGAGCATATTCTGAGCCATAAAATAAATCTCAAACAAAGTATACTCTCAGACCTCGATGGAATTAAATTAGAAAAGAATAATGGAAAGATATCTGGAAAGTCTCCAAATATTTTTAAACTAAATCCCATACTTTAAAATAACCCATGAATGAAACAAGAAAAGAGAAATTGGAAAGTATATTGAACTGAATGAAAATGAAAGCATATTTCAGAAATCATGGGATGCAGCCACAGCAGTATTCAAAGGAATGTATACAGCATTAAAAATGCCTGTATTCAGGGCCGACCCAGTGTCTCACTCGGAGAGTGCGGCACTGGGAGCACAGCGTCGCTCCTGCCGCGGGTTTGGATCCTATATAGGAATGGCCGGTTTGCTCACTGGCTGAGTGCAGTCACAAAAAAGGACAAAAAAGGACAAAAAAAAAATGCCTGTATTCAAAAGAAGAGAGCTCTCAAATCAAAGATCTCAGCTTTCTGCATAAGATGCTAGAAATAGAACCGCAAATGAAATTCATAATAAGGAGAAGAAAGAAAATAATAAAGATCATGGAGAAAAATCAATGGAACAGAAAACAGTAGGGAAAAATCAATGAAACAAAAAGCTTGTTTTTTAAGAAATTCATCAGTAAGGTCTCAAATTAAATGCCCCAGCCTCAGAAAATGTTTCCCCTAAAGACTTAGAGTAGGTTTTCTCCCACTCTTACTCTTCCTCTAGTTACCCAGTTCTTTCATTTTATACCATATATTTTAATTTGTAATTTTATAGTTGTTGGTTTGTTCAAGTTTTGTCTCTCATACTCTAAAGTCCAGGGGAGCAGAAACTATATCTGGATTCTTCAGCACTGTATACCCAGCACATCTGACACCTTTGATACATAGTAGGCAACAAATAAATACCTATTAAACCAGTGACAGGAGAGTACTTGCTGTATGGTGAGAGCTGAGAGGATGACAGTCATGTAATGATGATCATGAGAGAATATTCACAGGGGAAAATGAGGCAAAAAGAAGAGATGGCCTTTCTCAGCTGTTTGAAGTGGGTAGTCAAGAAGAAAGATTTCATGCAAGAGGTGATGGCTGATTATCCTTAAAATATAAGTAGGTATTTGCAAGTAGACAGCACAGAGAATGAGAAAGAGAATCTGGTTAGAAGGAACAATGTAAGGACCTAATGACCCATCTGGTAACCTGACAATAGTTGCGTATGGCTAGAGCACAGGATGTGGGAAGGGGAAAATGAAAGAAGATGAAGACTAGGTGCAGAAACTAGATCATGAGGGTCTTCCTTGCCATGACAAGGAGGTTAGACCTCTTCCAGGAGATCTTGAAAAATTTTAAGCAAGGAATGACCTGAGTAAATTTGTATTCTACAAAGCTTATTTGACAGTTGTGGAGAATAGATGGGAGGCAAGCAGGAAACGTGGAAAGGAGGAGGAGGTGGTTTGACTGAGGTATGTCAGCTGAGCAAATAGAACCTGCTCACAGGTTGGATTGGGGCGTGGGTGCCGTGAGGGAGCAAGGAGTCAAGGGTGACTGCCAATCATCCAGCTTAGGCAGTGAGGAGATGATGTGCAAACCAGCAACCACAGGAAAGCAGGAGAAAAAGATAGCGAATACCCTTTGGGACATGATCAAATGCTTCTTTCCCCATCTTTGTGCTGTCCAGTGGTGCCTGTTAAGAAACTCTGAACATACCTGGACCACGGCCCCTCATCACACCAAAACTCACATCTTCCTCGAAGCCATTTTCTTGGGGCCCAGAAAACTGCTAAGTAGAAGTGAAATAACAGGATAAATGAGTTAGGCAACGCATCTGGGCGTCATCACCCCCAGCTACCATGGGCATTTCAACAGGGGCCTTGTTAAAAGAGCATATTAAATGAAATTAGTTTGGCTTATTGGGGATAACCAACTATAACTGGGTATTTTTTTTTAGGTTTATTTGAATCAATATTTTTATGTTGTACATAAAAATCTAAAAAGGAAAATCATGATAACAGAGAAATAATATAGAAAAACTGTGTCTGGAGTAATGACAATTAAAGAAAAAAAAAAGACCTCTAGTGGTGAAAACATCAGGAACCATGTGGGAGATACACAGGGGCATATGAGACATGGATTATTTCCTCTCCTGCCTCATATACCTAAAATCAAAGAACGGAAGCTTAGCACCCTAATTACTATAGTAAGTCAATTAATGGGGTACTCTGGGCTTAAAATACAGCTAGGTTTATATCCCAGCACTGCCCCTTCCTAACCCTGAGATCTTGATCCCTTAGTTTTACTGTGCCTCAGTTTCCTCATCTGCAAAACCATGATGATAATTTCTACCACTTAGGGTTGTTGAGAAGATTAAATCGGATACTATATGCAAAGCACCTGACACATAGTCTCAATAAATTAGCTACTTTTTGTGGTAACAAGAAAGATTCCAGGAAATACATGTGCGTTTACATGATTCACTGTATCTGTATGGTTAATTTCCTCCTGCTGTCATAGGCTGACAATAGTCACATTTCTTTGTCCCATCCTCAGAGTCAGGTCCTGAGGGAACTACGCAATCCCAGGAGCAGGAAGTAAACAATGCGGAACATAAACAGAACCAAGCACCGTGTAAACAACTGCATGAGCTCTCTGTGCCTTTGGACAGCCCTATAAAGACAGCAGGAACAACAATCATGACAGTGAAGCAGCAATTATGACAATTAAGTTTAATGAGGGTAATTAAACCAACTTAAGTAAACGAGCATTCTTTAGATACCGTGCTTACTTCCTAAGATTCAAAACAAACGCACAACCTCAAGGTCTTCCTACAGAAGATTCTGGGAGAAACTACTGAAGCCGAAGTTGTACCTTCTGTGCTTAGACTCATTGCTGAGGGGTGCAGAGCACGGGATGTGGGGGCCTGGTTGTTCTTGTGGGCCTCCGGGCAATGGCAGGCATCTACTCATGGCTGCACTCCATGCTCAGACCTGGGACGGCTGAGTCAGGAATTGCAATAGGAGGTTCTGACCATGGCCCTGGGATTCCCAGTAGGGTGAGGACCGCTCCTGAATCTCCCTTTCTCCTTCTCAGCCAGTTCTCTGCTGAGCACTGCCTCCCTTAAGAGCACCTAGATGGAGCACAGGAGGTATCAGTGTTTACACCAGATAGAAAGACCATCAAGACGGACCTATTCCAGGTAATAGCCACACTGCTGTTGGATGGGCTTAGCGGCTTATGAGGAAACACATGGAATTTAAGACATATAAGAGAAAGAATAGGGTCCACGATCTCAAACACTTCCACACCCCACCTCCACAGAGTCCTGTTGGACTTTGAAAACAGTCACGTGGGATGCCTATATACACAAGAGAGCAGCCGGGGTGCTTGACAGCAGTGATTCAGATTGCCTGGGTCCAGATCACAGTCCACTGCTTGCCTACATGTGTGGTCTTTGTCAAGTTCCTTAACTTTTCTGTGCTTCCATCTCCTAATCCGCAAAATGGGAGCAACTGTAGTACCTACTTATAAGGTTGTGTAGAGAATTAAGTTGGGTTAGTCAATGTGAGCTGCCTGGAACAATTGCTGACAAGTAGGAAGCACTCGGTGTGGACGTGCACTTATGTCCTTGCCTGCACAACTCACGGGGTGCGTGCCCCTCCTCTCACCACCAAACTGTCTTTCCAGGGGAGTTCCTGACAGCATATGCAATAGTCTCCATTTTTATTATTGTTTCCTTGGGAGAGGGGGGTCTTTTAAACCCAACTCATCAAACAGATTATACATTCGATCTACAAACTTCTCATAGATCACAGAATCTGTTTGGGATTCCAGCATGTTTTCTCCCGATTATTTGAGTGCACATCATCTCCTATCTGAGCCAGGGATTTAAAAAACCCTTCAGCCAGCTCAAACTTTCTTCACTGTGCCTCCTCTCCTGATTCTGAGCGCTCACCCAGGTTCTGTCTAACTGTTGGAACAAATCTCCCACTTCCTGTTCAGAGACAATGCTCTGTGAGTATTTCCGGGTTTCTGCGTGGTCAGAGCTGTCTGAACAAAAATTGATGGCAATCTGGGTTCAAGGATGATTGAATGGTAAACAAGCCTTGGAGGTTAAAGATAGAGACTTCTGGAAAGAGTCAGAGGCATCTCCCAGAGACATCTGTTTACATTCCAAGGGTTGTAAACCTTCTAGAGAAAACTTCCCTCCCTTCCCAGAGAGGAGTTTCACCTTCTCAAGCAAGGGTCTCTCCTCCCCACCAGCAGCCCCTGCCTGCAGCCAGAGAAAGAGGGGCAGCTGGGCCAGTAACTCCTATATAAGTTTGAGTTCATAACTTCAAACCCTGTATGGACAGGTCCATTGGGTGGTTCGCACCATATCACCCTGTGGGAATTGGGATGCGGGGACCCACACAATTTGCTCTATGAGTAAAAGGCCTGTTCCTTGATCCAGAGATCTTTGTTTATATATATTATGCATTTCTGAAGGACAGATACCCTGACTGACATATATGTCTATGTGTGTAAGTATCTATCTATCTGTCAACCTGTCTGTGTTTCTACCCGTCTACCTATCAACTATTGCAGGCTAACTTGCTAGTTTGCAGGTAGGGGGATATGTCAAACCCTTCATGGTTTCAGACTAACTTCCTGTTCACCAACACCCATCTCTCCTCCAAAATTCACCTTCTACATGAACCCATCAATAGATAAAATTATAAATTCCTAAAGAACTAGCTCTATTTTATTTGTTCCCAGAATTTGGTACCCCTGCCCCTTTTTAAAAAATAAAGCATAAATCCATAAAGGATTTTTAAAGGCATTCAGAGAATTAGAATAATAAAACCAAAATCAAATCCAAATATTAGCAGGCTCACCAGGACACACTGGTGTTGCATCAGGTTTGCAGCCCTGCCTTGGGATGGCACTGAGCTCGGGCCAGGAGCCACCGAGTGGGAGTTGGGGGGGTCATGCAGATTCCCTGTCCTTCATGGTCAGCCCTTCCTGCCCTCCATTGTTCCCATTCAGATCCCTCCAATATTTATCAAATTTAAAAATGGCAGTCTTGCTGTTTGTTTTGTTTTTATTTTCCCCCTTAAAGTCAGGGCCATGGCAGCGGTCACATCTGGGCACAGAATGGGGTAAGAGTGGTGGGTGAGAGCAGAGGGAAAGACCAGAGGACAGAGGGATCTCTTCCTCCACGCCAAGCTCACCGGGCTTGCCTCTGCTGTGCCCACCGGGAGTGAGCTGCAAGCTGGGTTGTTGAACGACTTGGTAAGAAAACAAACTGACGGGTGTTAGGCTGACTTTTGCCAACTCTACCCTCAGATACAGACCCAGGGAGGGAGGCAAAGCGGGACCCTCCCCAAAAGCAAGAGCAGAGAGGCAAGTGCTTGGGAAGATGAGACAAGATTGCTGCTCCATCGGGAGTGAGTACTTAGGGTGCCCTCCTCTGCAGGGCCCTGTGGAGGGGGGAGAACCTCGAGGGGGACAGCACAGACCACCCAGGAGACTGTGCCCTCGGCACAGAGCTCCAGGCCAAAAAGGACCAGAATCACTGGCCTTTGGATGACCACACAGATGTGGCCCAGTGTGTACTAGAGACCAGGGGCTCTCCCCAGTGTCCGCTAGGAAGTGGCAGAGGAGAGCGCAAGCCCAGCTGTGGTCGACAGAGTCAGAAGACGATGCTGGGACGCCCCTGATGGCGGTGGGAGGGGGAGGGGCCACAGAAAAGACGCAGAATGACTTTCTGCCTACTCTGGCTTGGTGAGGACTCAGGTCAGCTATATTTTGATTTAGAAAAATATTCTGATTTTTGTTGTGGACTTTGATGGTATGAAATGCATCCCTGTTTCATGAATATACCTTCAGGAAACCTTGCTGTGAGAGTATTTCAGTAGTTACGTTGCTTGTGCATGAGTTTGCTTCAACAATGGGCAACCTTAAGTCTTCTCCCTATTCCATGTCAGAGGAGGGTTCCCGCCCCAGCCTTCTTCTCCCGTCCACCCTCGCTGAAGGCCTCTCCCGTCCTGTAGACGACAGGCCGTCCACCCGCTTTGCTGTCTGGCTGCAGGGGCGGGGGGTGTGAGAACACCCATGGCCGGGCTGGCCCTGAGCACAAGGGCAGCGGGGCCTGCCTGTCCTCTGCTGCAGCCCGGTGGAACAAGTCGCGGGCCTCTTTGCTCCAGAGCCCTCTTTGCCCTTCCATCCACTGGGTCCCTGCTCCTGAGTGACCACCTGTGTGACCACCTGTGTGACCCCTCATCCATTCCCACTTCCTTCTCGGGGACTTTGCCACCAAGCACTCGGACCGCACAACACACAAACTGGGAGTGGGCTCCGCTCTTCAACTAGTTTCAGTTGATTTATGATCCATACTTCTTGCCCCAGCCTCCAAAGGAAAATTACAGCCCAATAATCTCTGTGTTTTTATAGACCATGTCTAGCTTCCCTCTGACTTTGATCTGTTCTCACATGGCCCAGTGACTGGGTGTGGTGACCGCTAAGCAAGCCCATGAACTACAGCACTGACCATGGGTCACACCCCATGGCAGGCTCGCCTTGGCTGTCCTGCACTCACCAGGAAGGCTTCTGTCTGGAATCTCATTTCTGCACCGTGTACTTTGTATCCCCACGTCTGTGGATACTGCTGCACCTTGGCCTGCCACACTTGGTATTTGAAGAAGGTGAGGAAGAAAACGGCCAGGAATGGGGGCTTAACCACTTTGAAGCGTCAGGTTTTGAGCGTGGTATTTTCTTCACTTTAAACGTGAAGGTGCAGAAGAAGAGGGTGCTGCTAATAATGAAAGCTACAATCTATTGAGGGTCTGCAAAATGACATGCAACTTACGTATATTGCTCATGTAGTCCTCACACAGGGAGATGAGGCAGCGGAGGCTCCAAGAAGCTAAGTGACTTCCTTGTGTCACATCAGCTAGTGAGCAGTGCAGGAGAGATGCAGGATGCCTTGCCATACCACCTGGTGCCAGCTGGGTGGGTAGGAGAGGCCAGAGTGATGCCTCAGGGATGGCTGGAGCACCCAGAGCAAGGCTGCCCCAGCTGCCCCTCTTCAGGCAGGTGCTCCCAGGTGACTAAGGGGAGAGGCAAGAGGAGAAGGCAGCTGACTCCCCACACAGGGCTGTATAGTGTGCTCTGCTCTGCAAGCTCCTGCCCGAGCGGCTCTAAACCCCAGACCAGCGCAAGCCCCTCTGGAAGCACAGCTCTCCCCGTGATTTCCTAACAATATTACTCTACTCTGGGGAAATGCTACTTTGGACCCAGACAGGTGATGGACACAACTGTCCCCTGTGCATCAGAAGATAGAGCCTTCCCCACCCCCCCACCTGCCTCCCCAAAGCCACCTGTTTGAATCTGGGAGCCAAACCTAAACTACAGCATTCAATGGGCTTTGACACACTAGAGATGTCCCTGTATAAGGATTTTACAATGAAATCACACGTTTAAGGAGAAAGTGCTCATTTCTTAATAATATAATAACATAAATAACAATCTGCTGAAGGTCAAAGCTGAGTTTCATTCCTTTAACCTTCATCTATGGCTCTTTTGATCTCATGCTCCCTTTAAAGCTCCCGAGTGATTAGCGGCTTATTCTAAATGTATCTTCTGTGATATCTCTTAATTGTCAGCTTATTTAGCTGCCATGATTAAGTATAAAGCCTATTGATGTGGATGGATCTTCCAGCACACTCCCAGGTGACGCTGCCACACTCTCTCACCTGGACCACATGCTGCAGGTGCCTGGCAGGTCTCCCTCCTCCGCCCAGCTGTCACTACCACTCGACCAGGGCTGATCCTCAGAGTTCTGGTACCTTCACACGACCGGTTGTCCACTCAGACTACACAAATACGGAGGCTTGCTGCATCCAAGGCCCTTCACACACAGCTCCAAGCTGCCTTCCAGAGTGACCCTGCACCCATTTTCTCCTGCCAGACTGTTCCACTCATTCCTCCCCCAAACACGTGCTAAGCCTTTGCTCACTCCATGCCTTCTGCTTTCAGTTCCCTCTCCCTGGTTTCCCTTGTTAAGATCCCGTGCCCCTTTAGCCCTGGATCCTATGCGAGTCACGTGGGGCATTTTTTAAAGAGGTGCCTGCCCAACATCATACCTGTTTAACCAAAGCACACCTCTGGTGGGGGAGGGTATTGGGATCTTGTTAAAGCTTCCCCTGGTGACTCTTAGCTCAGCCAGGGAGAGACCCACTGCCAGAAGCACTTCCAGGTGCTCCCTCCCATGGAGGCTTTCCTGAGCCTCACCTCTGCTCCACAGCCCACTGGGATTTGGGCCTCGTTGGACCCTGTGTAGCCAGGGGTGCACTGGCTCCGTCCCAGTCTTGCCATAGTCCCTCCCTGGAGGTAAGCTGCTCATGGCAGGGGCTTATTCTCATCTCCCAAAGCCCTTGCTCATCCATGAGAGGAGACTGGGTGCATCCACACTCTGAACATGGAAGGCTTCCCAACATGATTCCAGTGCTTCCTTCTTATCCATGCCTCCTGTAGTGTCAATTACAAACACTGCTAAACTTCATTCCCATCAATGGGATCACAGCATGGATCTCCTCTAAACAAGAGTCCACGCAAAAGAATTGATCTTAAAAGCTGGAGAACTTGGTGACATGCATCTCAGGGTGGCAGTGGAATGTCTGATGCAGGCCTGGGCAGAGGAATTGGTGTGAGTGGAAGAGAAAAGTTTTGCTGCAAGCAGGAATGAGAGCATGCAGGCCTTGGCGCTGCCTTTGGGATTTCGGCCTTTATTCTGAAGCACGCTCAAGCATGCGTTTCAGGAGAGGCCTTGAGGAAAGACCCCCGGACGAATATTCATGGCTGGGAGGTTAGGCAGCTGTCGCAGGTGTCCATGGAGGAGGCCACTGACTGAGGCTGAGATAGAGGCACAGAGGTAGGAGCAAACTGCTCCTTGGGAGGTGCTTCATTCAGGTACTGGGGACACGGAGAAGGAAGACTCTCCTCTGGCCAGCCGGTGTCTAGATGGTGATGCCATTCAAGAGGCTAAGCAGACTCAGGTGAGTGGTCAGATTTTGATGACCGTGGTACATCTAGCAGCAGACATCCAGCGGGCACTTGGATGCCTCAGTCTGCAGCTAAGGACCATGCTCAGGGCTCAGGTTTAGATTTGGGAGCTGTGATCCTAGGGGGCTCCCTGGGGCCACAGGAGAGCATGTGACCCCAGGGGCAGAGGGCAAGGTGAGAAAGAAGGAAGCCCAGGAGGGAGCTGGGGGAGCACCTGCACTGTAGGGATGGGCGTCCAAGAAAGAAATTCTTCAGGGACACCTGATAAGGCATGGTCAGGAGGATTTCCTTCAGTGCCATCATAGTAGGTACAGGGACCACTGCAGAGGGGTCTTGCAGCTGGGGAGAGAGATGGGGCTCAACTCTAAATACAGCGTGGGTAAGTGGGGATTTATAGCCAAGGAGCAGGCTGAGGGTCACTGGACAGAGAATTACTGAGAGGACACATCAGGGGTGAGGGGGATTCTGGCTAAACTGACCTAACAGGATTCTTGCTGAAGGCAGGCCGGGGTGATCTGACATCGCCTGGTGGTGGTGCAGGAGGAGGAACCCTATTTGATATGGAGGGACAGGTGTTCTTGCTAAATGGACTTAGCAGGATCCTTTGCTAAAGCTAGATTTTACAAGAAAGTACATAGAGGGGCCTAGGAGAAGGTCCAGGAGCTTGACTAATGCTCAGCCAAGCAGCGAATCACTGTCACAGGAGACCAGGGAGGAGCAAACAGAAAGGCTGGTGGCTGGACAGAGGTGATGGGAAGAGGACAGCCCAGGGCAGACACTGCCACGACCTTAGGAAGGTCCTGCTCAGGGTCTTCATGGGGGCAGGGGGAGAGCCAGGCCAGAAGTGAGAAGGAGAAGTGAGACACAAAGTCCCCGCTAGTGTGCCCTTGAGGGCCTGGTTTTGGAGCAGAGTGCATGGTTTCCCACAGACGTGGGAAAATGGAGATGCTGCCTGAGCAGCACAGGATGGGGCACCATGGGAGAGCAGGAGGCTGGGGAGAGCAAAGGCATCCAGTGAAAGGTGCCAAAAGGGCTTCCCTCAGCCCAGTGGGCACCACAGGCCCAGGCAGACCGAGGACCCCGGGAACACAAGCCTGATGGGTCAGGCAGCTCCGACCGCAGCCTCTACTTCTGGCTCCCAGCTCCTCTCCCACTCGGTCCTGTTCTAGTGCTCCTGTGTTTCTGTGCTTGTCCAGCAACGTGCCCCCCCCCAACCCCCGCAGACCCTAGCTCTTTCTGTCCTATCAAGATCCTCCCACTAAGGTACGGCCACCAGCAGCAGAAGATCACCACTCCTGGTCGGGAGCACTAGATAGATTAGGGCAGGTCTGCAAGAGCACGGCCTAATGTTGCCCACGGTGACCGTGCATCCCTCACCACATTTAGGAACTAGGTTAGTGCCGAGGCCAAGTGTATTCCCGGTCTTAATGATTCTCTTGGGCAGGGCTGCGCTCTCCAATTCACACGTGTAGTATTTTACAAAATGATCAGGAGCACTCTTGACAGGAACCTGAGCGGCACATTCAGTTGTCCTGGGAATGGATTTTGAAAATAAATAAATCCACCCGTGCAAGTCCCTTGCACATGAATTGTAGCTAGCATTCATCAAGAAACGAACAGACATCAGGCACCAAGCCAGGCCCTGCAGGTACCACCTCCTCCCTGCGTCTCCTGGCAGTGCGAGAAGCAGGCGCACTTCCCTCACTCATTTTCACGACGAGGAGGGCCAGGCAGCAAACCCAGAGGGCAGCCTGGCTTCACATCCAAATGCAGCGCCACAGCCTCCGCCCCTTTGCAGGAGATGATGTTAATGGTCAGCCCTGCACGGCCTTGTTTATGACCCTTACGAGAGTGGCTCTGTTCACAAGTGAAACTTAACAGTGAGCCACTTGAAACGTTAGACACATGGCTCGGGGGAGCGAAGAGAACAGGGTAAAGGCCAGCGTCGCTCACCCTGGTTAGAATTCTCCAGAAACTCCTCCGGGCCGCGGGTGGAACTCTAAGGCCTTGGCGCAGTGAACCCCGGCCACTCCCGGCCAGCCCGCAGCTCAGCCTTGCTGCATCCTCAGGGGACGTCACCGTCTCCTGCAGGCAGCCCTTTCGCCCGCTGACACTCCTCCCGCCCGGCCTTCCCAGGCTGACTCCCTTCAGTTGTCACACCCCCCTCTACCAGATTGGTCCCTGCTGGTCACACGCTCGCACACCCCCCTCTACCAGATTGGTCCCTGCTGGTCACACGCTCGCACAGCCCGTTGTAATTTTTCAAGATTAAATCAACCCTTTTCGCCATTAATTACTCATTTGTTTACTCTGTGCCCTCTCCCCTCGGCTAGGCTGTTGTAGTATGAGGACCAGAGCCTGTCTGTTGCGGCCCCCGACACAATACCCGGCCCATACACATGAGTGGAAGGAGGCAAGGGAGCAGAAGCAAGACGCCTGTCTGTCCATCCTTTGCAATACGGCAGCAGCCGCAGCCCTGCGTGCAGGCCGCCCGTGTGGACGCGCGTGCCGGGCAGGCAGAGCCAACACCACCCAGGCCTCTCGTCCCATCTGCACCCAGCTAAGTTCGTGTCTGTGTTAGAAGCCATGGTCGTGCCTTAGCATGCCATTTAATGTTCACCACAACTCTGTGACTTCGGCCGATTAAGATCGTTTTACAGGAAAATGGGTCTCAGCCATTAACTTGCCAAAAGTGTTCAAATATCAGTGTTTTACACCCCACATCAGTGTGTTTTTCAACACACTTAGGGTTGTCAGAAAAATACAGAGTACCTGGTTAAATATGAGTTTCAGATGAACAGTGAATAATTTTTTGCTATGAGTATTCCCAAATATTGCATGGGGCTTATACTAAAAATTAAAAATCTTTATTTAATCTGAAATTCAAATGTAACTGGGAGTTGTGATTTTTATTTGATAAATATGCTACTGCTGTTTGCTCAATCACACTGCGACGCCCAAGTCTGAAGGCCAGAAAAGTATGAATATTCGCTTACTGGACGCTGCTGACATGTACATGGTTCTACTCACCTTCCTCCCCACCTGAGTCTCCAGCCATGTCCAAAACCCTGAGGTTGGCCAGCCATGGGCCAGGTGCAATTCTGAGGGCATTTTATGCCCTCTGGGAACTCAGGCACTCTCCTCCTCCATGGCAAGCCTGGGAGGTTCTTGGAAGTGCATGCCTTGTCCCCTGTCCCTGTGACTGGCGCCGATCACCTCCACCAGTCCCCCTCCTTGACTGTGCACCACACCCCAAGAACCACCTGAAACCTCTGGGAATGCCTTTTCCCTAGAGAGCGGTGGTGTCATGGGATAAGAGTTATTTGCTGGTTGGTTTCTTTCTTTCCACTTTGTGTTTTAATCATCTTTTTCTATCATCCCCAAAGCTTTGGTCTTTCTTGATATTGTATTATGAAATCTTCTCACACTTTCCCTATTAGGATCCCCGCACGTATTTGTTGTATTATCATCCTTTATTCTGTACATGTGCATTATATATGCTCCTTTGCTTTTATTAGTAAATGACAGAAAATTACAATTAAAACAAATGCACAGACAAGCTGAAAACACACTCCTGAGCCTGAGATGTAGGTGAGATCTCTTCCCACTCCTGTGTGCAAGCATCTCCATCTGTGTGTTACCAAGTGGCTGCTCAACTTTCTGAGTCTGAGAAGGAGCAACCTGCTTGAGAAAAATAGTATCCCATTTCTGACACTATATTTACGGTGAGAATAGGAGAAATACCTTCAGCTGCAACTTAAACAACTTTTTGTCCAATCCTTTTGTTGACAGTCCTTTAAATGGATAAAGGACTTTTAAATTTAATTCTTTTATATTTAAAAGAAGGGGGTTGAATAAAGCAAGCTGCACACAGGGCACATTTCCCCCATCCTCTGACCTCTACGTAACTCTGGAGGTTCAGTAACTGTGGAAACACAGGCTGGGCCCAGGGGGCCCGCAGCCCTAACCGGAAGGCGGGGGCTCTCAGACAGGCAGCTCCTCTCCTGCAGCCTGCTCAAGAGCTGCTTGTGGAGAGAATGTGAATCCTCCCCCCAGACGTGCTACTTTCATGGCTTTTGCCTTTATCCTGATATATTACTGGAGCTCTAATTCAGTGAAGCCATTTAACACTGCACATGGCTCGGTGGTCGCGAGAACTACAGGGGTCACAAGTTGGTTCAGCCACATAGTGGCTGCATCACCAACCTTGGGCAAATTATCTACCTGAGCCTGATCTCCTCACCTGAGGAGACGAGGTCATTGGGGATGCAGAGAGAAGGTGCCCAGAGCGTTTGCAGTGAAGGCTGGCGAAGCAGGCATTTAACGAACGTTCATCACTTTTTTCTTAGAATAATCTCATTCACATCCTGTTTTCTTCACTATGTAACTTAAACTTCACAGAAGAGCATTTAAAGTTCATTTTCCTAGACTTTAACATTTTCCTACTTAGGTGATAGGAGTTTTTCCCATATGAATTAGTAGCCTAATTGCCCCTGTAGCCATATAAATTAAATCCTATTAAACTGTGATAAGCATAGTGAAAGAGAATCAAACAGATTCAAACGCACATGTTCTAGGTCCCAACTTGGATAATAAGCAGCTTGCTTCATCTCTTTAGAGCTCACCTTAACGACATGCAATAGGAAGGACATTTAAATCACCTTTGCTGTTCTTTCCAGCACTAAAATCCTTGAAGTGTCAGAATATGCAGATTATAATTACTCTGGATTTATTAAGAAAAGATGGTCAATAATGCAGAAAATGTACACTAAAGAGATTACCTCCACCAAGAACACATTATTTTTAGAAATAAAAATAAAGCCCTGTAATTAGAAACTTAAAGTGGTGACTAAATTGCTAAAAACTACCAGTGAACCACAGGAATGTGTCTGGGAAACTTATCCACGGAGTAATTATGATATTTTCATGCCCACATCCAGTAATGCCCACTAGTCTAGTGAGGTCTGGCTGCTGGTGTAAACAGAAATCAGGATCCCCCTGAAACTTATCCTGGGGCAGGAAACATCAAAACATCCATTAGATGTAGTGCTGTGTTCCCAACTCCACATCGTGGGCAGCCTGAAGTTGGCCAATATTTACACCGTAGAAATCAGGAAATGCGACAAACCGGGGCCTTTCTCTTCCACCCCACGCCCCAGAGCTGATTGTTAAACGTTACCAGCACACTTGTTAGATGTTCAGTGTGGTCCAACTGAACCACACAGTTCCAAAGCAAAAACTGGAACCCGGCTTGATTTGGTCCTCCAGTTCGTGGGATTCTTCATAGGGACTGACCATTAAATTAAAGTAGATTTATTCTACTTCCTTAAAAAACATACAGTATGTCCATAGTGTACATATATGTGTATGTATATATACGAGAGTACTTCAAAAGGTTCATGGAAAAATAAAATTAAAGGATAACACAAATCTTTCCATGAACATTTAAAAGTACCCTCATATGTATGTATGTGTGTGTATGTGTGCACGGACATACAGTTGAGATGAATAAACATTTTGTGAGAGAACAAAGGCCTGGTTTGAATTGAGAACAAAGATAAGTAAATAAATGATGCTTATTCCAGAGTATATTCAATTTTCTTCCTTATAGTATGCCATGACTGTCCTTATGCTTAAATCTCTACATTTCTCTTCATTATTTACTGATTGATCAGTTTTCTTTCCCTCCCTTCCTCCCTCCTTCCTTCCTTCCTTCCTTCCTTCCTTCCTTCCTTCCTTCCTTCCTTCTTCCTTTCTTTCTCTCTCTCACCCCCGCTTCCTTCCTCTCTTTCACTATCACTGTCCACTTGTTCTGGGAATGGTTTGGGATGTATGTCTGTGTATTATGTCATTGCAGCATTGATGCATGCGGCCAGCCTTTGAACTTGGACAGAACACATAAGCAGAGAGAGCGGGGCAGACACAGAGATATCAGGCAAAGGCAAAAAGGTGAAAACAGGAGTCACAATATTAATATAAAAAAAAGATACAGTTTAAAGGTACTTAAAGGTTTTTTTTTTTATAAAGCATTAAGCTAAAGTATAACAGTCACTCACAAACATGTATTCACACACACAAAAAACGTTACAGCAGAATTTGTTAATACACTCCTTTCAGAGTTAGATAGATCAAACAGAAAAAAGAGGGTAGGATAGTCTCTTATCACAATCCAATAAAATTAGAAAAATAAAGTAAAAAGAGCAACAAAAACAGTTTATCTGCTTAGAAACTAAATACGTGTCTTTCTAAGTAATCCCTTTAATAAAAGTGAAAATAAAATTTTAAATTAAATATATCTAGAAAGCAAAGAATATTTTAGACAAAAACAGAGATATAGCTAAAGCAGGACTAACTGCTTAATCTTAAAAAATTAGGGGGGAAAAGTCTAAGAAAATAACACCAAAATGTAGACAGAATCAATAAATGTATAAGCTGAAATTAATAAAAATAAGAAACAAGAAATAGTAGAAAAGATCAATAAATCCTAAAGCTGATTATTTGGAAAATCCCATTAAAATAGATAATCCCTCCATGAGCCTCATTAAGAAAAAAAGGGAGTAAAAATGTACTGGAAAGAAAAAATACAGATACAGAAGAGATTATAGGAATAATAAGTAGATAGTACATGTAACTGTGGCAATGAAGTTGAAACCTAGAAAAAATTAGTGATTTTTTAGCACATACAAAATGCCAAAGTATCCCCATGAACGGTGAAGAAAAAATTTCAATAGACCACTACCAGAGAAGAGATTCAAAGAGCAAAGACCAGTGGTCCCATGGCCATCTGGCTTCAAAGCTGAGTCTTATCTAACATTTCTTTAAGTTAGTTTTAATGTAATACATTTGTTTAGGGCATATGAAAAGATGAAAATCTCCCTAACCCATTCTCTAAAGCTTGTATATTCTTAACAATAAAAATAAAACTAGTGCAGCACCCAAAAAACCCTATAAATAAATACCATCTATGAGTAAAAACTCTGTTAGAATTCTGAATAGAAGATGAACAAGTGAAACCTGTAATGTCTCAAAAGAATACGAGAAAGATCGAGTCAGGTTAAACCAAGAATGCCCCGGTGTTCACTATGAGGAAATATACCAATGTACGTCATCGTATTCACAAAAATAAGAATCGTACAAGCACACCAACTGAGACTGAAAGACCTTTTGTAGAACTGAATAGCTGCTCCTACCAATACCTCAGTTAAACAGAGGCAGAAATTGAATACTTAATGTATAATAGAGGATCCTTACAAAATTCTACGACTAGCATCATTGTAAACAGAGAAATGCTAAAGTCATTCCACTAAAATCAGGAGCAAGCATGGGTGACCACTATTGCAAATATTATTCAGCATACCTTTTGTGGTCTGGAAAATGAAATAAGAAAATAGTCCATGTAAATATTGGAAGAGTAAAGATATAGTTTTTTCTTTGCAGGTAATAAGATTTTACACATATAAAATTTAACACCTTGAGGGGAAAAAAAAAAAAAACACCATTAGAGTAAATTGAAGAATTTGGTAAGGTTTTCTATACTGCTATTAAACAGCTAAAAATGAACATTGGGGAAATGCTTAATTCATAATAGAAAATAAGTCAGGAACACCTGGGATTGGGGTCACACAGATGTATGTCTTCCTCAAAACTCATTAGACGGTGTAATCAAAGGTTAGTGCTTTAGACTGAATATGAAAGAAAAAAAATAAATATTGAGCAGCAGCTAATGGCATGCATGCAAAGAATTTAGAGGAAAATACACTGATGTCTGCAGCTGACTTTAAAATGCATCCCCCCCCCCAAAAAAAAATAAGAGTGAGTGAATGGTTAGAGAGATGGATAGGTGGAAAATCAAGAACAGTAAAAGATTAATTTTAGAATCTAGGTACTGGATATATGAATGTTTTCCATAACATAATTTCAACTTTTCTGTGTGTTTAACATGCCTTAAATTACCAGGTTGGGGGGAAGAAAGGATCTGTTAGATCTATACTAAATGGCTCAAGGGATGTCTATAATGAGACAAGAAAGATGTAGCGAAAATATATACAGTAAAATTCAATTACAAAAAGTACATTCATAGATGGCTCTGGGTAACTACCCAAATAACCCTGTGTAGTCATATGAACATGAAGACAATTATATAAAGAACTGGGGGTAGAGGGGGAGAACACAAGGTGAGAGGTCAAGGTGAATTTTAAAAGGCAAGAATATTCATGTACATAGAAGCAAGAAGACCAGCACCAACATGCTGTCCTTAGCTCGGGGCAGCAGAATTGCATATGATTTTCATTTTCTTACCATTTCCTATACTGTTTAAAATTTTTTTTCTACAATGATAATTTAGTGTTGATGTAATTAAAAAGCTGTTTTTATTTTGGATAACCATCAAACCAAGCAAACAAACAAAAGAGGATTTTTAGCCTTATTCTTAAAAGGGCCCGGGATATCACCCTAGCCTGCAGGAGGGCCCGGGAAATCACCCTAGCCTGCTGGACTGGAGTTCTTCCTCTTTCTCAGCGCAGTGCGGCGGCCCACCCACAGTGCACTTGGGAGGTAGACACCGGCGCCACCAATGTTCAGGGTCCGTATCCGTGTCCTGCACGCGCCAGGCCTGCAGACCCCGGCCTCTGCCCACCTGCCCACGGCATCTAAAAGCCACGAGGTTCAGCTCGCCCTGCAGACCTGACCCATATCTTCCTAGGCCTCTCGTCCAGCAGCAGCCACGCTCTCTGGTGACTGTCCCCAAGGCATCCGTCGGGTCACTGCAGGTGGAAGGCAGCTCAAGAGGCTGCCGGGAGGCCAGGCTGACAAGGGGTGCGCTGACCTGCGGGCACACAGTGGGCGCTGTCACCTCCCTGGGCCAAGGGTCAAGGCCTGGAGCTTCCCAACCAGAGCCAGACCTGCCACTGAGGCAGCCGCTCATGCGGCCCCTCCCTCATGCCATCACTTGCCCCAGCTCCCAGTTGGCCAAACCCAGGTCAGCAGCCCAGGACCCCCAATGTGTGCAGGTGGCTGGAGTTGGGAACTGGAGGGGCAAACGGAGGCCCCAGGGGGGGCAGGCTTCTAGAATCCACAGCGAGGACAGGTGTCCTCCCGCCACAGGAAGTGAGACTGACCATCCTTCCCAAACCCAAGCCACACAAAAGGGAGCCAAACTGACCGGCATGAATGCGGCGTGGGTCTTGGATCAGAAGAGTGCTCCTGCTGTCCCTCGGCCCCACCCCTCTGTGACTCCCTGGCTCTTCTAAGCATCCAGATGGGCCAGTGACTTCACTGATCAGAGCCTCAGCCCCACCCAGGAAGTGGAGATAAGAGGAGAGCTGGCCTCAGCCGTGGTGGAGAGGTTTAAATGAGATAACACAAAGAGTGCCTGGCACATAGTTAGGAATTAACCAATGTTAGCAATTTCATTAGTGTTTATTATTGTAGAGTATTTTTAAACGTTTTTGTAATTTTTCTAAAACTACAAAACTCTCTAGAAATTGCCAGAATGATGGTGCTGTTTCAAGTAACTTTGGCTCATTGGATGGGATGTTTTCAGCTAAGATTAACAGACCTTCTCCCCCCAAAAATGCATGAATGTAACAAACAGCATATCACCGTGGTGTTTTTACATAAAATATAATTTCTTAACAAGAAAACGGTATTTACACCAACTTAATTTTTTGTTTTCCTGTACCAGACCAGAGTGAGAATTTAAAAAGCGTTTCTAAGCATGAGTTGCGTGGCCTCGTCACTAATCAACTGTCCCATGTATTTAAACGGCGCTGCCTTTGAAACAAGATCATTGCCTGCCCCTGCTTGGTGAGGGCCCTGCCCGTTCGTCCCAGCTTGCTTCAGCTTGCAGCCGTGGAGGTCCCAGCAGGGACCCAACCTCACTCCATTCTCTTTGTACATTTTGAACTAAAACTGCCTCATTATTTTCTGAAAAGTAACTGCTCTCGATTCATTGTCCCCCAGCCATCTGGAATGTTCGGCCTCTGAGAGAGACTGCACTCTCCCCCACGTGTACACCCTGTCGGTTCCTCACGCTCAAGGGACCGACTTGATCAGCTGTCTTCAGAAGAAATACGGAATATGGATACTGGCACTCCAACATCTCAAGGGGCTAGAACTTCTTCTTTTTATGGACATTGACAAATATCTATACCACATAATGTCCTCTGACAGAATGTTTTGAACAAGGGTATTGTCATAACCTTGCAAAGCAGAGCGAGGAAGCCTTCTGAGGGCTAGACTTGGGGCAAGCTCTTTGCAGGGGTTTGAGCAGAGGTGGCCAGGGAGAGGCACACACTGCTTCAAGTATGAGTCCCCTGTTCCATCAGCAGGTTATGGGGCTGGGCTTCAAGGCCAGAATCTTCCCACCTGCAAGGGTGACTAACGAGAGGAAAGCCCCCATCCTGGGTCTGAGGAAGTTTCTAAAGATGTACTCAGACACAAGGACCAAGACCCAATCCTGTCATTAGAACAGAGACACTGTGACACCAAAGAGTAAGTCATCAGAACTGAGTGCATAAGAGTACATCTGTCACCTTGTGTCACTTGACCTCTATTCACAGTATTGACCTCACTCATTTTTTGAGTCAGACATTCCAAACATCCCCATTACATTTGATGCCCATCTACCCAACCATGTTCGCATGATGTAATAACAGAGAAAAATACTTGTTTTCATTGAAAGGACCCCGGGTGTGCAAGTGCTCATTGTGCTAGACGTTTGTGATGCAGCAAGATTAATTGTTGCAAATATTCAGCGGCAGAAACATTAGTATCCAAACAAAGAACCAGAAAGTAGCAGTGCTGAAACTCAAACTCAGCTCTCGCTGGATTCCAGTATCTATGTTCTTTCTGTGACATGACACAGCCTCTCTCATTCAATGCTTCCCGAGCGTGGCATGCCTCTCTTTCCACTTATATTTTAATCTCCCAGAGGGCAGGATTGTGTCTGAAAATGAAGTGTACTTCTTGTAGTGGCCAGCCTATTTTTGATCATAAAGTGGGATTAACAAATTCATTTTAATTGCCAATGTATGCATCAACGGCCGCCTGTGTGCAGGAAGGCAATTTCAATGGGAAGTGTGACCTCACAGTGCCAAATCCCACTCCCTTAGATGGGAGCACACAAGTGCAGGGGGCTCGCTCCACTTTCACCTTAGAAACACAAGTTTGCATCAATATGGATATGGCCACAAAACAAATTCACTGCTTCAGATGCCGTGATATATGCAGTTTCATACGAGATATCTAGTAGCCACAATAGAGTGGCATATTCATTGACTGACCTCAGTACAGGGATACTCTAGAGCAGCCACTGAATGAAATGTGTAGCTGCTAGCTGGGGACATGCCAGCATGCAGCTTGGCCTCAGTGCAAAGAGGGGGCCTTAGCAGATGGGTCCAGACCTCCCATCGCACGTCAGCTAGAGCAAGCCCACCGCATCTGTTCCCAGCTACGAGTTCATAATGATTGTGTTGTTTTACCATGCCGGGTACTCTGTCCAGGGCTTTACAAGCATATCATTTAGTGCTTACAGTGAGCCCATGAGATGGGTACAGCTACTCTTCTCATTTTAAAAATGAGAAAGTTAAATCTTAGAGAACTTCTGAAATGTGCTTCTCAGAACAAGTAACGTGGTGGACCTGGGCTTTGAGCCTAAGACATTTACACATAAAATGTCTTTCAATTTCCACTGGGCAAAGCTCT
Organism: Cynocephalus volans; assembly: GCF_027409185.1. Taxonomy (NCBI): domain Eukaryota; kingdom Metazoa; phylum Chordata; class Mammalia; order Dermoptera; family Cynocephalidae; genus Cynocephalus; species Cynocephalus volans. Next base: position 4,691,793 of record NC_084464.1, read on the forward strand.
TTGGTGCCACTTAATACCTTATTATACTAACTCCTCTAACCAGAAACCACAGATAAAGGCCTGTTTAAACAACTTCTCCAACTGGTCTTTTTAAAAAAATAAAACACAGGTAGCAAATGCATGCTGAATATTGTTACCTACAGAACACTTATTTACTTGGAAAGATATTGAAAACATTTCAGAATAAAACGATACATATTTTCAACACATTTAGGAATTTATGGAGCAACGTTGGAAATATAGAGCAATGATTCTTAACAGGGAGAGGAAAGAAGATCTAGTGTCGCCCCCGCCCCCACCAGGGGACATTTGGCAACGTTTAGAGATGTTTTTGTTTGCCACAACTGAGGAGGGGATGCTACTGGGTTCCAGTGGGGGGTGGCCAGGGATGTTGCTAAACATTTTACAGTGCAAGGACAGACCCCACAACAAAGAATGATCCAGCTCAAAATGTCAGTGGTGCTGAAGCTGAGAAAGCCAGAGAAAGAGACACAGGTGGGTCAGTCTGCAGGCATACAGGTGGATGGATGGATGCACAAGAATGTGCTCCAGAAGTTCCTTTTGAGGCCAAAGTCTGATTCAAAATATTATGGTTATCCTTCTGGTGTCGGCATGGTGTTGTCATGTGGCTTCTGGTCAGTCATTCAAACTTGATATGCTTTTCTAAGCAGGTAACAATATTACTGGTCCTATTTAGGGTTAACTTACCACTTATATTGAGGACTCTTGTGAAATCCTATAGAAATGGCAAGTAATTGTTATCATTCGAGATGTAGCTATGTAAGAAGAGAGAGAAGAGAAAATATAAAATATTGTTTCATTATTCTAAAACTATTAAATTAAAAATAATCATGGAAACAAAGGAGTTGGAAAAGAAAACCAGTTGTGTTATTGTGTCTTTGGACATGCTGAGTTTGAAATGGCTATGATACATCCAAGCAAAGACCCTTGGGAAGCAGTCAGAAACATGGGCCTGGGGACAGAAGAGGACTGGCAGTGAGCACTTCAGCTTTAAAGTCACAGTTCAAGTCATGAGACCAGGATTGTTTACTGAGGGCAAGAAAGTGGTAACATGGACAGGACGCTGGCTTTGGAGAGCAACCCAGGGAGGAATCATGAGAGAGAAGAGGTAAAGAGACAGGAGGACCAAGAACGTCACGAGGGTCCAGGGAGGAGAGAGTTAAACAACAAGGGTGGTCATCAGAGGTGAGTGTTACGAGGAGATCCAGACAAACGAGCACCGTGGTTCAGGTCACCATGGTTTGAAAAACGACAGGCAGCCTTCATACATGCAGCAGATGCAGAGAATTAGGCATAAATAATAAAAGACAGATGGAGACACTAGGTAGATCACAGTTTGAGACGCAGAACAACAAAGGGAGGAAAGTTGGGTGGTCTCTAGGGATGGCTGGTTATGCAATAAAACACTATTCCCTAAAACAAGGGCTTCTTAAATATGTTCTAAAAAAGGAGGAGGAAGTTGATAAAGAAAAAATTATTTCTATAGAATCAATTGCTGTTCCTCTGTGAATAGAAAGAAAAAAAGAAGAATGATTATAACCATTTGAAATGCTGATGTAACAAGGAAAATTTTACTTTACGAATATGCATTAGCCAACAAGAATAGAATCTTTGAATTTATTTCCTAGTCTGCCTGAAGCAATCAGAATCTGTTGGATCTATTTTTAACTGACAAAAATAGCTACGAAGATAAACCGGACAGTACCAAAGAACGCTATCTCAGTGTGCGTTCTAGTACCGGTGAAAGCCGTTCCTACTTTCCTACTCTGAGTAAATTTTACAGCTTCCAGGAGAAACTTACGCAAGATGTTTGGCATGACCTTCCTGATCAATGCTTATATTTTCAAAGCAAGGGTAATGTATTGGCTTAGTAAATTTGCTTTTGTGCCAAAGGGGAAGATGGCAACACTGACCTGAAGTGGTGCCAGTGACTGGTAATCAGTATAAAAGGACAGCAATGCAATGCCGAGTTAGGAACACTGTGGGTGATAAGATTTGCAGAGGAACTTGTTTGCTGCTTTGGCAAGGCCTGGCCCTGAGTTCAATCACATAAACATCCTTTGTAAAACTTGTTATGGAGTCAGAAAACCAAAATCCAACCACTGTAATTGCAAAAGTATTTTCTACATTCTTTTAAAAAATCCAGAAGTCTGGGTGAAGGATAATCATCCAGGTTTATTCTGTCTGCTTGAAATAAACCTTATATCTATCCATTTATTTATACCTACCTTGTTCCAAAAGGACTTAATGTTGAATTTATTTTCTTTTAAATATATAGCCTGTCTTAACATTCATGGTTTAATATTTGACTAAAACATGAGTACACGTGGCACAAATAAATAATGTTTAAATTTTCAAAAATGCAGCCTTTTTTTGGAAAGAAGCATCTGTAGAAGATAGAATCCGTATTTGAGAGCAAGATGTGGCCTTGCTGATCATTATTCCAACTACCACCCCAATGTGTAAGGATTAGCAATCTGATGCTAATATTGGTAAAGTGAATTGCCTAAAATATTCCCTGGACTCTGATTTTAAAAAGAACCAAGACCAGAGTCATAGTTATTTAATCTTCAGTATGATTACTTTTCCATTCCTGTTGTTATGGTTTATGTAGATTTTGTTGATAATGATAATAACAGTATTAAATCTTGGTTTTGTTGCTGTTTGCTTCAGATCATTTTCTGGAAAAAAATTAATAATCCTCAAAACTCTTGATTTCTCTCATCAGATAACCAGAGTAAGAGCTCACCTCCCTCGTCCCAGCCCCATGAACAGAGGTGGAAAAAAGAGCTTCCTGGTTCCCACATGCTCTGGTGAGGCCAGGCTATGGAGCAGAGATGGGAGGCAGGAAACTTCCTTCCCAGCCTCCAGGTAGATCATGGGAATACAGGAGGGTGGGCTTGGTTTGGTTGGAATCGCAGGCACACGTTAGGGAGGAAGCAGGCAGGGAGCAGGATCAAGCGCAGGGCCCAGGGTAGGCTCAGCGAGGGGGCATCTCAACCTTCCACAGCCTCTTTCCTGAACCTGGACGTCAGGTCTCATGGCAAAGAGAGTGGCCTCCTTGTGCGACACTTTGCCTGGTAGTTTTCCATAATGCAGTGGGAGCACTAAGCCATGCTACCAGAATCAGTTAGAGAGCAAAGCCTGACTGAGAACCAGCCAGGCAGCAGAACCCCAGTCCACCACACGGCATCCTGTTGGACGGCCGCACCAGCGCATATCCCCCAGAAACACAGGCACGTTATTTCCTTTCACTGGTTTCTCCTCTTTGGGGCTTGAATATCAAATGACAGTGACTTCCCACAGATAGAATGACCTTCTCTTTTTCTTTTTTTTCCAGCCAAGTAATGAAAAGACAAATGATGTTTTTTTTATTGCATTTAAATTGTCTTAATATTTCAAAAAAGTTATAAAAGAGCTTTGTTGGAGTGACCACCAGCGATTGCGCTGAGATTGGCCTCTGTCCAGCGATTATACTGATGCTGGGTGTTTGTTTGGCAAGAACTTGCCATGCAGAAAATAGTTCTAAAAAAAGAGAAAAGAAAGAAAAACCCTAAAAAATATGCAAATCACGCTGGATTTAAACTTTTAAACTCAACATTTATTAACATAGAAATAAATCACATCTTTTCAAACAGACTCACTTCATCAATTGATTTGAAGTCCTTAATACAGATCAATTATTATTAAAGAAAGGGCAGCATTGGGGAGGAAAGGGGGAGAAACGCTGAACTGTCAACTACATTTAATGATAAAGCTGCTTCCCCGGTCCAAGAAAATGCATTAGCTTGAACTAGGCTAATTTCATCAGTGGTTTATCAATAGTCTTAAGCAGCAAAGATGTTTTAATGAATGTTTTGATCACTTTATAAATTACCATCAAGCAAATTTTTACTACCAAAGCAGCATTTCCCAAATCCTGTCGCAAGGGAAACTAGAGATGTGTACTGGTGTTGGAGAGAAACAAGCCTTCCATAGTCAGACAGCACATTCTGTGTGCTCCTCTCAATGTTAACATATATCGAGAGCCTATTTGAGCACAGAACCCCATTTCCCTGAAATTCGTAAGACTCCAATGGATCTTGGGTCTCCTGGATACCAGTTGTGAAACATTATTCTGCAGTCTCTAGAACAGTCCACTCTTCTAAGAGGTTTAAAGAGCCCACTCGTGATTTGCTCCCACTAACAGTTTGCTTGGTGATGTCTTTCTTCATAGGTAATCCTAAAGCTCTGCCCAGGTCTTACATTAAGCATCAGAAAGTCAGAGTTAGCAAGGTCTGAACCAATGAGGATTTCATGACATAAACAAGCCATTACAGAAGCGGTAGGAAATCCTCACACCCACACCCAAATTCTCTCTGAACACCCCTGACCAAGAAACAGCAAAACCTCCACAGCTGGCCTGAGGCAAGACCTGGAACTTTCCAAAGCAAGACTTAGTGCTCTCTCCTATTCTTTCCTGCTCCCTCATACTCTACACCTCAACACCACCTCCTTCTCCTGCTTGAAACATTAAGCTGATCCATGCTTGATCACCTCCCTTGTAAAAGTCTGCTTTTGAGAAGAATCTGACATAGAAGTCTCTCCATGACTCGACTGATCAATAAAGTGTTAAATATTATCTGTCCTAAAGGCATTCATACTTCAATAGGAACAAGTCGATCAATCTGTAGTTAAAGAATACAGAGATTTTGAGCTAAAGGGGACATTGGAGACAATCTGATGTAATCCTAGATGGTGACGAGGCCCAGAGAGATGAAGATAATGGCTCAGGATCACACTACTAAGTAGAGACAACATCAGACAAGCATCAAAATCTCCAAATCTCAGGCCAGCTTGCCAGACTCTGGGCCACCCTCCTCCTAAGTATTTTAGAGAGAGAGAGGCATTCCTGAAAGTCACCTACTCCACCTGCTCTTAAGACTGACCCCCAGAAGCTCCATGACAGGACCACTCCTGGGATGGTCGTAGCTGAAGCCCATAGCTCGGTTTTTCTCTTTGCATGTCTGAGGGGAGACGACAATAATTCTATAATCCATAGGCATCCAACAAGCACCCACTCTGTTCCTGTCACTGTTCCAGACACCAGGGAGATGCTGAAACTAAAAGAGATGAAGTCCCTGCCCTGTGAACCCAAAATTCTAGTAAGGAATAAACAAGCAAATAAGTAAATATAAAAGATAGTGGCAGGAGGTGGTCGGTGCTACACAGAAAATCAAGCAAGATAAACAGTGCTGGAAGACACGCTCTGAGACACAGTGGCCAGCGAGGCCTCCCTGAGAAGTGAACTTTAGTAAAGTCCTGGGGGATGATGCAGAGGAGCACATGGAAAGACCCAGGGGAGAAGCTCCCAGGCACAGGGAAGGGTGAGGTCAAAGGGCCCGAGGCTGGACCCAGCCGGGTGAGCTCCACAGGGAGCAAGGCCTGGCATGGCTGGTGCCAGCAGAGGAGGCAGAGGAGCAGCAGGCAGGACCAGAGCCCCCAGTGCTGTGGGCTGTGGGAAGGAGCCTGGATTTAATTCTGAGCATGACAGGAAGCACTCAGAGGACTCTGGTCATGAGAGTGACCTGATTTGATTGTACATTTGTAAAAGGTCAATCTGACTGTCGTGTGAAGAAATCAGAATGAGGGAGGAGGTGAGAACAGAGTGGAAGTAGCAGAATCAGTCAGTAGACCACTGCAGTAGACCAGAAGGGAGGTGATGCCAGCTTGGACCCAGATCATACTGGGGAGGAAAGGAGAGGAAGCTAAATTTCAGAGATGCCTTTAAGGTAGGACTGATAGTATTTGGTCTACGTTGGACATGGAGAGTGAGAAAAGTAAAGGGATCTGGATAAGTCATGCATCAGGAGCAACTGGTGCTAATCCCTGAGATGAAAAAAATGAGGGGCAGGAGGCGAGAGTTCTGAGTTGGGCACTTTTAAGTTTGAGATGCTTCATGTAATATCTAAGCAGAGATGCCATGTAGAAAGTTTGGTCTATAAGCCTAGGACTCGGGGGAGAAAGACCAATGTGGGAATCGGCAGAGGGCATTTAATCAAGTGGATTTAAAGTTGTAAGTGAGACTGCCCGGGGAGAAGAGGAAGACAGAGCCGAGAACGGAGCTAAGGCTGTGTCCTGGAGCACCCTAGCTTTTAAACATCGAGAAAAGGAAGGAATACTAGCAGAGGAGACTGACAGCAAGCTACCCATGAGGCAAAATATAAAATAAAGTAGAAACAAAATGACAACAACAACAAAACAAGTCTGTATGTTCCAGAGGCCCGCAGAAATCAGTATGCATGTCTCTGAGAGGTAATATGAAAAACTGCCACAGGATTTCCTAAAAAGAGCTAGGCTTATCCCAAAAATTACTCTGCAGATTCTGTGTGGGGTGTGACTAGCATGACTCCCGAGACAGGACAAGCACACGGACCTTTGCAGACAGCACAACCTGGGCCACAGGTTGGCAGCCCGCCTGGCAGTTGCACCACTGACAGTGTCGTCACTGTGTAATCCAACCCTCCCTCTGTCAGCAGCTCGTCCGATCCAGAATCACCCATTTCTAAACAACAATGCAATCACCCTGTAATCTTTGTGCTTAAAAAGGAGAAGCCGCACATATACAAACACAATCACACACCATTGCCTTGAAGTCAACAGAATGGCAACCTCTGAAGCAAACAGTCTCCTCGGGGGAGGTTCATTGCACCACAGTTAACTATTGATGGGCTGGCGTGTTCCCTTCACACACTGGTTGCCAGCACTCAGAGCTGAGAATTGGAACCCCATCAAGAACTTATCTAGGAGATAGCATTTCTTGGGACCTGCTCAAAGAGAACAGGTTTCCTAGAGTGCTACAGGCTAGCACCACCAGCCCATGGCTGAGGAGCCCCATTGATGGAGAAACCATACTTCCGCCCTTCTTGATGCCCACAGTTAACTCTGTCCTCAGGATTTCATTTGAACTCACACCTCTGACACTGAGGCTCAAAGCCCACCAGCACCACTATCATGTGGACATAAATGCTCAGCAAATGCACCCTTTCCCCGTCTTGCACCTTTATCTGCTGCTTCATTAGGCTGTCTTGGAACCCAACTCTTTCTGAGGTTGGGCAAGAGAACGCAAGGCTGTGAAACCAAAGAAGTCTGCTGGGCTGTTAATGAGCCACTCTTCAAAGAGGTGTGTGGGAGGCGAGGGCTGAGCTGAGGCCACACCAAGCTGGCCTGTGACCTTCACGCTGCTTGGGCTCCAGCCACCGTGATTACAGCTGGCTAGTGGTTCTGTGAATACATCCAGCCTGGAATTCCCCAACTTTCCCAAGGAGAGTAGAGCCCTGAAGGTGACAGTGGCAGGGTGCTGAGCAGGGCTTTTTGCACCATCTTCCATGAAGTTCCAAGGGGCTCGCCTTCCAGATGAGCCCACACCCAGCCCTGACCCACACTCTCCATTCCCCCTGTTGTAGGGCAGTTGCCAGGCCTGGCCACGTCTCCTTACCCACAGCCGGCACCCCTGGCCTTTCTCACTTCCTTTGCCTTCATGAGAACTGGGAGGTTGGGAAGGAGAAGATGTTTTCTATGCAAAACTATTCTGAACAAAAAGAGGAAATTTTGCATTTGAAACTGTAGTTAAGCTAAAGGAGGCTGATTTGATCAGAGGCAATGGTTTCCCCCAGGGAAGTGTGTCACCAAATCAGAAGCAAGGGCATTTCTCCATTTGCTTGTTTTTTCAGTTTAACACATATCAACAAGTGTGTATTGGTCCCACTGTGAACCTACTTCTGTGTGCGGATTTTGGGCAGGAAATAAAATAAAAGGAAGACATTCATTCTTTCAACAAGATTAGGTGCCTACTGTGTGTCTGGCTAGGAACACACGACTACAGACTTTTTTGTAAAGGATGCAGAGCCTGCTGAAGAGGCTCAGTCTGACGGGAAGGGCCAGAGGTCCTCGGCCTCTGCACCACTGGCACGTGGGGCCAGGTCGCCTCATGTTGTGGGGCTGTCCTGTGTGTGGTAGGATGTCCTGCAGGGTCCCTGACCTGTCCCCATGGTGTGACAACCAGCAAAATGTCTCCAGATATTGCAAAATGTGGAACGTGTTCTGCAGAACAAAATCACTGCCCCTCCCCCACTCCGAGAACCACTGACATAGACAAATATTTACAATATCGTATAATAAATTTAGTAGCAGGGCTAACATAAACTATGCTCATTGCACAAAGGAGAATCTAACTAAATATCCTTGCCTCGAGAGGGGCTCGGGGAGGTAATACTTGAACAGGGCCTTGAAAAGAAAGAAGGAATTCAGGACAAGAAAGACCAGGGGCGATATGCGCCATCCATGCAGGAAAATGGTGTGTATAAAATTGAGAAGACCAGACACCACCAGAAACCACAAGCCCTTGAGCAAGACCAGAGCACAGAGGATGAGCGATGGCCAGTGAGAGGAGGAGAGCAGCAGCCGCGTCAGCTCAACTGGGGCCCCCTGGAGAGGTTGTCCCCTTCGGTCTGTGAAAGATGGATACACACGGAATGTTTTAAGCAAAGGCATGACATGAGTACATTTTTTTATTTTTTTATTCCACTGAGAGACATTGCCCTTGCTCTAAAGAAAATGGAAATCTAGCAAGGAAAATAAGACACACAGGAAATGTTACAGAACACGTAGCCTCATCCCATACAGATGCAATACAGAGAAAAGGACAGAGTAGTCATTATTGGTGTGTTTAAAACAATTTATTTCTGATCAATAATATCAGGGTTATTGTTTGTATTATTGTGTTCGTCTTTAATAAAGCAACTTCTGATTCTTTCTTCTGAAACCCACCAGGCTGTCAATTTTTCAAAGTCGGGTTGTGTGATTTATCTCGACACTCCACGACCTAGTAGAGAGCCTGGCATTTTGCAGAGCCTTGGTAGGTACTATTGGATGAATGATGTTCCAGATCAGGGTGCTACAGACTCTTTTGTAAAGGGCCAGATAGAAAATATTTTTGGCTTTGCAAATCAGGTTGCCTCTGTCCCAACGACTCAACTCTGCCCTTGCAGCACAAATGCAGCCATAGGCTATGTCTAAAGGAATGAGCATGGCTGTGTTCCAATAAAACTTTATTTATAAAAACCAGAAGTAGCCTGGATTGGCCTGAGGGCCATGGTTTGCTGACTTCTGTTTCAGACTTAAAGAGACGCAGTTACTCAAGAATATTTTTCCCAAAGTAAACATCCCCACAAACACAGGGAAGACACCCTCATTTATCTGTTCTTACCCATTTGCTGTGCTGAACTCAAACTGGTATCTCTTCTGGAAGCAGAAAAGATCTAAATTAATCCCTTCCTTTTACTGCTAAGGATACTAAGTCCTCATAACCTAGAGCACGTTACTCAAACTTCTGTGGCTCTCTTGCTCTGATGTTGCATGTCTGGGGGAGAAAACTTGAACCCATGACTTCTAGGTGCAGAATTTCTGAACCTGCACTGCCTCACTCTCATGGGAAGTGAGCCAGCTTTTCCCCGTGGCAAGAAGATATTCCAGGATTAGAAATGAAAAGTCACTGAGCCGACTGAAGTTGCAATACTGGGCAATACTGTCCTGACTTGCATCATGCCCAGCCAGCAGGGCTGCGGGGCCACAGTGTCCTCACTGGGTAAGTCCAGGGAAGAACATAACACTGAATCTAGTGCTGCTCCAGGGTTCCAAAAGATGCCAAAGGAAAATGAATGCAAAGCATCTGACTTGCCCGTGATCACAAAACAGGCTTAATCACTTGGACTTGGATTCGTTGCTAAGGAGGGCCTGGACACCAGAGTCTTAAGGAAGGCATTCCTTCCAGTAACGTTGTATTCAAAACCCAGTTGGGAGATCTTTTTAAGGATCTACTTCCTGTTGATGTGGGAGAGAGATTTCCCAAAGTTCTGAAATTTGGTTCCCAGCACACAATAGACTTTGTAGCTCAGTATTAGTTAGAAGGTTGTCCAAAGCTCTGAGGTGCTTAGAGCTTTTCCTCCTGGCGTCCCTGGAGACAAGAATAGACACCCAAATTTATACTGTTTTACGAATGAAAAGACAAGGGCAAGCAGAGTTCACCCAGATGATGGGTCTTCCCAGGTCCTCTCTCCCCTCTGAGCTTGTCACTGCATGAACAAGGGACATGTTATGGTTGGAGAAATGTGTGTTGTTCTTTACTGATCTCATTGCTGTGATTTTGAGGTGCTTCCCAGTCCAAGGTTTCAAAGTAACCAGACAGACAAGAAAACTTGCAAAAAGGGCATTTACAGGGGGAAACACAGTAGGAATACAGAAACTCAACGTCAAAATTTTCCTTGAAATAGTTCTGGAGTCACAAAGCCAGAGAGTTCGAAAGTGCCAGCTAAGTAAATTCCCGGGTGCATTTCACAACAGAACAGTAGAAGGTGATTTCGTCCTGTCTCCTATCAACACTCTTGATTTGTTGATGCAAACCACCCCTCTCCTTAATACCTTCATTAAATAGGGGTTAACAAACCAACACACCCATCTTACATAAACCACTTTACTTAAACCTACACACCCCGAGTTTACACTCAAGCTAGAGAGCCTTCTTAGAAGTTTAGAACAAGTCAACACAATTATCCACATTATGACTCAAAAGACTTTTCACGCTCAGATGGCATCTTCAAAATGGGTTCAGATGGCATCTTCAAAATGGGGTGGAAATAATACCACCAAAGGCCCCCAGTGCAGAGGCTGACAGCGTTTGAATGCCAGAGACTGATCAGACCCACTAGCACAGATGCACCTGTTACTTTGAAAGTGCTAAATTAGCAATTAATTTAGCACCTCAAGAGATTCACAAGTATGTTTTATTTTAGGATATACCCAAGCACATGAACACTGGGGGGCACATTATTTTTCTCTCAGACAATTTTTGGAATAAATAAAAATAAACTGAGTTTCCAGTGATGCAGACTATAGAATGTTACAATTCATGCCTTGTATGTGCATTAGCCTTTCCCTTGCCTCCAAAAAAAACCCTTAGTTGTTTTATTTATACCAGTGTTTCTCAATATAAGGACAATTTTGAAGGGCCCAACCAAGGGGACATTTGGCAATGTATACAGACGTTTTTGGTCATCACCATGGAGGGAGGCATGCTCCCGGCATCTGGTGGGTAGAGGCCAGGAATGCTGCTAAACATCTTACAGTGCACAGGACAGCAGCTACTCTAGAGATTATCCTGTCCCAAAGGTCAATAGGGCTGAGGTTGAGAAACCCTGACTTATACGTGGGACTACTATGAACCACACTGTGAAACTGCTCAGAAATCACAGGCGACGTTAGGCTGTATTCATGGTATCCACACTAAGAGATACTATTCTTCAAGAACGCAGGCTTGGTCTCCCATCTTGGGAGAGATGAGACCCTTGCCTGCCTGGGGATGTGGAAGGACACAAATCTGGGAAGATTCGGGGGAGATTCACGGAGGGCCTTGATGGCTCTAGGTAGTTGGGTTTTATTCTAGTCTGACTGGAATCAGGGCAGACTTTCAGCACAGGGCATGACATTGGCCTTTCTTTTAGGAAAGGCAATTAAAGATGTGAATGACAAAGAGGCTGGAGATAGAGAGACGGCAATCATTGGGATCTTATGAAACTTAAAGAATATTTTAAATTCTGAATTCATTAAGCAACCTTGGGACCAAAGAGATGATATTAGATATAAAATAAAAGGCAATAACACTGGTGGGTTGTTTCTGCACGTAGAAAGTAAAGTAATGTCTAAAATTAGGTCTTGTCTGAGCACTGGGACTTAAAGTTTTAATTAAAAGGTCATCACTATAGCAGTGATGCACACCTGGGATGAGGCTGAAAAGGAACTGCATGTGGAAGGTGCCCTCAGCAGCTGCAGAGCTCCAGGTGCATCTGCGTTCGTGCAGCAGACAGCCCAGGAGACCCAGTGGGGCCACCAGGGCCTCATCTGCTGGTCCCTCTCTGACAGTAGGTGCATTGCCTGCCTCTTCCAAATGGTCTTCATGCCCAGTCTTTCTTCCCAGTGCACCGACTGCGGCTCTGTGAACACAGCAGCTTCTTCCAGCATCTGAAATGCAATCGATGTGTTGCAAACTCTCGTTGCAAACTCACTCAAAGCCACTCAGGGCGTTCTTAACTCTCTGCACCACTCTAGGCTTTGGTCACCTCTTAATCATGTTGGTTCTCCTCATTTGGGCATGAAGGTAGTTCTCTCAATAGAGAGCACCAGTGCAAAAAAGCAGAATTGAGTAGCTGGTTTTCCCTTGTCCCCTGCCCCAAGCAAGGGCCTGTCCGGTCCTCATCCTTCTCTTTGCTGCAAACCAGCAGCTTCAGAAAATCCCTCTCTACTCAGCTCAGCCCTTTTGAGCAGCCTCACTGCGCAGGGCCCAGCCTCCAGCTGCTCCTCTGCAGGCCGTACCGCTCCTTCTCCATCTTTGGTGGTGTGCATCCTCTCCATGTTTGCAGCTTCTTTTTCTATCAAAGCCCATCAGACAGTTCCTGGTCCTGCCCATCCATGGCCGCTCAGCTGCGGGGCAGGACCATGGTCCCTGCGTTACGTCCCACCCTTCATCCCCACCGCCTTCCCACCTCCTTGGCAGTCTGGCTGTCAAAATCTGCATCTGACAGAGCCACACCATCCATCAAAGTCCACCTCATAAGCCACCTCTTTCGTTCCATTGGCAGTCTCTACTTGGAGGTATCTGGAACCTCAGCGACCAGAGGGAAAGGGGAATCCAGGACAAGAAGGAGGTGGAGGAACTAGTGAGGCAGACAGCACCCAAATGGCCGGGGGGCGGGGGCTGGCATGGCGTGGTTGGCAAGAGAGACACGGCCACAGGACGTTCTAGAAATACATCACAGTTCCACTCAGTTTGGAAGAGGGTCTCAGGATGCAACCAAGGAACAACCCAACAAAGTTATTTTCTGCATGGCCCCAGCTGAGCAGGCCAAGGTCCAGGATAGGGCTCCAGGCCTGGAGTTTCAATTGGTTGTCAGAGATTACTATCAATAAAAAAGAAAAACAGAGCTAACTGGTACAGAGTTATTAAAATTGCAAGGGTCAGGGAAAGGGGGAATCTTCCTGCCACCAAAAATTTAAGTCAAATAGCCTCTATCACACCCTGGCCCATGGCAGTAAAAAATAGCCCCAATATCTTTCAGTATTTCTATGGCATCCTGAGACTATTATGTCCTGGGGTTGCCTTGATCCCCTGTCCCTGTGTATCCTCCGACAAGGCTCAGTCACTCACCTCACCAGCCTTAACCAAGAATGCAGCGTCTTCTCCATTCCCAAAACAGAAGGCTGTTCAGGCCAGAACTTACACATTTCATACCCCTTACAGACATTCCTGTGGGTCCCCTGGAGAAGTCACGCTCAGCAGTGCCGTCTCCTGCTCCCTCTCCACTTCCTGTGTCCCCTAGACCCCTCTGTTGTACAGAGAAGGCACATGGCTGCAGAGACACCACACACATCTACTGCAACAGGCAATCCCAGCCAAAGCTCACCTACTCTGGCCACACTGGGGAAGCAGCCCAGGCCTCAAATCACGTGTCAGCCTCCAGGCTTCTGCTGCTGGTGGATCTGAGTCTACACTGAGTCCAGGGCTGGATGAGGCACTAGGGGTCAAGCCCCAAAAAGAGAATGGCATATGTACTATTGACTGAGCAGCTGGGACACAAAAGGAAGGAAAGCTCAGAGCCTCCAGACAGTGTGACATCTCCCTCCTTGGAATTCCCAAGCAGTGCTTCCCAAACAGCATTCCCAGAAGCACCAATGTCTTGTGAGATGTTACCAAGTGTTCCTCACCCTTGAAAAGACCTCTTCGGCAGCTAAGTTTCAAATCCCTGCATGGTCTCCCCTGGAAGAATCGTGCACATTAGCACTTCAGGGCTCTGAAAAGTTCTGCGGAACAAATCCAGCATTTCCCAATCTTATTCAACCAGTGAACTCTTTTTTATTTTAGTGGGAACCTCTTTATTCAGATCATTTAGTCTTTATGATACCTAGAAGATGGTTTAATTTTTTTATTTTAAAATATTTAATTGACAAAGTTTGCATATTCTTAAGGCACACAACATGATAGTTTGATATCCATGAGAGTACTTAAAAAGTTCATGGAAAAAGAGAATTAAAAGATAATACGAATCCGTGAACTTTTGATATATCCATTGCATAACGATTGTCACGATCCAATTCATTAACCCATCCGTCACCTCCCACGATGGACACTCGACCTCCAGAGCTCGTCCGTCTTGCAAGTGGAAGTTCGTATCAGCACCTGCCCTCTGCCCCGTGCCCTGGCCTTTCGCGGTAGAGCAGCTGTCGACCTCCCCTGCGGCGCTCCTGGGAACAGCCCTGGAGAGCTGGCCCAGCGTTCACGCCCGTGTGCCGCACGTGCCCGCGTCCCAGCACCTGCGCGACGCTCCCGCGGCCCCGCGCGCGCGCTCTCCGAGGACACGTGACGGCGGCCATGACGGGCACTGAGCCTTCGGCCGCCGCGCCCCGTGTGAGCGCTCTCCGAGGACACGTGACGGCGGCCATGACGGGCACTGAGCCTTCGGCCCGCCGCGCCCCATGTGCGCTGCCCACGGTCCCGGGCACTTCTCCTTCAGCGGCTTCGCTTCCTCCGCGTCCTCTAAACGTCCAGCCCCCGGGTTTACTCCTCGCCGTCTGCTTTCCACCGAAGAAGTCGGCGCTCGTGCGTCCTCCGGCTCCAGCTGGCAGCCACCCGTCCTGACGCGTGCCACCGTGCCGCCTCGGTTCCTTCCTCGGTGCGCAGCGAGCCCCACGTTTCTGCAGCGGCAGGCCCTGGGACTGGGGACACGCGTTCCCCGTGACTTCCCGGCCTGCACAGGGAGTCGGGACAAACAGGAAGAAGAAGGGGGCAGGCGGCAGCGAAGGGGGAAGGCGCCCGTGCCCCACCGCAGGCAGGAGCCGGCCTGGAGGGCCCAGCCCGGGGCGGCCGCCGGAGTCCCAGGGTGGAGGCGGGGAGGGGCGGCCGGGCCCTGCGAGGCCGCGCTCGGGACACACCTTAGCAGGGCCACTCTGGCGGCCCGGCAGGTGGAGGCCATGAGGACCTCAGGCAGGGGCCCGTGGTGTGGCAGACCAGGGCGCCCAGCAGCCGGAGGGGACGAGGTGGGGACCCGGGGCGTTTCGGGGAGCCAGCCGCACTGCGCTCGGCTGCTCTGACTGCACCTGCCCCTCCGGCCTCAAGGTTGATGTTGGTTCAAAATCACCATGTTTTCACCCAAACGTCTCTCCCCTCTGCTGTACAGTTTCTCACCGTGGTTTCTCTAGTCTCCAGGCCAAGAGCCTTAGGGCCACCTTCGACCCCTCCATCACCAAGTCTAGTCAATCCTTCCTTCCTCCACGACGTCCTGTGCCTCTGTCCCTCCCTCTCCGTCCCTGTGGCTCCCACCCTAGCCCAGCCCCGGCATACCCACCTGTCCCACAGTCCCCTGCAGAGTCTCTTCTCTCTAATCCACCAGATCCACTCTCAAAATGACGCCACACATCTCCTCCCACCCCCGATGATGCGGCCCTTACATTTGTTTCCACGTCAGCATGTGCATCTTAGTCCAGCCAAGATGACCTATCTTGTCATTTCAGAACCTGCCCACATGGGCACTGGTCCCCCACACACCCCCAGGGTGCTGTCCCCTCTCTCTGCGGGGACCAGAGGCCTGACTCAATGCCACCTTCTTGGTACGACACCCCCTCCCTCCCCTGCATACCTGCAGCTCTCACCTCCAGCTCCGCTGCTTGGATGCTTAACACACACTTTTATGTAATGTTATTTATCTGTTTTACATTTAGGTCCTATTTCACCACCTAGACAGAAAACTCTTGGAAGGCAGAGGTTCACTCTGCATCGTGGCCCTTCTTTCCCTAATATGCACAGTAGGAGCACACTGATGTTGCTGACGGTGGCTCTGTGCTCCCGTCGGCTCCGTGGGTCACCACTGGCCAACCTTGGTCTCCCATGAGTGGATGTGGCTTTCTGAGCTTCCAACTCACTACTGGGAAGCAAGTCACCCAACGGGAAGAGTCTAGCTCATTGTCTGTTCCCACAGATAATCTCTGTAAGTACCAGGGTTTCTAGTTCTCTGAGGTGCTAGACAATAAGCCAAACTTGATCTGAGAGATAGAGACTCGTGAGAGATGACGTACTTTGGGGCACTCTAGTGTGAGCTTGTGGTGAAAGTATAACACTTACTGAAAAACCACCGTTTTTGTCCCTTCTAATGTTCTCCCATCACACTAAATCAAAAACCCATCCTTCTTCTCCTCACAAGGATCTGACTCAAGCACGCTCGCTCATGACTGCTCAGTGCCCAGGTTATGGCAGATGCTTCTGCACTTGGTACGTCACTCTGTGATCAGACGTCTTGATGGTTTTGGCAAAACTGGATTAACCGTGCTTTATATATTTGTGTTTGCAGTTTTAACTGAAGCCAGTCAAAGTAAAGTTATAACATAAATTACATAAATCAGACATCAGGATCTACTGAGTTATATTTAAACAGGCAACCAATAAGTATTTGTTGAATTGAATGGACTTTTGGGAACGGTATTGAATTTAAACTCCACCACAGCCTTGCGAGGCAGGTGGTATTAACTGCACTCACAGTGAGAAACGGAGGCTGGTAGAAATCAGGGCCTTGCCCAAGGCTACGTGCCAGCAGATGGAGCAGGGTTAGAAGCCAGCTTGGTCTGGTTCCAAGCCTGGCTCTTGACTGCCTTCTAGCAGATAACCAAAAGAAAAGACCCAGATCTGCCCTCCACCCTCAAATGAGCTCTGTGGGCAGAATGGGGGCATGTCTTTCTGCACAGAGCAAACAAAGCCACAAATACGTCAAAACACAGACCTTAAGTCGAAGGTGCAAGCAGCCGTGTGTCTTCTCCTTCCAGAAGTGAAGAGTTTGCACGTGTAATACAGCAATTGAGTACCACTACTTTACAAAGCTGGGCTCATCACCGCCTGAGAGGAGACCACAACCCTGGTAGAGGCCAGCAGGGCAGGGATTTGTGAGAGAGGGTCCCCTCTTCCAGCCCACCCTCTAAGGAGGTGTCTGCAGAAACGGACCAAACTCTCTGCAGGGCTTCTGATCTACCAGTGCCCCTTACCCCGTCACATGCCACATGTAACCTGTACTTTATAAGTAAGTGTGATCCTGATATTATCCACAAGATAAAGGTACTACAAAATAATGCCAGAAATGACCACATTCATTCCTCACTTCACCCCCAAATTCCAGCATAGCATGCCTTCCAAATGAGAAAGAGGCCACCTATGAGAACAAACCACATAACAGCTACGGCTTTCATGACATTATTCTAAAATATAAGTAACTTCTAAAAGGTAACAATTGCTTTAAATAAAGTCCTTACGGAAAGAATATAGGATATATGTATAGTCATTGTAAAGTCTCATTACTTTCAAAGCAAACATTTCATATAAAGGAAATAGCAGATGGCGAGCTTTAAGCTGGAATCTTGACCGGGAAAATCTGAATTCACATTTAAAGAAAGCTATTACCTTAATGTGAGTGATTCATTCATTAAGAAGCAGGAAGCTTGTTCTTAAGAAGAGAACATCTATTCATTGCTCACTGACTTAATAACATTCATGGTATTACTCCTTGTGTTTCTACAATTAACCTTTAGTCATACTGTGTTTCTTACATAAGATCCATCTAGATTATATATAAAACTTGTGTATATATGCATGGTCTTTGATCTGGAACGCCTATCCACACAGGGCTAATAACATACGATTGTGAAATTCTAAGGAGGGCTGAAATTCCCTGTGATGTTGGAGACATAGAAATCATTATGTTTTGCTGTGTTATTCCAAGTGGTAGTGCTTTCGGTTTAATTAATGGTGGTAAATCACTTAGCTGAATAATTCTTTTAAGGATGTCTGTTATATTAAGACAAATGGATCTATTTCTAGGCCTGTTAAGTACAGTTGGTAAATGGTCTAAACATTTGATCAAATTGTATGGTTAATCCTCTAATTGCCTATTGAGAGATTGTTGCAAGAATAATTACAGTACCTGGTCCTACTCATATGCATTGCTAATCCTTTTTAGAGTCTTATGAAGCTATTTGGCTCAACAATATACTGAGGCTGAAGTTGCCATAGGTTTGATAGGCATTCGCCTTAAAATACTGCGCTGGACACACCACACGCACACACACACACATTTGCTCTCAAAGTGCTTTCTGCACTTGAAGTGTTTCTCCACCTGTGTCAGCAAGCCCTTTGCTGGGGTAGAGGGGTGGACATTAGTGAAAAGCAGATAGACTGAGGAAATGCACATTCTTCCTGACTCTCAGTCTGGCTAACTCCTACTTTCCCTAACGTCTATGTCTTCATAGACACAGACGTCACTTCCTCCAAGAGGTCACTGCTGAAGAGCCCAGTGAAGGTCTGGTGGCCTCCTTCATGCTCTTGTGTCCTGGGCTTCCTCTGTGTAAGGACTAGGTGCTAGAGTTTTAGAAACAGGAATGGGACACATTGCACCTCTCAAGGAACTGGCTGCCAAATAACTACAAAATAATGAGAGCTGTATTGACCTTGACACCTGTAGGCCAGGAAAGGGGCTGAGTAGGAGAAATCTGAGAGGGCTTCAGGGGAAAGTTGGGGCCAGGAGGTGGGAAGAGAAGGGTCTAAGCAGGAGAAACAGTGTGAGCCAAGGCAAGAATAATCTGGACACTTCCCAAAGAATCTCCCACAGCTGTCTTCCAGAACAGGCACAAACTAGGGCTGCCCACAAGGTCACTGCATTAGACTGTGTGGCTCTGTCCCTACCACAAATGAGCACAGAGTGTAAATGACATCTTAGCTTGGGCTAAGGTGGTCACCAGTATGAGGCTTTCCCTGCAGGATGCCCTCAGCAGATGAAAAAGTGTGGAGAGAAGCAGCGGAGGACTTAGGCAGAGTGGGACAGACATGGGGTTCTCATTTGTCCACCCATCATCTTAACTTCTTTTCTCATTTTAAGGAAGTTTTACTTGTGAGTTGTGATGGAGACCAAGACTGCTCTCACTGTGGGAAGCTGATCCTGCCTTCCGCCTCCCTTGCAGCTAGGACACCAGCAGGGTCTTTAGCTCTGCTGGTCATTGTCCCACGGTGGTCTGATTCATGAGCCAGCCTCGCAAAGAAGCAGGTGAAGCCCAAAGCTGTTTCTGGAAGTAGCTCCCTCTGGATTGCAGAGGTAGTGTTCTAGTGGTTGCAGTGGGGGAGCCAGCCATGGTGATGTCCGTGTTGCAGGCACAACAGTGTGATCATGGGGCCTCATTCCCATCTGAGATGTCAGTTTGGAATCTGTTCCTGGCTCTGCAGCCTCCAAGGCTGACTCTCCAGCCCTACCAGAGAGTCTGTGAGCTACCTTTTATTTTTTAATAACAGATAGTCCCTGACTTACCGTGATTCAAGATTTTTGTTTTACAGTGGGTTTATTGAGGTATGAAATGCATTTTTGACTTACAGTATCTTCAACTTACAACAGGTTTATCAGGACATAGCCCAATTGTACATCGAAGAGCATCTGTACATTTTTTTTCTTCTGAAATTAGCCCAAGTTTGTTTCTGTTGTGATTGAAAACTTTGATGGAGAGGGTGGGTGGAGCCTCAGAGAGTGGACCTGGGCTGGGTCCCAAGCCTAACCTCAGGTGTGGGAAGTCCAAGCCGGCCTCCAGTTCCTGGCAGGATAGAGTCCCAGGGAGGAGAGAGCACTTCTGTCATCCCTTGCCTGGGGAGAAACAAGGTGGGTGGAAAGCAGAGGCTGGGGAGTGGTCTGTCTGCCCCGGAGGGCACACGGGAGGCATGAACCTGCTCTCCACTGTCCCTGGGAATTCACCTGGAAGGCATCATGCACCTACATGGGTCCCGACATGCTTTCCACACCCTCGGCTCATGTCCAGCAAATGTCAAGCTCCCCTTCCATGCTCCATCAATGCAGTCGCATGCAGAGCCAGCCCCTTGGAGGCGCAGGCCTGCCTGGCTCACCCTCCCCAGCCCCTCTTCCCTCCCAACTCCTTCTCTCCAATCACTGCTACAAGCCCAGGAAGCAGAAGGCTGTGAGTGTCCATCTGCCAAGAGAGGCCGAGGCCTGGGTCAGGGTGAAGAGAGCAGGACCAGGCCTCTGGTGGTGGTGCAGGTCATGCGTCTGCGAGGAAGGAGCTGTGCTGTGGCGTGCCGTGTGGGGCATCTGGGGAAACAGCGTTCTTTCTCCTGCTGACATGAGCCAATCAAGGGAGAGATGAACTGTGATCTTGCACTCTCGTGTGCACTCTGTAAAGAGCTGCTGTGAGGACAGCAGCTCTCAGGTGCAACAGTGCATGTTACATTGCACTTGTTGGCAACTTCACATCACTATGATACCAAGCCTGGTCCCTGTTTGTTTGGTCTTCTGTAGTCCTGTGAGCGTGTCTGCTCACGACCCAAAACTCCAAGGTGGCCTGAGCTCAGCACACCCCGGTGTCCTCTCTCCCCCTCCCCAGCTCTGGCTCCAACATCTCCCCCCACACACGGAACTGCTTTGGAGAAGAACAATGTACGGATAAATAGGATATAAGGTAAATCTAGAAGAGGACACAAAAAGATATGAAAAGCTTAATTTGATGCAATATGCAATGTAAAATTATGAAGGAAAGTTAGGAATTTCCTGCTGCATATTAGGAATTATGCAACAGGAAAACTCTAGTCAGAATAAATGACTCCTTGACCATCTCTCATAATATCAAAAAACATCCATAAAATTACAATTCCACTCACAGAAGGAATAAGCCTGGAGCAGGAGGGCAGAAAAGAAAGCAAAAAGGCCTTGGCGGGAATTCTGGAAGGGCCACAGACATGGCCCAGTGAGATGTCTGCCACAGTGCTGACACAGCCACAGTCACCGTGTTGTCCACTTCATGGCTCTGATGACCTGTGACTTTCACATTTTCTCTCATTTCAGTGTACTAGGCCAGTGGGGAGGATGGGGCTGGGCATGGGGCTGTGGGCCAGCCCAGTGTAGGGCAGGGGCCCGGGAGTCCCCAGGAGGAGCGTGATGGCTGCAGGGAGGGCACGGCCCCGGTCTCCAGCTCTCAGCTCACAGCGCTTCATTCCCACAAAACCCAATGGCCAGAAGGCCCAAGTGCAGCCACGTCAGCCCAGAACACAGCCATGAGAAGTCAGGGGGAACAGATGGCCTTGGCTTCAATGCAATACCAGAGGCTGATAACTGGATTTTATTCAGCATCAGACAGGAAACACTGCTCCATGCTTCAAAAGCATACACCTCGTCACATTACAAAGGCCTCACAGACCCTATTCGGGAAGTTGATGGACTCTGGAGCCAGAAGGCCTGAGCTGGGCTCTCAGCTCTGCCCACACACTAACTTTCTGACCTCCAGCGGGTTACTCAGCCTCGCTTCATTCATCTGTAATATGTGGGTGAGCCGGATGCACTGTCCTGACAGTGAGGGTGCTGTGAGGGTCTTTACGTAAAGTGACACATGGTTGACACATGGTGAATGTGAGTTTCCTCCCTCCCCTTCCACGAAATTCAGGCAAGTCACTCATTGTCTTTTAACCTTTCTTGTTTTTTTAAATGAGTGTCAGTAACAATGCTGCCATGCTCCTCCCAGAGACGCTATGAAGACACACTGCATGGTGGCTCTGTAATCTATGAATGTTTATCTTCTCAGAGCGAAGGGTTATATAGAAGCAGGTGGGATTCCCCCCACCCAAAATGTTAAATTCTTATTATTGTACCTGTAATTACCCAGTTGGAATAATGTTACATTGTTACAGCCATGTTGTTCAATAGAGAATTGCTATTTAAAGGTAATGAACTTGAAAATCGATAGGAGAGTAGATTTTAAGTGACCACACCACAAAAAGTGATAAATACGCTCATTAGCTCTATTTAGCCATTTTGCAGTGCATATATATTTCAAAACATGTTGTACACCATAAATACATACAATTTTTATTTGTTAATTAAAAATAAATTTTTAAAAAAGACAAAAATAATAAAAAATTTAAAAAGCCAATGAAATAGAGACACATCTGTTTTTATATTAGGTAAAATAACCAAAGCTCCCAGTTCTATTGAAGGAATTTACCTGTGGTCATGGCCTCCAACATGGCCCTGAGGACATGATACCCCTTGTCTAGCCCCCTCCCACCCTGTACCAGAGGTCATCTGTGTGACCCACAGAAGATGGCAGAAGTAGCAGCAAAGGACCATGCACCTGCCTAGGACTCTCTCTCTGCCTGAGTCGCTCACTCTGGGGAGCCCCTGTCAGTCCTGAGGATACACAGGCAGCCCTTGTGATGTCCATATGGCAAGGGCCACCTGGAACTGAGACCTGCAATGACACTCAGAGTGTGCTCTCCTTCAGTCAAGCCTTTATATGATGACAGCCCTGGCTGACACCTTGACGGCAACCTAATAAAAGAACCCGAGCTAGAACCACCCCACTAAGCACTCCCAGATTCCTGGCCACTAAAACTGTGGGCTAGTAAGTGTTTGTTATCTTAAGCTGCTAAATTTGGGGTAATTTGTTACTCAGTAATAGGTGTTTTGAACATATCATCCCATTCTCTCCTGGCCTTTAGGCTTTCTGTTGAGAAGTCTGCTGTTAGTCTGATGCGGGCTCCCTTATAAATGACTTGATGCTTTTCTCTTGCTCTTTTTAGGATGCTCTCTTTGTCTTTGAGATTTGCCAGTTTGACTATAATGTGTCTCAGAATCTGTTTGTAATGAATCTGTTTGGCGACCTTTGAGCCTCCATGCCTCTCTCTATACCTGGGAAGTTTGCTGCTGTTATTTCATTGAATTGGCTGTCAATGTCTTTTCCTTTCTCCTCCCCTTCTGGAACACCCATAAATCAGATGTTTGTGAGCTTCAGGTTGTCTGCTATTTCTCTTAGATTTTCTTTGTTGTTCTCTATGGGGTTTTTTTCCTTCTTTTTTTGTCCACATGGGTTATTTCAAAAAGAGCATCTTCACGATCAGGAATTCTTTCTTCTGCTTGCTCTAACCTGCTGCTTAAGCTTTCAGTTGTGTTTTTTATTTCACTGAATGAATCCTTCAGCTCCAGAAGTTCTGCTACATTCTTTTTTAAGTTATTAATCTCTTTGTACATTTCTTCCTTCATATCCTGGATACTTTTTCTTATTTTGTTGTGTCATCTGAGTCTTCATGTATCTCATTGAGTTTTCTTAAGACCGTTGCTCAGATTTCCTTTTCAGTGGTTTCTAGGGCTTCCTGCTCTATGGGGTCTGTCCTTGAGAATTATTATATTCCTTCAGTATTATCATATTTTCTTGTTTTTCCATATTTCTAGTATCTCTACATTGATGTCTGGTCATCTGGTAAAGCAGTTGCTTCTTCTATTACTCTGGAGTGGGCTTTGAGAAGAGAGACTTCCTCTTGTAGATGTGTTTTATATTGACTGTTGAGTAGGTATTTTAGTATTGGTTCCAAGTAGGCACAGTAGTGTAGTCTCCATGTGGGTACTTCAGCTGTATTCAGTGTTGGAATTGTGTGTGAATGCCTCCATGGTCTAAGCGCTGGGGCATTTAGTGATTCTTTGCTGAGGTTGGTGACACTACATTGGTTCATCTAGGATGTGGGCAAGCTCTTGAGCTCTTCAGAGAAGTGCCCAGGTACCCCATTGCTCTTTGGCTAGGGTGGATGACCCTGGATGGGCCTGTTGGCACCCTGGCTAGCTCCCTCTGACCCTGATAGGTGCAGTGGGGTATACTGGTATTCCTCAGTTTGAATGGGTGACCCTGGGTGGGTTTCCTCTTTCCTCTTTCCTACAGGCAGAGGCTCCTCCTGGGACCTTACTTCCCCTAGTTGGGGGATGGGTTGGTAGTGATTGGGAATTTTCTTCCTTACTCTATTTGGGTATCCTGGGTTTCTATCCTTTTGGGAGTTCTGTGTGTGTCTCTCCCTGGATCGAGGCAGTCCTGTGGGCTGCACATGTACCTCCCACCCCCAGGTGTGCCACTGCATATGGCTGCATAATTCTCCCTGTGGTTTGGACCACTGGGTCACAGGTCTGCGCTTGCTCACTTCTCTCCCTGGACTCCACTGGTAACTCTCCTTCTGTTTATGCCTGTGCTCAGCAACAGGTAACTAATATATTACCTAATCAACACACAAGATCACACATGCAGTCATTAAGAAGTCCTTAGCATACTATTTCAACCCAATAAATACAGCACATTCTGGAGTCCTGCCCAAAATTGCCCATACACAGGCTCCATCCCATCATGATGCCTTTCCATCTTTCAGATAAGAGACTTTAGTTCCTGGTGCCAGGATGCACTCATCTCACACAAAATTCCATTGTACATCAAAGAGTGGTAGAAGGAAAGAGACCCTCCTGACTTCCGTATCTTTATCAAAGCGGAACAAATATAAATGAAGATAGGTGCTCTTACTAAAGAGAAACGTCCTCAGTGGCCTCTTCCCCTGGGATAGAAAACTCCAAATTTTACAGCCTGTGAAAAACCTGCTAAGCAGGGTGCGTATTATACAGTAAGGAATCAATAAGTGCTTGGTGCAATGGATGCTAGTTGAAGAGATTCTTTTGAAATATTTAGACTAATTATTAACAAAAAATAAATCAAAGAACAAAAATAAGTGGATGATTTATGCTTATATTAATTCTTATGCTTTTAAACATCTGGGAGATTTAGTAAATATCAAAGATAATGGCTACTCAATATTTATGTAGCACACAGTGTATAAGTACATTCATAAAAGATTAAAAAGATCAGATGTGTCATGACCTATTAAACTCTACATCCATCATTTAATTAATCCCCAAATTCTTTGCCATCATCAAGAGATGAAACGTCCATGATCAACAAAATGATTTGTTTTATTACATAAAATGATTCATCAAATAAAACTTTATTTCTGATTTAAACTAAAAATCCAATAACTGAATTAAGCAGTTAACTAAAAGTATTAACTAAAAGTGTTAGAGATGAGAACAGGAAAAGAGGACAAGACCTAGAGTGGGTAGGTTATTACCGTAACTGATTTAATTTTGGAGAGGTGGTCTGCAATTTGGACTATTAAACCTGTTTTCAAACAAGTTGGTCATGCTTCATTCTGAACTTCATTCTAGTACATAAAGAAAATCTTCATCATGATACTGTTCACCAGGAAAATGCAAATTAAGACTAGGTAATAACACTATGCGCCAGTTAGAAGAACTAAAATTAAGAAAGATAGAGAACACTGAACACTGGTGAGGATTTGAAGCAACCAGATCTCTCATACATTCTTGGTGGGGGTATAAAACAGTGCAATCACTTTGGAAAAAGATCTCGTATTCCTTAAAAACTAAACATACACCTATCTCGTGACCCAGCAATTTCACTGTTAGGGATTTGCCCAAGAAAAATAAAAGCATATTTCTACATAAAGATCTGTACAAGAATGTTTACAAGTATATTATTTATAGTAATCAAAAAAGGGAAAACAGCCCAGCTCATATGAGAATGGATAAACAAACTGTGGTATATTCACCCAGTGGAATACCAGTTACAAAAAAGAGAAATGAACTACTAATTTGCACAACCCACATGAATCTTAAAAGCATTTTACCAAACAAACAAATGCTTGCACAAAAGACTCCAGACTGTATGATTCTATCTATGTGAAGTTCTACAACAGGAAAAGTTAATCAGAGGGTGGTGGAGGCAGGGTGTGGGGTGTAATGGGACATTTAGGATAACTAATAACGATATATGTCTTTCAGGGGGTTGCCTTACCCAAGTATACACTGCTGTCAAAACCCAGAGGACGCAACACTGAAGGTTTGTGTTTCATCTTATGTAAATTTCACCTCAAAAGAGAAAAACTCAATAAATACCAAACTCTCATCAGGCTAAAGTATTTATGGGGAAGAATACACTCTTTTGGTATTCTTGGTTTGGTTTCTTCCTTCTGCCCTCAGCATATCGTCCAGTGGTCTTAAACAGAGGGACAGCAGCCAGGCAGCCCAATACCGAGTGTCCCGGCCAGCTGGACAGCCCAGCAAGGGCAGGTAGCATGCACACCTGGTGCAACTCAGAGCCTTAGAGACGTCTGAACTAACAGGTTACAGACAGGAGATTCATGAGAACACACAGAATTTACTGAATTTGAATTGAAAGGTGTTTCTTTCCATTTAAAGGCCAAACATAACTAGAAAACAAACATATGCCAAGTTTCAATCGAGATAAAATTATGAATATTCAAGGCAACCTATAAAACTTATCACAAATCTAGTAAGTTAACAAATAAAATTTTTTTAAACAATGATAAAAAGACTTCTAAGTGTGCTAGTCCAATAAAAGATACAGAATCAGGAAAAAGTCTGATTTCCTTTGCAAGAAATGTATGATTTGGTGATAGAAATAAAACAAACTCATACAAAACAACTAAGAAACACTGAAGTGTTAACCTGTAACAGTGGTTCAGAGTTCATAAGACAGGAACCCTCAGGAAGAGCTGGGACAATCAGGAGGGAAGTAGGAATTAGGTCTAATGACAAGTCTGCGTACATTACACAGTACTTTACAGTTTTCTAAGTGCGTTCAGATGTTTTCTCTTGACTCTCCTAAGATAGCTGTGAAATGTGCAGGTCTTAAATGACATCTATGTCGCAGGAGAGGCTGGGATCCGAGAGCTGGAAAGGTGGCTCTGCCATCTCTCCGTGTCCAGGTGGGAGGGAAGGACTGCCACGCTCAACCTGCTGGGACTAGACATGGGGACAGCAAGCCCTGTGTTAACAGAGGGGACATGGCAAGGCCAGGCCAGGAAGTCAAGCTGGGTGGGTCTGGTGGAGCCCGGGGAAAGCAAAACCACCGTGTTCCCTCTCTTTTTAATAAGAAACATGGCTCAGATCCGGTGTCATTCCCACTGGGGGTCCAGCCTCAAACCCAGCATCACTATGTGGCCTCATGCAAGCCACAGTCCCCTCTGCTGAGAAATGACGATCACCGTTCAGTACCGTGACTTCACATCATGCTTTTCCTCAAAGAGGGCTTCCGAAATTGTATGCGCTTCAGGCCCTAGGGAGTCTGGATCTTTCTCTGCGCTCCGTAAACAGTAGCTACTCTAATTTCAGAATGCATGACATGGGATCTTGGCCCTTGAATTGCGAAGCTCAGCTTCTTCCACAATGCACAGGGCTGGGGTGTGTTCAGTCAGAGACTAACCTACTGTTTCGCAAGCCCCCATGGATCTCACTGGATTCGTGGGGACCGCACCTAAATCAGGTGCCCAGGATCTAACTCTCTCCCTCACGGGGGACCACTGCAAACTATTATGCGTACATTGTTCTAAGCACTTAACCCACAACTTTGATGAATCCTCTCCCAGCCCCAGGAGAGAGGCGTTTTTACCTCCATGTTATAAGGGAGGAAACTGAGGCAGAGAGTGGTAAAGTAGCTTACGCAAGGTCTCACTTCAGACAAGTAGCAGAGCTGGAGTCAAACAAAGGTACCCGGAGCCCCTTCCCTAAACATCACTGACTTATTGCCTCTCTAGATACCAAAACACCAGCAGGTAATGACAGCAGCAGTAAAGCCTTGTAGAACTAAGTTGACTCTCACCAGAGTTTCCAAGAGCTCAGTCCATCAGTGCTCAAATGTACCTCAAGAGAGAAAAATTCTGAAACTGTGGTGCCAGGGTTTCCTCTAAATTTAAACAAATTTAACCATGTGCCCAATACCCTCCATGTCACACGGTCTGTCCTTCCATCTACGGGGTCGAAGCCAGAACCTCCTCTTTGAGGCCGGTCTGGTGAACTGTGCTCTACTCAGAGCGTAAACCAGCCATTCAAAAGAATTAGAACAAAGTGTCCTCAGGAGGTGACTCCACACACATGGTGGTAACTGTTCAGTAGTCAGTAGGTTTTCTGACACCTCAGGTACAGCTCCCAACGCTTCCCACACATCGCTTCACTCACCCGCATAGTCATACTATGAGGCAGGCACTATTATCAACTCCCTTTTACATGCCAGGAAACCGAGGCTCAGAGAGGTTAGGAAACTTGAACAGGCCACACAGCAACTGAGTGGGACAGCTGGGATGTGCATCCAAGCATCAGCCCTGGAGTCTGCACATGGAGCAGAGTCAGAGACAGTGGGAGCTGGAGGTGACAGCCAACACTCATGGAACATATGCCCCTTGTTTAGAGACTTTATATAAAGCAGCGGGTAGTGGCAGAACTGGGGGGAGAGCCATGGTAGAAAAGAAGGGCCCTTTCCGCTCTGACCCAGCCCTGGGGGTCTTTGGAATCTTCCTGCCATCTCTTTTCCCTCGTCTAGGAGACACCTTCATTCACACTTCATCTTCTACTCTTATAACCACCAGAGCTGGACGCCACTTCGTAATGTCATTGGAAAAGCCACTGCTCTATCTTATGACCCAAAATGGCCCTGAGCATGTTTGCAAAGCCCCTGGCTATTTTCAAGGAAGATGAGTTGAGGGCAAGAGGGGGTGTTCATGTAGACTGCCAGCTTACAGCCAACACACCACGAGGAAGGTCAAGACAGTAACACAACACCCTTCATTTGCTACCACAGCAACTGCTTAGCTACGCTGCGTTCCGATACTGCATTGCTGGGGTCCAAACCTCTGCTGAGCTGCGGAGTCTCTCTGGGTGTGGCCCTCAGAACCTCGTGGTTAGCTGAAAGGTTTCCACATGGAATACAGGTTCTCTTGTCCCGACAGTGGGACCACGTACAAACGGAGGTTCAGAGAAGCCCACCCCAGAAGTCCTGGCCAGTCTGATCTGGAGCTGAAACGTGGAGTAGTGTTAGAATCCAGAGAGGCCCCTCGTTTGGTGCTACTAACATCTCTCCCCGTCTGTAAAACATGGCTTTCTTTTATTTTCTTTCTAAACAAAAAATGATTTCTTCTGTGTTGCTTGGTCACTCAACAAGGAAAAAGGAACTGTTTCTATTCTTTATCTTTTGCTGTTTATTTAGTGTACAGAGGTAGAGTCTACCTGTGGAAAATCCTGCACATAAACTGGAAATTCTGGCTTCTTAAGTAATCTGTTCATGTAATTTTATTTTGAGATGTGTACATTTTCTTTTCACTGATTGTCGTGAAATGTTTGATATGGATGAGTTTTTTTTTTTTTTCTTTGAAAGAACTGCAAAGTGTATTTGAGCAGTAAGATTACGGCAATTTTTTATTTTTCTTTTCTTCTGTTTTCTTATTTCAGAAAAGAAAACGTGCTAAGGGAAAACTAAATACAAGAACTTTAAAAAAGATATGTTAGTGGAGCTAGGTGGTTGCAGATAAAGTTGGCAGGAAGATCAGTAGAAAAGGAAAATGAAGAAATAAAGAAGATTAATTCAAAAATGTTTAATTGTAAAGTTGGCCCTGGACTTTTTAATCCACGTTCTTTGGAATGCTCAGCAACAGGACAGAGTGGAAATCCTCCATATTTGTTTGTATTAGGGGGTGAAGAATAAAAGAAGTATAAAAAGAAAACACATAACAGAAATAATGGAAACATCTTCAAATTAGTATTACATTTGCAATATAGTAAACACCCTCCTACGAAATATTAACCTAGTGGCTGAATGAATAATTGAAGTTTCTGAAGCTGCTTAATGTTTTTAAGGATATTTTCAAATGTGTTTGTTAATAAATTATGCTTTTTTTATATACTCAACTTAAAGCGCCTAACTTTTAAGTGACAAGTACACAGTTTAGACCCAAGGAGAATTAGAAAACCCAGCTTCCTAGAGATACTATGCTATGAAGAATAAAATTCCCCCAGTGATAAATTATAACTAGTGTGGCGTTTTAAACAGTACTGAGCTAGGAGAGAAAAGTCTGTGGTTCTCTTTCCATTTCTCCCACCAGCTCCATGTGCAGTTTTGGCCTTGAACAGACTGGACTTGAGTTTTCCTGTCTGTAAAGGAGACAGTTGAACTAGCTGGTCTCCACGACCACTCATAGAGACAGAATCTGTTGGAATTTTGGTTTTGTTGCTTTTAATTTAAACCTTTAATGTTGGAGAATATGTCTGATGGAGGCACAAAAATATATGCTGTTCCCTTGTTCCTTCAGCCACGTTTTGGATCATCTCAGCAAACATTCTATTTTCCAGCTTTGGCGAACCATCCTGTGCTCTAGATATGGGGGTCCTGCAGCTCTTCTCCTGGCCCTTGAGATCCGGTCCCGCTGGGAACCATCCTGTCCATCTTAGCATCCCTACAGCCATTTCAAGAGATGTTTCAGGCTAGGAGAGGGAAGTGTTATGCACAGCAAGAACTATCATCTGAGGCCAAGGGTGACAGGTGCCGTGACTCAGCCATGAAGTTCTTGCCCACTGTGGGAACAGTAATCAATGTGCATGCCCTTCCTTACTTGAACTCTGGAGCTCTGCTAGCCTAAAGCTCTGCCCTCCTCTCATTGGGACCTAATCTGTTTAACATTCCTCCACCACACCTAGACTCCTCTGTCAGGGTTAGCCGATTCTCTCCTCCCACCGTCTGATCTGGCTCTGCTTGGCCCCTCCCAGAGTCCTAACCAGCAGTCAAGTTGGCACAGGGAAGGCAGCTAATAGAGGTGAGCGGGGAGGGGGTCTGGAGACAGTCAAACAGCATTTTGACATAGACAACACGTTTATAATCAGAATTTTTACTTATTGTTATGGGCTAGATTCTGTCTCCCTAAAATTAATGTTGAAGCCCTAAGCCCCGATGCCTCAGAATGTGGCTGTATTTGGAGATAGGGTCTTGAGGGTGGGCCCTAATCCAATCTGACTGGTCTCCTTATAAGAAGAGGAGATGAGGACACAGACACGCACAGAGAGAAGACCATGTGAGGACATAGGGAGAGACAGCCACATGCAAGCCTAGGAGAGAGGCCTCGGGAAAAACTACACCTGCCAACACCTTGATTTCAGACTTCCAGCATCCAGAATTGTGAGAAAATAAATTTCTGTTGAGGCCTCCCAGTCCATGGTACTTTGTGACGGCAACCCTAGCCAACTAATACCTGTACCAAAATGTGCTGGTGGCACTTGAAGTTAAGTTACAGAGGACACTTGGAAGGACCCAGGAGAGCTGCTGTCCCTGCATAGTGTCACTGCCCACTCATCCACTGACCCACCAGTGCTCCCCTAAGACCTGGAGGGGCGCTCTCCTCCGGGACTTCCCTCGGGGAACCAGGCCCAGACACCGCCGCTCCTGGGCAGCCTGCTGAGTCAAAATCAGAGCAAGGGCAGCGGGTTGCTATGGAGATGGCTCTATATGGGGACACTAGAAAGAGGTAGGCACACCACGGGAGCTCAGGAAATCCGTGTTCAGCAAGTGAGCTAAGCCTTGGACAGCCTGACGATTTCCCTTCCGAACGTGGGGTCTCTCTACCCGAAGGACTGTATATGGTGGGGCTCCTGCTCTCCCGGGTTAAAGCTCTCCTCCCCGCTTCCAACCTCTGAAACTGCGCAGGTCTTCCTTTCTGGGCTACATTCCCCTTCTCTTCTCAGGAACAAAATCTCACTGATTGCACTCCAAAGGACAGGGTAGTTTTGCCACTAGGATGATTAGGTAACTATTCCTGTAACCTATGGGCCAGGGCTCCATCAAGGCGGGGAGTGATCTTTCTCCCAGCTCTGTTTCCTCTTTTCCTCAAGGCCAGTTTTCCTATCTGAGGACCACAATCACTGGCTGATGCTGTCCTCCTGCACTGCAATTTACAGAGTATATTTACACGCATTATCTCTGTTAGCCTTCACAACAACCCAGTAAGGCAAGTTTCATCAGTCAAGATGATTTGGGGAAGGTAATTCGATCTAGTGTGCAAATGTGGCATCTACTGGCTCATTTACACAGAGCCCCCCACCCCCCCACCACCACCATTCTACCATGAAATGAGCCAAATTATTTACAACAATTACAACAAAACTCTCTACGTGGACCTTTCAATGTATTATGACATTTCTATGTGTAAATAAATGTTTGCTCTTATCAATGGTTAAGCTATTCATTTGTGCGTTTTGATGCTGCAGGTAATCTGAAGACTAGGCTCAAGTGTGTTCAGGAACGTCCATTCCAATATGTTGCCGTTATGTTTTCTCATTCTTGCTGAGGATTCCTGGCCAATGGGCAGCATCCTCTTTAGAAATGTCCAAAAGGATTCTGACCAGGCCATGCCTAAAACAGCCAACTGGTGCATTTGGCAAAACAGAGCACGCAAAAGCATTCAGCTACAACATTATCTCAAGCTGCTAGAAGCAGAAAAGGAAAACAGATACAGCCGCTCCTGTCAGCTGCACTTCGCCCTCCCACAGAGCCCCACATCCAGGTCCTAAGAAGAGCTGCCAACCACAGATACCAGGGGAGGAGGAGGGTTTTATCCCCATATCTAAGCATAAATTACGGCATGCAAAAAGCACTAACAGTTGAGACACCATACGCAGACCCCCAGCTTCGGGACTCCATGCTGAGCCAGAGCTGCCTGCTTTCTTTGTGCGTCCAGGGAGCTGCTGAAAGCTGTTGTCATGTCAGATGCTCTTCTGTGGGGATAACAGTCTCGAAAGAAGGCTTTCATAGAGCGCTCGCTGTCAACGTACACAGCTGGATATCCTTCTCTTCCCGCACCTGGAACGGTCTCTTTTAAAACCTTCTTCATGATATATTTGATGCTGGGGTCAGCAGCCCCCAAAATATGTTTGACTTCTTACACAGTGAGAAAACTCTCAGTTCTGTTACCGGTCTCATCAGTTTTCGTGGTGTCTTGCATTTGATCAAACAGTCCTACTCCTCCACCTGTACAAGGTGCTCTGCGTTGCCCTGGGAATGGGATCTAAACTGCCTTACGTGCTTGCTTATTTCACTCCTAACCCTCCCGTCACTGGCACTCTTAGAAGGAACAGGGTGTTGCAGTGAACATGGGGCAGGGCTATCAGGGCTGGAGTGTGTCTCCTCAAACTTGTTCATGTGGCCTTCACCAGCTGGACCAATACCCGCTCAGGCGCAGACCTAGTGGCACAGCCCACCCAAGCGCCACTCTGGGCATGCATAGGCACTACCGCAGGAATGCCCCGCCAGCACACATGTGCACACGCTCACCCACGCACATGCACACACGGGCACACGCTTCCAGACCCCTCCCATTTTCCCATCCCAGTGGGCTCTTCCTCATCATAAATTGGGCTTATTCTTTGACCCCCCATTGGATTTTAAATCACGTGGATGTTGGGGTGGAGCACTTGTCCTGAACTTACATTTCCAGCTCCCCTTAGCAGCACCTGTCAGAAGGAAATGGTCCGTGGGACAGCTGGGCCAGGCTGCTCGTTGGGGTGAGCAGAGTCAGCGTCAGGGAATAGGCTGAGTTCAGATGCGGATGCTGAAATCACCCACAAAGTGGAGTGAAAATTATGGCCCCTTCACATGAGCGACAGCCAGAACCTTCTTAGGGGAGAAAAACTACCAGTGGAAAGAAAAGCTAAACACCCAAACAAACTAAAACAACCCCTGAAATCATCTTTAGAATCACTCTCACTTATTTTCCCTGCTGACGTAAGCATGACCATAAGGTTCCCGGACCACGGCCTCTGCACCACAGTAAAAAAATACATGAGCTCCCTGTTACCTGAAGTTTTACTTCCCGAGGCTGCAGTCACCCAGGGTCAACCACCATCCAAAAATAGCACAGTATTTTGAAAGAGAGAGAGAGCTCACTCATCTAACTTTTATTACGTTATACTGTTACAGTTGTTCTATTTTACTGTTAGTTATTATTGTTAATCTCTTATTGTGTCTAATTCGTAAATTAAAATTTATCATAGGTATGTATGTATAGGAAATAACGCAGCATATATGGGTTTCAGTTCTATCCGTGGGTTTCAGGCATCCTCTGGGGGTCTTGGAACATATCCCCCATGGATAAAGGGAGACTACTGTACTCCTAATTTGGTTGACCTGCCACAACTGATCTCAAAATACAGAACAAGAGAAATCCAGATAAAAAGGGTCTAAGGTGGCTTGGGTGCACTTTCTATGATGGGAATCAAGACACCAGTCCCGAATGCTTTCCTGGGTGCCTGGGAGGGAAGGAGGAGATCCCAAACTATCAGCATTTTGCAGAGATCCTGGAACAGGGTGACATGGCGATAAAATGAATGGATTAATGTAACCATGGAGGGAACCCTGTCCAACTATTATTTTAGCAGAGGAGAAAAATTATATCCAGAGAATTGAAATATTTTGCTTAAGATCACAAAGGTGATTTGTAGCAAAGCTGAACTTAAATTCTTGCTTTCCTGGCTCTGCATCATGGACTCCCAGAATCTCAGGGTTCAGAGGAAGGGCCCAGCCTAACCAGCCCGCAATGTCTGAAGCCCTGTTACCATATTTCCACCAGGTGCCAACCCCGTCTGTGTCTGAGCCCCCAGGTGACAAGAGCTCATTGCTTCCCAGGGCAGCCCATTCTGCATTTGGACATCTCCAAATGCTGCAGAATCTCTTAGTTTCCACTCCAGTCCTACTTCTACCTTGCAGCGAGAGCTTTGCCTGCTTCCCCAGGCCTTCAGCATTGATGTAGCAGGGCCCCCTCTAGTTTCTCTGTCACTCTTCTTGAGGCACAGGGCCAGGCCCTTGTGCAATCTGATCCCTGTGCTTTGTTTCTATTTTGTCCTTGTCTCCTTAAATGCAATGCCCAAAACCACACGTCACTACTTACTTCAGAAGTCGTTGGACTAGCCCTGAGAAGAGAGGAGCACTTTGGCTCTCTGGGGCATATCCTGCCATGCTGCAGCCATAGGCAGGCTGAGCGCATGAGATCTTGTCACCCAGGGGGCTCAGACACAGATGGGGTTGGTACCTGGTGTAAATATGGTAACAGGGCTGCAGACATTGTGGGCTCGTTGGGCTGGGCCCTTCCCCAGAACCCTGGGATTCTCTTCACACCAGCTGCTGGAAGTGCACCATGACCTCGGAGCACTAGCAAAGTTACTTCTTTAAACCCAAGCAAATAGACTTTATATTTAAGCTTTAAAAATGCCATTCTAATACAGCATGAGCACTATACATAACAATATTATACTGTGTACTGGAAATCTGCCAAGAGAGTAGATTATAGGTACCCTTACCACAAGCAAAAAAAGAAAAAAGGTAGCTATGTGAGATGACAGACATGTTAACATGCTTGACTGTGGTCCTCACTTCCCTGTGTGCACATCAAAACTTCATTTTGTACCCCTTAAACACATATAACTAAAAATAAGTAAAAATTAAAAAATAAAATGCCATTTTATCTTATTCAGCCTTTTCCTCTAACCTGTGCTGTGAGGTCCTCCCTGGTCTTGATCTCAACTCTTCTTCCAAATGTGTGATTTATCCTTGCACAGGCTGGAGTGAAGTTTCTTGGCTCAGCACCAGAAGTGTCTCTCTGGGTCACTGGTGGTCATCGTGTGCACCAAAATCTGTCACGTGTATCACTGACCTGCTGAGAACCACCACCTGCCGACTCTAGCCTGCACTCCTTCGTTCCGTGCACAAGAATGACATCAAGAGACACAGTGCCCAAAGCCTTGCTGAATATATCACAGTTGCAGTGTTTCCTTGACCTGCCAGTCCCCTGGCCCTGTCAAAAGAAACCATGAACTTGCTTTAGCATAATTTGTGCATGAGAGCCTAGATTTGAGCAGGTGCCTACTGCCCGGCCGCTCAAGCCAATATTGGCTGGTGCGCCCATGCTTGCTCGTCAGTTCTGCCATGTACAAGTCTGAAGAGCACTTAGCCAATTTAGAAGAGGGGGTGGTCCGTGATGCACTGGAAACCACTGAGATCTCGGGGTTCAGACTTCCCCAGAGCCCAGCTGGGCACAGTTTCCAGAATCCAGCCTGCCCTTTCCTGTGTGGGCTCCTGGAGGACAGAGGATGAGCAGGGCGCGCTAGGAAGGCTGGGCATCAGGTAACCTGTCCACACAACTTCTCCAAGGAAAAGAATTCCTCGCCTGCTCCCTGAGACAGGCTCTGGCCATCGCCTGCCTTTGGTTTACCTCCGGGAACCCGCAAGCCTGTTTTTACTGCCCCCCAATCTCCACCAATGTTACCAGGCAGCATTCAGCCTGGATATCCGGGTCAGCTTTATGAATTTATGCTGCAAGAGGACTCCACCACAGAAACAGAAATCCAACCTGTTAATCCAATCCGGTAAAGTATTCCAACCCAACCGAAGGAAACGTGTACAGAGCCTGTGACCCTGACTTGGACTAACTCACGTGCCGCTTGTCATATCGGCTTCCAGATGAAAGTACTTCTCCCCCATCGTCGTGATGAGAGTCCTCTGTGTTTGTGAAGCCACAAATCTTCCTGATCAGAATTCCATTTAAAATCATTACAAGTAGGCCAGGAATCTCTACCTTCAACACATTTTTTTCAACAGTTTATTGCACAAATATTATTTTTGCCACCATTCTTTAGTGTGTAGGTGGGATTAGCACCAGGAGGCAGAGACGGCGATAAATGAACCTCCCGGTGTGGCTGCTTTACAAAGAAGTCCTTTAACTAGTGGTTATGAGGACAGTCGTTTTCAGAGGCAGCTATTAGAGAAGGCCCCCCCTCAGCCAACTCAGAGCAACACTGTCCCGTTTGGTAGCTCCAGGACGTGAGTGAGCATGGCTGCTGTCAGGGAGACAAATCGTCCGTTGAGTCAAACACAGTCATAATTGATGCTTGGAATGTAGACAGCACTAGACACACTGGGTACTGCGCGAGGCAGGAGCGCGCACATTTTTCAATCTGTCCTAACCACATGTGGTAAGCTTAGACATTGACGCTTCTTAACTGTTTTAGAGTCAAAGGCTCAGATTCCAAGAAGTTAAGGGACTTGGTCAAGGTTGCTGGGCTAACTGGCATTAAGGTCAGGTTAAAGTTTCTTTAACCCAAGACATAGACTTTTCAAGGACAGAGATGGGAAGGGAGATGGAAGAACTATGAACTTGGCCCCACACAGACTTGGATGCCAGTCCTGGCTCCCCTCGTTACCAAACAGGTGGCCTGGGCCAGTCACTTAAGTTCTGGGAATTGTAGTCTCCTTACCTGTAAAATGGAAGTACCCGACTGTCAGGATGGTGGTGAGAGCTGGAAGAGACGTGTAGCATGCCGGGCATGGGGCCATAGCGCCAGAGTTCCTACTTACCTCTCCTCCGTGCCCCACAACAGTGTTCCTAGCGTGTGCCCCACAGACCCATGGGCCACGTACTGCTCTCCCAAGAGGGCCACATTGTTAAGCATGCTCAGGGACAGTGCCTACTCCAGCATCCTTGTTGAAATTTGCATCACAAGAGCCCCACTAGACTTTAATCTCCACTGGATTCCAAGGACCTGATAGAAAGCCTGGCACACCATCAGCACCTGATGAACACTGCTGAATGAGCGAGCGGGTGAATGAATGCACAAGACGCTGAGGAGTCCTGCTCCAGGAAAAATAACTCATTTAACCTCGTGGAAACTAACCTTTCTGAAATGTGTATCATACGGTCCATCTTTCTCTGAAGACCTGTCAGCTAGCTGCCTGGGAAATGCTGTTTTAGAGAAGCAGGTGCATTTCCAGCCCTCTCTGGGGTTGGGGGGTCTGCAGCTAGGGAGAGGAGATGAGGAGAACCCAACGCGTCTCCCATTCCAGCCATTCCCAATTTTATGACAAGCCCAGACTGGCTTTTCCCAGTCAACTTGGGAAATATAAATGCTAATTTCACTCAGTCTTTGAGGGAAAACAAAATAACTAGGAAGTTGAGTGCAATGCAAATCTGCAATGTGTTTCAAGAGTAAGAGTTTTCTCTTTCAGGCATTAATGGGTTAATGGAGTCCCAGCTTCCACGCATTAGCCTGATGTTAAGAGTTTAAAATATTTAAATTTATTTCTAGAAAAAAATAAAGAAAAGAGGATGGCATTTCCATAATCACAAAGATGTTCCAAATGAAGAAAGTTTTTGTAAATGTGATCCTCACAGAGGAAAAGGGCAAGTGACACCCCCCCACACCCCCGTGTGACCAAGGGGAGTGACAAGAGCAGGATATTGGCTGTGTAGGCAACCCCGTGAATCTTCCTCTCTGTAGATTATGACTGAGGAACACAAGCTCCACCAGCAAATGCCTGCAATGCCAATCACCTTGCAGTTCAGGTTTAACGGACTTGACACTGGCTACGAGCTCTGCTCCTCGAGACAGGCCTGTCCAAACACGGCAGCAAGGGGGCAGGGGACTGCACACTGCTAGCCCCCACCCAACACATGCAGCCCATGAGCTGCACACAGCTGTGGAGAAAGTACATGGAGTACATGTTCCCCTGTCCGAGCCAAGTGTCCATCAATGGATATAAACAAAATATGGTGCATACATACAATGGAATATAACTCAGCCTTAAAGAGGAAGGAAATTCTGGCAAATGCTACGACATGGATGAACCTTAAGGACATTATGCTGAGTGAAATGAGCCAGTCACAGAAGGATGAATACTGTGTCATTCTACTTACATGAGGTTCCTAGAGTTGTCAGATTCCCGTGACAGAATGGGAGTTGCCAGGGGGAGTGCGGAATTGGTGTTTAATGGATACAGAGTTTCATTTGGGGAAGATGAAAATGTCCTGGAGACCATGCTGGTGACGGTTGCACAATATGTGAATGTACTTAATGCCACTGACCTGTACACTTAAAAATGCTTAAGATGGTAAACTTTATGTTAGGTGTATTTTAATCACAATTTAAAAAAAACAGCACCAGCTATTTTTTTTTTAATAAATCCCCTGCAGAAGTCAGGGCCACTTTTATACACTCTCCCCTATTACCACAAAGCATGTTGTTTTCCTGTCCTGGCCTCCAGATCAAGGATGACCCCTGCACACACTGTCAGTCCTCGCCCGACCTGCAGCTGCCAGTGCTCCGCAACAGCTGGGCATTTCTAGAGCAGAGCTTCTGCGTAAGCTGCACTGAGCAGTCCTGCTGGGGACAGGGCTGTGCAGAGGCAGTTTGGCTGTGGAGAGCCCTTGATGTTTCATAGCACACCGTCTGACTGCAACAACTCTGTCAGCCTTGTCTCTAGCTATGAAAGCATCACATTTTGGCAGAGGGTTTTGATGGCTGGAGTTCTTTCACAATTCTTTCTCTACCAAATGTTTTTTTAAAACACCTCTGCCCATAAATGCCACACAAACAAGTTGCCCTGTGAATCATAGGACCAGAACACATGCTAAGTCCATGTAATAATCTTTATGTAATGTGCTCCTTAGTCATTGTCTGGCCATTAGGCAAATAGGCAGCGTGCATTTCTTTGAAAATAAGGGCCTGTGTAAAAACTACCCTTGTAAACAGACTGAGCAAGAAAGAGTTCCACAAGTTTAACTAAAAGGAATTTTTAAAACATAAAAGCAGGTTTGTTTTGAGGTCATTCAAAATTAAATATCAAACAGGATTTCCCAGAGTTTACCATGGGCATTGATTATTTTTAAAATTGCACAGGAAAAGAAAATTCCTATGGCCTGAGCCCTCGAGGCAAGTGCTGAAGTCTCTCAGCTGAGATCAGCCTTGCACAGGAAGCAGAGAAGTAAGACCCGACGGTGGAACGGAGGGTTCAACCCTGCGGCTCCCTCTGTGAGCCTGGCCTCG
This sequence comes from Cynocephalus volans, assembly GCF_027409185.1. Classification (NCBI taxonomy): domain Eukaryota; kingdom Metazoa; phylum Chordata; class Mammalia; order Dermoptera; family Cynocephalidae; genus Cynocephalus; species Cynocephalus volans. The sequence goes on from NC_084464.1 coordinate 4,731,452, forward strand.
GCCCTCCCGTCCCTATCACCACACAAGAGGACGGCCAATGCCAGCGCCACCCTGCAGGGCCAGACACTGTCAAGGAAGGCATGTGTTGTCTTCTCCGCACATGAAGTAAGAAAATTAGGAACTGTGGGGACAGAAGTTAATGCTGCTTCCATACCTAACACAGAATTACCCAAAGTCCTTTTTCCTCACATGTAAAATGGACAGAATTGAACTTCACAAAGTGGAATTCTATTAGAAAGGTGCAAGAAGAGCTTGGGGGAGATGGAGATTGTCACCTAAAGAATATACACACATTCACGTGTACACAAACACACACATATACACTCACATAGACACATATTCTCACATACACACAACACACTCAAACACACATTTACATACATACACATATACTCACACACACACACACTCACACAAATACAGTCACACACATAACAAATATAAACATGCATTCACACTTGCACACAATCACACCCTCACACATACACTCACACACATACGCTCACACACATACACAACCTTCACAAACACAATAACACACACACAACACACGCATACACTCACTCCTGCACACACACTCACATACACACAAATATGCACACCCTCACACATACACTCACACACACTCACACATACACACACACATTCACACACCCTTACTCCAGAAATCTTAAAAGATCAAGTGCAAATGATTTTCAAATTAGTGGATTCTCATTCATTTTTGCATATCTGTTTTCGAAAAGATATATGAATATAAAAGATGGCTTCTTAAATATAACATAAGCCTTCTTAAAACCAACCTGATTTTTCCAGTGGCTTATTATTTAATGATAGCATTACCCCTAAAATGTCTCCAAAAGTGGACACGGGACAGGAATGCTTTACTGGTGGCTCTGATTTGAGGCATGGGCCTGTGTGGGTCCAGCAGACTTTGTTTTCCTGTCCCAGAATCGGACGAGCTGCGTGGACCCACAGTCTGAATCTTGAGCACAGCAGAGAGAGGAAATGCGATGGCTTTGACACTCCAGAGTTCTGACCAGCTTCCTGCATCTTGTCTTCCTTTGAGAAGAAAACCATGCTATTCTATTCAATTAAGTTAGTTGAATTGAATAGAATTAATTAACTTAAATTAATTCTACTAAATTAAGTTCAAACAATTTGAGCACTTCCCTTCCTTTTTCCCACACTGTGTGTGTGTGTGTCCACGGGCATGGGGTGGGTGAGTGTACGTGTGTCTTTTGAGGAAAGAGAAGGGAGTACAGGAATTTTCCAGTTGAGTTCATTTCACAGAAATAAAAATACAGGTGCATCTACCAACCTTCCTCCACAGCTTTTTCAAGCTTCCTCTGTCTGGTAAGTGGTTCTGACAATGAAGGGTCAACAGGGCTAAGGGCCTGAGCAGGACAAAACTAGTCAGGGGAAACCAGAACTTTGCAACAAAGTGTTTTGTGTCGGACTCTGTAAGAAGCATTGCCCAGTCTCTTTTCCCTTTGTGTCCTGGAAGCAGCACACTCCCCAAAGTCACCCTTAGAGTGGGACAGTGTATGAAGGTATCTTGCTCTTCTTGGCGAGAAGAGAAAGCGTGAAGAGGAGAGGAAGACTGCCCTCTACCCACACCTGCACATCTGAAGGTCTGGAGATAGGAGAGGTTGCCAGGCCATGGGAAAGGGCGGGTGTCCCTGGCTCCCCAGTGGGCTTCAGACAGACAAGTGGCCCAAAGCAGCCTCCACCTGTGGCGGCCACCATCCCGTGCCTGCACCTTCCCCATGTCATGACTGGCCCTACCCGTGAGTGAACTAATCCCACACTTTCCTGAGTATCATATGGAGAAGAGAGACGTGGATATTAAGTGTAATTTAAAGAACACTAGTGGAAAGTGAATCCAGCAAGACATGGTGAAGACCCCCGCGTACTGGGTTTCACAACACACGCGTGTGCTGTGCCCACCCTCCCTGCCCCCTCCTCCAGCTGAAGCCCAGTCCCCTCTCAGCCCGCAGGACTGGCTGGCTTCACCCTCCCCAGAGTCTCCCACCTGGCCACGTTGCCCTGTAACTGTTGGATGAGGGACTTGCTCCACTGGAACTTGAGCTCTGTGAGCGAGGGGATGTCCTCAGCTTCCTGTCTGCCGTGCAGTGCCTGGGGCTCCCGGTGCCGGACAAACGGTGCTGAACGTAGACCCGAGTCAACCCGCTGACAAGACTTTGTTGAGTATCCAGCACCAGAGAGACACGATGGAAAACGGAGGAGTAGAAGACGTCCAGTTTTCCCTCAAGAGCTGAGACTTTTTCTGGGAAAACAATGCTATATCAGGCAAGAAAGGACACATTTGTGTAACAAACCGTTCACTGTAGACACATTTCTAAAGTAACCCAGAAGAGATGGGTGGGAGCATTCTTCGTTAGGGAAGCTACGGGGAAGACAGACGAGGGTCTTGGGCACTTGGGAATGTAAAAGAGGGACAGGCTTGCATTGAGAGAGAACGTGACCAGGACAGGAACGGAGCGGACTGGAAGACACAGAACGCAGGGCTCATGACCCTAACCTCGGGCATTCAGTCCCACATCAAAACGCCTGCTGACCCTCTCTCCAAACTACATGGAACACGGTGGCGCCTGAGATGCTTTCTGCCCAGCCTTCTCTATGAAAGGAGAGCCTGGTAGTAATAACCTCACAGTGTCTGTGTGGGGATTAAATGCGATACACATGTGAAGTCCTTAGCATGATGCTGTGCACAAAGCTCTTCTCAATACTCCCTACAGCTTGAGTGAGCATCCCTAATCTGAAAATCCAAAATCCAAAATTCTCCAAAATCTGAAACTTTTTGAGCCCCTACAAGACATTCAAAGGAAATGCTCTTGGGAGCATTTTGGATTTCAGGGTTTCAGATTAGGGATGCTCAGCCAGTATGTATTCTGCAAATATTACAAAATCAAAAAACATCAGAAATGCTCTGGTCCTAAGCATTTTGGGTCAGGGATACTCAACCTGCACAAGTCTGTGCCAGCGGGATGAGGCCAGCCTGCCCACGGGACAGTGAGAAGAGCTGTTTGGGTGTCAGCATCCACCAAGAAGCACGTGAACCTCAGCTTACAGATATATGGTGGGCCTGGACTGTGGGGGCTTGGAACACCAGCATATGAACTAAAGTGTACATGCGAAGAAACAGGAAGCCCTGAGAGGAGTTCCCTTTGAGCCCGCAGGCCTGGCTCAGGCTCTCCTAAGGTCATTCCTAGACTGCAGCACCGGCTGCCTATAGGGAAAGTGAAAGTAAATGGTCAGGATCCCTCAGGGGTTCAGAATCTTGCTGAGCATTTGATGTAAATATGCATGTGTGCCCAGGTGTTCCTTGGTTACTGTCTAATGTAATTGCTCATGTGCATCCAGGTGTTCTTTGGTTGTCTGACTCCACACAGGTGTTCCTGGGTTATTGGACTTAAGTATAAAAGACGAGTGGCTCTGATCCACAGTGCTGCTCCCTGCCTCCAGGATGCCCCAGGTGGGCCATGGGGTGGCTGCTACTGTTGCTGCCAGCACCCCCAGGAGGCTACCTCCACTGCTGCTAGAGGCTGCTGTAAGTTCCTGCTGCTGCTGAGGAAGCTGAGGACTGAGCTCACATTAGAATGAGCCCGTCAACTCTGCCAACAGCTCCTGGGATCTTTCCCAATCACCTAGCTCATGACTTATACATGAGGGGCCTGTGACCCAGCCTGGCACGTGAGGGATCTGTGACCCAGCCTGGCACATGAGGGGTCTGTGACCCAGCCTGTCCAATGGGTTTGAAGGGTCTATAACCCTAGCCCGACAGTGCCCATATTTAGCACACCAGCATCTACAGGAGTCCCCACAAATTAAATGTTTTTCATCCTCACTAAACCTTCTGGAGTGCTTTGATTACTGGCTGCTTTTTTTTTTTTTTTTCCCATTAGCAAAGAGTACCTAAAATAGGCTAAAATAATAAAATCTCTTCTCACCTCTAACTTTGCTTGACTCCATGACCTCAGCTCAAATAACTTGACCCTGTGCTCCTCCATTTTCTCATCTTTGAAATACAGATGATGCCAACCTCCCCAGTGTACTCAGAGAATTAGCATCATCAAACACACTGGAAACCTACGACCTATGGCCCCAGAATAGCCATAGCTACTATTTTATCCCAAAACCTTAAAAAAAAAATCTAAAATGGCTGATCCTATTCACATCTTATTACCACTGAGGTCTATGCCATTCTGGGTTTTTCTCTTCTCTATTTTCACGTACTTGACTGTCCCTTACAGAGCGGAATGGTTTGTCTCCAGACACCACTGTGTGTGCGGTTACTGTCTTCCCTTCTGTTCCCCATGACAGTGCTCTCTTGTTCTACACGCCCATGCTTCTTTCCAGTCATGGAAACTAAGACATTGTCATTAGCTACCAAAAGTTTTGAGTCCTACCAGCCCTAGTGGTATTCCAAACCAGCTCAAGCCACTTACTCGAGCCCGTTGTTACATTTTGAAGCATCTGGTGGCAAAACAATTGGTAATTTGAAATCACTCATGCGTGGGAGTATTTACACCATGGAAATTGGCATATGTTATCAATCACGGTTTGATTTATTGTTTTGTCAACTTCTAGACGTAAGAAAGTAATAGAGAAAATGTTACTAGATTAGACTATCAAACTATTAATAGATTGGAAGATTAAATTTAAAAACGTGTTTTGTCTCTAGACATTACATTGTGAATAGCACAAGATAATTGAGGAAATACCCAGAATTTGAAAACTACTGTTTGATTCAGCAAAGAAGTTGCTCACATCATGTCTTCATTGTTTCACTTTTATCTCACTTGCTAGTGACCAAAAAAATATTGATCAACATTCATACTGGACACATTCTGAGAGCCCGTTGGTAATCGTTTATTAGCACGCACTACCTCCCCTCCCCCCTACACAAAATTCCTTGGGGAGGGGTGACATTTTGTCACTTAGTCCCATTGGGCCAGTCTTCCGCTCCTGTGTGCTGCGAGAGCAGATCGCTGCCTGCAGCCGTAAGATCTGTCCTTCAGCCCAGGGTTTCAAGAAGCAAACTGGGCCCCTGAAGATCTTCTCTTGTGGGTATTTCCAACACCTGCCTTCTCTGCTCACAGGCTTTGGAGTTTGAGAATTTCCCAACAGTGAGATGCCTCTGAAGTTGTGAAATAAATAGGAATACATCTTAAGCAAGTAATAAATTATGAGAAGGAAAATAACATTCCCTCAGGCTGGGCATTATCAAATATTTAGGACCAACTTTAAAGAAATTCAACTTGGCTTCATTTTTCTACACTGTTTTGCACATTCAGAAAACTCGCACCCGGACACAAAACTGTTCTTGCAAACTAATTGCAACTGCAGCCGGCTAATTGTCAGGGCAACGATCCAGCCATGCTTGCAGTTAGGCAATTGTGTTGTAATTCCTTCCCTAAGAACGTGATCATTTTTAGACAGCAATTGCAGTTTTTTGCAGGTTATAAGCAGCATGCAGTTATTCTAACCAATAACCTCACCCACCATGCCCACTTCGTGGAGGGTGCATTAAACAGAGAGAGAGAGGGCAGTCAAAGTAGACACTCTCTGGTTAAGTCTCTAACTGCCACTGGATGATCAGGGAGAAACTATGTGACCTCAAATGCACAGAAGGCACTGTAGTTTCCTGGATTTAAAAGTCAGCAATAGCCTCCAGTGTCCAGTAGATAAAATCCAAATTCTTTAGCAGGACATTCAGGCTCCTCTCTCACTTCTCACTCTCTCTAAAAGTGCCCTGGGCTCCAACAACATAACTGTGCTATTCCTGGTACACAACGCACTCAGCAATCCCACCAAGTTTTTGCAAATGGCCCCTGCCAGATGTCCTCCTTCCTCCTCCCTTGGAAACCAGCCACTTAACTGAGCTCAATTGCAACCCTCCAGAGTGGTCTCCCCTACAGTGCCTGGGTACACCCGGCCGCTACACCCGTGGCACTCCAAGGCAACATTGTCTCACGTGTTATAGAACTGAGTCCTTCCTTGTGAGTTTGTCCTTGCAATTAGACCAAGAACTTGTCCAGAGGAGGAAAGGTTTCTCACTCGTCTCTGTACCTTCTGCTGCCTCTGGGAACCAGGCGTGTGGGATGATGAAGTCAGCCTGTCCACGGAGGACTGCAGGTATTCAGTTCTGGTCCCTTTGCCCGAGAGGTCTCAGGCCTCACGTGGGTGGGCTGGGGTCTGGTGGCGGTGTGGATGCCTGTGGGATGGAGGGCCTTCTCTTCCACGTGGGCAGACAGAGGAGCAACTTCACATCCTGAGAACCTCCCTTGTGCTGCCTCTATTATCTCCACCTGTGGTAGTCAAATATCTGCCAACTAAATATGACGTTTCTACCCAAAAGTGGCTTGATGTATGTTCCACAGAATCAGTTTGAATTTTGATCTTCTCTATCTTGACCCAATTGCCCGAGTTACAGGGACCCCTCCCCACCACCGTCACGGCAGCGTCAGGCTGGCCCAGAAGCTGGAGCCCGGTGCCTCCTGAGCTCCTGGCGTGTCCCTCACCTCCTGCTGCACCCACTGGCACTGCCTCTGGCAGGGGCCCCTCTTCGCTCCCCTCAGTCCCACAACCGCCTCCAGCTCATCTCCCCGTAGCCATGAAGCTCCCTGCACTTAACCCAAAAGCCTCAGCTGGCCCCTCACTCCATGCAAAATAAAATCCAGAGCCTAGCCCTGGCATTCAAGGACTACGACCACCCTGCCTCTCTCTGTCATTGTGCCTCCCACACTCCCCAAGATCAGCCTCGCCCAGGGCACAGCAGCAAAGGGAGCATGTACTGCCTAGTGAGATGCACCGCCTCTTACCTCCTGTGCCTCGTACAGTGCAGCAGGTAAGAGTGTGCAGCCAGACAAGGAGCCTGTGGTAGTCTGTCTTCTGTTGCTTATAACCGAATACCTGAAGTGGGCTAATATACAAAGAAACAACATTTATTTCTTACAATTCTGGATGCTGGGAAATCTAAAGTTGAGAGGCCTCATTTGGTGAGGGCTTTCTTGCTAGTGGGGACTCTTTGCAGAGTCCCAAGGTGGCACAGGGCATCGCATGGCAAAAGGGAAGAGCATGCAAATGTGCTAGCTCAGCTCTCTCTTCCTCTTTTTATAAAGCCACCAGTCCCACTCCCATGATAATCCATTAATCCATTAATCATGACCCAATCACTATTTTTTTTAAAGGTTGGTAATGGTTTATTTTTATCTTTAATTAATACTTTTGTTTAAATTTTTTATTTTTTATTTTCAAGACTAAGATCATAGAAAATATGGTCTCTGACCACAATAACAGAAGGAAATTTACAAAACTCATAAATGTGAGGAAATTAGACAACACTCTCCTAAATAAACAACGAGTAAAAAGACATTCACAGGGAAATTAGAGAATACGTTGAGATAAATATCAAAGCACAACATATCAAAATTTATAGGATGCAGGGCTCATGCAATGATTAGAGGAAAATTTAAACTTGTAAACATTTATATTAAAAATGAGAAAAGCCTCAAATCAGTAATGTAAACATATACCTTAAGAAAATATAAAAAGTAGAACAAACTAAACCAAAAGTAAATATAAGTAGAAAATAACAAGGATCACAACAGAAATATATGAGATAGGAAATTAAAAAATCATAGAGAAAATCAACAAAACCAAAAGCTGATTCTTTAAAAAGATCGACAAGATTTGCAAACCTTTATCTAGACTGACCAGGAAAAAAGGGAGGAGACTGAAATTACTAAAATCAGAAATAAGGCAGGGGCTTTATTACATTGTCACTATGACGTTTTGTGGTGGTAAGATTTAGTTTCTTTCTTTTTTCACTTGTATGTTTGTCCTACCAGTGGGTTTTGTTCTCTCCTGTGTATTCGTGGTACTGACTATCATTTTTCAGATTCCAGATGCAGGACTCTCTTAAGGATCTCTTGTAGGGCTGGTTGTGTGGTGGTGAACTCCCACAGCATTTGTTTGTCTGGAAAATACACTATTTCACCCTTGTTTCTGAAGGATAGCCTTTCTGGATATAGTATTCTTGGCTGGCAGTTTTTTTCTTTCAGTGTTTTGAATATATCATCCCATTTTCTTCTGGCCTGTAGAGTTTCTGTTGAGAAGTTTGCTGTTGGTCTGACAGGGGCTCCCTTATAGGTGACTTGATGTTCTTCTCTTGCTTTTTTAAAGATTCTCTCCTTGTCTTTGAGCTGTTCCAGTTTGACTATAATGTGTCTTGGAGAGAATCTTTTTGGCTTGAATATGTTTAGGGCTCTTTGATCTTCCTGGATCTGAAGTTCTGTATCTGCCCCTGTACCTGGGAAGTTAACTGTTATTATTTTGGTGAATAGGTTTTCCATGCCTTTTCCTTTTTCCTCCTCTTATGGAACACCCGTGATTTGAATGTTTGTGTGCTTAAAGTTGTTTGCTAGTTGTCTTAGATTTTCTTCATTTTTTAAAGTTCTTTTTTCCTTTTTTTTTTTTTTGGTCTGCCTGGGTCATTTCAAAAAAGCTATCTTCAAGATCAGAAATTCTTTCTTCTACTTGTTCTAGCCTGTTGCTTAAGCTCTAGGTTGTGTTTCTTACATCACTGAGTGAATCTTTCAGTTCCATGAGTTCTGCTATGTTCTTTTTTAAGGTATTAATCTCTTTGTAAATTTCCTCCTTCATATCCTGGAGTTTTTTCTTTCTTGTTTCATTATGTTGTCCGAGTCTTCTCATATCTCAGTGAGTAACCTTAAGATTGTTGCTCAAAGTCCCTTTTCAGTCATTTCAAGGGTTTCCTGCTCCACAAGTTCTAGTACTTGAGAATTATCATATTTTTTTGGTGGTGTCATATTTCCTAGGTTTTTGTATTTCTAGTATCTCTGCATTGATGTCTGGTCATCTGGGAGGGCAGTTACTTCCTCTGTTACTCTGCAGTGGGCTCTGAGGAGAGAGATGTCCTCTTCTTTTTCCAGTCTCTGCTGGTGACTCTCCTTATGTCAATGCAAGCAAGTGTCCAGAGGGCCACCTTCATGGTGGCTGTGGCTGCTGCTGTGGTGGTAGCTGTGGTGGGCCACCCATGTAGAAGTGATGTTTTCAGCATGTTCTTTTGCCAGGTTTGGGGTGGGAGGTACTGCCCTCAGCTCCTTGCCTAGAAGGACCCTGGGCATGCTCTCTTGCCTTCCAGTCACCTCTTAAAGGTTTCAACATAAGTTTCAGAAGGAAAAACATCCAAACCATAGCAGAGACCACGCCGTGCACACTTAGCTTGAACACTTACTTCCCCATGGGATTCTCCTTTCTAAGAAAAGCCCCGCTCAGGGGACCTCACACTGTCTCTAAGACTTAGAATTGTTTAGTGAAAGAAGCTGTTGGAAATATGCATAATCAAAATACACATATGTCAAAGGAAATTTTTCCATAAAAACACCAAGACACACTACCTCACCCCCATTAGTATGCCTACTATTAAAATAACAAAAACAAAAACAAAACTGAAAATAACAAGTGTGGGCAAGTATGCGGAGAAATTGAACTCTCGAACGTAAAATGGTGCAGCTGCTGTGGAAAACAGCATGAAGGCTCCTCAAAAAACTGAAAATAGATTCATCATATGATCCAGCAATTCCACTTCTGGGTATATACCCACAAAAATTGACAGTTGGGAGTCAAAGAGCTATTTGTACAACCATATTCATAATAGCCAAAAGGTGGACGCAACCCAAGTGTCCATCAGTGGATGAATGAACAAACAAAATGTGCCATGTACATGCAGTGGGATGTTATTTCCCCCAAAAGGGAGGAAATTCCGACACATGTTACCACATGGATGAACTTTGAGGATGTCAAGCTGTTCAATAAGCCAGTCGCAAAAAGACAAATACTGTATGACTCCACTAATATGAGGTCCCTAGAGTAGTTAAACTCATAGAGACAGAAAGTAGAATGGAGGTTTCCAGGGACTGGAGGAGGAGGAATGGGGATTCGGTGTCTAATGGGTACAGAGCTTCTAATGGGAAGATGGAAAAGTCCTGGAGGTGGACAGTGGTGACGGCTGCACAACACTGTGAGTGTCCTTAATGTCACTGAACTGTACACTTAAAAATAGTTAAAATGATTTTATGTTACGTTTATTTTATCACACACAAAAAAGAGAGAATTAAGAGATAGAATCCAGAGTATTTGGGACTAGACAGGATTAAGTCACGTCTCCCGTTCTTCCCTCCCATCCTTTACCCATTTGTCCTATTACGTTTTCTAGCATGATCACTCATGTAATGGGAGGGTGGGATATGTCTGTCTGGCTGACTCTGGCACCCTGTATCTAGTACACTGCCCACAACTGCAATGTGGTGTTGTCATTCATATGCCCTCAGTAAAAGTCACTGGACTGGATGGATTAAGCCACGGAAGGTCACATCTGAGGAAGAAGCAGCTGACCCCAAGGGCCGCGTGCTCAGAAAGTCCGGAAGAGTGAGCCTAGGAGCACCCGCTGGAGCAGAAACAAGTAGGCCACATTCTGAAAGTTAAGGAAGTGTGAGAACAACTTTGGCCATGAATGCGAGAAGGTCAAAGCTGGGGAGTCAAGGAAAAGGAGGTCCAAATGGAGTCTCCCCACATGGTAGTGTAGTGGGAAATAGCGGGAGACAGTCTGAGAAGAGCACTGTGGTCCGACGTTCTCTTTAAGATTTCAAAGGCAGAACAATTCCCAGTAATGACAAGGACTTGGATTGGCCCTCAAAAATTGTGGCTTAAGTGGGGCAGAGTGGCTGTCACTGTTGAGGAGGCAGGCAAGAAGTTGGCAGGCCTGGGACTTTGGTGGGTCACCCAGAGGGATGTTGAAGTGCTTCCAGGGATACAGGACTTGTGGTAGGACAGAAGACTGAGTCAGCACTAACGTGATCAGAGAAAACCCAAGGAAAGCACCTGCTGTGGGAAAACTTAGTTATTTACAGCCTGACATCACAGAGGAAAGTGGGGTGCATTCGACACAGCTTTGTCTAGACCTGCACTGTCCGATATGGTAGCCACTAGCCACATAGGGCTATTTAAATTTAAATTTGAACCAATTATCATTAAATGGAATTAAGAAGGCTCAGTCGCCTTGCTACATATCAGAGTCCATGAGGCTTGCAGCTACCATAATGGACAGCCCAGGTCTAGAGCATTCTGTGAGTTCAGGAAATTCTGTTGGACTGCACCACTCTGGATACACCTAGAGGGGAGAAGCAAGAAGCAAGTCCAGGATTTTACTACGTGGCACCTCCTCGGGTCAACTTCTCTTCAAGGCAGTCTTGTAGACAGTTCATCAAAACAAGATTCCTGAGCGTCCCTTTATAGGGACCGAGGGCACGATCACAGCTGGCTAGGAACAAAAAGGATTCTATTGGAGAAACTCTGATGTGTAAAACTATCACACAGAAAATCATAGGGCTCTAGACCTACTCTGACATGAAGTGGAAATGTGGTCGGGACACACTGAACAATTGACTCTGGACCCTCAGAGGGTGGGGGAGGTGGTGACATGACTACTTACCCCAGTGGCTCTCAGCACTGGCCACACAGGAGAATCCCTTAGGCATGCCCTGGCTCCCTCCCAGAGCCATGGTACCCGGATCTTGAAGGCAGGGCCCAGACATTGAGCACGTCTGAGCTCCCCGCTGATTCACATGTGTGGTTTGGATTGAGAACCACAGGTTTAGCCCAAGGTGTTACTCCTGTTTTAGTCTTCTTTTCCTTCCATTTTCTCTGTAGGCATACACTGGTTACACGATGAGTAGAAAATCAGAACTCCTTTCTTCTAATTTGATATAAACCCTTGGTCAAATAGGCTGATTGGTGCTGTTGATTATTTTTAAGTTGCTCTTAGAAATATTGTGCTGACATTTCTACAGCAGTTTTCTCCTAGAAGGCACTGGAGCCTAGGTGAAGAGCGCTCACCCCAGCCCTGCCCTGTCTCCACTTACTACTCTACCCGCCAGCCATTTGACTTTTGAAAGCATGGGAACTGCATTTGTAGTCCTTTTGATAGATTTATGTGCAGCTTGCACACATGGTTGACTCCGTCACCAAAATTTACCTGCAAGCACTTGTCAGTATTTATTCATACCTAAAACACAAACATAAAGTAGTTTGTTTTCTCTGTGCTTATGGAAACTATTTTAAGAATAACTAAATTGTGTAAGCATCAAAAAACTACCTAATGCCACAATATTGAGCCAACCAGCAGTAAGCTGGGGGAGCTTGAAGGGACCCTGAAATTCAATGCCAATGTCCTCTTTATGCAAGTAGGGCCTGGTGGGCTCCAGGGGAGCTGGTCAGTGCTGCTGCCATGGCTAGACCATGGTTTCCCACTCCCACTCTTGAGTGGCCACAGCGAAGGACTAAGTTACTGAGGGAAAACAAGGGTTTGCACTGTTCTTTCCACAATTAATTTTAAAATTGAAATTGTACAGGTTTGTATTGAGTCATCCAGTGCCCTCCTGCCCAGGTCCTTTCAATGCAAATGTCAATTACCAGCATCTAGGACAGAGGGGTGTGTATGTGTGTGCATGTGGCCTCCACAGCACTTCTTTGCACCCTGCTCAAACAGCACAGGGTGGTGGCAGGTGCACCGGGCAGCCAGCTGAGCGATGGTCCTGCACTGTCTCATTTAATCCTCACCATAACCCTCCACAATCGCTACTGCTGTTACCTCCATTTTGAAGACCAGGAAACTGACTTTTAGAAGTGTTACGTCAATGTGCCCACATCACCCAGATTTTAATCAATAGTACACCATTGCAGTAAGTAGTAGAGCTAATATTGCACCAGGCTCTGAATCACTATGATTTACTGCCTAAGAGCCAATCCTAGAAGACTACTTCCTCAAACACTATCAGGATATTTCTAGAATAATCCTAGACTATTAACCCTAATCCTTTTGTTCAGAAGTTCCATGCTCCACCATAGGTCTGGAAACCTTCCTTAAAATATTTCAGAATGGGCTAGCCCCGTGGTGCACTCAGGAGAGTGCGGAGCTGGGAGCGCAGCTACGCTCCCGCCGTGGGTTCAGATCCTATATAGGACTGGACGGTGCGCTCACTGGCTGAGCCCGGTGCGGGTGACACCACACCAAGGGTTGCGATCCCCTTACTGGTCACGAAAAACGACAAAAAAAAAAAAAATTCAGAACACAATTCACCCTTTTCCCCAGTTAGGACACTCCACTGCCTGCTCCTCACAACTACACATTATACCATTTCATGTTTTACAGAACTATTTAAGCAATCAAGTTAAATCACCACCCACAGAAGACCCCCTGCCCTGCTAGAGCCAGCCCACCCAGGCAGCACATCAGGCAGGATACATCCACCAAACAAATGTCACCCACACACCTGGGCCTCCTCTTGCTATGACTGCTTGAATCTCACAGTGACTAGGTCCTTCGCAGAGATGAACCCTTTAACTGCGAGGCCTGCTAAGCAACATAAGGTTCCGGTTTATGCCAACCAGGAACTTTTCTTCAACAATTAATTTGGAGAACTTTCCCTCTCTTCCTTCTCTGTCCCTCATGTTCAACTCTAAATATAACCACCAGCACTCACTAGGTGTACTTTGACAGAACTGGTTTAGCGCAGTCTCCAGAAGCATGAATGTTATTCTTTTGAATCATTGCATGGTTGTTCTTAACATAAGACAGATATTACACTGAATACTTCATTACCACAAGGAAACAAGATCCTTCAACAACAGTTCCACACATTTGCTAAATATAGTTCTTCTATAGCTGTAGGAACACTCATCCCTCAGAACGCCCTGGCAACTAAATAATATGGTGTACCTTTAAGAATGTTCCCAGATGACTTTGTATTTCAAGTAATAAATATGCGAGATTGATCACTCTGTATGGATCTTTCTGGGCTATTTTGAGTAGATCAACTCCATGACATTCATTCATTCATTCAATAACCTTTTGTTGAGTCAGACCCTCTTCGAGGTGCCGAGGACACACACACACAATCACACAAACACAAAGTGCTCCCATTTACCCTTCAGGAAGCCACTGTCTAGACAGGGGACGGGACAGATATCCACCAGCACTGTGGAACAAGCACACAGCGCGAGCACATGTCCATAGGAGCACAGACGAGAGATACTGATTCCAAACCAGAAGAAGCTCCCCAGGGAGGTGCAACGGACTGAATGTTGTGTCCCCCCAAAGTTCATAAGATGGAATTCTGACCCCATGACAGTATTAAGAGGTGATTATGTCCTGAGGGTAGAGCCACATGAATGGGATGAATGCCCCTGTAAAAGGGACTGCCAAGAGCTCTCACCCCCTTCTTTCACCACGTGAGAACACAATGCGAAGTCAGCAGTCTGCAAACCAGGAGCAGAGCCCCCCGCAGACCCCACTATACTGGCGCCCTGACGTCAGACTTCCAGCCTCCAGAGCAGCAGAAATAAATTTTTGTTGTTTAGAAGCCACCTATAGTACTCTGTCACAGCAGCCCAGCTGACTAAGAAGGGAGGAGACATCCACGTTGTACCTCTTACAGCTGACACAAAGAAGGAAATTCATTCAAAATTAGAATGGATGAAGGAAGGAATGAATCCACAGAGGACTGATGTGGAAGATATGTAAAGAAGGACAATGACTGTAAGAGAGTTTGCCCAAGGCATGCCAAAGATAAACAAAGCAGACACTAGAGTGGTAAAGACAGATTTTAATCAATAAAACACTATCGCAATGAGAAAAAGCCCAACGTGAACTGAACCCAGCCTGGATTTGTATGGCGATGACTGGGCATTTTAAAGGAAGAATGAGGGGTGAGGATGAGGTGGGCAGGGGCCCAGCAGAGTCACGGGAGTGAAAAATTACAAGCAGCAGGAAGGTGCTTGGTCCACGTGAACCTCATCTGAGTTTGCTAATTGAGTCTCATGGCAGTCAGAGGCTGGGGGACAGGGGCCCGAGCTCCACATGTCGGCTGGAACAGGCGGCCGATGCTGCTGCCTGCAGAGACGCACCTGCACAGAAGCACCCAGGGAGAGAGCCTGGCATGTCGGAAAGGCTTGGATCTGTCTAAAGCCAGGGATGAGCTGCTGGCCAAAGAGGGAGGCAGACGTGTCTCCGAGCTCACAGAACATGGAGAGCCAGCAGAGGAATTTAGATGTTGTCCCAGAGACGATGGGGAGCCATGCACAGGTGGACAGGTGGCTTGTGATTCAGTGATATGGTGGTGGTGGGATGTGGCAGGTGGCTGGGGGAGGGCAGCACCCCAAGGCTGTTGTCATAATTCCAAGAGAAGTGAGGAGGGTCTGAAGTGGGACTGCTGGTGTGGACAGGGGGAGACAGAGTTGGAGTTATTTTTAAGTACATATTTAAGGGATCGTTAACCTGGGTGGGAGTGGCAGAGGGAGTGGCGAGTTGAAGATGACTCCCAGTTTTCTGGCCGGGTTGGCTGGATGGGTGGAGGTGCCTTCATTGAGAGAGGGGAGCCGGGAGAAGAAGTCGCTCTGGACCTGCCAGTTTGAAGCGTCCTCTGGAAATGTCCCACGTAGGCAGATGGCTGTGTGGTTTTGGGACAGGGCTGGGAGCCAGAAATCCCTCCCTACAAACTTTTTCATATCCTAGAATTTAGTCACTTCCAAAGTATATGCCATTGGAGAAAATCATCTTGAAGCTCGGTGAGAATTTAAAACTATGCCGCCTCTGTCTGGTGACTTAGCCGTGGTCCCCCGCTGCCTCGGCAAGTCACTGGCTTCCTCTGATCTGTCTCATCATTCTTACTTCCATCCCAGCTCCCTGTTGTCTCTCATGCTCCTATTTATCAAGGACAAACTGAAAGCCATAGTTCACAGGGGTGGGGACAAGAGGAAGGATTGCGGTGGGAAAAGGACGGAAGGCGGGGAGCCAGGGAGGACCTTGTCATCCCAGGCCCAGAGCGGGCAGCAGCCCCGCAACACCCCCGGCAGCAGAAGGCTCCAAGGGCAGGCTCCCAGCACATTGCTCCTGTCTTTGCTCCCGCGTTGCCTGCTGTGACAGTGGACATCATTTCCTGAACACCTACATCTTGCTGTGCGCTGGGCTAAGAGCTTTACTTATGTCCCCTCACCCCATCCTGCCCAAAACCCTTAGAGGGGTATTAACCCTCCTGCTGTGCTGATGAGAACATGGGGGCCGCCAGAGATCGGGTACCTTGCCCACGACCACGCTGCAGATCTGGGGCCTGGATGCAAGGTTGGAAGGACTCCAAGGCATCTGTTCACCTCCTCAGTAGACTGCTTCCCCAAATGTTGTTTCCTGGGGTCCTGCCTCTCCCTCTCCCTCTCCCCAGATGTATGGCTCTCATTTGGCCTAGGTCAGGGTCACAGAATAATGGCCAGTCATGCATAGTTTTTTGTCTTTGTGGAGAAGAGTCCAAGTCACATGCCACTCTCCAAGCTGCACTTCCGGCTAGGGCAATTCTGTCCCAGGAATGGTGGCAAAACCTGAGGCCAGCTCCAGCATAGATTCCCCGTATTCCTCGTGACAGAACTCCCAGTTCTTAATCAGCCCCTGCTGCCCTGAGTAAAAGCAGCATTTCCCACTTCTCTAGGTGTAGCCATGTGACTAAATTCTGGCCAATGCCATTCAAGCCCAGGTCTTTGGGAATTTAGTGAAATAGCCATACCAGGCCTGGATTGCCCACCTTCCAAACTTTTGTGGGGGTGCATCAAACATTTTGTATTTGAGCCACTGTGAATTTGAGTTTTCTAGCAGTAATAAGTAATCTTATTCTTACCTGATATAGATGATGACGTTATGGGGAAGCTATTGCTATTTCTCCTGTTTTCTCTAAATCAAACATTTGTCACCTGCTGAGTGATTCATGCTCTCTTAGAACAGAAGGAGCTGCTAGGGGACATTTATATTCTTCTCCAGCTGCATTTTGCTATATCATGTGGGGAAATGCTCAGAATAGAAAACAGCACATTCTCCAGCTGAATAAGCAAACTGTCCAATCCCAATCATTTGTGCTCTGAGTTTTCATGGCCTGTTTATGATTTTTGTTCTGCCTCATTAAATATTAACCAAAACTCAACTTATCTTCTAGCCCACACAAAGTCAGGAATCCTTCGTCTGTCTTCCCGTGGACATCTGTCTCCCCTTGGAGGCAGTGAAATCCTTCACATCTCTGACACTTCACCCCAAATGACAAGCCCCTGTCAGTGATCTAGAATCTTCTTTCATTTAGTGCACTGCCTGTATTTGTTAGTTTTTTCCTTCCTGTTGGCTGTTTCCATAGCAGACCAGCAGAGCGACACCATTCTTGGGAGGCTCTGAGTGGACGGAGCTCTTGCTTGCCCTCGTGGCTGTGAGTCAAACCACCCTGAAGTCGGTCCCTTTGACCGTGCTATGCTACCTTTTTTAATTCATAAACTTTCCCTGCGGTTACTAACTTATATAAACTGGGAGCTGATAGTTTTGCAAATGCCCTTCAGCATTAACTGAGCGTTTGCTATGTGCTTCAGAGTGTCCTAGGGTCTTAGAAGACACAGAAGGAAACAGTGAAGTTATCCTGCCTGTGAGCTCCCGGACAAAAGCCAGGTGGGTTTCCTTATGATTTCATGAAAAGCACATAATTTTATATTTCAAATATGGATTTTTGCTCTGTATTAGACAACAAATCAGAATCAAAGATTATAAATCTGCGTCAATGTGAATTAATATATAACAATAATGGTGGCCAGTACACCCATCACTGTATATCAAAGGATCTTCTTCGCGTATTGCAGTAGAAAATACACCTGTACTGAGCAGTCTCACACTCATGGTGAAGCAGCCCAGATGCACAGTGAGAGCTCAGTAAGACTCATGTAAAACTACAAAGTTTATATCAAGTTGTGCTTTTTCTAAAAGTGAAAGTCAAGGTAGAAAGGGCACTAGATTTGACAGGAAGAGTCAAATGTCAATGCTACCAGTTAATTAGCAAGCAACCCTGGTGGAGCCACCTCCAAACATTCTCGGGGCAGAAATGGGGTTAGTCATGCTCCCCTGGGTGCCGCTCCTCAGAGAAGCGAGACAGTCCCTGTGGGAAGGCCTAACACAGGCTCAACAGGTGGAAACCGCTCTGTAAATACTGGTTGAACCTGAGTCTAAACCTGCAGTTTAAAATGTACAAATAGGAACTGAGAAAATGCAGCCTCAGTGGTTAACTACATGCTCTAAAAATCCAAACGAAAAAATATATTTTGACACGAAAGTCAGATTAAATAAAATAGTTCATGGATAGAGTTTCAAAATGAAGTTAGTAGCCAATAATAATGATAATGGTAATAACAAGAGACATTTATTCAGCACTTAACTATGTGCCAGGTATCGTGCTAGACAAATTATGTAAATGATCCCACTTAATTCTCACAATAACTTTATGGAAAGGTATTATTATCCTCATTTTACAGATATGAATACTGATCTAAAGCAAGCAGTGGTTGCAGCAAAAGATGGGGAAAAAGCCTAAGCCCTGGGCTAGGAGGCAGGTAGGCCCAGACCTTGGACCCCAAGTGGAGCAAGCTGGTCCCACCAGCCTTCCTGCAGGTGAGTGGCAGAGGTGCCTGGACACAGTGGAGTTCGTCCTTCCTGTAAGCAGGTGTCATAAATTATAAACAGCTGAGAGATGAGAGGAAAACTTGCAAGGTTCTTAGGAAGGTATAGAAATGAAGAGGGCCAATTTTATGAAGCCAAAAGCTAACAGATAATGAGATGTGTTAGTTCATCTAGATAAAAGTGAGCTGGCAAGGAAGAATTTTTCCTTGTGAATCCATTTTCTGATATCATCTTTGAATTTCAGCCTTTAGGGTCCTCCAAGATTCAGACAAGCCATTGGCTTCAGCATCTGTGAAGCCCAAGACATCTCATATAATTTTCTTATGCATGTGCGTTTGTGTACTATGTGTGTCTTAAAGAGACGGTTCCCAGAGTTCATCGGATCCCAAAGTGATCTGCAAGCTAAAAAAGTTAAGAAGCCTGCTCCTGACCTACCCTGCTGAGAGCCACATGGTGCCTCCCTGGAGAGCTCAACTAGCTCCACTCAGATCCTACCATGGCTGGCTGGAGCCCCTTCCAACTCCGGACAGCCCTGACGCCAGTTACCCTGGGAACGTGGCCCCCAGTGTGGGTCCTCAACTGCGGCTGCAACCAGTGTGATGCCCATTGACCAGGCAGTGAGCCAGGGAAGCTGCATTTCCTGCAGTTGTCCTCTCCAAGGACAGGAAGGAAAACTAAGGGCCAGACTTACTGGAAATCAAGAAGAGGCAAAAGTCTGACTTCAGCCTTCCCATGCTGGCAGGGAATCCTTAGTGCAAGCGAAAGACAGGAAGACACAAAAATGAAGCAGGTCTTTCAGCCCATGGCCTGGAGATGCTTTGTCCACACCTGCCCACCTCCATCTGCACCCTGCTCTGCCCCAGCCTCCCTCCTCTTCTGCAGAGATTCCTCAAAGCACTTCCCGGCACCCCTATGCAGGTTCCCTCCATGGAGGACCAGCTAGCTAAGTAGCCTGCATGTGCACTGATGGAGCATGCAGCAGGAGGTGATCCCCGGTGCCAAGAAATCAACCTACTGAGTCACAGATGCCTTTTCTTCCTTTTCTTTTTATTTTTGAAAGATAATGAAATAGAATAGAATAGATAGACTAGATTAGGACATATCTGAGTCATTGTGTGGGGATGATTTGTTTCACCCTCTGTGCGTGTGTGTGTGTGCATGTGTATGTGTGTGCATGTGTATGTGTGTGTATGTGTATGTATGGGGTGGATCTCAATTTAAAAATGCATCTTACTCAAAAAAACAATTTGGAAAGATAGATCTCGGGCTATCCATGGAGCGTGACATGTAGTCAATGGTCTGAAGAGCCGTGAAGTAACAGGGAATAAACGAAACAAAACAGTGGGGACAAAAGACTTGGATTCAGGTCTTGGCTGTGTTGTGTGTCCCCAGCTAGTCCTACCATCTCTTTGAGCCTTTTTCCCCATTTGTAAAGTGAAGATAGTCAGTCTTGCTCTGTCTGCATCAGGAAAGAGTGCACTGCTCAAATGGAGCAACACTTGCTAAACATCACGCACATCAAAGCACGAGAATGAGGCTGACTAGGACATTTTGAAATTTTGATTTGTGGTGGGAAGTTCAAAACAGTAAGGTAAGAGATGGATAATGAGGTTGTTCTGGAGACACTGAGGCCACAGAGAGTGCTATGGTTTGAATGTGTCCCCCAAAGAAGCATGTGTTAGAAATTTAATTCCTAATGCAACAGTGTTGGGAGGTGCGGCCTGAAGAGAGGTGTTTAGATCATGAGGGGCCCACCCTCATGAATGGATTAGTGCTGATTATAAGAGGGCTTGAGGCTGTAAGTTCATCTCTCGCCCTCTTCCTGCTCTTCCACCATGGCATAACGCAGCAAGAAGGTCCCCACCACATGCCAGCCCTTCAATCCCAGACTTCCCACCTTCCAGAACTGTGAGAGAGAAATTTCTTTTCTTTATAAATTACTCAGACTGTGATATTCTGATAGCAGCACAAAGTGGACTAAGACTGACAGTGTTATACAGCACTTAGATCATTGCATTCCCCTCTGTGTCCAGCCAGATGAGGCCATCCAGGTAATGCCTCAGGAATCCTCTTACTGCAATGATTCTAAGCAACACGAGCAAAGGTAGTTTCAAATTTGTTTTCTTTTTAAGTGTCACTGCCCCTAGGGCTAGTATTTGATAGCACTTGAAAGTCTAGGGCCGACCGGTTCTTTCTGGCTCGCCCCACCCCTACGGAGCTGCAGGGAACCGCGCAACCTCAGCATTAGGATGAAGCTAAGCAACTCTAAGTGCACGCCTCTTACTATAGTGAACATTGATGTTGTCTCTGTTTCATGGAAAGGTCTTGCAAAACATTGGTGCTAGTATCTTCTTGCATGAGTCATAGGCTAAAGAATGAAGAAACACTTCTGAGTGACAAACAAGGAAAAAAGAAAATGAAGAAAGCTGTGATGATGTGTTCTTGGAACACAGCCCAAGTCAGTTTACATGAGTAAAATCAACATGTAGATCTCCATGTAGGGTATACTGCTAAAGGACAAAAAAAAAAAAAACTTTCCTTTTCCTTTTCTGATTAAAAAGATGATAGTCACTCACACAAAAATCAAATAATAAAGTTAGTTCCCAAGAAGAAAACAATGTAAGCATTCTAAAGTACAGTTTTCCAAACTTGTTTCTTTTACTGAACAGATGAATATACAGAAATGAAGATATGGTACAGATGTTATTGTAAAACCCACTTTTTTTTTTTTTTTACCCATTTATTAACATGTCAGAGAGCTATATCCAGGATGGTGGATGGAGATCGAGAACACTGCTGTTAATGGTTGTATTCTATCGTACAGATGAAGCATAATTTATTAGCCAATCCCACTGAAGGACATTTAAATTGCTTCTAAAGTTTTGTTTCCATAAAGAATGCCAGGGTAAGCATTCTTATACATTCATCTTTGTGCATTTGTCCAGCTATCTTCCTGGAATAAATTTCTAGGAGAAGAATGACTGAATCAAAAACTGTCTGCACTTTAAGTGTTACTGCATATTGCCAAACTGGCCTGCAGAAATGAGGTTTCAAGTTCTATAGCCCCAGCAAAGTACAAGAGAACAAGTTTGACCACACCTATCCAACAGGGAATAGTCAGTTCTTTCACCTTTATTCCAGTTGTTGGGTAACAAATAATATTTCCCTGTCATTTTAATTGCATTTCTTTGATTTCAGTGAGATGTTAAATTATCGATATTAATTTTCATCAATCACATATACTATTAGCAGTGA
Organism: Cynocephalus volans; assembly: GCF_027409185.1. Classification (NCBI taxonomy): domain Eukaryota; kingdom Metazoa; phylum Chordata; class Mammalia; order Dermoptera; family Cynocephalidae; genus Cynocephalus; species Cynocephalus volans. The sequence goes on from NC_084464.1 coordinate 4,753,281, forward strand.
TAATAGCTAATGTGCCTTGAAAGCTTTCTATGCACTGGCCACTGTACTAAGCACTTTACAGAATTATTTCCCTTAATCCTTACAATAACCCCTCAAGGCAGATAAAATAGGTATCCCTATTTTACTAACAAAAACAAAGCTTTAGAGAGGTTAATTTGCTGAAGGTCATGGAGCTTAGTAATGAGGCCATGATTCAGTCCAGGTAGATCTATGCACAAAGCCCGTGATGTGTAGCAGGGCATTATACTTCCATTTATTTCCATACACAAGTGTTCTACTTCTGCGTTTCTTCTATGTATGTTTCCTCATGTGAGTTTTATTTATTTATGTCCTTTGCCCATTTTCTCAATTGGAGTGTTCATCTTTTTCTTGTTAATTAGCAATAACTTTTTGTATATGAAGAATATGAAGTCATCATCATTTTTGCAACCAACATTTTTTCCCTCTAGAAAGTATTTATACCCAATTAATATGATGAGTGTAACGACATGAGTAATGACCGCAACAAGCCCTTGTCCTGATGCAGTACCCCAAAGTGTGGATGAGCTCAAGAGGATCAGGCACGCCAATGGTGCAAGAGTTTGTGGTCAGCCCAGCCACAGACACTAAGATGTCTGCATAACAGCACACGGCAATGGGTGGGGGGGGGTGACAGAGAAAAGAAGCAGACTGAGTCCCATGGCAATGACCTCCCTCCAGTGAGTCTCCGTAGGAAGGTGGTCTCTGTAGGGCTTTCTCTGCACCATCCCCCAAGAACTGGGGTTTTGTCATGCAGTACAGTCTACAGGGCTCAAAAAATCTCTTCTTTTCATTCCCAAACTTCAATAACCCTTTATCAAAGCAAAAACTAGGCTCTGGCCACAGAGCATTTTCTGGAAAGCAGGGCATGTGCCCAGGAGGGGGACATGGGATCAGGGACTTCATCCTGGGTCCCACCAGATGATGCGTGAATGTAGCAGGTTGTTTTTCCATCTCTTGGTTTCAGCTTCTTCACTGGCAAATGGAGATGATAATAACCATGTCACAGAACCGCTCAGAAATTATATGAGAAAACGTTTATCAAGTGCCAGTGCCTTGTTTGACCCTGAGGAGTTTAAAACATGGTCCTCTGTCCCCATCCAGGGTTCTTGGAGACTGTGCACATGGAAGTCTTTGTGGACTTTCACTGCAGAAGTGTCAAAGAATGTCGTGACTCCGTTTCCCTGCAATTAAACCAGAACTTTAGTTTATGTGTCTCCAAAATCGTTTCAAGAGACGCTGCTGGCATCAGGCAGCAGGACAGCAGGACATTACTAACCCCGGTCTGCTTTCTCCCTTGACTGTGTGCGGGCAGGTGCCTGAAGCCCTCGACAGGTGCCTAGTTCTGGAACCTACCATTATTTGCTTCAGTGGCTATTTCTGACCTATTCGTGGTCCCAGAAGTCTCTATCTTTGGCTTTGATTAGGCAGGATAGCAAAGTTATAATTTAAATGAAACAATACTAGGATTTATTCCGAGAAAATTCCCCAAAGCATCAGAACTTTTTGGAAGTAACTGATGTAACAGATGAGAAGGGCCATCCTCTTAATTTGCTATAAAGACCAAAACCATCCCTCATTTGCTGATACCTACTAATTATTTCCCAGCCTCCCTCTCAATCCCCACCATGCTCCCCTCAGCCTCGGGCTAGGTTTATGATGAGAATGCCCTTCTTTGTAACGCACTGCAGACTTAGTGGAAATGGACCCACTGTGTGCTGACCTCTACTCTTTGCCGAGCACTGCAGACACACACCTCATTCTCGCAGCAACCCAGAGACCCGAGTTGTCACCTGCTTAACAAAGGAAGAAACTGAGACTGGAGGCTGAGTAGTTCCCAAGGCCACAGAACTGGCCAATGACCACAGGGCAGCTCAACCCTCATCCCACCAAGCCCAGCCTGTGCACTTAACACACTTAACACAGCGCTCTCACGCACATCTGCTCTTCGTTCCTCCCCCGTCCTGCAAAGCCACATGGCTCCTGCTGTCTCCACGTACTGACATGAGGCTGAAAGAGGCTGCCAGACGTGTTTCCACCACCACCAACATGGCACGTGGTGGTCCCAGGACCCCAAGCCTGACTTCTACCCCACCAGGCAGCCTCTCCCTGTCAGGCTGGGGGCAGGAGACTACCCGAGAGCTCCAAAGTCCTCTGTTGAAGGAAGACAAAAATATTTACACTGTTTCTGTGACCAAAGATCTTCCACTTAGAAATACCTCTGGATATTTCAACAAGATCTAAGTCAATGTTGACCAACTCACTGGGGAATCCTGAGTTCAGAGGCCATGCACTCCCCAACGCTCCTCCCCAAGGTGGTCCAGCAAGAAGGCTTCAGCAAGAAGGTCTTACTCCCACAGGCCTTCAGCCTCCCCCTGGAGGTCACTTCCACAGCTAGTTTACTTGTAAAAGTTTATCAATACAACCAGCCCCTGAGGGCCACATAGTAAGTACAGCTCTTAAGGAGGAAGTATTGAAATGCAGCCAAAACAAATGTTGCCTGAGATGGAGGATTAGACTCAAACTATACGAAGAGCTGGCACAATAAAACACACACCCCTGCATGGTTCAAGGGCATGAGTGCAAGGACAGCTTGACAGGATGGATGGTCTGCTCACAGCCAGTCTAGGCTGCTCTCAGGGAGGCTTTCGAGCATTCATACTGGAGTCGCAGACTCTTCCAGCTGAAAGGCGTCTTTGGGATAACCCAGTCCAATCCCCATATTTAACAATTGATGTCTTTTATTTGTTTAACGTCTAAACAAATTCAGTGACTTGCTCAAAGTTATATAGCTGGTCAGTAACAAAAAAAATGACCAGAAGTCAGGTGGCAGAGCCCCAATAACATCCTAACACACATGTCCAAGCCCTCTCCTCAAATTCTCCTTCTCTCTCCAGCAATGCATGTGTGCACACACACCCATGTATGCACATGCACACACACGCAAACATACAGTCACGCATGGCTTAACAATGAGCATACGTTCTGAGAAATGTGTCGTTAGATGATTTCGTTGTTGTGCAAACATTGCAGAGCATACTTACACAAACCTAGATGGTAGTGCCTTCTACACACGGAGGCTATGTGGTATAGCCATTACAGTCTTACAGAACCACCGTCATATATGAGGTTCATTGTTAACCAAAACATTGTTACGCAGTGCATGACTGTATGTCATGCACAGCACATACACACACGCGCGCGTGTAAACATGCACACGCATACACTATCATACAGGAAAATACATACCAGATCCATATTATCTTTTAATTCTATTTTTCCATGAACTTTTTGAAGTATGCTCATACACACATGCGCATGTGCACTCCCACGGACACATGCACATACACGCATGTGTATGCACACACCGATGCACATACAAACATACTCACACGCACGCGCGCACACACACACACACACACACTTCACTTGATGCCTCAGACTGCCTTCCAGACATTCAAACAGGACTATGACTCTAGTAACACAGCTGACCATGACGTTTGCTGAGAAGGACATCATGCACCAGGAGGGATCCTGTTTACCTTCAGCTTAACATTCGTGCCTATTGTTCCACTGACAACCTGGACAATAACAGTGTTGACTTGTAGGGTGCTAGATACTTGAGTGGGAATGTTCACCAAAAGCTCCACATGGTGCCTGTTACGTAACAGACCCTCACTCACTTCCTGGATGGGATGTGCCACTTTGTGGTCAGACTAACCCGGGCCAGGCCCCCCACTTTGCTCTGACTCTGGGCAGCTTGCCTGCCCTCGCTCAGGTCTGGCGTCCACGTACACACAGTCATTGCCGGAAGATGCGTGTTAGCTGCTCTACACTGTGCCAACAAATACCAAGAGCTAACCCAATAGAAAGGCAACCAAGGTCGCCATTTGCATATGGTGGAGAAACACACCATCCACCTCTTCCTTTCCAAAAATCCAAGTCTACGGTTTCTCCCTGAGGGTGAATTTTGTAATCCTGCAGCACCCAAGCATTGGGTGTGGCATGGAGTCAGCTCTTCGTCTGCTTCCATAGAAGGGAATTTTCTCCAAAACATCTTCAAAACTCACCTGGTCAGGAAGTCCTTACCAAGGCAGACTCGGATGGGTCCTGCCCTGGTGGAGATGCAGCACTTGATCTTCACATGACTTTCCACTCATCGCTACACAGCTTTCTAAGCGTGCTCAAGTCATGTCAACCAGGTTTGCTCTTCTCCAGTAGATCACACAGCCTAGAGGCAGGAAGTGCCCCGTGCTGCTAAGAACATGCTGACCCAGCAGGACCTCAAGTGCCTGTTGCCAGATCTTTCCTTCCACCCTTGCTAAACCTGAGGTGAGGCCCCAACCACTTTAAAGAGATTCTGCTGAAGTCACTGTTTCCCAGAAGCTCAATTTGCTGGGTGGAGAATAGCCTGGGGAAAGGTGTGGGACGATCATGACTTCCCCTCTCCTCACACATTCAGGTCCTCTTCAGGGGCCATGTACATGAGGCCAGGTTCCAGCAGGAGAAGGAAGGCAGACGCTTTGCAGACTGGCCTGGTCTCAGAACAAAGTCAGATCCTCTAGGGATCTCGCATGCCTAGTACGTGCCTGGAAAGGAGCTTGTCTCTACAGTCAGCCCTCAAATCTGGAAACATCAGACAGAGCAAGAGCCATGGGGACAGGGAAGAGAGCCTTGTGCTGGCAGAGTCAACTCATGTGAGAAGGTCCCTGCTGGCAAGTGTCAGGAAGGGAGGGCTCCTCACCCCATGCTTCCCTTCACTGTGCACACGCACATGCATGCACACATACACACACGCACACATACACACACACCCTTTGCTGATGTGAAACATCTAGACCAGGGATGTGGCTCAGCCTGAGCATCTTCAAGGTCAGACTATGAATGCCATGGAAGTGGCCTAATCTTGCAGGAGGCCAATGGTGTTGGCATGGCTTAGCTCAAGGATTCACAGTTGCTCCTCACAGGAAGGTGTAAGGAGTTGCCAGGATCTGGCACCCGACAGTACATGGCTCCCACTCATTACTCTCTTATCCTCTAAAACCTTCATCAGTCACTGAGCAATGGTCCTAAGGCCATTGTTTCAGGACATTATCATATTTGGTTTAATCCTCACTATCACTCTTAATTCCCATTGAGGAAACAGCTGCTGAGATTAAGCAAGTTGACTAGATGACACTGCTGGAAAGAGAGGGAAGCCTGTGTGTGGTTTTCTCCTTCTCGCTCATAAACTGAGGCACAGTAATAGCATCCTCATAGGACTGCTGATGAGGAGTGAATATATCAAAATGTACAAAACGAATATATCAAAAGGGCTTAACTTACTGATTAGCACATGGTAACTGCTCAGAAAAGGGCTGACTGTGCTGCTTGTCAGTCCCCTGAGACTCCGCGCTGCCTGTGCCTGCATTCCTCATCCCGTGGCAGGACTTCAGGGAGCACAGGAGGCAGCTCTCAGTGAGCACACCACTCACACCCACTCCACTCTGGATACGAACAGGCTGGTGTTCCACTACAAAGTCACATGGTCCTTCTGTGGGGTAAGAATGTCCCCCCCCGCCACTCCTCTCACCTTGACACAGCCTTGATCACTATTAAGCGCTTATGCACAATCACCTGAATACAGTTTAATTTGTACAAGTCCCACCATACAATTCTAGTAATCCTTAAGTGGCCTTTAAAAAATAGCAAAAGGATATTGAAAGGGCCAATTTGCAGGAATTGACATTGGTCCCAGAATAAATTAAACAGCCCCTCAAAATTGCTATTGCTTAAATGTGCACTAACTGTGGGCTCCTGCACGTCTCCCAGTGTCAGAGCCAGGTTCACACTGGACATTGAACCATTTAAATGAAATGCCTGGGACGGAACTGCTAGCAGCACTACAAAAGCAGATGCTTTCTTTCTTCTCTACTCACCTGCCAATGTAAATTGAAATAGATTAAAACTTAAGAAGACACTTCCAATTAAATATGCACGCACCGACATTTCTCTCCCTCTCCCCAATAAAATATCTGACCCCTGTTGAGGGCACCATGAAACTCCCTCAGCCCACATCATTCCAGCCTCTTCCAGCCTCGTTCTACCCTTAGCACACCCTGTTTAGTCTTCCTCTCCTCATTCTAGTCCTAGCCCACCTCATTTCAGCCTTAGCCCACCTCTCGTTCCAGCCTCTGCTGTGACTAGCTCTGTGCAGGTCCCTCTCCAATGCCTGCTGGGATGTGCGGGCATTCACATAGGAGCAACCTGGAAGTACAGAGGCTTTACATCCACTGGGCCCCCCCTGACCAGTGGGAGATAGTGCCATGGGTAAATGCTTTGCCATTCTGGGAAAAGCAAGCAGTTTCCAAGTGCAGTTCTTAGGGCTCCTTAGGAGGCCACTGCGAGACGGCCCCTCTCCTGACACAGCCTGCAGGGGTTGTCCTTCCCTGTCTCCCCCTCCCTGCTCCTCATGCCTGCTCCCTAGCATCATGTCCCAAGTAAACCACCTGCGTGTGGCCCCTCTTCTGTCTCTGTCTCAGGGGAAATCAGGCTAAGACCAATCATTTCCTGCAGTAAAATTCAGTGACCATAGTTTTAAAATCAACAAACAGGGATGTGAGATCTCACAAAAGATGCCTCTGTGCCGTTTCTACTTTCAAGAAGGCAGCAGCCTGAGAGACCTAAATTGAACATTGACAGTGCAGAATTCCAGACACGTCACTGGTTTGTGTCAACAATTGGTCTGTAAATTTGAAATAGAGCTTTTCCTCAAATCTGGGATGTATCGCTGCTGCACCTCCTTACCAATGGTGAAAATAAACTTCAGCTTTGCCTCCCCTCAGGAGAGAGAGACGAAGAAGCAAACAAGATCAGTCTCATTTGGCAATAAGCCATGGGCTGGCCACATCAATGCTAAGAAGTTGTCACCACACCTGAGTTTGGATGGCTGAAGCAGCTTTTGAAATATAGTTTCCAGGAAGCTAAGACCCAAAATCCCACACTAAACAAATATTTTAACTTAGAGAGAAGATTGCCCTCTAAGGTGTACCCGGAGTGCATGGAGCAAGGAACGCTAATGCTAGAGTACTCCAAAAATAAACAACACAGAGCCTGAGAAACTAATACTATGCTTTAGCAACATGCAACAGGAGGACAAGGGTTACCTGCAGATCCACGCGAGGAACCAGACCGACTGCCTGCAGAGCTCAGAACCACGTTCAGGTCTTATTGGACACACCAGTGAAGAGCAACCAGAGCACCAGAAAAAATGTCCCAGATTTCCCAAGGCATTGCAGAGAAATGGAGGTCACAGCAAAACACCACTGTGACTCCTGGCCATGAAGGAGAAACTGGCATAGAATTTTCTTCCTCTCCAAAACAGGTAGAAAATTATACAAAAATTTTTAAAAACATCTTTTCAGACACAGGATATCAAAGAATATAAGACTCTGATCCCTTAGAAAAGGAAACAGAGGAGCTGAGTTTTACAATCATCTTGGATTTCTGCCTGAAAGCAACTTTAGAACAGCAGCAAGGAACAGGAGAAGCAGGAAGAGCACACAGTCTCCCTGTGTTGAGAGAAACACATCAGAGTTCAGAGAGGCTGAGCCAGCTAGAATTTGTGGAGTGAAGTTTAGAGAGAATTGAACTATGCAAAGAAAGGGTTCCATAAATCTGCTGGGGGGCTACTTGACTTTTGCTGAATACTAATCTCTGCATTCACAAGGTAAAAATCCACAAGGCTGGACAAAGAATGCCAGAACTATAATCAAAACAGTTCCCAGAGTTTACACAGGGCTCAGATGCATGCACATTCTAACCTGCCAGGAGAGACACACCTTCTTGAACACTGAGGGAAATATACAGAGATATCAGAAGTGTGACACCCTAGCAATAGTGCTAACTTAGCCCGAAAGGACAGGCTATTCTAGAACTGTGCTAAAAAGTCTTAAAAACAAGCCTGGCAAGGATCACTCAGAAACACATGTAACTTAACTGTCTGCCAAAACTTACAACTTTTAAAGGAAGACAGCAAAATCTAAATGCTCAACAATATAAACCTCATAATGTCCTGCACCCAATCAAAAATTACTAGACATGTGAAAAATCAGCAAACTGTGGCCCGTAACAGAGAGGAAAATCAGTCAAATGAAACATGTCCATAAATGTGACAGATGTTGGAAATAGCAGACAAGGAATTTTAAAAAGCTTTTATGAGTATGTTTAAAATTTTAAAGGAAAACATAAACATACTAAAGAGACAAATCTTAAAATTTCAAATGAAAATTCCAGAGAAGAAAAATACAATATTTTTCACTGTATAATTCTAACACCGATCAGATATTTTTCACTGTATAATCACAACACCAATCAGATGCTATGAAAGAAAGATGAATGAACACAAAGACACTGTAATAGAAAATATTCAAATAAAGGACAGAGAGTGAAAAAGACAAAAAACAAAAACAGAAACTCAACAACCTGTGGGACATCAATCACTGAAACATACATGTAATTGGAATCCAAGAAGAAAATAGAGAGCAGGTGGCAAAAACAAAAATTGTTTGATTAAAATAGTGACTGAAAAATTTCCACCTCTGATGCAAACAACAAATACACAGATCCAAGAAGCTCAGTGATACCGAAGACGGATAAACAGTAACACTAACACTGTCATAACTAAATTGCTGAAAACAATTTCATAAGCAGGAAATGTTTAAAGTGGCCAGATATAAATATAGAAACATAGAGATGGAGATACGGACATATAGATATTTGTGACATATAATGTAACAGAAATCAGATTAGCTGTTGCTTGGGGCTGAGGATGGGGAGGGAAGGAGGGGTTGTCTGCAAGGAGCCTGGGGCAGCTTATCAGGGTGATGAAAATAGTCTAGATCTTGATTATGGTGGTGCTTACAGGAGTGGATGTGTTTGTTAACATAGGTACATTATTTTATTGTATGTAAAACATACCGCAATAAAACTGATTTTTAAACATCATAACATTTTCAAGATAACTGACAAATTTAAACACTTACTGAGTATTTGTTGGCATTAAAGAATTACCGTTTATTTTGTAGGTGTGATCATTTTATTGTCGTTATGTCTTTTTAAAAGGGTTCTTATCTTTCGAAGTACTTAGTGAAATGTACACAGATGAAACTGTGATGTCTGAAATTTGTCCTTTACAAAATGTAGGTGGTAGGGGAATGGGAAATACAGATAAAACAATGTTGGCCATGAGTTTGACAGTTGAAGTTGGATATTGAGTACATGGGAGTTCATTATACTATTCTCCTTTTATAACTGTTTGAAACTCTCCATAACACAAAGTTTTAAGTGCTTTAAACACAGAAATGATGTCATAAATTACTCAATTAAAAATACAAACTAAGCAACTATTTTCATGACAGCTACTAGAGGCAAATAAAAGAAGCATAAATAATGGTCTCTACCCTCAAAGAACTTGTGATTTAATTCACAACCTGTTTAATGCCAAGTAACAGAAAGAATGATAAGAGCCACATGAGACCTTTTATTAGTTAGGATTAGGTTCAGTTCCGAGTGAAAGAAACCCCACAATAACAGAGATTTAAATAAGATAGAAGCTTCTTTGTCTCTCCCCTAAAAATCTGGAAGTCGGCCATCAGGATGACAACTCCCTTAGAGCAGGTAGAGCCAGCCCGTGACAACACAGTGTGCCGTCACCAGCACATCCAGCCTTTCTTCGCCCTGTAAAGAAGGGGCTGCCCATGGTCACACGTGAATGTCAGAACCCGATCCTAGATACTTAACATTTTCTATGGAAAAAATATGCACGTGACATTTTCATGATTTTCTTTACTACTGCTTCACTCTCAATACTCAGTTTAATTCCACCAGAAATAAAGAATTAGATGGAGGCTTTGTGGAAATTTTGAAAGGGATTTTTGAACACTTAAGGACGTCACTCTTCTTCATTAAGTCCAATTGCACATTGTAACTTGTACATTCTTCTCTTTTGATACGATGTCTCCAGCACTAGCCTGATAGTAATTAACACGATTAGGATGATTTTCTAGCTCAAAGATACAAAGCTTAAATATAAATAAAAGGGGAAGATAAATAATCCAAACTCCCTGATAAAGAATCAAGAATAGTAAAATTATGTGTTGGTTATACTCGTTACCTGAGAGGGCACTACCGGTTCAACAGAGAATAGCTTGCTTATAGTCTGGCCTGAGAACAAAGTTGGCCTGGAGACTTTAAGTGAACGGTGAAGGCAGTGTGCAGAACCGCTGGCATGTGAACGGCTGTGAAAGTCAAGAACACAAACTTAAGGTGCAGTTCTACCTGGATATGAAAACAGTAGTTACATGGATAGATGTCTGCTTTCCTATACCTTGGGGAAAAACTTGGTAATACTAGTTATAGGAGTTAGAACTCCACCAAGTCTTTTTCTTTACCATCGAAGGCAGAATTACAGCAAATCATTATCAGTATTACATAAGACAGGCTATTTTTCTTTTTGCCAGCAAATATGATGTTGATTAATTCAGTCTGTACTGCCAGCATGGTTTCTGAACATTATACTTGGTGTTTAAATCCTGCACAACATTTCATCATGCCACATTACGTAATTCTGCCAACCCTTACCAGGTGGTCAGAGTGTTCCGACAGGCTACTGTGCAGGCTACGTTGGGAATAGCACCTCCTCCATCTTGGGAGGCTGCGTTAAATTGGAAAGCAGCTGACAATCTTTTGAATGCATCAGTCTAGGCTCAGAAAGATAAGCATGGTCTTTCCCAGGCTAAATTTGAACTCCAAAGTTCAAGGGACACAAGAACATTTACGAAAGGAAAAGAAAAAAGTCCTCAGAAAAGGTGAGCTTGGGCTTAGCACCAGAATCTGCCAAAAAACTAATTGGGAATAAAGTAGAACTCAGATTTTAAGCCATACCCAGGAAGTAACAACCCTGATATCTTTACCACAAAGACCCTAAGTTTATTTTTATTCACTGGGCCTTTAAAACTGGGGTGTCCATAGTTTGGCCATTGGCCAATTTATCATCCGAAATCAGAACACTTTGAAAGAGAGAAGGGGACCCCCTTAACACAGACATGGGAACAACACACAGAAACTGGGACTGTTCTGGGCAATTGAGATGTGCAGTCAGGGCATGAAAACCACAGCGTGTTCTAATGAACACCCGGGCTCATCATTTCACAGGGGCCCTCTGCAGACCATGCACACACAGCGCCCATTACACAGTTTCCACTGGCCATGGTCTTTGTGTCCTGATAGCACTTCTGGTTTCTACTAATGTCAGAATAGTGTTCTGCCTTGTGTATCCACTCCATGTCTCTGGGTCATGATGTTTTCACATATGTCCTTGCCTCCATCATCTATGGAAAAATAGGCTGTGTAACAATTAAGGTCACAGAGTCAGAGGACAGTACACAGCAGGACCTCGAGGCCATCCCAACCATACAGGGTGGTCCATTTTTATGGCTCAAATATCTCTCCCACCATCTTCAAAGTCATAAAGTTGAATGAAAAATCAATGTATTTTCTTCAGTGTCAGAAAAGGCTGAGCCCAATTGATAGCTAAAATATTATCTTCCAAATAGGAATAGCTCTGCAAACTGCCATAGAGTGGTCTCCAGGATATTTTGTAAAGTTAAGAAGATAAAGTAGAGAGAACTAACTGTGTATAATATTTTAACCCTATCTACATGTGGGGATATATGAATATGTATACTTTGGCTTAGTTATTTTAAATAGAAGTGTGTAATGGGCTGAATTGTGTCTCCCCAAAATTTATATGTGAACTCCCAACCCCCAGTACCTCAGAATGTGACTATATTGGAGAGAAGATCTTTAAAGAGGTGATTAAGTTAGAATGAACTCTTTATGGTGGGCCTTAATCCACTCCGACTGGCGTGTTCATAAAAAAGGGACATTTGGGCACACAGAGAGACCCCAGGGGCACACACACACAGAGGGAAGACCCCAAGGACACGGAGAGGAGAGAGGCCTCAGAAGAAACCTGCCCTGCCACACCTGAATCTTGAGCTCCTCGACTCCAGAATTGTGAGAAAATAAATTCATATTGTTGTCACCCTGACTGTGGTATTTCATATGGCAGTCCCAGCAAACTAATACAAAAGGAAATTTAAAACATTCATCAACTGGTAAGCTATAGGGTAGAGGAGGGAGCAGATAGAAGAAACAAGGGTGAGAGCTACCTTTTCCTGAGCACGCCTGGTGTTAGAGCTTCAACTCTGAAAACGGGTCAGTCCTACATAATTCTGAAACACACTGAAGACAAATGAAAGAGATGAAAAGCAAAGTGCTCTAAGCAATGCTGACTGAGTATCAAGCTGACGACTTCATCACTAGACACCAACTATCTCAAATTATTTTAAAATTTAGTAATTTGTGTAACTAGTGGGATATCTGCCCTAAGGACCACAAAAAACAAAAACAAAAATGAAATTAGCAAGTAAAACTCAAGCTTTTCAGTTACCATATTATTCTTAATAAAATTGGTATTGATATCCTGAAATAAGAGCAGACAAATTGAGATACACACCATACACACACACACACACACACAAGTAATTACACTGATGTGATATTCAGCACAAAAGAGATACAAATATAAAATCAAAAAATTAAGTAACAATCTTGTAATCGTACAGTCAAATTGGAAATATCATGCACAAGGGTACTTCAAAAAGTTCATGGGAAAATAGGATTAAAAGACAATACAAATCTTTCCATGAACTTTTTGAAGTACTCTCATATTTTAAGAAAAATTTTTCTTCCTAGCACTGTCCACCGTAAAATACTAGAAACAATAACTAACCCAGGAGGAACGAACACTCCTAGAAGCCAGATTTTGTTCTCTCAATATGATTTCTACCTATAAAGAACCAGGGCTCCTTGGGTGAATAGATAATTCCAGGTGTAAAGCAAGAAATGTAAAATGAGCCCGGAATGTCTGGTCATACTAGGAAGCTATGTCATGTCCTGGGCATGTGCTGTACCTGCTGGGCCAGTCGCACACGTTTCCACCCCACCACTGGAGCAGCAGCTTTGGTATTGTGGTTTTGTCCCTTGAGTCTGAGCTGGAGTGTGAGAGTGGGCCTCAATAAACTGTGAGACCTCCCTGTTCTCGGTGACCCTGCTCAGGCTTTGCCCCCCTCCCCCCCCAGCAATCTGGTGTCCCAGCCTGCTCCTCTTTCCATCCCCTCCACGTGTAGTCCCTGAAGCCTTTAACTAAATGCAAGTGGGTACAGATAGCCTTTTCCTGGCAACGTAGGGCAACAGGACAAGGGCTTGCCACTGTGGCCAGCTCTGTTGTTCTCCTGGCACTTAGAGGTGGATCCAAGCAGAATTGATCATTCTCTGTCTGAGCTGCCTAGGGCTGAAGCCAAGGGGAAGTTGGTGTAGGGGGCTACCCTGGAATCTGGTGGGGTGGGGTGGGGGGTTGTTAAAGATTTGAGAGAGGGAGGGCCAGGGTTTGGGTGCGAGGTGAGGCCTGGGTGCCCTGCACACCATGTAGGGCTGTCAGGAGCCTGGCCTCAGGCAGGGCAGCAGCCTTGATATCCCACCCCTGCCCTGTCCAGAAGGGGTGGCACTGGGCCTGGCCCCCCAGCTATTTATTACTGGACATAGTGTATGTTTGTGATATATAAAGTTTTCTTTATTTTGTATATGATTAATAAACACCTTTTAAACAGAAAAAAAAAAAAAAAAAAGGAAGCTACGTCATATCCAGGAAGCTGTGAGAGGACTTAAATACAACAAAACCAAATATGTTAAGGGCCTGTTAGTTTATCAGGATGCTTACAAGAATGTGTGTGTGTGTGTTGGTACATTGTTGTGTGCACATGCGTATGTCCTTTGGAGGATTCTAGGAGAACCACCAAAATATTTTGAAAACAGATAAATAAAAGGAATTGAGCATTTAACCTTTTTCCGCACAAACTGTATTTCCAAGTAACAGACAGCTGATGAGTAAAAGTTTTTCTTTATGTAAGGATTCCAGCTTACATCTCGCAGCCCCAATGGAATAATGGCCACTGGCAAATCGTCATCCCTGGCTACCCAGCCGTGAGGGAAAAGCTGATGGGGAGTTTTATAACAGACAAATCCAGCTTACTTTATAACATTATGAGCCTCTTGATAAGAGTACACAACATCACCCATGCAATATTCTTGGGGGGAAAAAAATCACACTAAGACTCTTGTTTCTAACTTCCAATTCACCGGTGTACAGGGAACCGGAGAACACGTTAACCACCACTACGTAATCAGCAAAATCCAATCGTAGGAAAATTCTACAGGACAAGCAACATGCCTTATTTAACAATTTAATCGCAATGGTAGATGTAAAACAGAGAAGGAAGATCTATAGATTCAAGAAATTTAAAAGACTCATCAACCAAATACAATGGGAGAAATGTATTTGGATCATGGCTCAATCAAACAAATTGTTGATTAAAAATGAGACCATTGAAAAATTTAAATACTGACTAGATATTTGGTAATATTATGAAATGATTGGCAATTTTTGAGGTTTGATAATACTACCATAAATACATTTTTATTCTAAAAAAAGAAGCCCATATCTTTAAGAAATATTGAAGTAATTACAGAAAAAAATAAATAACGTCTTAGATTTGCTTCATAAAAACCTAAGGGAGGGTGGGAAGTGGGGGACAGATACAGATGAAACAAGAGTGGCCATAAATTGATAAATGTTGATCTGGGTGATGAATACATGGAACTGTATTATACTGTTCTCTTTACTTTTGTATATACTTAAAATTACCTAAAATAAAAAGCGAATAGATGGACAGATAGATACATAGATAGTTATTCTCTTCACACCTCTATCTCAATCTTTTCTCTATTATTTGCCAACGTGGGTTTTACCCTATGTAACCCAACTGTGCAGTCAACTCCTGCCCATATTTTGAACAAGGGGCTTCTAAATTGAACAAGGGGCTTCTAAATTTTCCTTTCTTTCTGGAATACTGGCTATGGTATTGGCTATAGACTAGGACTAAATGGTCCCAGGAAATGCTCCATCTGACGGGCTTTGTTTCACTCCGCCAGTTTTCACCTGGAAACTGTGCTTGACTGATTCATGCCAGGGAATTTGCCCATCGGGGCTTACGAAGACAGCCCATCCCTGTAAGAAGGTCTCCCCAAGTATGAAAGGGAATGGGAGAGAAAAAGAACATTTAACAAAGGCCTAGAACCTAGCAGTTCACTTTTTAAAAATTCTTGCAAACTTTGGTTTGTTTTGTTTTGGTTTTTACATTTAAAAAAAGTGAGGTCCAGTAACTTGCCTGATAGGGCAGGGATACAAACCCAAGGTTATCAGTCTCCAAAGCCCACACCTATCCAGAGTGGCAACGCCTTCTCTGGAGTTAAATGGGAGAGTCCACCCCAACATCTACCCCACGCACAAACCCAGACTGTGGGTGCACATTTGAGGGACGGCAGGAATGATGCCACGGACTCTTCCCAGGTCCCGGGGGAAGGGCTGAGAGAAAGGACTCTGTTTTGTTGGTGTTTTCCGCACATGCAAGGACACTAACTACACCTCATTTGCCAACCGCCCCTCGCCCCTCTCCTGCCTGGATTTGTATGAAAGTGCAAGGGCGGAGCTCTCCCCAGGGGTGTGAGAGTCAGTTCTCCTGGAAAGACAATCTCCTTCCCTTGACAGACATCAGGAAGGATCTGACTTTTAATTTATTAGGAAAAGTGACAGACTGAAAGTTAAAAAGAGAACACTGGGTAACTCATTGCAAAGGGAAGCTAAATGTTTCTTTTTCTGCTTTTTAAACTCAAAATTTAACGAACTTCAGGTAATAGGGAAACTGAACTAAAACTGGACAATGAGGGTCCCTCAGATGTGGTCAGCTCTGCAGGAGGAACTCCATCGTATTGTAATAAACCAGCCCTGGGACTTGCTTTTTCTTTGACAATATTTTCACACACAGTGCTAGAGTGCTCAGGATTTGTCTGAGTTGCACAGTCAGGCAGCTTTCTTAATGACCTCTCATCCCTTTCGTCATACTAAGGATGATCTATCCTATACCTTCATATCTTCTCTCTTCCTTTTATCCTTCCCCAAGTTGCTTTAGTGACTTTCTCTCTTCTCCACCATCACTTTAGGCCTGCCTCCTGGACATTCCCCACTCCCCAGGACCCACCACGGAGACGTAGCATTCACTTAGCCCAAGAACTACATAGTTCAATGATTTCCTGGGGTGGGGCTGGGGGCTCCTGCTGGTTATGATCACTAGGCTCTCAAAAGGAAACTTTCAGCACAGCCATTGGGTTTACCCTTGATCAATTATACCCAGCCAGATCCTGGACCTCTTGATTAAACCACACCCACAGGTCGGAGGACCAGGGGACTGTTCAAACAAGAATGGCAATCGTGCAAACAAATGCACCTGATTCTGTTAAAACTTTTTGGAAATAAGTGAAAAACACAGATATGTAAAAATGCTGGGTCTTACCTATCTACTCCCATGCCCACCCTCAGTCGCCGCTGGATTCTTCCAAAGTGTTCAGCATCTCTGAAAGAATCAGCCAGACTAGGAAGATGTGGGTTTGAACAGAGGACAAAGTACTCCTTTTCTTGCTGTGCATTTTCACTAAGAGGAAAGCTAATGAGCAAGCTGGGCTTTATCTTTGTGGAGGATCTTAACTGCCACCTGACTTGCAGCCCATGCTCCAGTACAGACTCTTCATGGATTCAAAGCCACACATTTTGCCCTGGGGCGTTCAACATTAGCCTGTTCCCTATGCCTCAGGCTCTTCAGTCCCTAACAGCAATTCACTGCGGACTCATAAAGAGTCCCAGGTCCCCACAGGAAGGCAATTTTAAGTTTACCTTCTCTTCAGATCCAGAGACCAGAGCATGATTACTGGCAGAGGTTAACATAGCAAGAAACTGAAAGCTGTTTCCAGGTTGTGGGGCGAGTGTTTTCACCCAGACAGTTCTGCAGCTTCCTTTGTGCTAGAGGCTGTATGCTCTTCTATCACATGGAGGAGGCAAATCATGAGTGTTTCCACTGCCAGTCCACTGCCAGTCTACCAAGTCACCTTTGGCATTTTAGAAATTAAATTATTTCCTTCCCAGGTAAGTGTTTAAGAACCGAGCTGTTAATCACTAGCGAATTATAGAAAGTCTTAAATTTGCAGACAGTTCCTGGAAAAAACCAAGTTCACTTCTTGGTGCCTACAGTATATGCATTATCTTCCTTTCCCTCAAACCACTTCAAGGAGGCTCTGAAATCACGGAAATGTGAACTTTTGCCATAGCTTATCCACTTATCTCCATGGAAATTAAAGGGCAAGGAGGAAGATTAGCTCATGGTTCCTTCTTACCTACATGTATTTGGTCAGGCTCCACCTACAGGCATTCATTGTTAACCCATCAAGAGCAGACTCGCAAAGGACCGAGAAATCTCCAGACCTTTCTGGGAAAACTATGAGCAAAGAAATTGCTTGTGACTTTTTTTTTGCAGTGCCTGGGCTCTTAAATTGTCACCAGCTTTGAGGGTGTTGTAGATAGAGACGCAGAGAATGGATGCCCTCCTCCACACATTCCCATTTTCTGTTCTAGCTGCAAAAGGTGAGTGGCTTCCATTGTAAAACAGCAGCTACAAATAATAACGCCAGCATCAACCACAAAGGGAAAAAGCAGTTTTATTGCTGATTTTAACTGAAGACAAATGCAGCATACCCTCAGCAAATGGCACATTGATGCAGCAAGATGGGGAACACACCATGAAAAAAGACAAAACACCTGCCCTGGTGGACCTTCCATTCTTTTTACCCTTTCCAAGCAGCCCATCTTACGTCCTTCTCCCACAGGGGTCTTCCTTCCCAAAGCCCACTCAGGTGGCTGTAGGCAGCTCCTCACCCGCCCAGTCCCATCTCCCAATGTCTTAAGTCACTCTGAAAATACAAAAGGTTTTCCTACTGAAAATTCTCCCACCTCCCCCCACTCTCTTGCCCCCGAACCTTTTCAGGCTTCAAACCTGCAGACAAGGAGAGAGTCTGCTGCAGCTGGAGGGGAGGGAGAGGTTGGGTAAGAAAAGTGGAATGTGGAACGTAGGAAGTGGGGTGAGCTACCTTTCCTAGCAGCCACCAACACTCCTTGGAGGCAGGACACCTTGGCCCTGGAGCCTCGCAGTGGCCTCCCTTAGCCTCTGCTGTGACTATGGGGCTCCGCCTCGACCCTCCCCGGGTTTATCTCCCCCGCATAATCGGCAAGAACCCTCCTGTCCTGCCCCCCGCCCCGTTCGAAGCCTTTTATCTCTGGCCATATGGATCCAGGGAACTATCAATTCCCAGGGCTAGAGCTGAGCAGAACCCCGTCAAGGGCGGCTTACCTCCCGAAAAGAAGTCATTCCCCACCCGGCTCCCATCCGTGCACACCTAAGAAACACTGGTCGAATCTCCAGACGCTGTCATTGCCCCAAACACAAAAGTAACAGAGCTTTCGACGGGTCTGTCATTTTGTCCGCCCCGTTCCGAATTCCTTTACAACGCCTTGGATAAAGATAAGAGGATTGTGTACGTTTTCTACACAAATGGTGGAAAGTAATAAAATAAACATCAAAGGTGAGCTCCCCCGTACTAGCGGCTCCGTCACTCTTTGCAACAAAGGCAGGAAAAAGGAGGAAACGTCGGCGTGGCGTGGTAGGGCCGCGGGTTACAAGTGCACCCTTCCCGGGGGCCAGGGCGCCCTTTCCCTGGAGTACTGACACCGCCTAGGCGTCGGGGCCCAAGGGTCCTGGAGCGGGGAAAGACGCCCCTTTCCGGACCGTCGGACACCGGTGCCACTGAAGCCACAGTAGATGTCCTAAAGCAGAAGGATTGGAAAGAAACAGCCACAAACACGTCGTGCTCTTGGCCCCCGCCCCCCGGGGGCACGGTCTCCTAGTCGTTCCCATTGACTGTCGAGACCCGAGACCCGGGAAGTGCGCGGCTGGGCTCAGGCGGCGCCCGGAGGCTTCCGCTGGGACACATGTGTCCCGGGGGGAGTGGGGGTCGCTGCCGCCCTCTCCCAGAAGCCACCAGCCTGGAAAGAAACAGCTGAAGTAGGACTAACGAAAAGTGAAAGTCGGAGGCCACTTAGTGAATCAGTCAAGGTCATCCAAACAGGCTCATGCCATTTCAAGCCCCGTAACCAAAGATGGTCCTTGAAAGGAAAGCATGAGAAGGGGCTCCGCAAAGTGCATCCTGTGCGGCGTCTGCTGTCCCGCACCACGGTGGCCACGAGAGAGCTTTGCTGTCCCAAGAAGCACGTTTCACTACTAGAGAAGCAAACACGCGCCGCGCACAGGTTAGGAAGGCCTCAGGCCTCAGCAGAGCTCCTGCGCCCCCGGGGCCCGGCCCGTTCAGGCGTCCCCTAGGGGTACGCGGGGTGTCCCTTGCCCCTCGCCGCCGGGTACACTCGCCCAGATCTCCTCCCCGAACTCCAGGTCTGCCCACACCTGAGCGGAGGAGCGGCGGGCGGGGCCGCCACACGCGCGCACACACGCTCTCAGACACGCGCACACCGCAGCCGCGCGCACGCTCCCCATTGGCCGGAGGAGGAGGGCGGGGCCGCCAGACCCAAAACAAACAACCTGCGCCGCCGACTTTGCGGCCGCGCCGCCGCGTGGCCCGGAGCTGGTGCGCGCCCGCGGGGGAGCCGCGGCCACCTAGGCCACCTCGTTCCCCACCCCCTGCCGTCGGCGCCCTGGCCCCGCCCCCGCGGAGCCGCCGCCGGGTTATATTGGGCCGGGCCGAAGGTGGAGGCGAGACCCAGCCGCGGCCGACCAGCGCGGAGATGCTGCCCCGGAGGCCGGGGGCAGGAAGGCGGCTGCGGGCGCAGCAGCCTCGGGGACTGGGCAACGCGGGCGCTCAGGGCTGAAGGTGCCCGACCCACCCCCAAGGGCGGCGCGCTCGCCATCCGGCACCATCTCTGTGCCCCCGAGGACGCCCGCCCGGGACCTGGGACCTGCAGTGAAGAACCCCTGCTGGGCTCGCTGCTTCCCTGCGGCAGGAAGTCCTCGTGAGAGCGGCGGGCTCGGGCACAGAGCGGGAACCGCAGCCCCCGCACGCACCCACCCCAAAGTCCCCAATCCTCCAACCGAACGAAGACAGCTCCCGTTCCTCTTTAGCCCACCCGACACTCCCAATCCCTCCAAAGAAAAATTCCAGCGGAAGAGGACTCGCACGGAAAAGTAACTGTCTCACGAGACCAGGGGGAGCTCCCAGGAGAACAGGCGAGGACCCGCGGCCCCGGAATCGCCGCCGCGCTCGGCACCAACTCCCCAAGACTGCGCGAAGGCAAAGGGTACGGCGCCGCCGGGCCAGGGCTGGGTGCGCGGGCATGAAGTTGGAGGTGTTCGCGCCCCGCGCGGCCGCCGAGGACAAGCCAAGCGGTGACCTGGAGGGCGCGGGCGGCAGCGACCCACCGTCCCCGCTGTCGGCGGCCGGCGACGACTCCCTGGGCTCAGACGGGGACTGCGCGGCCAACAGCCCGGCGACAGGCGGCGGCGGCGGCGCCGGGGATCCGGCGGGCGGCGGCGAGCGGCGCGCGGGCGAGGAGCCGGGCGCCGGGGAGGAGGGCCCGGCGGCGGCGGCGGCGGCGGGGCCAGGGGGCGCGGAGCCCGGCGCCGCGGGGCCCGGCGCGGGGGGCGTGGGGGGCGGCGAGGGCGCGCGCAGCAAGCCGTACACGCGGCGGCCCAAGCCCCCGTACTCGTACATCGCGCTCATCGCCATGGCCATCCGCGACTCGGCGGGCGGGCGCCTGACGCTGGCCGAGATCAACGAGTACCTCATGGGCAAGTTTCCCTTCTTCCGCGGCAGCTACACGGGCTGGCGCAACTCGGTGCGCCACAACCTGTCGCTCAACGACTGCTTCGTCAAGGTGCTGCGCGACCCCTCGCGGCCCTGGGGCAAGGACAACTACTGGATGCTCAACCCCAACAGCGAGTACACCTTCGCCGACGGGGTCTTCCGCCGCCGCCGCAAGCGCCTCAGCCACCGAGCCACCGGCCCCGCGCCGGGGCTGCGGCCCGAGGACGCCACGGCCCGCCCCGCCGCCGCCGCCGCGCCCCCGCCGCCCGCGCCCGCCGCCCCGGCCTCGCCCCGCGCGCGCTCGCCCGCCCGCCTGGAGGGGCGCGCCAGCCCCGCGGGCAAGTTCTCCAGCTCCTTCGCCATCGACACCATCCTCAGCAAGCCCTTCCGCAGCCGCCGCGACGGGGACGCGCCCCCCGGGGCGCCGCTGCCGTGGGGCGCCGTGCCCCGCCCGCCGCTGCCTGCGTACCCGGCGCTCCTGCCCGCGGCGCCCGGCGCGGCCCTGCTGCCGCTGTGCGCGTTCGGAGGGGGCGAGCCGGCGCTGCTGGGCGCGCGCGGGGCCGAGGGGCCAACCGCCCCGCCGCCGCCCGCGCCGCACCTCCTGCTCGCGCCCCTCTCCGCCGCGGCGCCCGCCAAGCCGTTCCGAGGCCCGGCGGTAGGCGGCGGCGCGCACCTGTACTGCCCCCTGCGGCTGTCCGCGGCCCTGCAGGCGGCCTCGGCCGGCGGCCCCGGCCCGCACCTGCCCTTCCCGGTGGAGACGCTCCTGGCCTGAGCCAGCCCAGAGCCCCGCGGCGGTGCGCGCGGACCGGGAGGCTCTTGGGCTTTGCACTTTCTCACCAGAGGAAAAGAGACTTCTTTTCAAAACCGCCCTCAGACGTGCCTTAAAGCGAAAGCATTTCGACAGAAATATTTTAACTTAGTCCGGAATATTTTCCTTGGTCTTTTATAACTTTACAGAGGGCCAAAGCAATCCTCCTTCATTGTTTCAGTTTCTTATCCAAGCCTGTGTCTCCCCTCTCTTCATGAAGACTTTTCCTCTGTCCTTACTGCCCAGGCTCCCCCTTGTTCCTACTGTTGTTGTCGCACCTTCCATTGACTTATCCCCCCACCCCAAAGCACATCAGGGAACCATTCCATACGATAAATGACGTGACTACTGCTGGGGTTTGCTGGGCCCCATCCGTGTATGTATGTGGCATTTACAGGTATGACTGAGTGTGAGAGCAGTCAGAGAACTGCCGTCGTATCTCTGCTATCGACCAATGCTTCACTGTGCCAAAAGAGAAAAAAAAAAAAATGTTGGGTTTTGTAATTAAATTATTTATATATTTTTGAAACCTGAATTGAAAATGTTGCAGGCAACGGGCTACAGCTTTATTACTGGTTCTCTAACTGTGGTCTCCTTGGGCCAAGCAATTTCTTTAAAACAAAAGTTAACGTTATGTATGTGGGGTGCCAGGACCACTGCCACTTGAAAGCAAGTGTGATTTTTATTTTTAATATTATTTTATTTGTGTCTGTGTATATATTCATGTGTAAATTTTATGAAACCCAGGCATAGTGCTTATTTTTTAATAAAATTCACATCTGACTTAAACACTTTGTAGTGATGGGTTGGAGGTGGACAGTTTTTTATTCCCATCACCCCCAAATGGGCGCAGGTTTGGGTCTCAAGAAACTTCCTTCTGGGATCAAAATATTTCCTGAATAAAGGTAGAAGTGGCCTATAGGTTTTCTTACCAAACATACTGCTGTACAAATTTCCAGGACTGACATTAATAAGATTTCTTAAACTTGAAAACAATTACCTCTATAAGTATTCACTTAAGAGTTACCAGAACAAATGATAAGATATGTGTGCCTCCCTCCCCCCAAAATCCTTTAGCAGGCAAATTGAGCTATTAACAAGCTTATAGTCAAGCAGACGTTTTCAGGAAAATTGACTTTGACTTAGGGTCAAAAAACTGGAAACTTAATCTTGGCATAAGACTATTTTAACACACCAAAGATGTCTTCAGGCAGTTTTTAAAGCAACTTGGATGTCAGGGTTTTTTGCCAAAAAAAAAAAAAAAAAAAAATCCCCCTTTTTAGGAATGTAAGAGTTCATCTTGGTGTGAACCAATCAGTAGGGTTTTTTTCGGTTTTTGTTTTTTCTGTCACTCTTCCCTCATGTGTGAAGACAGCATTTGTAGAGGTGGGGGTGCCCACCTATTTCAATTGTAGTCTGAGGAGAAAATGCCTCCAGAGAATGAGTAGGAGAAAATTTCCCATTTAAAAAATGTAAGGGAAGATTTTAATCAATGGAAGTACCAGAAAACTGTGGATGCCTGTTTATCAGTAAATTCAAAGGCAGTGGAACTCTTAACAATTTATGGATTGAGGAATTCTAAAAAGTAATACAAACAACATAAAATTTGGAGACTGGAAATTTAGGCCTCGTTGTGGGTCTTACTCTTCTTGGGTAGATCCCATCTTACCCAAGACAGGAGGATGATTTGGGATCTACGTAGAATGAGGTGGGGAAAGAAAGTGGAGCTGATTTCAGGATGCTGTCTTTGGGCGGAACGGGAGGGGAAAGGCCCATCCCTAAGTCTAGTTAATAAGTAACAAGTCTTGACTGATTTTTGGCTATATCTACTTAGGAGTCATAAACAGTGATAATAGCAGGGTTGAATTACGACAAAAGGTAGGCATTTGCACCCACAAGGCCAATAATTAGACCCTAAAATAAAACTAAGACCAGCCACTGGAGGGAGGGGACAACAGGTTCACTGGGTTGAAATTATAGCCGAATATGTTGCTTTCCTCCTGAAAACACGCTCTGAGAAGGACGGAGGGCAGGAGCCACCAGCTTCCAGAGCTTCCCATCCGACTCCGCAGAGCATTTCTCCAACTCTGTGCCTTGCCTCCAGAGGTAAGGTGCTGCCTACTTTTAAATCTTTCTTGTAAAGCCACTGTTCTTATTTCTTCATTGATCCATGAAGACAGTCCTGCAGACGCTGCTCACCTGTTTATGTTAAAGAACAGAAACAGCAACGTGAAAGAGGAAAAGGGAAAGGTTTTAAAACGCACAGCCGTCCTCACCTCCCCTCAACAAAACGAAACAAAACACCTTCCTTTCTACTGAACACCCTGGAGTCTGGCGGACTTCGGTCCCCTGCCTGGCTGCTGGCCCCCTTCTCTGTCTCCAAGGGGAGTTTTCGGAGTCGTGTGAGCTTTGGTCCTTGCTGGGCGTTCCATGACCCGTTCCAACTCCCAGTCCCTCGCGACAGGCCTGGGCTAGGGGGCTGGAGGATCCCGGGGCGCTGTCGCCCCGCCGCCCGGGAGTTCGGGGTCCCTGTGCAGGGCGGAGGCGGCCCAGAAGCCAGGGCGAGGGCGCGAGCTCGCGTTTCTCACTGAAAGCGGGCACTGCAGGGACGCGCTCCGCTCAGGCGACGCTGGCATTACGCGGGGACCGCACGCCGCAGCGGAGACACGGGCCTTCTGGGACCGGGCTGGCCCTCGGGCCGCAGCCTCGGCCGCCGCGTGACCTCCCTAGCCCGCCGGAGGCAGCCCCGTCCGGCGTCCGCCCAGAAGGCTGGGCTCGTTGCAGGCGCCTGAGGCCGCTCGCAGCTCCGCGCGTCGGGGCCGAGGGCGCAGCCGCGCCCACGCGGGCCCCTTGGCCAAGGACAGGGCCCGCCCTTCCCCAGCGCCCAGCCCCCTCTCCCTGTCTCCGGTCCCTGGCCAAAGGGGCCTCGGCCCAGCTCTGCAAACACCAGCCTGCAGGGCGCCGGGCTGCGGCTGGGGGGTGAGGGGTCTGTCTGGTTTGGGAAACGCCCTTTGACACCTGTCAGGCCTGCCTGGAGCTAGGACTGCGGCTCCAGAGCTCTGCAGGTCAGTTTGCAAAGCACCTCCCTCCTGGCCCCCCGCCGCACAGCGCAGCCGGCCCGGTGCGCAGCCAGCGGTCCCCCGAGCTCCCTAGAAAAACCCTGCGGGCCGGGTGGACAAACGTGGGGGAGGGAAGTGCTCAACGCGACCGTCTCAGCTGGGCCTCTGCACAGGGTGGATGCCGGTGTCCAGACCCGCTCCCATCGGCCGTGCCAGGCCCTCTCCGCGGCCGGGGATCGAGTTCGTTGCCTTCGGAGGCTGAAAACATATGTGGGAAGCGACACAGGCGTTGTGATCAGTCTCCTCAGTCTAGAGCAGCTCTTTCCACTGCAGAACGCTGTTCCTATAAACACGGGAAGCGCAGGGCTGGGTGCCGAACGTGCCCTGGTAGTGCGCCAAGGGACGTCCCAAGTGAGCAGGAGCGGCGGACTTCAGCCATCACTGGACGCTTTACTCGATGGTTTACCCCAAGTGCCCTAGCTTATGCAAAAGGGACCTAACCAAGACTCCTCCTAGAATTGAGCCAGATTCTTGACCCCTCATGAATTCTCAAAAATAAATTTTTAAAAAATAAAACAAATATCAGTTCCCACCAGCAGCAGGTCAAGATGGGCATCCTAGGGGCACCCCAGGGGTGACCTTGCTGATTTGGGAGTGTCCCAAGGAGAATCACCTATGCCCAGTCTGACTCGACTGTTGTGCAATTTCATAAACTTGACATTTTTCTGTCTCAGGAAATGTGTGTTCACACTCAAAATGCAAAGTTCATTGACTCTCTTGGATAGATTCATACTTTCAAGCTAAGTAAGAAACCCTAATTTTATACATGAGGAAACAGGGCCCACAGAGTGTCTTAAATACTGCTTAGGGACAGACCTGGGTCTGGAACCCAGAGGTTCCAACTCCCAGTTCAGAATTCTTTCCACTCTAACACAATTACCTGGAGAATTCAGACCCAAGCATACTTGCCTGAACTTAGTTGAACTATTCACATAATTTTCTTAAGTCACTTTTATTACAATGGTGGGCAGATTTTTCACACTGGTCCCTGCTGTCTGGTGACAAGCGCTAACAGGTGGGCACTCCCCAACAGAGCACAGCAGGCCGCACATAACAAAAACAGCCTTTTTCCCACATTGGGAAGAAGGTAGAACTTTCTACAATTATTCAAGTTCCTTTTTCAGCTTAAAAAAAAAAAAGCTTTTGAGAAAAAGGCCAACTCAATGCACGCACATAACTGATAACTTTCTTAGGTATTAGGAGACTTTGTTAGCATCCAACATACAAAGAGTTTGCTCCTCTGTTTTACTGTTTTATAATTCTTTTAACCACAATAGCTGAGCTTTGCCTCTGTTCTAGAAATGAGACTCTGAAGAATCCTTCAGTAAATATTTCCTACTTTCAAACGCCACAATATTTCTCTCTTAAGTAACAGACTTTATAGTTCTCTAATGAAATCATTAAACTTTTGTTATGCTTTAGCAACATAATTTGTTAATCCTTAATGTTGTCAACAAATGGCCCTAATAAGTATCTTCCAAGAAGATCGTGATCAAAAACATAAAAATGTAATTCTCCCCGGATTCGAGGACCTCTTTCAAATTGGCAAAGATTCTGATGGCATGCAGTGCTGGTGGTTATACAATAGTTTCTGCACTGTATCTGTTCGGCATTATTAAAATGGACGGGTGATTAGAAGCAAATGTTCCTGTCATTTGCCAACTTACACACAGCCTGACAGAGAGAACTGTATCAACCTTCATTTTTGGTGAGCTACAGCCAAACATAAACATTAACATGATACCACGTTTCCCCTGCCATTCCTGGACCCTCTTTACCACTCTTTACAAGAGCAGTTTAACTTTGAAGACTGGCCATAATTGAGCCTTTTTATCACATCTGTTTGAAACCCAAAACAATATACGATTCAACATCCTAAACATGTATTTGTTGTTTCTGATCACCAATTTCTAATTATTAAGGAAAAAGTAAAAGAGTTTTGCAGCCTCTGGCTTGCTCTGCCCATTGTAATGCTCAAAATCACGGAATGGCCCCTTCAAGAAAGAACTTGAAATGAAAAGGAGACCTGAGTCTAAATTCCAGCTGTGTCCCACACAGCTGGGTGACCTTGGGGAACGGTCATCCCTCTAAGCCTCTGTAGGACAGGGTTTGGGCTAGAGTGTGTCTTGCATTCCTCCCCTCAAAGCTCACATCAGTGAAAACTGTCATGTGATGTCAAAGGTGACATGCTAATGGACTTTTTTCTTTTCCTTAAACTCAATCAATTTGGGATCAAGTGTATATTTCAGGCACAATTTTCACTGTAGCATTCTTCAGCATTATCGAAGTACTCACAGACACGGCCAAATACACTGGAGACCATTAGGCAACAGTGGACATATACAACTTGTCATTCGAATGGATCATAAAATGTATTTGCAATAACATTTCCCCCCAGTGGGCTCTTGACAACTTACATTTCTCACAAAGTCCCAGCTTTAAGAATTAGGCATAAAACACTACTGTGGTTATTTCATAGGTAGGAGACACAGGAGAGAGAGAGGTTGGGCTGTTTTCAAGGGATTTCATCATAAGCAAGGCATTCATAGCTGCTTGCCTGGGTCCCTAGGTGGCTCCCAGGCCAATGCTCAGACCCCAGGCTGAGAGGATTGGATCAGTCCTCCATTTGTTTATCTAAGAACAAAGTCCAAAGGCAATCCTCAGGTAGCAGGGGCCATACTACCTAAAAATGCAGCTAGCACCAAAGGACCAAGGCTTGGAAACAAATGTATGTGTGTGTACAAATATAACATGAAAATACTAATACTAAACACTAAATATGGAAACACAGGAAGATAAATCTGTGAACTAGATAAAGCCCTGAAAGTAGAAACCCAGATAATAATAAATATTATTATTTAAATGAAGTGTATTCCAGGTAAATTCTCAAGCTTGGGGATGCATGATCATCTCTGCAGACAGATCCACTCTTCTTTGGGGACACTGGCATTTTTCTGGGGGAGTTGACATTTGTGTCTGGCCTTCTCTGGTCCCAGCACTGTGATTTCCTCCAGTGGAGCCACCTCCCCCTGGGTGTGCAGTCAGGCAGTTGCTCTCCCAGGCAGGCCCTTTCTATGGCCAGAGAAGGGGACTCAAGGGCCAAACACAGTTGGTCTGATTTGTTCCTGGCGCCCCATTAAGTGGTCTGTTAGGTCCTGCTACAGGCCCCATAGCTGCCCCGCCCCTCTTGAATTGGTTCCCATCAGGTCTTCCCTTGCTCCTCCTCACTGCCGGTGCGTCAGGCCGGGCACAACATGAGGCAGCCAAGAGCATTTTTGCACTCTTTCCTCTTTATAGTGAACCCGTCTCCTACGGGCCCTTCCCGGACACCCTCAGTGCCCCAGCTGGAGGAGTGGGGGATACAGAAGCAGGGGGTTGATGGGGAGCGGGGAGTCACTGCCCTGCAGTGCAGCACCCTCCTCCCTGGGGGGCCAAACCACCAGCACATGGGGACCTTCAAACACCCTGGGGTGCTGCTCAGCAGTGTTAAGGACACCCGGCAGCATGGGGCTCTCCAAAGC
Organism: Cynocephalus volans; assembly: GCF_027409185.1. Classification (NCBI taxonomy): domain Eukaryota; kingdom Metazoa; phylum Chordata; class Mammalia; order Dermoptera; family Cynocephalidae; genus Cynocephalus; species Cynocephalus volans. The sequence continues at coordinate 4,781,603 of NC_084464.1, forward strand.
ATCTGTATGATTCCATGCACACAACACTGAAAAAGGCAAAAGGGACAGAAATCAGACTGGTGGTCACTGGGGGCTGGGGCAGGGAAACCCTAAAAGGCACAAGGGAAATTTGGGGGTGATGGAAATACTATACATCTTATCGATGGTTTCATGACTGTATACTCTGGTCGAAACTCAGTACCGTATGCCTAAAAGTGGAAGTTTTTCTGTATGTAACTTATGCCTCAATAACGACGACTTAACAAACTCAGTTTTATAGGAGATGAATGCTAACACTTATTGCATTGCCCAAACCAAGGATATTTCCCAATGATGATTTAAGTTAAAGGAAATAAAGCTTTATTTGTGGAATTTCAGCTAACTGGAACTAGGTAGGGGAGTGTTTTCAGAGGAAAGGTAAACTTCCCTGTACCCATCAAATCACACTTTCCTCTCTGGGCCCTGGTGCCCACTGCACTTCAGGGTGGGAACTGTGCCAAGGACCACCTAAAAGGGACTTCCAACCAGCATGCAGCCTGCTCACATTCAGACACAGTCTTCCTCAACTGGCACGTTGGCTGAAAAAGTACCAAGGGGCTCAGGGCCCACAGCCCAAGTGGAAGAGAAGCAGCAGTTCTGCAGTCTCACAGGCTCCCTGAGGCCCAGACTCCTTCCCAATGGAGTTCCCAGGGGTGCCCCCAACTTCCAATACCTGATCAATGCCCAGCATCCCTGCAGGGAAAGGTCCCCAAAAGAGAGGCCTGAGATTGAGCTAGCAGGACTATGTGTCACCCAAACCCAGCAAGCGCGAATGTGAAAGAGATCTTGAGAACCAGTTCTCTCTGCTCCTGACCCCTTCCTGCACCCCAGCTCCATAATCACAAGTGTAATCACAAGTGTCAGAATGCTGGGAGTTGTTGAGCAAACTGGACACTTGTGACCTCTCTCAGCAGTTACAGCAAGTCAGCAATCTGAAACAAGATAATTATTAGTTCTCCTATTTATTAGCTGAGCCCTTTTGAGTAATAGCCTCTGGCCACATTTACAAATGCAATAAAAGACCTCATCATGGTTAAGTACAAAATGATGGGCTCATTCCAGATTCTGGCTGGAGTGAACCCTCGGCCCAGCTAGTGCCTCTCCCTAGATTCAGGAGGGCAAAAGCCTTAACTTGTACCTTCTTCACGCCTGTGCGTGACTCCAGCATCTGCTTCAGAAACGCTTGCTGAACTTACTCAGGGGTTTGAAATCAGCAAGATAGTTCAGCCAGTTTGGATCCAGTAAGGATGAATCTGAGCCCATGTTTTCCAAAATGTAACCCTGAAATGACTTGTGACTGAAAAGAGATGCCCTCTTCCAGTGTGTCCATTAGCAAAGCCGAAGTGCTCGAGCTAACAGACTGGGCCCTTGAAACAAATCTTGCCCAATGGGACTCTTTCGTGAGTCACAGGAAATAAAAACTATCATATCTTTTAGTCACAGTTGATTCAATAGAATGAAGGCCCAGCCCACATCCAGGCCCAGTGGCTGGGTGTTTGCACAGAGTGATTCATGAAGGGAACCAAAATTCTCTGCTGGCGAAGTAAGCTCTCTCTCCCCACACCCCAGGCCCCACCCCAGCTCACTCTGTTGCCTGAAATATCACCATCTGAGTCATTCTGTTGAGTTACATGGTAAAAAATGGGGCATAGTTTCTAGTAAAAAGAAAACAGTGGGGGTGGGGAGATACAGGTAAGCATTGCTCAATCACAAACACAGCGTCCCCGTCCTCACGCCTTTGCTGATTCCGGGGCTCATGGGGACTGGCCTGCTGGCCTCAGAGGACCCACAGTCTACATTCCAAACACATGTGACAAACACAAATGACAGTCTTTGAAGAACAAAGCACGCTGCTGCCGGTCTTAAGTGTCTCTCTTCTATACTCGTCAGCAAAGGTATTAGGTGTGAATGAAACAATTCATGATACTTCTGGTAACCAGCAGTGAATTAAATCCATACAGCGAACGTGATGTTAAATTCTGCCACCATTTGTCACCATCCAGTTTCCCTTCTGTGGCCACTTTTCCTTCATCCCAGGATGTGAAATTACACCAAAGTGTGTATTTGAATAAATCTGTTTTTAAATTCCTTTGACAAATCGTTTTGTCCCTGCCTGCAGCTTTTTATAAAAGCGAAAAAGCAAACACAGGACTCAGAAAAGACCCACCTACGTTTGGAAGTCAGGCTCCGCGTGACAGCGAGTTGGGAGGAGGACCCCCTCCAGCCTGACCTTGGGTCAGCTGCTGCTCTGAGGTCCTGGCTCCTCAGTCCTCCCCTTCCCTCCTCTCTGCCTTTCCGGAGAATGAAAACATGTTGTTAGTGCTGAGCGCACCCGGTAGCCAAAGATGGGCTTTAGTTCTAAGTCAGAAGCAATCTGGAGGATAAACGGGATCATTTTAATCAAACATGTCAGCTCCCAGTCTGTCCCCTGCCAGGCCCAGGGAATAGTTCAGACACATGCTTCCCCGAAATGTTCTGCTGGAGAAGTCAGTGGCCCATGCAGCTCCAGCAAAGTTCTTGTTGCCCTCCTGGAGGGAGACCCAGGTGACATCTACTCCCCGGGGCAGAGGGCCCAACTCCTCTAGGCCGGTGTCCTCCTCTTGACTCTACCTTATCTTCCCTGGGAAAAGGGGATCTCCCCTGGCTGGAGTGGGGGTGGTGACAGGAGGGCAGGAGTGGGGTGGGCAGGGGGAGTCACACACTGTGAACCCCAGAAGCCGGACCAACAGGGCCACAGAATCAAGCCTCAGGAATCAGGAGCAAAAGGCCTACGGGCAGCCTCAGGGCTGGAGAGAAGGGCTGGGGTTTCCAAGCTTCCTGGCCACACAGTAGCGATCAGGCCAGCTGCAGCCTCAACTGCCAAAGGACTCCCTGCCCTGGCCTACAGAGCCCCAGACACCTGCCCACTCAGCCCCTCGCTTAGCCAGAGTGCCCCCAGAAGCAAGCTCTCAGAAAAGAACTGGAGTACAAGAAACGCACCAGGGGAAGAGGGGATGAGAGGGTGGATGGACACAGCAAACACTGGGCGAGTTAAGGAGCCAGCTGTGGCTGGGAGTCCCCAGAGCCGATTGTCACATGGAGCTCTGGGAATGGTGACAGCCTGCCAGTGACCAAGGCACACGGCGGTATTGGCTGAGAGGTTCCGGGTTGGTGGGAGCCCAAGAGTCTGGATGCCTTGGCATGTCTGGCCTGCGGGTCATTAGGCTGAGTGGCTACTTTCCATGCCTTCAAGGAGCTTTCAAGCACATAGCAGCAGTTGGAAGCATCTAATAGAGCCCCAAATCCACCCCAGTCCAGCCCAGCCATGCCCTCTGGGCCCACACAGGCCCTTTCAGTCAAGACTGGGATCCTCCAGCAGGGACGCTGATTTGGGATATGGTCTCTGATTTGAAGCACTTGCCAATTTCCATAGTGTCAGTCCTCCTGCCATGGCCAATTTCAAGCCATCAACATTCTAACACTAGATACAACATTCCTGAACATCTAACAACTGGCCATTGCATCGTGAACTGGTAGGAGCCTGCTCCAGCACAGCACTGAGATGCGGCTCCCCATGCCCTGTGGCTCAGGTGTTGAGTCACTGGCCTCAGCCTCATCAGTTGCTGTCCTCTGGGGACAGGGGATCTTGGTCAAAGTGATCCTACATTGGGATCCCCAACCCAGTAGTAGCTCTTGTGTCTAGGGCTGATTTCTAAAATTCAAGGGTTGACTATAGGTTTAAGAGGCTATGAAGTACTATGATTAGGAAGCCAGACTGCCCCGGTTGAATCCTACCTCCGCCAGGTATTATGGACAAGTTAACTAATCTCTCTTTGTCTCAGTTTCCTCACTTGTAAAATGGGGATAATTACCTCACAGGGTTTTTGTAAGGGTTAAATGAGTTACTATAAGCAAAGGCTCAGAACAGTGCCTGGCACACAGTAAGCACCACTCTGAGTAGATATTATTATTCAGGGACAGGAATGAGCAGATGATAAGCCAGGATGCTAACAACATAATAAAGTTGTCTTGTTCATCCTGAAGATTTTGCATTTCCATCAGCTAGAGTTATACCCAGAATTAATTCTGGGGGAGAGAAGACAGAGAGAGAGAGAGAAAAAAAGAGATTAAAACTCTCCTTTATGGGAGAAACTTTTTAATGCCACAATAAATGAAATAGACCTTTTAAACCCAGGCAGACCTACCGTGTTTGGGGGTTTGTACAGCACCGGGCTCAGTGGTTTGTTTATTTTTTATTTTATGTATTATGGTGTACGAAGCGAAGATTTAATATACATGTGCATCATGAAATGATTAAATCAAGCTAATTAACATATCCATCCCTTCACATACTTATCATTTGTTTGTGGTGAGAACATTTAAGATCTACTCTCTCAGCAATTTTCAAATATACAACACATTGTTATTAACTATAGTCACCATGCTCTACGATAGATCCCCAGGACTGCTGCCTCACTGAAACTTTGTCACCTTTGACCAATGTCTCCTCCTTTCCCTCCCCACACCAATGCCTGGCAACCTGCACTCGACTGTTTCTATGAGCTCAACATTTTTAGATTCCATGTATAAACGGTATCACACAGTATTTGTCTTGCGTGCTGCCTTATTTCAGTTAGCATAGTGTCCTCCCTGTTCATCCTTGTTGTCACAAATGACAGGATTTCTTTCTTTTTCACAGCCGAGTAGTATTCCATCGGGAATCTATGCTGCGTTTTCTTCATCTGTTTGTCAGCTGGCGGACCCTGACTTTACTTCCACATCTTGGCCATTGTGAATAGTGCTGTGATGAACACGGGAGTGCAGGTGTCTCTTCCACACACCGACTTCATTTCCTTTGGACGTCTATCAGGTAGCGGGATTGCTGGATCATATAGAAGTTCTATCTTGAACTTTTTGAGGAAATTCCGTACTGTTTTCTATAATGGTTATACCAATCTACATTCCTACCAACAGTGCACAGGGTTTCCTTTTCTTCACATCCTTGGCAATACTTATCCTCTGCCTTTTTGATAATAGCCATTCTGGCAGGTGTGAGGTGATTTCTCACCGTGGTTCTTTTTTTAGATTTTTTTTTTTTTTTTTTTTTTTTTTTTTTTTTTTGCTTTTCCCTGTTGATTACTGTTGAGCATTTTTTCATATACCTGTTGGCCATCTGTCTGTCTTCTTTTGAGAAATGTCTATTCAGGTCCTTTGCCCATTTTGTTAATTGGGTTATTTGTTTTCTTGCTATTAAGTTGTTTGAGCTCCTTATACATTTTAATAATGGCTGTCATATCTTTCTTCTATATCTATGGGGTTTTGTCCTATCATAATTTTAGTAATATAAGGAGGTTCCAGTTGAATTATATGAACAGGAAATCCAAGGGTAAGATGAAGTTCTTCCATGGACCTGAGATGAGTTGTAAACCTTTGTAAACCCACCTTATCACCTGCCAGACACCGTGGCACTGAAGAAAGATCAAGGGCACAGCAGAGCCCCTGCCCTGCAGATCTCCCCGTAAGCAGGCAGGTGCAGTGCCACGCGCAGCACCATAAGGGAAGCCAGTCTTGTATACAGTGTGGGCATGTAAGAGATTCATCACTCCCAGCCTCCAGGGATTTAGAGAAGGCTTCCTGGTATTTACACTGAATCCTGAACCATGAATAAGCTGGAGGTAAAAGGCCAGGAAGTGGAAGAGAAGCTTTCCAGTTGGAAGAAACAGCATGTCTACCAGCATGGTGCCAAGAAGGAGCACGGCCCATTAGAGAAGAGCAGATCGTGTGCACTCGTGAACAGCAGGACGTGCGGTGCGGGGGGAAGGAGGCCGGGAAGAGGCGTGAACACAGGCCTCGGTCTGCAGTCTGTGTTCTGCGGATAACGTGGAGTAACCCAAGTGCTTTCAGCAAAAGACTGACACTGTCTCCCATAAAGATAACTCTGGCTGCTCCATGAAGAACAGATCAGAGGGGACGTGACGAGGGGCAACACTAGAGGTTGCTGAATCCATGTGCCACAGTGGGGATGGGGAGTAGGCAAATTCCTGGGGAGCTTTGGAGGTGGATCCCAGGACTCAGAGGTGACTGGATGTGGAGGTCAGGAGGAGGATTCTGGGTGGGCAGTGAGGCCATTCACACGGCCGGGGACCAAGGAGGAGCCTACTTTGCTTATGCATGTGTGTGTGTGTGTGTACACACCTGTGTGTGTAAGGGCAGGTCCTTCGTGCAGGGCACAAATAAAGGAGGTGCCATTCATATCACAATCATAATAATTTTGTATGTCAATTGCCTCAATTTTTCACCAATGGAAGAAAAGTATTTTGAGGAAAGTGTGCATTCTTCTAACTTGCTGAAAGGCACCATACAAACTAGCCATGGCCCTGAGCACACTGAGTTTGTGTTGCCGATGGGACAGCCCAGTGTCGCTACCGGAGAAGCAGCAGCATATGCCCGTCTGAAGTTCAGGAACAATCTGGGCTGGGGAGGCAGATCGGGAAACATCAGCACACAGTTTCTACAACGCTGGAAATGGGCAGGGTCATCCCGGGGTGTGTGAGCTGAGTGAGCTTCTTAATCTGGGGTGAACGAACTCCTGGGACTCAGGTGAAAGAAATACACAGCAGTGAAGCAAATATCAAATTGTATATCCATGTGGGGGAGTGCCACAGGGAAATAACACAGTTCCTGAGGCTCCTGAGCAAACAGAGAAGACAAGAGCCAAGGATGGAATAGTTCTGTTGAAGACCCGAGCAAAGGAATGTGACAAGGAGAACCAGGAGAGTGCAGAATCACGCAGACAGGGAACACCGTGTCGTCAGAGCAGGGCAGCTGGCCACTGCGCTCCAGTGCAGCAGAGAAGTCGAGGGCACTGCAGTGTGACTTGGCAGCCAGACCTACCGTGACCTTGGGGAGCATCCCCGCAGGGAAGTGGTGGGAGTGAGGGCCAGACGGGGACAGGCTGAGGGCACGGGGTGGGCTGCGGGATGGGAGCAGGGACTGTGCCAAATCCTTTCAAGACCACTGACCATGAAGGGAGGAGACAGGCTCAGGAAGAGCTGGAGAAGACAGAGGGTGTAGAGAAGGTGGCTCTTCCCGTCCAAGAAAAAAAAAAAAACCTGAATGTTCTTAAATGTTCCCGGAAAGAGTCTGGAGAGAGTAGAGGCTGCACACACTTGAGAGAGGCTGTGAGGGCTGGGTCGGGGTCCCCTAACGGGAGGGTGGACACTGTCCTGCGGGTGGGGCCTGAGAACCGCTGCCAGACCTCACTCCTCCCATCCTCGGGGACCTTCATTCAGTCTGAGCTAGAGGTGGCCAGGATGGGAGAGACTTGCCACCTTGTCCAGGACCCCCTGAGAACTATCTTGGGCTAGATGGAATACCAGTGAGGGGCAGGGATGGAGACTTGTGGGACACTTCAGGGTACAGTTTCCACAGCAACAAGTAGATTGCAGAACTGATGAAGTGGTTGAGTTTTGAGGAGAGTTTAGAGGAGAGAGAGCATGATAGACTTTGGTTCCTTAAGTTGATGTGAAATTAAACTTCCACTGAGAATTGTCCTGATTCTCAGTATGTCTGGACCAGTCTTTGGGGGAAAAGACAGTATGAAATCGTGGAAAGAGCACAGCGTTTGGGGTTAAACAGTCCTGGATTAGGTCTTAACTTTGCACATGACGGTTGTGTGATCTCACACTAGGTAATCAGTCAACTTCTATTTCTTCATTTGTAGAGTGGACACAGTGGACGTGGGCTTGTAGGCCTTTTAGGGGCATTAGGATTAAATTATAATTTACACGATCTATACGTATGTATACGGTGCGTGGTACAGAGTGGATATTCAACAAATGGTAATCAGTTAGTAGTCATAGGTGCACCTTAGTGCACCTTTAGTGATGAAATCAAATCCTCATCAATCAACATATAATTATTATACAAATTACACAATTTATCATGAGGTAGACACTTGAGGGAAACAGTCCTTCAGCACTTTTTGACCTGGAATTTGATCTACAGGATTATATTATTTACGTTGCAAATCAAAGTCATGTAGGTCTTTGCCAACATGCATATCATATCACTCATGCCGAGAAATATAAACCTTTAATGTTACTGATTGTGCAATTAACTTATTTGGTCTTTAGACGAAAAATACTCCACACATTTAGGAACTATGGGAAAAACACTGAAAACCTAGGCTTTGTACTCAATGAAATGTCGGGAATCACCCATAAGAATTTTCGTCTGTCAAGCCAAGAAAATACCCTGTGGAAATATAGTTGAAAGGAGAGTAACAGAAAATTTGTATGTTCCTTATTTCCTTCCTGAGCAGAGCGAAGATGAACAGAAGGTAAACAGAACTCATCTGCCCAATTGCTTTTCAGCCCAGTGACTGCCTTCTGTGCTCATATTGCTGAAGTAGAAATAGTCTCTATTAGCTCTCAGATTTATGCACGTGACTGATGAATCCCATTTTAGGTTTGTGTTTCTCTTTCCATGCCAGAAGCCCTCAGTTTTCCATTTTTCTCTCACTCTGCTTCTTACCATCTCCCCCTTTATGGTGAGAGGCCTCCTTCAAAGGTCAGCCAGGTATTCTCCTGACTGGAAAAGGGTAGAATCTTTGACCAAAGAAGAAGAGAGAATAAGGCGACTTTTTGCCTGGATCTTATAAAAAGCCTGTCTCGGTCTTTTTAATTCCCAAGGGGGCACAAAGCCTTCCCTTGGCAGCATGAAGTGACATGTTGCTCACAGGTTGATTTTGCAAAACTACATGGAGCCAAAAGGATCTTCTTAAAGCAAATCCCTACCTCACCCCATTCACCAAAATACATGTCTGAAATAGCAAAGATGGATGTGTGGAAAGAAAACCCGTAAGAGTACTAGAAGAAAGCATGGAGGGGTTTCAGGCCTCCCTTAGGATGGGCTCGTTGAAGCCCGGTGCCGCCCTGCAAAGCTATTGAAGAAAGCTGGGTAAGTTTGCATAAATACTGTACACATCTATTTGTTTAAAATATAGACAAATGGGGAACACATTTGTGGCCTATCTGACAAATAAGGTTAATGACAAATTAAGGCTTTTTAAGTCCATTTTTAAAGCTATATAAAAAGAAAAGAAATGAACGGTGGTCAAGACCAGATAGTTTCCACACACACACACAAAATGCAAATAGGCCATAAACATGTAAAAAACATGTTCAATCTTTCATAATGAAAATGCAGATTAAAACAAAAATGAGCTGCTCTTTGTTGCCTTTGGCAAAGATCTAAAAGTTTGACAGCACATGGAGTTGGTGAGGCTGTGAGGAAATAGGCAGTTCATATAATGTTAATGAGGCTGTAAATTGGTGCAACCTTTTTGCAGGGCAATTTGGCAATATCTATTAAAATGTAAAATGCACATACCCTTTGACCCAGCAATTCCATTGCTAGGAATTTATCCTAAGGGCATGCTCTCTCAACTGTGCAGAAAGTGCATGTTTACTAGGATGTGTGCTGCAGTATTGCTTGTAACCCCCCCCCAAAGGGGAGAAAAACTTGTTAATACCAATTTAAGAAACTGGTTAGATTAAGGACACAATCACACCGTGGACTCCTAAGCACTTAGGAGGTGATGGTGGGCCTTTGTGCTCTTGTGGAAAGGTATCTGAGATACGTTGTTACATGCAGAAGAGCGAGCTGAAGCACGACACATTACCCTGTTCACTCTGAAGGTCTTTATGAATCTTATGTATGAATGTTTGCACATGTAGAGGAAATTCTCTGAAAGATTCTAAGAAGAGCTTAAATTGTAGTCACCTTTGGGTAACTGGTAGGGCTGAAGGGATGAGGGGGTTCGGTATTTTATCTTTCAGCTGACATGCTTTTACCCTGTTTGGAAGAAATTTTTTTACCATTAATGAGCATTACTTTATAATTTAGACATAGTTTACTAAAAAGGAAAAAAAATGAAAGAGGAAAAGAAAGAGAGGAAGAAAGAGGGCAGGAGGAAGGCGTGAAGGAGGGAAGGAGAGAGGGGGAAGGACGGAGCAGAGAGGAGCACTCGCTTGTTTGAACGGAGCCTATTCCGATGGAGACAGTAGAGCAGCACATGAGAACACTTCAGCAATTCTACCAGGCCTCACAAACACTAACTTTTATAAATGAAAACAAGGAAGTGCTCTACGGTTGGCTTGTCTGCGCTTTTCCTTAGTCTTTGCAAACCACTCTGGGATAAAGTCCTCACTGCAACTCACCCAAGGGCGCCTCCAGGAAGCCAGACGGCCTTTCCTCCTGTAATACACAAGTCTGTATTTTGCCTAATGTTTTTGTCTCTGTACCTAGATCGCACAGTGATAGGCACCACAAAACTACACAAAGGACTCGCCCTGATTTTGCAGAGAGGAGACAGACACTATGAGGTCAAGAGCCTTCCTTTCTAAAGACCACGATTCCGACAGAGCTTTGGCCTTCTGGGGCAGATGAGAGGGGCAGGCTGTGTGTGCAAGGCTTTACCCAGATAAAATCTTCCTTCCCCTTAAGGTTCTGGTAGCTGAGCAGAAGCTACGTGATTTTTTTTTCTCTTACTTTTTAAAGTTAAAATCATATTTGAGGTCTGTTTTATAAGAGAATGGGTTATTGCAGAGGATACTTTTTAAGTAGGTCATTTTTTAAAATTGAGAGACTTGAAGAGGGCTTTTGTATTTTTTAACTTCTCTTCTGTGAAAAAAGAGGAAAGTTTAGACCTACCACAGGGCCAGTGTTTGCAGCACAGAAATCCTGAAGAAGAACCGAATGGGACCCGATCCTTTATGCCGTCTCTCCTACCCTGCCCTTCCTCGTTCCTCGCCCCACCCTGAACTCTGCAACCACTACCGGAGCTTACTTACAAAATATTCTGCCACTACTCGACAGTTTAAACATTAACAAGCATGTAAAGCGACTGGGGGTAAAAGCCTGGAGCCTGTAACAAGCAAGCCTCGGCTGGATCCTGTAATTATTTCTTATGCAACTCCAGGTCACAGTCACAGCTTTCTGAAGATCACACTCCCTTAGCTGCTCCGGCAGGAGGGCCCGACTCTGCCAGGGTTGCATAAGCCTTGTCATAGCATAATAATTAGTCATTAAGAAACAGAACAAAGGGCCATTCTGACCAAGGTGGCATTCGAATATTGTATTTATTTGCTGCAGGATAGGAGGCATTTCTTGCACATTCTGCCCTGTAAGGATGCAAACAGGATAAGGAAGGAAAGATGGAAATGTGGAGAGAGGGGGTAGGTCAAAGAGTTAGTTGTAAAACACAGACTCCGAGAGGATTTTCTGTTCCTACTGCTGCATTTCTTCTTGTTGTTGTTGTTGAAGCTGCCACCAGCACAGCAGTTTGATTCTGTGGCTCCAGGCATAGCTGATCCACGGGAAAGGGTCTCCCGTAGGGCTTCTGTGCCTACCAGAACTCTGGGTTTTCCCGGTTAGCAAAACCACTGTCCTCGTGTCCACACATTTTGTTCTTCATCAGACTAAATATTTGTGAAATCAGGATTCTAAACTACTGATGTCCTGGTTACTTTTAATGAAATGTACACCTCGAGCCTGAATTTTAGGGATAGAGAACTAGCCTTAGAAATGATGGAGGCTGGGGCTGGCTGGTTAGTTCAGCTGGTTAGAGCACTGTATTGTAACACCAAGGTAAGGGGGTCCCTTACCAACCAGCTGCCAAAAAACAGAACAAAACAAACAAAAATAATCAAGGATAGTCCACTGATTTTACAGATGAAGAAACTGAGGCCAGAGAAACACAGAGGTGAGCTTTCTTACAAACACTGTGGGGCCTTGATGACAACTCTTGGTTTTACCTTATTCTTGAAGCTCATAACTAACTTCACCTGCTTCCTTGTCTGTATGTGAATTCTGTGTCTAGCTGAAACCTCCACCCAACCTGCTGGTACACTTGGAAGCCTGAGCCTGGTGTATGGGCTGGGAAATCATCATGGCAACACTGCAGCCTGCAGGTGAATGTGGAGATAACACAGCATACCTGGAGAGCTGACCCAACGGCACAGGTGCACAGCCTCTACCCCTCCACAAACAAAGATGTGCCCCCAAAGAGGAGAGATGTCAACACAGAGGCACACCTTGGGTTTGAACTGAAATGATTGGTTTGTTACTCAGAATTACATTTGCCAAAGTTTACTGGGGAAAAAGTTTAATTTCCCACAGTATTCCAAATAGGGTTGAGTCTTTTTACCTGTGCTTTCAGATGAGGTCCATAAACATGGAAAATGGCCCATGGTTCACTTGTCCTGCCTCCACCCACAGCAGCCTTTGTTACCAATCCTGGCACTTGCTAGTCCCCAAGAGGCACTCCAAACTGACAGCAGAAAAACAGTCTTCTGACACGACACTCATTTCCCTATGCTTGAGTTTTACTCGACTACGTCAGGGAATGCCACCAATGCTAAAAATCCAGCAGAGGGATCCAGACGTATTCCAATACATCTCAACATATTTTTAAGAACAATATTGAGAAACATTGGCTAGATGATTAAGTTATAGAGAAATTCAGTGGATTAATCAGTTGCACCCCAAAGATGCCAGTTAATGGATTAATGTTAACCTATATAGGGAAGGCTCTAGTGACAGGTCAAAGAATTCTTTTTCACCATATTTTCCAATGATTTGGATAGAAACATCTTCAGATCTCTGCTCAAACGTCCCTATGCCCCATGATGTTTTCTCTGGCCACCCTATCTAAGATAACAACAATGACAACAACAAATCGTCCCCTCACTTTCTCTCTCTTTTGCCAAATTTATATTTCTCCTTGGTACTTGTCATTACCGAATATCCCACACTTGCAACTTACTTATCTTTCTTCATGTCTTTCTTCCCCACTTACATGAAAGCTCTGGGAGAACAGGGATTTCTTTCCATTTTGTTCACTGCTTTATGCCCACAGCTTAGAACAGTGCCTGGCACGTCAAACAGCACTCAATAAAGAGTTACAGAATAAATCAGTGGATGGGGAGAACGTGCTTGCCAAATATGAAGACGGCATAAACCCAGGAGGCTTGAGGAAAATGTCAGACCACAAAATCAACAAACAACGAAAGTTATCTTGACAGATAACAATAGTCCAAAGCTAGCAAGCTGGAAGTTAACAGGCTGTATAATTCAATCCCACACTTAGATTTCAGAAACGCAATTGTACAAGAACAAGATGGGAAAGATAATGTGGCTAAATCATAGCACGTGCAAAAATGACAGGGTCTCGGATGACTGCCAGCTCCTTCTGAGTCAAAAATACAACCGGCCTGTCAAAAAGGCATGATCTTTGGTGTCATCACTAATTAAAATAATCACAGTTTTCATTTGAACTCATATCTTTTCATATACATGTGCAATATGCATGTGAACAAAGTTATTGCAGCCTAGTTTGCAAGAGCAAAGATGAGAAACTACCTAAATGTTCATAAATAGGGAACTGTTTAAATAAACGAGAGAAAGCTATACCATGAAACACCATACAGCCTTTAAATAAGAATGATGAAATTCTGATTTACAGCAGTTTCTAAGGCAAGTAGCTAAAGGGGTGGTGGGGTGTGTGTGTGATTTAACAGAAAAGAAGATAAATGCCAAGCTTTATTTAGATTTAGCTGAGAGCCTTGCTACTCAGGGTGGCCTTGACCACTAGCATGGGCATCACCTGGGAACTTGTTAAGAGTGCAGAGTAGTAAGACCAACCCCAGAGCAACTGAAACAGAATCTGCAATTTAATAAGATTCCCAAGGGATTTCTATGCATATTAACATTTGAGAAGTACTGTTTTATTTTTTATTTGTGAAGAGTTTTTATTGTGGTAAACTGTACGTAACATAAAATTTACCATTTTAACCATTTTTAAGGGTAGAGTTCCGTGGCACTGAGTACATTCACATGTTGTGCAACCGCCGACCGTTTCTAGAACTTACGTAGATTTTAGCAGAGGTTTTGAACTACTTGAATGACCAAATTTACTAAACACTTTAAAAATATTTTATATGTAATTACACCATTCTTATTTGTTCTTTAAGACACATCTTTCATTTGTTGATTCATTCACTCATTTAATGTATATCTATTAAGTGTTTATACTAATCCAGCCATGTTTCTAGGCACAGGGGCAACACTAATGACTAGAAAGACATTAAGCTTGTAGCCTAATGAGTTGAATTGGCTGCAGTGATTTTTTTCCCAGCCTTATTGAGATATAATGACAAGTAAAACTGATACAGCCATCATGGAAAACAACATGGAAGTTCCTCAAAAAAAATTAGAAATAGAATTACCATATGATCCGGCAATCTCACTACCGGATATGTACTCAAAGAAAATGAAACAAGTATCTCAAAGAGCTATCTGCGTTCCCATGTTCACCGCAAAATCATTCATAATAGCCAAGATGTGGAATCAACCTAAGTGTTTATCAACTGATGAATGGATATATCTTACCCATTTAATATATTTATTTACATGCACATACACAATGGGATACTATTCAGCCTTTAAAAATGAAGAAATCCTGCCAGCTTCAACATGGATGAACCTAGAGGACATTATTTCAAGTTAAGCCAGGCACAGAAAGAAAACTACTGTGTGACCTCACTTATGTGTGGAATCTAAAAAAGTAGAACTCAGAGGCAGAGAGTAGAAGGGTGGTTGCCAGGGGCTGGGAGGTAGAGGTGAGAGGGAGACGTTGGTCCGAGGATACAAAGTCTCAGTGATGCAGGATGTATAAGTTCTAGAGAGCTTACATACAGCATGATGACTACAGTTAATTATACTGTACTATATACTTGAAATTTGCTAAGAAAGTCAATCTTAAGTGTTCACATCACAAAAGAAAAAAAAGGTAACCATGTGAGCTGATAGATGTGGTGATGATTTCACTGTGTATGCGTATCATATCAGTACTCTGTGCACCTTAAAAGAGGAGCTCTGTTTTAGAGCCCAGCTGCCTCACCCCCCACACACACTGTGGAGGACATAGCCACCCTTCCTTCCAACCTCACTTCTTGTGGTCCTCCTTCTCGTTCTGGAAGCCAGAAGCCCTTAACATTTCCAACAGCCTACGTTCATACCCAGAATGTCCTCCCAGATACTCTCAGGACACACTGGATTTTGCAGCATCCCCCTCCTTGATTAGCTCAGAGTGTCCATGGCTGAGCTGACACCCATGTCGGCAGGTTTTGCCCAGTCAAACTCTGCTTACTTCAGGGATGTCTGTAGGTGTGAGTCTTGTTGGTCACACTGATGCTCAGGTCAGGATGCTGGTGGCGGCTGAGCCCTGCTGGCTGGGGGTAAACTATAGTGGCCACCAATCAAGCGTTCAGCCTTGCTGGCACAGTCCAGCCTCCTCGATGCGTTCTCTTCCAAAGATACACAACGGGCAAAGGTAATCTCCAAATCAGCCCAGAAACTCTTTCCAAACTCAAGGTCATTGACACTGCACCACAGTATGACATAACTTCCCTATCAGAATTAGGAATGCATGAGGGCATCAAGCAGCACTGTAATCAGAGCGGCAGCCCACCCACCACGGAGCTGTCAGCTTCTATGGGCTCACCCCTCTTCCAGAACTGTGTCTATGTTTACCTTCTCCTCCTGCAGTCATGTGGCCCATCTCACCCCTTCGTCCTCTTCCTTCTCTGCCACATGCCCAACCCGAGCAATAATGCTTAGCTCGTGATCCTTACCCTGTTGGTGTTTTAGGTCCAGAAGCACCGCACAGCTGCCAGCATGCATGAAGATCTTGGGTGGTGGAATATGGAGTTTGGGGGGGATTTTGTCCATGTCTTGCAGTCACTGGCTGAAGGCATGAGGTTTGGATTGTTCACAAGGTTGCTGAGGGTATGCGAAGTTTCTGAGGGTCTTGTGGTCACACTAATTTGGCAGCATCCTACAAGGTCTGCAGCCAAGTGATGGAAAAGTCCACATTCTTCATGCACTCACTGCAGCTGCACACACCCTGGGCTCTTCAGCTGCACCTTGCCTCACTTCTGCCTTCCATACACTCAAGATATATTTTTAAGTGGAAAAAGCAGTATGTCAGTATGGTATCATTTGCATGGAGGGGATGGCATAAGAATATTATATGCACATAGGTGTGTGTTATTATATGCAGAACAGCCCTGAGAGAACACACACAGGTGGCTTAGCTGACTCCAGAGATGTAGTGATGGGAAACAGAAGTGGCAAGGAGACATGTCACCACTTGCCTTTGTTTCTTTTGAATTTGGCACCATGTGCATGTATTACCTAGTCAAAAAATTGAATTTATATGATTAATAAATAAAAAGACTCTTCTACCTTACTTAACATATTATTTTATACTTTACTTAACCAATGTACAGTGCCCGTACTAAATAATTAATTGCCCTATTTTTTACTCCGCACTAGTCAAGCCTTTCTCAAACTATAGAATATTAGAATCTGAGCACCATGCTTTCCAAAAGATGCTTTCCTGTATTTCCTTCTTCCTTAAAACAAGAAGCATGTAAAGGAAGCCCTCATTTCCAGGATCAAATTATTTCTTTAAAATCTGTTACCATGTCTTCAAGTCATTCCTGTCTATAAACCATTCATTTCTGTGTATTGCTTCACAGTGCCACTATTCTCTAATTCTAGAAGATCCTATACCAGCAAATGACAAACGAATTCAAGAGAATGTTCTAAGTACCAATTCAAACAGAAAATGTATCTGTAAGCAACCAAATTTGTTTATTCGTGTTCTCAAAACTGCAAGAATACATGAGAGACTTCCAGTTCTGGTCGAGCATGTAGGGAGCGTGGAAATAATCACTTACATCCTCGCAACAAGAAAAAAGGTGAACAAACTGAAAATCAATGACTCCTCTTAGATATATTACAGAATTGCCGTCATGTGGCAAACTGCCAAAATTGGAGAGACAGGCAGATACAGAGACTTACAGCTTACTAGAGCAAAAACCCAGGAGCAAACAGCCACAGGAGCCAGTACCAGTGCCTGTACCAGCCAGTACCCTGTACATCATGCCTGGCTTTCAACAAAAAATTACAAGGCATATTAAAAGGCCAAAAACATAGTTTGAAGAGACAGAGAAAGTATCAGAACCAGACCCAGATATGGCAGAGATGTTGGAATTACCAGACCGGGAATTTAAAACAACTATAATTAATATGCTAAGGGCACTAATGGAAAAAATGGACAACGTTCAAGAAAAGATGGGTAATGTAAGCAAAGAGATGGAAACTCTAAGAAAGATTCAAAAAGAAATGCTAGAAACAAAAACACTGTAATTGAAATGAAGAATGCCTTTGATGGGCTCATCAGTAGACTGGACGTGGCCAAAGAATCACTGTGCTTTAGGATATGTCAATAGAAACTTTCAAAACTAAACTGCAAAGATTAAAAAAATGAAAAAAGATAGAACATAATATCCAAGAACTATGGGTCAATTACAAAAGATATAACAGACACCTAATGGGAATTCCAGAAAGAGAATGCTGGAGTTTGGATATGTTGTCCCACCAAAACTCATGTGGAAATCTGATCCCCAATGTGGCAGTGTTGGAAACTGATTGAGTCATGGGGGCGGATCCCTCATGAATGGATTAATGCTCTCCCTGGGGAAGGGTGGGGGGTGGTGAGTGAGTTCTCGATCTACTAGTTCCCACGAGAGCTGATTGTTTAAAGGACCCTGGCACCTCCTCTCTCTCTCTCATGCTGTCTCTCTCTTGCTTCCTCTTGCCATGTGATCTGCTTGTACCTGCCAGCTGCCTGCTGTTTTTCTGCCATGAATAGAAGCAGCCTGAGGCCCATGACAGATGCAGCTGTCCCGGAATCGTAAGCCAAATAAACCTCTTTTCCTTATAAATTACCCAGTCTCAGGTAGTTCTGTTATAGCAACACAAAACGGACTGATAAAGAGAAGAAAGAGAGAAAGGAACAGAAGAAATATTTGAAGCAAGAATGACTGAGAACATTTCAAAATTAATGATAGAGCCAAAAAACACAGAGCCAGGAAGCTCAGAGAACATCAAGCAAGATAAATACCAAAAACTGTACAATTAGGTGAATCATATTCAAGCTTCAGAAAATCAAAAACAAAGAGAAAGTCTCAAAAGAAGCAAGAGGGAAAAAAATCTTACATAAAGAGAAGCGAGGGTAAGAATTACATAGGACTTACCTTCAGAAACTGCAAGCAAGAAGAAAACAGTGTGAAATATTTGAAGTGTTGACAAAAATCAACAACTGACTAGAATTCTGTAGCCAGAAAAAATGTTCTTCAAGAGTGAGGAAGAAATAAAGATTTTCTCATACAAATGGAAATTGGAGTTTGACTCTAGTAGCCCTGCCTTGCAAACAATGTTAAAAGAAGTTCTTCAGAGAATATCTCATCATATGATCCAGCAGTTGTGCTCCTTGATATTTATTCAAGTGAGTTTTAAACTTTTGTCTACAAAAAAACCTACACACACAGATGTTTATACAGCTTTATTCATAATTGCCAAAACTTGGAGGCAACCACAAAGTCCTTCAGTAGGTAAGTGCATAAGTAAACTGTGGTACTAGCAGACAATGGAATAGCACTCAGCACTAAAAAGAAATGAGCTATTGAGCTATGAAAAGACATAAAGGAAACTTAAATGCATATTACTAGGTGAAAGACGCCAATCCGAAAAGGCTGCCCATGGGATGCTTCCAACCATATGACTTTCTGAAAGAGACAAAACTGTGGAGACAGTGAAAAGATCGGGGTTGCTGAAGTGGGAAGGAGGGATGAATAGTCAGAGCACAGAGGATTTTTAGGGAAGTGAAACGATTCCCTGTGGTACTACAACGGTAGATACAGATCATGTTTATAGCAGCTTTTTCAAAAATTTTTTAAAAATTGCCCAAACTCGCCGACACCAACATGCCCTTCAATAGGTGAATGAAAAAACAAAGTGTGGTACATTCATACAGTGGAATATTATTCAGCAATAAAAAGAACTAATTATCAAGTCATGAAAAGACATGGAGCAAGCTTAATGCACACTACTAAATGAAGGAAGCCAATTTGAAAAGACTACATAGTTTATGATTCCAACTTCCTGACATCCTAGAAAGGGCAAAACTATGGAAACAGTAAAAAGGTCAGTGGTTGTCAGGGGTTGGGGGTGGAAGGGATGAACAGGTGGAGCACAGAGGATTTTTAGGACTGTGAAACTATTTTGTATGACACTGTAATGGTTGGATGCACGTCATCACGTCATTATACATTTGTCAAAGCCCATAGAATGTTCACCACCAAGAGTGAACCCTAATGTAAAACTACAGACTTTAGTTAATAATGGACCAATATTCACTCATCAATGGTCACAACGTACTACACAAAGGCAAAGTGTTCATAATAAGGGAAACTATGGGAGGGGATGAGGAGGTATTTGAAAACCTTCTATACTTTCCACTCGATTGTTCTGTAAACCTAAAACTTCTCAAAAAAACAAAGTCTATTTAAAGATAATGAGTTCGCAAAAATAAAAAATAGAATTACCATATGATCCACCAATTCCACTTCTGTGTGTATACCCAAAATAATTGAAAGTAGCGTCTTGAAGAGATATTTGTACACCAATGTTCATAGTAGTATTTATTATTCACAATAGCCAAGAGGTAAAAATAACTTCAGTGGATGAATGGATAAACAACATGTGGTACATACATACAGTTGGACATTATTCAGCCTTAAAAAAGAAGGAAATTCTGACGCATGCTACATGGGTGAAACTTACGGACATTGTGCTAAGTGAAACAGCCAGTCACAAAAAGGACAAGTACCATATGATTCCACTTATATGAGGTACCTAGAGTAGTCGGATTCAGAGACAGAAAGTAGAATGGTAGCTGCCAGGGGCTGGGGGGAAGAGGAAATTGGGAGTTGTTTAATGGGTTACAGAGTTTCAGTTTTGTGAGATGAAAAAGTTCTGGACATTGATTACACAACAATGTGAATGTACTTAACATTACTGAATCACTTAAAAATGATTAATATGGTAACTTTTATGTTATGTGTATTTTACTACAATTAAAATTTTTAAAATAGGAGGAAAAGTAGATATTTAGCATAAATTTGTTTACACACAAACTATTCCTGGAAGAAAACACAAAAACTGACAATGTAGTTAGTTCTGGGGAGAAGGACCAGGGAGATTTTTCATGTTTTGAACAATTTTTTTTTTTTTTTTTTTTTACTATATGCATGTCTCAACTTCTCAGTTTAAAAAAGGTTGAGGGAGGGCTTGCCAACAACTCCCACATCCCTTTCAAATAAAAGCTGTTAGTCTAGAGCCAGATAGGGTTTTTTTTCATATACATTTGTCAATTTTTAAGTGGCGACCCAACATTTAGGGCTTAATTCTCTTATTTACATCACTTTAAGTGAAACTTTCTCAAAATTTAGGAAAGCCATTGTTCACAGGGACCCATATTTGGTGTCTTTGGCACATGAAAAGAACAAACCTTGTCTACAATGCTATTGTTCCTGTTGCTGTTTTTAATAGTAGTGATGGGTTTTAAAAATCCATCTCCACCCTGTTCCTCAGGCTTGTGTCTGACAATAATAATAACTGATGTTCATTGAGGGCCCCCTATTTGTTAAGCACAGTGTTTAGTTCTGACATATGTCATCTCCTTAATAATCTAATAACCCTAGAGTCTTGGTGCTGTTAATATCTCCATCTGACATATAAGGAAATTGGTACATAAGAAGGTTATATAACTTTTCTGAGGGCCTGGTGCATGAGGGTTTTGCTCCAACTTTGCTATGAATCCAAAGCCTGTTAAAGCATTAGGCCGTGCGGCCTCAGACAGCATTTCAGGGCAGGATGGCATCAGGACAGCTAGACTGGAAGCCTCCCGCCTCGCTCACTGCAGTATCCCTAGCACATGGCACAGCATCTGGCACAAAGTACTTAAATGACTTACTGAATTAACTGGCCTCACCAAGACCAAGACCTGAGAGTACAAACAAGTGGAGACTTCAGAGGAACTGTGTATAAACCCCTTCAACATTCTAAAGAACGGAGAATCGACCACTGGAAACCAGCCACAGCACATCTGGGGACTCTTTAACCCCCAGCTCCTTGAATTAACTAGCAGAACATTCTAACTCCAGGAAGACTTGCTCCAACCCAGTGTGTTTGTAATGTATTCTCTTAATTACTTGTCACCAATGAGTGAGTCATTATTAACAACAATGCCCACATGAAGCCAAGATGCCCCTAAAGAGTCACTAAATAGTTGAGCAAAGGATGTCAACTACTTTTTGACAAAAGTAATAATATAAGTGGAAGGATGGACTCATCACTGCCTTCTTCCCTTGCCCCACGGAAAGCTCCAAAGTAGAAACCTCATCTGGAATATGAAGACTGCAACCAGCCCCAGCAGGCTTGTAAATACCACAGCACATCCACCTGGCGTTCTGAAGTGGGGAGAACACACACACTGCCATGTCCATGTCACGTTCTCATCTGACCCCCTCTCACATCCCTTCCATCCCTCTGCTCCACCAGTCCCCTAATGCTTTAATTTTATTGACTTTTATTTTAATGGCTCTTAAAATTAAATTCCCAAAGCAGGAAGTTAAACATGCCAAACACCATATGGAGCTTTGCATTTGTTAAAGCCACAGCTTATAATCAATGTGTTTTTAAAACTATTGCTCTTGATGGCTGATTACTCTGCTTGATTAATCTCTTTGGTCTGGGGTCTTTTCTCTGATGGAGGCGTATTGAAACGCTGAGACTTTCCTAAACAGATTTACTCCTTACTATTCATGGATTTCTGTTACGATTTTTCTGCTTCCGAACATAGGTTTACCCATCATGTTCTCTGGCTTATAAAATACCAGCACTACTATCCTACCACTGTTTAATGCAAGACATCCTTACATTTTCTCACTTCGTGTACACACACACACACACACACACACACACACACACACACACATGCATGCACACACACACAGAGATCCCAAATTCAGAGCAGCAAGTACATCATTTGGCTGTTATGTACACCTTGTTGCTCTTGGCCTCTTGACCAACAGTTCTCAGCATCTGGCTGACATCACCATCACCAGGGGCTCGTGGAAATGCACATTGCTGGGCCACCTGCAGTAGGTCTGGGGTGGGGCCTGAAGACTTGAATTTCAAACAAGTTCCAGGTGACGCAGATGATACCGGTCCACAGTTCATACTTTGAAAACCATTGCCTGAGAGGAAGAGGAATGACGTCAGAATCCATCAATGTGGATGACAGTTTGGAATAGAGAGAATGAAAAGAAATTGAAGAAAGGTCAAAGCCATGTTCAACTGCAGAAAGAACACTGTCCAAACAATCAAAATTATAAAATACTAAAGTCACTAAGACAGAAAACCATTATAGTCATAATTGCTGGAGTTCTCTGGACAAGTATTTCTTTGTGTGTGTCTGCCAACTTTTGCTTAATTTGAATCTTATGAAGGGTAAAATTGTTAAGTCTTTGTCAGAGGGTACTTCAAAAAGTTTATGAAAAGACTCGCATTATCTTTCAGTGCTATTTGTCGTGAACTTTTTGAAGCACCCTCGTGAGATGTGCACAGTTTGGGTTCTTTCCTCCTGGCCCCAGTCTTCCTCGCCCTGGTGGCTCCTCAGGGTCCACTCCTGTGTCTCACTCTCGCGTCTCCAGCCTCCCAAAGTCTGAGCATCGGAACAAATGCCTCCTGTTCTCACCAAACCACACCTGTACCTGCTTTCAGAAGGAAACAGCGTCAATTCATTCACACGCAACTGTGAAACGGCTGATGGTTTTCAATGTGTGACTCCTCTCAGGAACAGCTGATTTAAAATGTCTTGTTTTCTCACCTAAGCATACATGTCTAAATGTTGTAAATATTTAGGGGAAATGTTTAAAATTGACGCTGATATAGATTGTCCTGTCCATGGACCCCCAAATCTCGAGGGCAGCCCTGCTCACAAGGAGTGTGTACCCGGGCTGCCCCTTCACACTTCACTACAGGTGATCATTTTCATGCGAGAAAACCTCCAGTGGGACAACTAATAAGGTCAGGCCCCTCTGCTAGCACACGGTAGGCACGAATGTCACAGGCTGTCCTCAGAAAGCTTCTCACCTGGCCGTGCCTCCGGGGGCCCGCCGCGTCCTTCCACGGGCAGCCAGCGGCTCTGGCGAGCTCCCGGCCCTGGGTGTCCCCGCCTGGGCGGGTGCCTGCGCGGTGGCTGCACACCCAGGCGGTCTGGGCGCTCTCCAGAGCAGGGCTGGGTGGGGCGTGCTCTCCCCTGGGTCAGCAGCAGGGCGTGCCCACCGCCCCCAGCTCCTCCTCGCCCTCTCACAAGGTCACAGCAGGGTTGGAGACTGGGGACGGGCATCGCTGCCCTGAATATAACACCGTGTAAATCGCATATTTCCTGTAACCAAAAAAGGGGGTGGGGGGGAGTAGGTAGGCTTGGAGGGAAAAGAGATAAGGAACAGTGTCAAGAAAAGCCACAGGAAAAAGTAATGGCATAGAACGTGGTCCCCACACGCGAGTGCCAGGGACACGCGTGCGGCCGTGGGCTTGGAGACCGTGCCACCCACCGCGCGGCACACCCATGCAACCTGCCGAGGAGGGGTCCTTAGCGACGCGGCGCGGTTGGGAAGTGTCACTACTCTCATCACCTGTCTGGGGACTCAGGGGAAAGCAGAGCGTTCCAAGACCACCTGCCCGGCGCCGCGGAAGCCCCCGGTGGCTGTGCTGAGGCTGCCGTCGGGCTCCCCGGGGCCACTCCGGGACTCGGGCTCCGGCTCTCCCGGAACCGTCGAGGCGTCCAGCTCAGGCGACAGACGCAGCGAAGCCGAGCCGGTCAACGGAGGTCAGAGCGCTTCTGCTGCAGCCTCGTCTCAGAGGCAAGAGCATCTCTCACCAGCCTCGTAACGAGTTCATAGGGAGCCTGCCTGGAACGCTCTGCCACGGCGTCCGTCGCGTCCCGAGGGCTGCGAGGATGTCAAGTGTCCGGCAGGAGACAGTCTGCAGGAGGCCCTGCCGGTGGCTTCCTCGCCAGCACAGTTCTGCACTGCGGCGTCCACCGAGATGCCCTCTCTCCTGAGTCTAAACAGCAGTCCTAGCAAACAGGGAGAGCCGTGCAATACTTAATTTTTTAAACTATTAAGTTTTTTAGTGCAGATGAAAAAGAAGAAAACAAATTTATCTATGCCGTGACTAGGAAGACGTATTGGTAGGACTGTAGAAAGAAAGAGAAAGGTGAACGCTTTAAATATAAAATTCTTTAGGATTGTAGAATGATGAATAGTTTTGTTCCTTGAAAATATTTCTTAAGATAATGTCATCTTAGGAAATGACAAATGCAACATACACTCACCACAACCTCTGAAATGATACATCGAAAATAAAGAAAAAGCTGCTAAGCTTTGCCACACACCCTCCCACAATTTATTCCCCAAACCTCACAGTAATCGATCTTGACACCCTAGTATTATCCTTACAAGCCTGTCCCCAGACTCAAAGGAAAATATAGACACCTGTATGAGACACCTATATTGAGTTGCTATGTTTTTAGAAAAATTGGAGATAGGTAGACACATAGATAGACGGATAGATACCTACATGCATATATACGTACAGATATACATACCCACATACACAAACAGGATCTGTCTCATTCTCTCTCTACCTTCTCTCATTTAAAACATCGTGCACACTCCTCCAGGCCTAGAGACATAACTAAAACTCATTCTTTTGAGTAGCTTCACAATATTCTGCAGTATGACTGTTCCACAGCATATTAAACCCTCTTGTTGATAGACTATCAAGTTATCAGGCTATTTTCAGGTTTTTACTGTCAAAAGCAATGCAGACGTCACTGGGAATGGCAGAGTACTAATCTCCAAAAATTCTCTCCTCCATAAAAGCAACACACACATTGGCAAAAACTGTCATAAATCAACTTCTCCTGACTTCTGGAAATTAACCAAGGTGTGCTGTATCCAGGGATCCCATATTCTAGTAAAACAGCTGAATCAAAGCAAGAACAGAGAGTTCTATGGCACTTTAACTCACCCTATTCCCGTGTCCTCCTCCCTAGCTCCTTGGTAGTCTCGAAAACCAACAGTGGCAATCACAGTGAAAACCAGCAGCCTGCAACCACTGAAGGGGAATGAAGGATTGGAACTCCTTTAAAGCCCCCTTCCCAG
Source organism: Cynocephalus volans (assembly GCF_027409185.1). Taxonomy (NCBI): domain Eukaryota; kingdom Metazoa; phylum Chordata; class Mammalia; order Dermoptera; family Cynocephalidae; genus Cynocephalus; species Cynocephalus volans. The sequence continues at coordinate 4,806,811 of NC_084464.1, forward strand.
GTGGTTCCCTGAAAGGCCCCCCTCACAAGGCTTGTCTTTATTTGACCTGACTTAAACAAAGTGCAAATAGTCTTTTCCTGGAGGACTTAGAGTGGGGTGGGGGCAGTTATGGCAAACAGATCAGTAGCAACTATTTCACATCATGACTGCTTGAGGCAGTGATAACAAGTGGAGCAAAAAACAGGCTACACAAAGAGGGAAAAGGTAAAAGCTGGGGAATGAGATGTCCACAGAAGGCTTTGAAAAGTCCTGACTCATTCCCAGGAATCTAAAAGGCCACATGCATGATTAGGGCTCTGTGCGTGCCCAGAGCTTTGAGCATGCTCGGGAAAGACTAAGTTCCCAAGGTCTTGCTTCTGGCTGTCCTTGAGGCTCTGGGTGAGCCTCAAGCAGCAAGTGATGGCTAAGGCACAGATGTCAGCTGCTCTGCAGAGTACTGAAGACATGCCCCAACACACACAAAATGCCCCATGGCAGAGACTGGAAAACTTATTGGTTCCAGACATTTAAGGAAATTGCTTTCCATCATTAGTTAATTGATTCCTGAGCTAACTGGCTTAGAACTGAGCTAGCCAAATGGAGATTTCAGTGGCCACACATGACAAAGAATACAGACTTGACAAAATTAGTTCAGAAAAGCCACTAAGCAAACAAATAATAATAAGAACAACAACAAATCCTGGGTAGGGAAGGGGAGGGAATTTGATTTACAGAATTGTTACATTCTGATTTTCCTGGAACCCCTAGGGCCAGGGTCTGAGCCCAGAGATGAATTTGAGGGGCTTCTCGACGTAAGGTACTAAGTATTGGGTGGTCCAGTGAAAGTAAAAATTCAAGCTGCCCTGGGTCAGATTCATCGTAAGGCGTGAGGCCCTGCACTCTGGGGAGCGTCCCATGACGGGCGGGCAAGGAAGACGAGGAGGTTCCCGACAGCATTGATGCACACAAGATCTTAGCTTATTTGCTCCATCAATGACCCAGAGCATCCACTGATGCTAGAGGAATTAAATGTAGTAGAGCAAGTCTGGGTGCAGTGGAGGAACCAGTGGCAGTGGCAGCAGTGGTAGCGGCGCCAGTGGTAGTGGTGCCAGCAGCAGCAGCAGCATAAGCAGCACCAGCAGTAGCAGCGCCAGTGGCAGCAGCAGGGGAAGCGGCAAAAGCGGTAGTGAAGCAGCAGCGGGAGCAGAGGAAGTGGCAGCAGCGGGGGAAGTGGCAGCGGCAGGAGCAACACCCTGCGGTACTGCCCCATCACCCAGCAGCCCGGCAGAGTCCAAGCTGACCAGAGAAGTGGCTCCCCAGAGAGACCCAAGACCCGAGGCAACCACACACACAAGGCACTAAGGGCCAACTGAGTAGTCACTGAGGTAGCCATACCAAATAGGCAACCACAGCAACATCTTAGTCAGACAATAGTGTCAAACCTGTGGACTGTGAAACCCCCTGCCACAATGAATAAACATCAAACAAAAGATACTAGAAATACGAAAAATCAAGAAAGAAAAACACCCAAAGATAATAAATCTCAGGCTCTGGATCCTATAGAACAAGAAGCCCTTGAAATGACTGACAAGGAATTTCGAGTGATAATTCTAGGGAAACTGAATGAGATACAAGAAAACTCAGCTAGACAACATGATGAAATGAGGAAAAGTATACAGGACCTGAAAGAGGAAATGTACAAGGAAATCAATACCCTGAAAAAAAATGTAGCAGAACTTGCCGAACTGAAGAAGTTATTCAGCAAAATAAAAAACACAACAGAGAGTTTAACCATCAGGCTTGTGGAAGTTGAAGAGAGAACCTCTGAACTTGAAGATGGGATGTTTGAAATAACACAAGCAGACAAAAAAAAAAAAAAAGAAAGAAAGAAAAAAGAATCAAAGGCATTGAAGAAAACCTGAGAGAGATATCAAACAACCTTAAGCGCTCAAATATCTGAGTCATGGGTATTCCAGAAGGGGAGGAAAATGGAGATTCCATTGAAAACATATTCAACAAAATAGTGGCAGAAAACTTCCCAAGGTATAGGAAAAATCACAGATCTTCAGATCCAGGAAGCTCAACGATCTCCAATGTATTCAACCCAAAAAGGTCTTCTCCAAGACGTGTTATAATCAAATTGGCAAAACTCAAAGACAAAGAGAGAATCTTAAAAGCTGCAAGAGAGAAGCATCAAATCACCTATAAGGGAACCCCAATCAGGCTAACATCAGACTTTTCATCACAAACCCTAAAAGCCAGAAAGGAATGGGATGATATATTCAAAATACTAAAGGACAAAGATTGTCAGACAAGAATACTCTACCCTGCAAGGCTATCCTTCCGAAATGAAGGACAAATAGTATATTTCTCAGACAAACAAAAGCTGCAGGAGTTTACCAACACATGACCACCCTTACAAGAAATTCTCAAGGGAGTACTGGGTTTGGTTCCTGAAAAATAACTACCACTGCCATAAAAACCCAAGAAAAATCAATACCCACTAGTATAATAAAAATGGCATTCATGAAGAGAAAACAAGCAAACAAAAATGCTATCTACAACCTAAAGAACCAACAAACACAGAAAACAAACAGTAAAACAGAAAGCAAGGAACAAAAGACACCTAAGACAACCAAACAACAATCAATAAAATGCTAGGAATAAATCAACACTTTTCAATAAGAACTCTTAATGTAAAAGGCTTAAATTCCCCAATCAAAAGACACAGACTGGCTGACTGGATTAAAAAGGTGGACCAAACTATATGCTGCCTTCAAGAGACCCACCTCACCCATAAAGACTCACATAGACTAAGAATGAAAGGATGGAAAAAGATTTACCATGCAAACAGAAAAGAAAAACAAGCTGGAGTAGCTATTCTTATATCTGACAAAGTAGACTTTAAACTAAAAACCATAAAAAGAGACAATGAGGGACACAACATAATGATAAAAGGACTGATCCATCAAGAAGACAAAAAAAATCATAAATATGTACGCACTCAATGTTGGAACTGCCAGATTTATAAAACAAACTCTATTAGACCTAAAGAAGGAAATAGACACTAATACCATAATAGCAGGGGACCTGAACACCGCACTGTCAATATTGGACAGATGATCTAGGCAAAGAATCAGCAGAGAAACACAAGATCTAAATAATACTCTACGCCAATTGGACATGACAGATATCTACAGAACAGTCCATCCAACAACCTCAGAATATTCCTTCTTCTCATCAGCACATGGATCATTCCCCAGGATAGATCACATATTAGGTCACAAATCAAGTCTCAATAAATTCAAAAAAATTGGAATTATCCCATGTATTTTCTCAGACCATAATGCATTAAAACTAGAAATCAATAAGAAATGAAATTCTGGAAACTATACAAACACATGGAAATTAACCAGCATTCTACTCAGTGACATATGGGTCCAAGAAGAAATCAAGCAGGAAATCAAAAAATTTATTGAAACTAATGAAAATAATGATACATCATATCAAAACCTGTGGGATACTGCAAAAGCAGTATTAAGGAGGAAATTTATTGCATTAAATGCTCACCTCAGAAGAATGGAAAGATGGCAAGTGAACAACATAACACTTCACCTTAAAGATCTAGAAAAACAAGAACAATCCAAACCTAAAGTTAGCAGATGGAAAGAAATCATTAAGATCAGAGCAGAACTTGATGAAATTGAAACCCAAAAAACAATACAAAAGATCAATGAATCAAAAAGTTGGTTTTTTGAAAAGATAAATAAAATTGACAAACCATTAGCATGGCTAACAAAAAAAAAAGAAGAGAGAAGATTCAAATAACAAAAATTAGAAATGAAAAAGGTGATATTACAACTGATTCATGTGAAATACAAGGAATCACTCAAGACTACTATAAACAACTATATGCCAACAAATTTGAAAATCTGGAGGAAATGGATAAATTTCTGGACACACACAAGCTCCCAAAACTGAGCCATGAAGACGTAGAAAATCTGAACAGACAATTAACAATAAAGGAGATTGAAGCAGTTATCAGAAGGCTCAAAGAAAAGCCCAGGACCAGATGGATTCACAGCAGAATTTTACCAAACATTCAAAGAGGAATTGACACTGATTCTTTACAAACTATTCCAAAAGATTGAAACAGACGCAAATCTCCCAAACTCATTCTATGAAGCAAACATCATCCTGATACCAAAACCAGGTAAAGATATAACCGAAAAAGAAAACTACAGGCCGATATCCTTGATGAATATAGATGCAAAAATCCTCACTAAAATACTAGCAGACAGAATACAACAACACATACGTAAAATTATTCACCACAATCAAGTGGGATTCATCCCAGGGATGCAAGGTTGGTTCAACATATGCAAATCAATAAATGTGATACACCATATTAATAAAATCAAACACAAGGATCATATGATCATCTCTATAGATGTTGAAAAAGCATTTGATAAAATTTAACACTCATTCATGACAAAGACCCTCTATAAGTTAGGTAGAGACGGAAAGCATCTCAACATAATCAAAGATATATATCATAAACCCACTGCCAATATCATCCTGAATGGGGAAAAGCTGAAAGCTTTTCCTTTCAGAACAGGAGCTAGACAAGGATGCCCACTCTCACCACTCCTATTCAACATAGTGTTGGAAGTACTAGCCAGAGCAAACAGAGAAGAGAAGGAAATAAAGGGCATCCAGATTGGAAAAGATGAAGTCAAACTGTCCCTATTTGCAGATGACATGATCCTATATATCGAACAGCCTAAAACCTTTACAAAAAAACTCTTGGAGGTGATAAATGATTTCAGCACAGTAGCAGGATACAAAGTCAACACACAAAAATCAGTAGCATTTCTTTTCTCCAATAGTGAACATGCAGAAAGTGAAATCAAGAAAGCCTGCTCATTTACAATAGCCACCAAAAAATAAAATACTTAGGAATTGAGTTAACCGAGGATGTGAAAAATCTCTATAATGAGAACTACAAACCACTGCTGAGAGAAATTAGAGAGGACACAAGAAGATGGAAAGATATCCCATGCTCTTGGATTAGAAGAATCAACATAGTGAAAATGTCCATACTACCCAAAGTGATCTACAAATTCAATGCAATCCCCATCAAAATTCCAATGACATTTTTCTCAGAAATGGAAAGAACTATGCAGACATTTATATGGAATAACCAAAGACCACGCATAGCCAAAACAATGCTGAGCAAAAAAAAATAAAACTGGAGGCATAACACTACCGGACTTTAAACTATACTACAAAGCTATAATAACCAAAACAGTATGGTACTGGCATAAAAACAGACACACTGATCAATGGAATAGAATAGAGAATCCAGAAATCAACCCACACACCTACAGCCATCTGGTCTTTGACAAAGGCACCAATCCTATACACTGGGGAAGAGACTGCCTCTTTAGCATATGGTGCTGGGAGAACTGGATATCAATATGCAGGAGAATGAAACTAGACCCATACTTTTCACCATACACTAAACTCAACCCAAGATGGATTAAAGAATTAAATATACACCCTGAAACAATAAAACTTCTTAGAGAAAACCTAGGAGAGACACTTCAGGAAATAGGACTGGACACAGACTTCATGAATACATCCCCAAAAGCACGGGCAACCAAAGGAAAAATAAACAAATGGGATTATATCAAACTAAAAAGCTTCTGCACAGCAAAAGAAACAATTAACAGAGTTAAAAGACAACCAACAGAGTGGGAGAAAATATTTGCAAAATATACATCTGACAAAGGATTAATATCTAGAATATATAAGGAACTCAAACAACTTTATAAGAAGAAAACAAGCAACCCAATTAAAAAATGGGCAAAAGAGCTAAATAGGCATTTCTCTAAGGAAGATATACAAATGGCCAACAGACATATGAAAAAATGCTCAACATCACTCAACATCCGGGAAATGCAAATCAAAACCACACTGAGATACCATCTCACCCCAGTTAGGATGGCTAAAATCCAAAAGACCCTGAACGATAAATGCTGGCGAGGTTGCGGAGAAAAAGGAACTCTCATACATTGTTGATGGGACTGCAAAATGGTGCAGCCTCTATGGAAAATGGTATGGAGGTTCCTCAAACAATTGCAGATAGATCTGCCATATGACCCAGCTATCCCACTGCTGGGAATATACCCAGAGGAATGGAAATCATCAAGTCGAAGGTATACCCGTTCCCCAATGTTCATCGCAGCACTCTTTACAATAGCCAAGAGTTAGAACCAGCCCAAATGTCCATCATCGGATGAGTGGATACGGAAAATGTGGTATATCTACACAATGGAATACTACTCAGCTATAAAAACGAATGAAATACTGCCATTTGCAACAACATGGATGGACCTTGAGAGAATTATATTAAGTGAAACAAGTCAGGCACAGAAAGAGAAATACCACATGTCCTCACTTATTGGTGGGAACTAAAAATAAATAAATAAATTCACACACACAAAAAAAACCGGGTGGGGGGGGAAGAACACATAACAACTACAATTCCTTGAAGTTGATACAACAAGCAAACAGAAAGGACATTGTTGGGTGGGAGGGGGCAGAGGGAGGTGGGAGGGGGTTTTCGGTAAAGGGCCACAATAATCAACCACATTGTATATTGACAGAATAAAATTAAAAAAAAAAAAGAATTGCTACATTCTGTCACTTAAAATGTTCAGTTTAAAAGAAAATTACAAGACACACAAAGAAACAAGGAATTATGGCCCACACACAGGTGGCAGGGGTGGGGGGAGGGAGAATCAAAAGAAAGCCCAGACCTTAGGCTTACTAGACAAAGACTTTAAATCAGCAGTTTTAAATATGTCCAAAGAACTAAAATCAACCAGATCTAAAAAGTATAGAAAAGTATGAGAATGATATCTCATCAAATATAAAATATAAATAAAGAGTAATTATTTCTTTTAAAGAACTGAAAAGAAATTCTGGAATGAGAAATGTACAAAAGCTAAAGTGAAATTTTACTGGAGAAGCTCAACAGCAGATTTGAGCAAGCAGAAGGAAAATTCAGGACATGGAAGATAAATTAATAGAAGTTATATAGTATGAGGAACAGAAAGAAAATCAAATGAAGAAAAGTGAACAGAAACTCAGAGACTTCTGGGACACCATCAAGCATACAAACATATTCATAATGGGAGTCCAAAAAGAAGAGAACAGAAAGGGATGAAAAGCACATTTGAAGAAAGAATGACCAACATAGTACCAAATTTGATGAAAAACATTAATCTACACATCCAAGAAGCTCAGTTAACTCCAAATAGGATAAATGCAAATAAAGCAAGACCTAGATACATCATAATCAAACTGTCAAAAGGCAGAGACAAAGAGAGCATCTCACAAGCAGCAGGAAAGAAGAAACTCATCACATTGGTGAGCTCCTTGATAAAATTAGCAGCTGATTTTTCATCAGAAACCATGGAGGCCATAAGGCAATGGGATATAATGCTCAAAATGCTGATTGGAAAAGACTATCAACCAAGAATTCTAAACCCAGCAAATCTATAGCTCAAAAATGAAGGGGAAATTAATGTAAACAAAAACAGATATAATCCACTGCTAGCAGATCTGCCCTACAACAAATACTACAAAGAGCCCTTTGGCCTAAAAAGAAGGAACACTAGACAGTAACACAAATCCACATGAAGAAATAGAGAGTACAGGTGAAGTTCACTATATAGGTAAATATAAAAGAGAGTACAAATGTATGTTTTTGTTTATGACTGGTTTTTTTCCTACCTGACTTATAAGATACTCCATAAAGCAATAACCATAAATCTGTGCTGATGGGCATACAATTTATAATGATGTAATTTCTATGACAATAACAGGACCAAGAAGAGGGGAGTAAATGGAGCTACGCAAAGTTTGTATACACTACTGAAATTATTTGGTATTAATCTGAAGTAGATTGTTATAATTTAGGATATTGATTATAATCTCCAGGGCAACCACTAAAGAAAACAACTCTAAAAAATGTAATGAAAGAAATGACATGGATTCTTACTATAAAAACCCTTACAACAGTTTAGAAGCCCAAGGTGGAAAATAGGCCTAAACTTCCTCTCTCCGCAAATGCAAAACTACTGCCTCATTTATTTTAAAACAGAACAGCAAAAGCAATCCTCTGTAGATTTCATTTCTAAATAACAAATTATTTAAACTGCCTAAATAGTTTTAAAAATGGACAGTTTACCAAAATCCAAAAAGCCATTGGTTGGTACAAATAATTGTGCCTAGAGAACCAAAGAAAAACAAAAACAGAAACAAAAAACACAGAAAAGAAAAAAACCTTTTCCTATTTGCTGAAAGTGCTCCTGTCTGAAATGTAGCATTTCCAACAAATTAAGAATATAAGAGAGGTTCAGAGAAGGGGTGATTCTAAACTCTCCTTGACATCTCTGCGCATGTCCCACACATATCAACATCATTTTTTGATTGTTTGTTTGGTTGGTTTCTCATGTTAAACATAAAATTTTAAATAAAAGCAGTACTATTATCTAAAAAAAAAAAAAAAAGAAAGAAAGAAAGAAAGAACATGGGAATTTAAATGATATACTAAAAAATATGCAACACCAAAGAAAGTGGTGCTAGTATAAGACAAGAACAAAAAGACATAAGATATACAGAAAGCAGATAGTAAAACAGTAGACATAATTCCTAGCTTATGATTAATTACATTAAATAAAAATGGATAAAACAGTAGACCAAAGAGACTAACAGAATAAATTTTTAAAAAATCCAACTACACCCTTTCTGAAAAGACACACTGAACATTCAAAATACAAAGAGGTTGTAAGGAGAAGTATGGAAAAGATATAACATGCAACAATAAAATAGAGCTGTCATGGCAAAATATATTTTAAAACAAAAAATGTTACTAGAGAAAAAGAGGACATTTTGTAATGATAAAGGGCCAGTTTATCAAAAATGTATAACAATTATAAACATATGTCCATCTAACATAGCATATGCATCTAGCAATGGAGCCCCCAAGATACATAAAGCAAAAACTGACAAAATTGAAAGGAAAAATGAACGATTTAACAATAATGGTTGGAGACTTCAATACCTCCTTTTCAATGACATATAGAACAACCAGACAGAAGAAAATAGAAGAATTAAACACCTTAAAACAACCAGAACTAACAGACATCTATAGAAAATTCCACTCAACAACAGCAGGATACACATTTTTTTTTCTCAAATGAACATAGAACATTCTCCAGCACAGACCATATGTTAATCCACAAAACAAGTCTCAATAAATTTAAAACAATAGGAATCAAAGTATGCTTTCTGAACAAAATACAACAAAATTAGAAGTCAATAACAGAAGGAAGTTTGGAAAATTCACAAATATATGGAAAATAAATAACACCTTCCTAAATAACCAGAGTCAAAGAAGAAATCACAAAAGAAATCACAAAATACTTTGAGATGAATGAACACAAAACTAAAATATACCAAACATATAACATTTGGTGAAATCGGGGCATTATATTAAATTTATATCTGTAAACATCTATCTCAAAAAATAAAAAATATCTAAATTCCATCATCGGAATCTAGAAAAAGAACAAACTAAAAACAAAGCAGTAGGAAGGAAATAATAAAGATTAAAGTGAAAATTAATGAAATAAAGACTAGAAAAACAACAGACAAAACCAATGAAAGTTGTTTCTATGAAAAGATAAAATTATCAAAACTGTAGCTAGACTGACAGAAAAAAAAAAAGAGAGAGAGAATATCCAAATTACTAAAATTAGGACAGTAAGAGGGGATATTACTGCTGGCCCCTTCCTTATACAACTTTAAAAAAAAAATCCTTCATGTGGATCATAGTCCTAAATACAAGAGTTAAAACCTTAAAACTGTTGGAAGAAAACATAGGAGCAATCTTCATGACCATGATTAGGCAAAGACTTCTTACATACAACCCGCAAAACACAAATGACAAAGGAAATATTAGATAAGTTGGAATAACTTTGGTGCTGCCAAGGACTCTATCAAGAAAGTGAAGCGATAATCCACAGAATGAGAGAAAATGTCCATAAATCATATATCCGATACGAGACTTTTATTCAGAATATATAATGAAGTCTTACAATTCAATAAAAAGACAAATAACTCAATTTTTAAAATGGGCAAAGCATTTGAATAGACATTTCTTCAACATATGAATAGTAAATAAGTACATAAAAAGATGCTCAATATCACTAGTCACTAGGCAAATGCAAATCAAAACCACACTTTGTTCCCAGTAGAATGGCTAGAATCAAATAGACAGACAAGGGCCGAGCCGTGGCGCACTTGGTAGAGTGCTGCGCTAGCAGCGCGGCGACGCTCCCGCCGCGGGTTCGGATCCTATATAGGAATGGCCGGTGCACTCACTGGCTGAGTGCCCGTCACGAAAAAGACAAAAAAAAAAAAAAAAAAAAAGAATAGTTTAAAAAAAAAAAAAAAAAAAAAAAACAAATAGACAATATCATGTGTTGGTTAGGATGTGGAGAAATTGGAACCCTCATGCACTGCTAGTGGGAGGATAAAATGGTACAGCTGCTTTGGAAAACAGTCTGTGCTGTTCCTCAAAATGATAAGCACAGAGTTACCTCATGACAGAGCAATTCTACTCCTGGGCATATACACCTGAAATAATCAAAAACAGGTCCATACGGAAATCTGCACACAAACATTCATAGCAGCATTATTTATGATAGTCCAAAAGCAGAAACAACCTAGATGTCTAACAACTAATAAATAGATAAACAAAATCTTGTTTATTCATAAAATTAAGCATTATTTGGCCATCAAAGTAATGAAGTACTGACACACACTACAACTTGAATAACCCCTAAAAACATCATGTAAGTGAAAAAAGCCAGACATAAAATGCCACATATTGTTTGATTTCATGTATATGAAATGTCCAGTATGGGCAAATCCATACAGACAGAAAGTAGAGCAGTGGTCTCCAGGGGTTGGAGGAGGGCGGGAATGGGGAATGACTGCCAGTGGGTACAAGGTTTCCTTAGACATGATGAATATGCTTTGGAATTAGACAGTCAGAATGGTTGCACAACTTTGTGAATAGAAGAAAACCCACTGAGGCTTCAGGTCAAGATGGTGGAATAGACTGTTCCCAGCATCACTCTCTCCCACAAATCAACCAGTTTACAACTATTAAAAAGCAATGACAGCCCTGCTGGGGCCACTAGAGCTCAGGGGAAGAGGAGGAGAGACCTATGGAGTGCATGAAGGCAGGAGAAGCCATGATGAGAGAAAGAAAGGACCATTCCCACCATTTCAAGCTCTGGCCTCTTCAAGGCTGGTCCTGGTGAGCACATGGAGCAGCAGCTGGCAAAAGCCACAGCTGTGCCCTTCGGATGAAGTTGCTTGGAGGCTGCAACAGAGAAGAGGTCCTTGGTGGTCCCCAAGTCAGCAAGACCACTAACAGAGTTCCTGTGGACCCATCTAGAAGTGAGAGGCCACAGACAACTGAAAAAAGGAGTCACTCAGAGGCTGGTGAGTCATCACAAGGGACCAGCACAGAGCCTGTCCCATGGGAAGTGTTTGGAGCACAGGCAGTGGGGGAGATGGGCCCACCAGGAGAATACTGGGACACAGCAAGGACAGCCGATCTGCCCCCCAATCAGCACAGGTCCACTCAGTGGAGACTGGTCAGGAATACAGAACTGCAGGGGGTGAAGTTTGCTGAAAAGACTCAGGCCCAGACCAGAGTTTCTACACAACTCAGGTGCTCTGGGTCTCCAGAAAGCCAGAAGTACCTATAAGGTCAACCATTAAAACCTGAGCTGCACAAAAAGCCTTCCTAAGGAATCAGCAGCAAAGCAGTAATTTAGCTCAACCACAGGGCTCAAGTGCTGGTCCCACAGAAAGTTCCCCCATTTTAGAAATAAGCAAAGGACGAAAAATTAGTTCCAGTGCAGAGTTTAAGTAGTAGGAACAGCAAATAATCCAACACAGAACTGGAAGAAAAAATAAAATACCCACAGACCAGAGACAAAGTTTGATATTAACTAGTAAAGGTCTCACATCACCAAAGAACACCTATAAAATCTAGAAGGACCAGAAGCCCCTTGGACTGCCAAGTAAGGGAGCGGGGAGGTCTGGGGGTCCCAGCCACGCCCCCCTGACACCTGCAATCAGCCCAGTGACAACCACTGAGCTATTGCAGGAAGCATCCTGGGCTCTCCTGAGCCCGGGTGGTGGGGGGCCAAGGGCTTCAGCCACACCCCCCTGATATCTGCACCCAGCCTAGCAATGGCCAAGCCACTGCTGGAAGCCCCCTGGTCTCCCCTGCAGGAATGAGGGGGGTGCCACAGGCCTCAACCCACCCTTCCTCCTTCCTCCTTCTCCTGCCCTATTTGCTTTCTCCCTCTCCCTTCCTCCTCCACCCCTACTGCTCTGCAACTACATCATAGAATGAAAAAAATATTATTAACAAATAAATAAACTTAAAAAAAGAAAACCCACTGAAATATACGCATTAAATGGGTGAATTTTATGAAATGTGAACTGTATTTCAACAAAAGCAAAAATGCTGCAATAAAAATCTTTGTCCATCTCTTATTACATACTGAGATTTTCTTTCTCAAAGATAGATTCTCAAATGTGGGATTGCTGTGTTAATGGTATATGGAGTTTTCCCTCTAACTTTAGACATTGCCAGGTTACCTTCTGTAAGTGGTACACTAATCCACACTCAAAACAAAAATGCACGGAAAGTGTAATTTCTCTGAATTCTGTCTGTCTCATTCTTAAATTTTTGCCAAGCTGATGTATAAAAAACAATATCATTATTATCATCTAAACTGCATTTCCTTCTTTTGTTGTACTTTTAATTTCTCCAACAGTTGCCAAACTGTTTCCTGTGCCTAATTTTCTATTAGGTTGCTTGCTTTTTCTTAACAACTTATGAGAGCTCTTTGTCCATTAAATGTGTTAACCTTTCATCTGTCTTAAGCATTATAGATTTTTACTCCCCTGTTTATGGTATCTGTATCTTTAAATGTCCATTTAAATTACCACAATATGGTTTCAATAATTTGAAAAAGTAAAAAATAACCAAGACTACTGCATATCTCCTCTTTCTATGAACTCCCATACCCTCCCAATTCCTCACTTCACTGTTAAAAAAGAAGTCATCTGAAAAGAAAGTTAAATTTCCCACTACAAAATATATCAGCCTGCCTGGTTCTGTGCCCACATGAGCTGCCCCTTAAGTTTTCAAAGTGGTTGAGTGGCCTGTCTTGACATTCAAGGACCACTCTCACTTCGCATAGCTCCTTGAAATTTGAATTCTAACTTCTGGCTTTGCACCATCCATTACCATGACTGGAACATAGTAGGTGTCAAAAATTCTGGTTGAGGGCCGAGCCCGTGGCGCACTCGGGAGAGTGCAGCGCTGGGAGCGCGGCGACGCTCCCGCCGCGGGTTCGGATCCCATATAGGAATGGCCGGTTCACTCACTGGCTGAGTGCCGGTCACGAAAAAGACAAAAAAAAAAAAAAAAAATTCTGGTTGAATTAAATTGACAGGTTTGGGTCAAGACAGGTTAAGGACTGCTCGAAGATAAATCCATTTCCTGAAATTAGCAGGACTAGACTCGATCTGGTCTAGTCAAAATTCTAGAGCAGCGTTTCTCACATTTCTTTTTTTCCTGTCTCAGGACCTCTTCACAGCCTTAAAAACTAAGGACTTCAGAGCTTTTGTGTCAGTGGTTACACATGCCCATTTTGACTGTATTTGAAATTACAACAAATTTTAAAAATATTTTTTCGTTAATTTATTTTAAAATAAATTAACAAACCCATTACATATTAGCATAAATTAAATATTTTGTTAAAAATAACTATTTTCTAAAACAGAACAACTTAGTGAGAAAGGTGGCATTGTTTTATATTTTTGCAGATCTCTTTACTGTGTCACTGAATAGGAGACGACGGTTCTCATATCTGCGTTACATTCAGTCTGTTGCAATCTGTTGTTTTGTTTCAAGTCTACAGAGAGAACTCAACCTTGCACCATATGTAGTTGGGGAAGGTGCGTGGAGGGGAGGGGGCTTAACTACCTTTTCAGATAATTGTGGATATTCTTTGATACTATGTCAAAACTTGACAAATGACAATTTCTTCAAGGTTAGTTACATTATGGAATCTGAAACCATATTGATAAACTTTTTAACTCTGTTACATGGTTTTGTAACATCATGCATTGGTCATTTGGAAAAATTGGTTCACTGAAGCATATAAACTCTCTAAATTTGATGTATTTCATTACAAAAATTTAAAAAATAGCATTTGTTAACATCATCACTGATTTTAGCTGAAAATTCTTTAAGTTTAGGAAGCTACAAAGCTCACAGTGGTGGATACATGTTCTCCAAAATTCTAATTTTTACTAGAAAATCCAAATTTTGCCATCGGCAACAAATACTGTCAATTATTATTTCCCTTGAAGTGACAGGCTCAATTCATTGATTTTAGAGAAAAAGTCTACTAAATACCTGAGTCAGAATAACCAGTTTTTCAGTCATTCTTTCACGCAAAAAAATAGAGTTCTGTGAAAAAAGCAACAAATTTAGCTGGCAATTCAACCAGCTGTAAGCCTGCCTGTGCTCAGGAAAGCCACTGTGGTTGAATCTGCAGCAGAAAGGACGGCTGTGTGCCCTGTTTTGTCACACAGAGCATTCAAAAGGCATGTAACCGCGGGTTCCACAAAATTAATCATTTTTACTTCTCACCAAGACATTTGTAAGGAAAGTTGGCCCTTTTTAAAAAAATTTTAACTTTGTGTGGGAGTAAAGCTGCAGTGAGGTCGAGGGCAGAACACTTTGGTGTCACTGCCTCCATGTGTAGACACCAGCGATTTCACCCACCATCCCATTTGCACCACCAGTGCCAATGTCAACACAGTCGCTGCAGCATGGGATCCAGAAAGCATTCTCCCCACTTTGAGTATCTGAGCACCGTGCGTGTGTGTTATCCCGCACACATATAAAGACTCCTTCGATGTGTCACTCATGACACCAGCTCAATCCAAGCAAAGCAGTAAGTCCCGCCTCCATTTCTAAGCCGAAAGTACAACTTTGCAGACAAAATATTAACTAGGTCTCCATGTTTGCAGCTAAAGCTTTAACTCAACAGTTTATGGCATTGTTGGAAAGTGGCATCTCAGCCATCAGACTCACACAGAGCCAGCGCTGCAGGGCTTCACTCTCCCCCGTGCTGTCACCTGCACCTCTCCAGCCTGCGCAGTGCGACATCACGCGGGAAGACGCGTTGGTGGCTCTTTCACTTCTAGTTTGAAAAGCTATACCGAACAATTTGGGGGTTTTAAAAGAACTCATCGTGTCTGTGTTTAAAATACTCAGTTCCTTTTTTCTTCAAACTCTGAATGACTGGTTCAAAACTGATGTCACAATTGAACTAGCACCATAATACAATCTGAATGTTTTCTGTCGCATAAGACAAAACAAGGTAAATTCTTAACATCTATAGAGCTGAGGGGGAAACAGCCTTCATCACATTTTCATTTCTTATTTACAGCTTCACCCAGTTTCTTTTGATTGTATTCCTCTTTCCATGACTGAGAGAACGCCCCGATACCTCAATGTCATTCTTTTCAGCATCTTTATATGTAGAGAAGCAAGTTGAGAAAGCATATCTGCTAATCTCTCTTTTTAAAGCCAATGAATCCTTAAATCTAACAAAGACACATTATAAATAAATTTTATGTTATTTTAGAATAAGGCATCAGATTCTAAAATAACAGTTTTAGATAAAATTATAAAATTGAGAAAAACTTTTAGCAAAAAACTAAAATATTATCGAAACAAGACAAAAAGTGTACTTTTTATATTTCTGCATAGGTGCTTGGAAACTGTTGCAACTTCAAAATAACAATTTATGAAGATTGTAGCAAGTATAGGGAAGAAGATAGGTATTAAGAACACAGTAGAAGTACTGAGAAAAAACTGAATTCATCTCTAAAAATGTGCATATGTACACCTCAACCCCACTAACTTGAAAAATTCTAGAGAACGTGAGAATTCACAAGCACGCATTCCATTAGCTATCAGAGCAATGACCTCTTCGCATGCCAGGCAGCCTCTGGACAGCCATGTACATTGTCTTAGTGTTATTAAGAAAATAGTTTCAACCTCACAGACCCCCTGACAGGATCACAGAGACCCAGGGGTCCAGAGACCACATTGTGAAAACCACTGCTCTAAATGACTCCCTTTGGAAGCTTCAGGGATGCTGGATTGAACTGGTCCTGAAGGCAGAATCAAGGGAAGAGAAGAAAGAAAATGAAGGCACGGGGATCTGAACTTTTCTACAGCCTTTTGGGGCTTCTAACTCGGCTTCAGAAGTTGATTCTTTGAACAGGAAACATCTCATACACACCCACATGCCGCTGGGCTCCCTCCTGCAGCCGCAGGCCTCCAAAGCAGAAAAGACACTGAATGACAGCCCACGTGTCATTCTTGCTTCTCTGCAGCTGTCCCTCCATTCCTGGGGACATGTTCAACTGCACTGTCAGCCTCTCACATGTGCACACCATTCTAGAGATGGGTCATAAACATCTGAACTATATTGGCTCCATAATGGGGACATTTTGGCTCCAGACTGTGCTGAACTTTGCCCATTCCAGAAATATCTCGTAAGACATTCCCAAGGCACTGAGTGATGCAAACCACATTTATCCACTTACCATGGACAAAAATGTGACTGCAAAGCAGAACCTTAGCTTCCTCCCAGATAAAAGAGGTGATGTGAACAACATTGCTTGAAAACAACTTTCCATGGCTCATGACAGAATTCTCAGTTTTAAGAATGATTTGGTTTAGAATCAATATCAAGTGTCACCTCCATGCTCTGCCTTTACACGTGGAGGTAGGGGCATAAGGTCCTGCAGATGCATCATCCTCATGCTTCAGGAATTTTGCAAATAATGACAACAATAATAATGATGATGATGATAAAGACTATAGACATAGTAGTAAGAGCAGTAGCAATGCCTCTGACGCCTTTATTGCAGGCACGGTCTTCAAGCATTAGCCTTTATTATGCACATACTTTTTAAAATTCAGTATTGTATTTGGCCTACAATGAGATAACAGTGGACTGAATCTGGCCCAGTATCCTTAAGCACTTTTCCTCTTTCTATGTCATTAGGGAGTTTTCTATCTGAATAATTGTTATTGCTCTGGCTGCCAAACAAAGTACCATAGACTGGGTGATTTAAACAACAGAGATTTATGCTCTCACAGTGCTGGAGGCTGAAGTCTGAGATCAAGTTGTCAGCAGGTTTGGTTTCTCCCAAGGCCCCTTTTCTTGGCTCGTAGATGGCCATCTTCTCCCTGTGTCCTCACATGGTTGTCCCTCTGAACGTGTATGTGTCCTAATTGCCCCTTTTTAAATAAAGGTATCTTTCAGATTGGATTAAGGCCCACCCCCAAGGCCTCATTTTAACTTAATTATCTCTTTTAAGACTAAGCTTAGTCACATTCTGAGGTACTGGGAGTTAGGACTTCAGCACATGGGTTGGGGGCGTGACAAAATTCAACCCATGACACCACCTACCCTGTTATCCCTCTATGTTCCCTTAAACCTTTTCAGTGAGAGTGGGCATTGAGCTTAAATGCTTCGTTCACCTCTCAATCAGCAGCACTTAGTAAAGACTCCCAGAATGTGGCAATGGCTCAATGAATATTTGTTGAAAATATGACAGTTTTATAAATGTTCACTTGTAGGTTCACCAGCATCACAAAGATAAAAAATATTAAATCCTAAAAATCCTATTCTGAAGCAACTCAGTTCTATAATTTCATAATAACAAATAATCATTTATTCTCCCAAAACATTACACCCAAATATGATGTAATTATGCCTTAAATTATTTTGAATGGTAACTCAAGATAACTATAATTTTACTTAATGTCTTTGCCCTTATTTTAAAGATAAGAGAACTAAATTAACTTTTAACATATCATTTTCAGAATGAGGTTGAGAACCAATTTACCATATTGCTAACTAAGTAAAGTTTATTTTAAACTATCTCGTACATAGGCAAAAGCCTTTGTATTAATAAGTAATTCTGAGTGTGAGCGCACATTTTCACAGACCACAGCATGTGCAGATTAAAGGAAAACATTATGATTCAATTTCACATGTAAATGAGCTCCTTTCAATTGCTTAAAGCAGGAAATTAAGCAAATCTGAGTTGCTGGGTTTTTTTCTCTCTCTCAAGGCATATAGCAAAGTCAGGACATTGATGTCTTCTATTCCATGGACTCATAAACATCTGCATTTGCATCTGGAGTTATATGGCCTGCGTATCTAAACCGAAAGTCATCCGCACACTGGATGTGGAAAATTATTCATCAAAAGGAAAAGTATTGCAAAATGCAGCCAGCTTCTTGAAGGTCATGGAAAAATTCTTTTAAAAAATAAATAAATAAAAAGTTGCTCTGAACTCCACAGAACTGGCAGGAAGCTTAAGAAGTCCAGGATTTTTCTCTGGTGATTTTAGTCTTCTTAAATACCATAGAGCCCTAAAATACCTTCATTGGGGACAACAGAGAGAAACAGAAATAGCAGCATTGTGTTGGCCTCAGTGGGCCATCACATTCACAGAGCAGTCTGCAAATAATCTCTTGTGCCACATTTAGGGCAAAGCACAATTTTAGGAAATCCAAACAACCTGTAAACCCACTGACCTACAGATAACCTATTTGGCAACAATGAAACTTGAAAAAAGATTTCACTTGAAAAAAGTAAAAGGGAAAAGAAACTTATAAAGAAAAAAGAAAGGCTTCCCTATCACAGGAACTAAGTCGATGAACTCTCAGATATTTCGGATCCCTGCCTGAGTGGGTCTGCTCTGGTTTTGAAGTCTTGTTGAGGTACTTTTCCTGCAATACATGAGTAGCCATGGAGGAGGGCTCATGCTGTGGCTCTGAAGTGCAGGAAATACCGTCCCCACAGCCAGCACAGGGCAGCAGGTCTCCAGCCCACAGAGGAGCCATGAAGTGAACTTCACCTCCAAGGCACGGAAGGCACAGAGCGGCAAGTGCTCAGCCACTGCAGGAAATCATGCAGAGATAACTACCTTGCAGCCTGCGGCCTCTTCCAAGCACAAGAGGGGAAGGAACTCAAATCCTCGGCTCCTCTTCTGCTTTATGACAAGTCAGAGGGCCAGATGAACACTCATCGAAACTTCATTCAGAACAGAAAGTATCTGAAAATCCTGTTTTCACATTCTAGTTGGAATGACCCAGAAAAGCTGGAAAGCTTTGGTTTTTGTTTGTTTGCTTGCTTTTCTCTTTGTCCTAGGTATAGGGGAAACTTTTTTAAAAATTAGGATTTTAGCAAACTTTCATTAAGGGATCAAAAACAAAGTGAGAAGGGCAGTTCTGGGCCTGGAATAACAACCTCGAAGAACCAGCATTCTCTCCAAATCAAAACAGGAAGATACAAGAATGTGTTGCAGAAGGCTGTTTTCATGAGAAGCAAAGATGAGGACGTGCAGAGAACAGAGAAGACACTGGATGCACAGTCATCGGCTATGTCGGTAGCCAAGTTCAACAGAACAAAAGTTGGAGCAGGTCCCTCCAGGCTGTCCATTGTGTGCTAGAAGCCCAATGCCAGTGATCCCCCTACTGCCCGATCCCTCACCCCGCCAGGTGTTCCTCTCTGGAGGCCCCAGGTACACAAGACATGACCCAGCCCAGGGCCAACCCAAGGACAGCCCAGTCCACGGGGCAAACCCTGAGAGGGGACCCCGGCAGGCATCCGAGCCCCCTCCCACTGCTGGTAAAAGCAAGTCCTGAGCTAGCCCTGCACGCACGCACACCTCACGGAGATACTGTCTGCTGCAGTCCCTAAAGGACCGACCCTCGAGCAGAGATTTCCTACTTTAAAAGGGAGATAAAAGACTATTTTATAATCTTGGGATTGTAAAACACAGACTTCCAGATAACATTTTAAATGAGAACTACTATCAAATTGGACAGGAAAAGAAAGGAGAGTTTATGCTCACTCCACAATAAACCCATGTTTATATTTTAAGCAGTTTATATGTAATTGTTGGACATTTTGTGACCAACAGTCTGCTCTGTAAAGTAGAACCATAAATGATTCCCTTCATCCCCCTTAAGATATAATAATTAAGCCAAATGGATCTTCACTGCCTGGCAGATACCAAAGAGACTCACTCCCATTAACACCAACCCATCACTCCAACACTCCTCCTCTCTGTGCCAGATCCTAAGGGACTGGCAGGCCAAGCCCCATGGTGGAAAACCTTACACTTCAACTCTCCCTGTGCCTTCATTACTGTTAGTTATAAAATTAAGATACCTCTACTCATGGGAAAATTATTGGTTTCTTTGAAACCTTTTCAACCTCACTAGAAAAGAACCACAAAGACTAAGGACTAATACTTCACCACCAATTTCCTCCTTCACCTGTTTTTCAACTCACATTTTCTTCACTCATTCAAATACATTTTCCAAAATCTCTCAGGTCCCAGGTTGGGGACAAATAGCAAGAGGGAAGGTAGAAGTCACCAAGCTTTGTCAAAGAGACCCAAGATCCTAGCTCTTTTTCTGTCACTCTCTTAGATTAGGACTACACAGCTTCTCCTGGAAACCACCTTGCACCTACAGCCAAAATTGAAGACATGTGTGGGAAGCAGGCTTTGTGTACTCCAACTGCATTGCATTCTCACAATCCTCGAGGAAATTACTTGGACCATGAAAAAGCGGCCTCACTGAAGACGGGGAAATGCCAGGGAGGGTTTTATAGTGAGGTTTGTAATAGGACGTTCGGGCAGGACGGGCTGCTTGTTCCGCCTGAGGGTGCACTGGTGTGAGAGCGCCGGCTAGCCCACTGCTGTTAACTGCTTTAGCCCTATGATGTCAGAATTCATTGTGCACACAGGGGCTATTTACTGCCTCATAAACTCGTACAGAAGGAAATTGTTGGTGAAAAAAAATGGTTTCCAAAGCTTAAATGCAATCACTCACTCAGCAGTTCCCCCCAAGGACCACCAAGTCCATCCCCGAGGACTTCTCCAGCCTAAAGCAAAGTCCTGTGTCCAGAGGAATGAAACCTTCCTGCCTGGCTCTCTTTTGAATATTTATGTTGCATCTGAGCCCAGGTTTGGTCAGGTTGAAGGGTGTCATCTAGTGTGTGTCTCTGAGGGAAAGACGCTTGTCCACGTCCCCATGGCTATGGCCAGCAGACACTCCACATGACCAAGGTGAGAAGGGAGAGGGGGAGAGTTACAGGGAAGAAAGGAAGGGCCCAGACAGAAAACCTCATGCTGTTCGTCCTCTTGGCATGGGGAGGTGCAAATAGCCCCACATCACGGCCAACTTTTAAAAATTTGCCTTAGACTGATAACATTTGTTCAGCACCACCATGTACTAAATGCTGTTAGAGAAACACAACACCCCAAACTGGATCTGGCACGTAGCAGGCACTCAAAAAATATTTGCTGAAAGAATAGTGGGCAAAGAAGAGCCACCCTGTTCTCTAGCCTAGAGTAAAGGTGATAAATAAATTCAAATGTAATCCTTCTGGGAGAAAACATGTGTCTTTCTCCAGCCCAGAGCAGGAACAGTGCTGTTGCAGGAGCACGGGCAAGTGTCCCCAGTCCATCAAAATTACTGTCTGTTTACTGAACTGATAGCCTACCCTTGAATGCTTCCTCTCTGTTTAAGAAACCAATTCCTTCATTTTCAATGTCCACTTCTGGTTCTTTGAGTCAGAACATGAGAAATAAAGGATTCTTATTTAAGACAGTAAATAATATGTGTATCTATTGTAAATTCTTTGCCAACATAATACTTAACAATGAAACACTAGGAACATTCTCATTAAATCAGGAAGACAATAAAATACCCACCACCACCAATGCCATTTACTGCTGTGTGGACGTTCTAGCCAATGCACTAAAACATGAAACAGAAATAAGAGGTACACACTTGGCAACATTTCCAAAACATGTTCTTGGAACACAACTTTTCTGGAATGTTAAACAGAGTCAAACCGTTACTTTTCTGTAAGACATCTCAAAGCCTTGACTACCCCAACATTTGCTGTGAGACTACAAGAGGGGAAACATTATCTGGTGTTGCCCAACATTTAAAACGTTGAATTGTTTTTTTTACTAGAGAATTTTAAAAGTCCTTGGAACACTTTGAGAAACCCTGACTACATCTGTTTTTGATCTTCATTTATTTTAATTTATGTATTTAGTCAAATATGTCTGTCTTCTGTGAACCGAAGCTTTAGTTAAGAACAAGAGCTTTAGAAAAGCCTGGGTTTGAGTCCTGTGTCCTCTGCTCACTCACAGGCTGAGAGAAGCTCTTTTCATCCTTCTTGGCCCTCAGTTTTCTCATCTGTAAAATGGACATGATTATGGTTCTACGTCAAAAAATATTATAAATATTAGATTAAATGATATATATGGAAAATTGCTTACCCTCAGGCACTTTAAAATATTCACATTGAAAGAACAATGAGATACTACCTCTATGATGAAATAATTAAAGCTGGGAAGGATGTGGTGAGATGAACCCTCTCTTATCACGGCTAGTGAGGTTGTAAATTGTCACAACTGTCAAAGAAAGCAATTTGACAATTTAATCAAAAGTTTTCAAATTATGCACATCTTTTGATCCAGTGATTTCACTTCTAGGAAACAAAAATATGACACAGGTGTTTATTGAAGCTTTTCTATGCTAATAAATATTGGAAAGAATATAGATGTCCATCAGTGGGATACCAGTGAAATAACTCACACACCCGTACTGGGTATTTGCCACTTGTCAGCTGCCCCTTTAGGGTATGCCCTGTTGTGCATAGTCTTGCAGGGACACAGTGACTGCCAACACAGAGATTGGGGGCACAGAACTTCTCTTCTCCCCAGAATGCTCACAGGCAGGTAACTTAAGGCAGTCACTGTCTATCCCAGTACTTTGAATCTTGAGCTAGTGAAGAATTATTAGTTTATAAATTATAAATCCTCTAGCTACTTCCTGTGTGTGTATGTAACATCAGTGTTTTCCTAAATCTCATAAAAGGTGTATCTATCTTATGATTCTTTTCAAAGAAACATCTTTTGGTACTGCATATTATCTCAATATTGCAGAGGGAGGTTGTCCATTTCATTCATTTCTACCATTATCTTTATTATTTCCTTTCTTCTTGACTGTAGAAGACATTTACCATGCACCCTTTTCCCCACCACCATGTCTTGGGAATTTTCTACATAATGAATTCTGTCTCCCAAGGTGAAAGCTAGAAACTCACCTTCCCAGCTTCCTGTAGCTAGAATTCACAGGAGCAACCTAGAATCTGCCAATCAGACCCACCCAAGTGAGACTTCTGTTTGAGAGAGAGCAACCTGAGGAACCAGGCACCATGCATGGCATGTAGAATCTCCTTTCTGGCCAGGGTGACCTCAGGGGCATTAGTCAGTCATGGAGACCCTGGTATCCAACAGCCAGTGTTAGTGGTGCTGGGTGGTGGCTGCAAATATATATGGGTATTTCCTCAATTTTGTGGTTGAGTTTGGGGTTCTTCCTGATGATATGGACTCCAAAACAGACTCTTCAGTCCTCCCAAGGAACCAGAGGGTCTTCAAATGTCCTTTTTCTTATGGTTTGAAAAAAATGCATTACAATTGAACGATGCTTAACTTTCTGTTCCATGAGTATCCATCCAGCTGCCTGTCAATGAGTAAGCTGTGTGCTTACTGTGGCCCTTGAGGTTTTCAGGACATCTGAGGCCTACCTGCACTTCTCCAAATGTGAATCCTCACTCCTTTTGTTTAAAACTTCTCGCTCCATGTTGAAATGTCCTTTAACAAGTGCATTTTCTGGTGACTCTAGCCAGCATGGGCTCTGATGCTTCTAAGTGAAAGCTCAGACTAATTCATTGTTTGTCTGGATTTGTCCTATTGCCCTTGTGGAACCATTTGTTGCTTAGTTATCAGTCTTTCTCAATTTCTGATAATTGGTTCAAAGCTATAAGTTTCCCTTTAATTGATGCTTTAGCTGCACTTTGACATGGAGTGTTTCCTGTGTTGTCAGCTTTCAGTATTTCATAATTTCCCTTATGATAAGCTTTTTAAATCAATTGTTATTTCATAGTTTGGTTCAGTTTTTTTCTTGGGAGGGGGTGCTCCCAGACATATTTTTTAAGCCATTCTTTTTATGTCCTTGTTATAAACATCTAAATTGATTGCATTGTGGTGAGTGCACGTAGTTCATATGATGTTAATTCTTTGGAATTTATTGAGCTTCCTTTGCAGCCTAGAACATGGTTAATTTTTGTGAATGTTCCTCATGTGCTCAAAAAAACATGTCTATCCTGTATTCATTACCAGTGGCTTCCATTGGAATTCAGCTGACAGGCCACTTCAGACTTGTAGGAGTCACTGTTTAGAAATAGACTGCCCTACACTTCACCCTAAGCTGCAACTCAGTCTCTGGGGTGAGGCTTAGAATGTGCATGTTAATCAGCACCTCCGGTGCTCTAATAGCAGTTTTAGAACTTCTGCTGCTACTCTACCTACCATGCCCCCACATTCAGACAGAATCAGACATATAATTTCAGACAAATAAAATCCTACCATTTTGAAGAGAGAGATTTCATGTCCTTCCATGCTGTTTTTTTCGACATTCAAAATCCTCACTGTTAGATTATTATTCTTTATTTCTACTCTAAATGCCTCGTGCTAGTATACTGACCACCATTTAGTTTGCATGCATACATGCATGCTCCTTGCTTCTTAAAGACCCATATTTCATTTCTTAATCCCATGAGAAATGTAGACCCATAAGACCTTGTGATTTAGGGGAGATTGACCCCATTCCCACTTCCAGAAGTATCCTGAGTAGCCCAAGTCAATCCTACTACACTTGCCTACAGATAATCTGTAAGTGACCTTCCCCACTGTCACTGATCTAGAGAGAAGCATGAAATCTAAACTGTCCCCCCCAAAATAGAGAGAGAACTTTCATTCTACTGTCAGAGGAGAGGACTTTTCCGATTTATGACTTCTGGATGCAAACAATGAAGTGCGTGGCTCCCACTAGCACTGTCTCACAGCCAGAACACAAGCAAGTTCTAGGATGAAGTGCATTCTGCACCAGCAAAGTCAAAACACAGAAAGAATCGGGTCCTTGATGATATCATTGAGCTGCTAACACAACCCGCTCTCAAACCTGCCCTCCTCCAAGATTTCCTGTTACATGAGATAAGACACTTCATGTTCATGACTCCTTGAGCGAAGATTTATTTCACTTGCAGCCTAAATCATCCCAACTGATGCACTCTTGGTTCCCTTTCACTATAGGTTAAAAATTCAACAAACCACTTTTGAGTTCGGAGCTATGAATCTTTCACCTGCTTAAAGACCACAACTAAAATCCCTCTTCAGCCTTCTCAAAACCGAATGCTCCACAACCCCGGGAGCTTTCTCACCATGAGTGCCATCCTTCAGCCCTTTCATCAGAGTTCTGATTCTCTCTGGACCTGCTCCAGGCCCTCCCCTAGCATGCTAAATTCCAGCCCTGAATGCATTATCTAGCATGGCTTGAATAGAACTGAGTTTAATAAGAATTTCCTCCTATCTGTCACCTGTCTGTAACAATCCTATGTCCTAACTTCAGTGCCCACAGAGGTTAGGAATAATGTGACTGAAATGGGGAGGATCAACCTATCTACAAATGTATGCCTCTAAAATGTGAGTGTCTCATGGAAAAATGGGGGAAGTCAGGTGACTGTTAAAAGCATTGTAGCCTACTGTCCTATATTTTAAAAGTCTGTGGCAATGTCATGTGGCAGGCATTCCAGGGGTGATTGTCAAGAAAAAGAAGAGCCCAAAAGTTCAATTTTACCACCGTTTAACACTGTCTCTTTCATTCTGCACAACCAGCACCTAGAATAGAGAAGAACAGTCTATGCTCCCTGGTCCTCCTTTGAACATCCCAAGGTCATTCCTTAGGGACTCTGAATCTTCTGTTCCATCTACCCCATCTGCCTTACAGCTGGCTCCTCTCAATTACCAAGTCTCAGTTAAGGGGCTGGCTGGTTAGCTAAACTGGTTAGAGCATGGCCTTACAACCCCAAAGTCATGAGTTCAGATCCCCATACCAGCCAGCTGCCAAAAAAAAAAAAAAGTCTCAGATCAATACCGCCCATCACATCAATGTCACCTGAGAGAGGGCTTTTCTGACCACCCCCATGTCCACTTCTCTTCCACATCAACCTCAGTCATCATCATCACAGTACATATTTTCTCATTTATGTACTGTCTGTCCTCACACCCTCTCTCTCTACCTGAAAGTTTTTTGTACATTTGTTTGTTGTCTGTCTCACCATCTTTCAAATTTAAGCTTTGAAAGACATTGACTGTCTTCCCTGAATGTTTCTCCAGAACCTAGAAAAGTGACAAGCACAGAGTAGGCACTTAAAAAATATTTGCGGAATAAAGAAACTGGCTTACTAAATGAGAACCACAGGGCCCAGGCAGCCCCAGCCTCCAACAGTGCCGTCAGCCTACGGTCTCTGTCCTCTGCCCCTCTGTGCATTCGGTTCCATTCTCTTCTTTTAATGGGCTTCCCCTAAGAAGCAAGAGGGTTTGATGAGATGGCCACAGTAGGTTCCAAGTATACCTCCTTAATGCTCATAATGCAGGAAGAAAAAGAGCGAGCTTCTCTTTTACTATCTTTACTAACCAGCCCCGGGAAGAACTCTAAGTGGCAGAGATTAATCCTGTGTCTATACTTGGCCAACCACTGAGGCCAGAGGATAGGTCTTATGGACAGGCATAGGACACATGACCACCCACGTCTAAGGATATCAGAGCAGTGTGATTCACCAAGGGGACTGCGTGGAGGTTCCTTAAGGATACGTGAAGATGCAATCACCAGTAGAAGGAAGGAAGAAATGCCAGGCAAACCAAGAAACAAAATTCTCTAGGTATAGCGAGGTATACATTTTTAACCTATCTTCCAACGTACTGCTCTCTTTCAAAATTCCCAGTTATTAATGAAAACATCAAAGTGTATTGACCTCAGGATTTACTTTTAATCTTCCAGGTAATGTTTACCTCTCTCTCTTTAAAAGATTAATATGAAGTTTAATAGAAGATTTGCCAAGTTGTTCATGTTCTCTAGAAAGGGTAAAGTGAACTGCAAGTAAATGCAATGCAGGTTACAACCTAAAAATAAAAGTGAAATTAGCATCTTCGAAAATCATTTAAACTTTTAAAGTTTAATCCTTTCTTAAAGTAATATTTAAAGCTTTAAGAACAAGTTTAAATTGCAGACTTTAAGGTAACTTTAATGACGCAAATCAACTTCTGTGCATTATTTGAGAAACGTAATTTCCTCTACTCCCATCAACTGAAATTCCACTTGTAAGTCAAGGTACGAAAGTAAATTGCACTATGTTGTTATATCAGAAAAGTGAATGAAAACTTGAAGAAAAAGTACAAATAATTTAAGCCAGAAAAAAAACAATTTAAGTGGTGTTACCTCACTGCCAACTCCGATCTTCACTTTGTAGAGACATCCAAAATCTGGACATCAATCAAATTTTGGCCTTGAAATAATTTCCTAGTTAGAAAGGTATACATTATAACAAATTTAAAACAACCAAATTTGCTTATTATTTTCAGATTACTATGAACTTATATATTCTGATGTTAGGAAAAAGAATATACTTACTCTTACCTAACTATATGCACCTATATTTTCCTTTTTATTAAATTTCTATGGCCATAAAATGCACAACTCAACTTCATGTTTTATAACTGATTTAGAAATGGAAAGGTTTTCAGTCTCAGATCTTTTCTGAAGGCTCCCTAACTGTGGAAAAGTTTTCCATAGGTAGAAACCACAGAACAGAAGTAGTTTATTAAATTCTGTGTCACTGAGCCCAGTAGGGCGGATTCTCTCAGCCTGATGCCAACACACACCAGTCCACCTACACAAAGCCTCCACCAGAGATGGGAGATGGATGCTTAAGCCTGCTTTCCAGATGGAAAATTCCCCCTAAACAGAGGCTGTCATCCCCTACTCTCTTTATTTTGCTCTCTGACTCCAGCACAGAGCCCCAAATGCATTCTGTCCCCTTACCCCGGTGGGTACCACTGCCCAAATAATCTGCACAGTCCTGCAGCCTCCATCCCTGACTGGGTCTGCCCAATTGGCCTACTTAACTTTCCACACCCATTTTCTTCCAAGACATGGATTCGGGACCAGGTTTCCTTTATGTTTTCATGTCCCCAAACAGCATTTCCTTTCAAGAGAGAGAGAGAGAAAAACATCACTTTAAGAGCCTGCCCCCACAGCCCCGCCTTTTGCTGAATGAAAAGTTGACATATGGAAACAACTTACAGTTTCTCAGATTCTTAACATATTTTAACTCCAGAGACTTGAAGCGTAAATAGGTGAATATCTGGCTCAATAAGTACATCAGAGTCTGCTTAAGCCAAGAACCAGTCACAGCTGCGACTCTCCTTAGGCTTGCTGCAGCGGAACAGCATTGACTAGCTAATAACCAGCAGAGGCCAAACAGAAGGGACATTTGCTTTTCCTTAAAACATTTTATTCATCCAACTGGGAAAATAAAATTCTGTATCTCTCCTGCGTCCATGTTGATAGGGAAGGCAACGTGTGACGTTACAATGGAGCAGACAGCAACGCTGCACGTAAAAAGACTTTGGCCACCAGCCTGGAGATGAAACCTAAGCGCAAAGGCCAATAACCAAGATAAAGAAAAGCTATTCTGTGCCAGATCATTTGAAGAGTTTATATGAATGATTTATTTAAATGGCTATTAAACTGCAAAGGTGTTTATGTATGTAAAATAGGCATACTGGAGGAAGTCAGCTAGTAGATTTCCCTCCTCAGGGAAAATGCAAAGTCCATTACCAATAGTCGGTCTACCGCAGAGCGGTCTGCGAACCCCAGGGGCCTGGCACTCTGAAAAGGCCATTCAAGCCTCAGGTGGACTCCGCTTTCTGCATTTTCCTGTCCTTCCGCTTTTCTTGCCTTAAAAAACTTCTTATGGCATTTACATTTGAGGCGGTTCAAGAGGTCACTTCCGCTCCCCCTCCCGCCCGGCTCCCCGCGGCCTCCGGAGCAGCGGCGTCCGGGACCCCTCGGACGCCGTCCCAACCGCGGTGCGGAGCGGCGGCGCTGCCTGCGGTTTCGCGCCTCGCGCCCTGCGGCCGCCCTGCCGGCCGGCTTCGCCCACGACGGGCCAGCCAGCCCTGCCCACTCGGCCCTGCGCCGCCCCCGGGTCCTGCAGAGGCCCGCGCTCGTCTCGCGGCAAAGGCCGGCAGCCAAAGGGTGGCCGTGCATTGTCCGCCTTTTGCAAGCAGAATTTGGGGACGAACCTGGCCAAGGGTCAGCCAAGACAGAGAAGACACTAAAACAAATACCCCCCCCCCCCGCTTTGCACCTCTGGCTTCTAGAGGTGTCGCCCTCGGCGCCCTGCGTTTCCTTCCACTCCTACCCGCAAAGGGCAACCTCCCACTCCGGGGTCGCCCCGGCGCGCACCGCTGCCCAGAGCACCCAGCATCCCCGAGCAATTCGGGGCATTGAGCGTGCGGGGTGGCGCCGCCCAGGTCCGGAGCGGTTGTGCTAAACCCAGTAGGGCTCTGGCCACCAGGCCCCTTCTCGGAGAACCGGACCGGCCCCAACCCACAGGAGCCCCGGCTTCGTCCAGAGCGTCCCGGCCGCCGCGCGCACCTGCTCCGCACCCCCGCTGCTCCCGACCTGAGCCTTCCGTCCCGGGGTCCTGCCCCGGCCTTTTCGTGCTTCCTCCCGGCCCCGTTTCTAACTCAAGTCGAATCCTGAAACAGGGCGCAGGAGTTTGCCTAGGGCTGGGACACGCGCGGGGCCCGATTCTCCCTAAGCCCTGCGGGCCGCAGCCTGAAACCACCCCGGGAAGCTGGAAGGGCCGCCGCGCCTGCCCGCGCGGGTCCAAGCTCCGAGGAACCTGCTCCAGTGGTTCCAGGGCCGACGTTCGGCGAGCGCTGCCCACGTGCCGCGTGGCGTGTATTAATTCGTTTAGTCTTCGCCCAAACTCTGTGAGCTGTTACCGTGACCCCAGTTACGGAAACAGAACGGAGGTGCAGAAACGTAAAGTAACTAATTCAGGATCCCGTGACTAGTAAGCGCCGGGTGTTTGGAGAGGAAAGAAGGGGAGATACAGAAAAAAACAAACGGGCCAAACACATTTACGACCTCCGAATTTCAAGTTGTAGGTTACGTTTTTGGAGCCAGAGCTGTGAGCCTAGTGGGGTGCAGTGGGGGGTACGGGGCGGCGACCCTCTGTGTCCTGGGGCGAGGGCCCCGCGCCAGCTGACCGGGGCTCCGGGGGCGCGGTGGCGCGTGTGGACGATGAGGGCTCTTCCACGGCCCCGCAGCCTCTCGGGAGCGTCCAGAGCCTGCGTCTCTTGCAGGTACACGGGACGAAATGGAGGAAGTTCCCGCCTGAAACAAACGCGGGTGGTGGCTTTGCGGACGGCTCGGCCCACGTCGCAAGGAACCCGCCGGGCGCCCTCGCCGCTCCTGCAGCTGCGCACCGGCAAGTTTTCTTTCGGCGGCGCTTTCACGCTTTCCGGGATGGGGTCTCGGGACCCGGGACTCCTCGAATGCAGACCCGCTGTCCCCAGCATTAGAACGCGGGCATTTCTGCGAGGCACACTTTGCTTTAGAGCTCGGAACAACTGACGCTCGACCCCGCTACCTTGTGCCCCGCAATGAGCACCCCCCGACGGAGCTCAGAGACTCGCCACGAGCAGGCGCCCTAGCCACGGGCACCACCCACCGCGCTGCGGGGCGCGCATCTCCGCTCGCCCGGTTGCTGCGAAGGGAAACGTCTCCCCCTCCCGCCCCCGGAGTTCACCCTCGGCAGTGGAGCCATGGGCCCCACCCACAACCCAAAACGCCCAGAGAGCAGGGACCCCAGCCTGCAGAGGCGGGCTTAAACTTGCAGACAATGGGCCCATCTTTTCCTTATTAAGGACAAAACCAAACGCGCGTTTAAGAGATTGCTCAGGGAAGGAAAGATCCCAAGTTCCCAAGTGTGCGCGAGAGTTTCGGGGGGTGGGGGGTGGGGAGCGGTGCCTTGAAATTAAACAGTGCTTTTATCGGAGTGGACCAAAAATCACAGTTCAAATAGGTATATGTTGGGATGTTAATACTTGTTTACAACAATTATTCCATCCTTATAATCACCGTGGGAGGGGGCATTTTAAAAAATATTTGTTTTTGACTCCTATTTTACAAATAATAATAATAATAATAATAATAATAATAATAATAATAATAATAATAATAATAATAATAATAATAATAATAATAATAGAAACAAGCTTAGAGACATTAAGTGACTTATTCGAGGTAACCGGAGAGCAGGTACAATTGTCAAACTGTAAATGTAGAGCTACTTATGACCGCCACTTTGCCGTTCACCTGCTCAGGGTTGATTTGAGGTGAGAGGAATGCTAAGAACAGTAACATGTATTGTTTGGGGAAGCAGAAAAAGTCACACAAATCAACGAATGAACACTTGTGAAATATTTGTACAGAACCCTGTCCCGTTCTGGGGGTGCCTCTGGGTCCACTCCCCAAGACCCCTCTGACCCTCCAGCCTAGTCCAAAATCCTCTCACAGGCACTTCCAAACATGTAAAATTCTTCCATAGCTAGCCACTGTCTGGATGAACGATTTGGAAGCTACTGTATAAGACCACACGGATAAACACACACACACACACACACACACACACACACACACACACACACACACACACACACACACACACACACACACACACGTACCTATAGGTACTTTCAAAGGAAGTGTGTGACCTTGCAATAAATTCTGCATGTATGACCTGGCATGCATATATGGGAGGCAGTGTAGGGGTAACTCTAGCAACTGAACAAAACAGAGCACCCATTTTTGCTGCTTACAGCGACAGCACACACCTGGCCTGCCGTTAGTGTGGGGGAGGGAAAGTTTGTCAGCCTCCCTGGGGATCCATCAGCCAGAGAAAAGCCAAGAAACCCAGGACTTAAAGTCATTTGGGGGAAGGGAGCACTAGGATGGAGAGGTCTGTCTGTAAAACGCACGTGGAGAGCAATGTCCTGGCCCTGCTTTGAACTTCCCCAAGGGAAGGTGTGCTTGTCTGCACCAAAGTGTAATCTTAGGTACGAGAGAGCTAGAACTGGAGGGCGTTGGGGAGAAGTAATAAGGTGCACTTTCAAAAACATGATGTCTACATTTGCTCTAAAATATGTCAGCAAGAAAGGGACATAGAAAAGCTGAATGGAGCAGGTGTGTCCAAACCTCGACAGTTGTGGCCTCTAGGTGACGGTATATGAGTGAGGTCTGACGTATTTCTCTCTATTTCAGTGTATTACGAAACTTTTCCTAGTAAGAAATATGAAAAGATAAAACCAATAAAAACTCAACCTCTTCACTTAAAATGGGTGTGTTTCAATGCGTATAAAACATACATCAATTCTCAAAAGCCAGCTGCTATGGGGAACATTGTCTTGTCTCATAAAAGGCAGGGCCCAGTTCATTTTCAGACACCTGTCTCGCAGAGAAAGGCTGTCGGTGACACCTTGGTCTCTGGTTCCAAGGCCGGGCCCTGGCGAAGCCTACCCTTACCTGCCTGTTACCTCCCTTCTGTATCCTAGCCTGCCACCAAAGGACCCCTCAAGTTCCCTTTTACCTTGCGGACTTGTATCAGGACAAGGTTAGAGAGCTGCCAGGGTTTTCTTTAGTTAAAAGGAATGAGAAATAATAAAAATCAAATGCTGTAATTGTCCTTCTGTCACTGTAAACAGAAAACAAGGAGCTTCTGCAGGGACGAGAACTCTGCAGTCCAGAAAGGAACGCGCCTTCCTGAGACATCGCCGCAGAACCCACCGGAACCAGCTTCTGGGGGAGCTCGGTGCTCGGCTGGCTTGTTTTCTACCAGACGGCAGGAGAGCTGGGGAGCTCCAGGCGTAACTCAGAAACAAAGGCCCAGCTCCCCTGCCCCTTGCTTCAGGGAACCAAAACAACTGGATCGAATTCTGAGTTTCTCCAGCAAAGCCTTCAGGAGCGCGCGTGGCGCGGAGAGGGCGCGCTCCCACGGAGACGCGCCAGCACCTGACTCACTGTCGTCGTAACGGAGGGTAGGGTAGGAAAAGCAGTGCGTCCGAAAACGTCGGGAGGACGGGGTAAGCGATACTGTTTCAAAGACTCTGCCCACCTGGGGGCCAAACACGGGCTGGCCTCAGGCCAGGACTGGGGCCGGGGCCTCGGGGGCGTCGGGAGCCGCGAGCAGGTGGAGGGGAGCCGGGCTCCACGGTCCGCGGGCCGCCATCCCCGAGATCCTGGCGCCACCCGGCGGAAGCCAGAGGAACTCCAGGAAGGAGGCGCGGCCCCGAGGACCGCAAAACTGCAGGCCTCCCGGAGGGAGGGGAGGTGACATCTGACGACTACGAAGGTCACGTCCGGGCTTCCCACGTCACCCCTCCACCAACAAGGACACCGTAAGCGGACCTCGAAAACATGTCGGCCAAGCCGAGACTCTCCTTTCCCACCGCTCCCCCAAAAGGGACAAAGGCTGAAACGCTAACTACCCACGGCGGAGCATCAGGGCCGATGCTGAACGCGAGCAGGGGACAGTCAAGGGGAGGGCGCGGGCGGGGGCGGCGTTAATCACTTGGAGGGACTTTCGGCCGGAGTCCCTGTTTCCGAAACGTTGCGGGACGGCTTTGACGTTGATTGCACGGCTCTTCCCGTTTCAAGTGCGCGCCCCTCCCCGCCCGCCGCAGCCCGTCGGGTGTGCGACGATTGTGTTTGAAAGGGAGGAAGCGTTCTCGAAGTGGTGGGTGATGGACTGTCTAAACCCTCCTAGGGCCTTCTGGGCGGGGGTTTCCGAGGCAGCTCATCCATAAAGACCCCCCTGGAGAGAAGGGGCGGCTGGAGAACAGCCCCCACCCCGCAGCCCCGAGGTCCCAGAGACGGGGGGGTGCGGGGAGCGGGGGAAAGGGAGTGACAAGCGACAGGAGGGTGAGGGGTGCCCGGGTAGGTGGAGACTTCTCCTGGCCTTGGCCGCGTGGCTGCCGTAGGGTGACTTATTGGAGAAGGGGCCGCAGAAAGGCTCGTCGGCCCACGACGCCACGGTCAGGGGAACGAGGAGAGTGCAGGGGCCGGACACACCTTCAAGGCCACTTTGGTCCACCGCGCATATTTTACCTTTACTTCATCGTCTTTAGCTTCTCGACCTTCATTTCCAAGCCCCCACTAAACCCCTGTCCACCTCTCCCAAGTTGGAGGCGGGTGGGGGGACGCTGAAGGGTGACCCGGTCACGCCATCCCGGGGGTCTGCCTGGCTGAGAGCCCAGATAGGCCGCAGGCCTCAGCCCCTGACTCTCCAAATCGGCAGCCCCCAGAGAGGCCCGCTCTGGGTCCTACCGGCCCTGAAGATGGACCCCTTTGAGGCCCTCTCAAAGAAGAGGTTGTCCTGGGGTCAGGAACTCCAGGAACAACGGGGGCTTGGGGGGATGCACGCTTCCTGGGAGGACTCAAAAACCTTAAGGGCAAGGCCAGCCTGGAGAGGCAGCTTTGGGGCCCGAGCTGTCCCGGCCTGCTCTTCTGTCGCATCACCAGTGAGCCCTGCCTGCCCCCTCGGGCCAGCCTCAGGGGCCTTTCGCTCTACAAGTCCCCAGGGTTCCACCAAGGACCTGTCTTCCTCCCTCCCGCGACCGAGGATAAGGCCGCATCCCCGGACAGGGAGCGACAAGCAGGCTGGGAGGCGGGGGGTCATGGAACACGGGGACTCCTGAAAGGCAGCTCCTCCGAGGCGGCGTCCGGGCGCCCCGAGGTCCCTCGTCGGCCTCTGGGCGCCGAGCACGTTTTATTTATCCCCACAGAGGATGCTGGAGGACAAAAGAAATATTTGGACGTCGGAGCTGATTTGTATTTTTGGAAGCGCTACGTTTCCTTTTCTGAAGAGAAGCGAGCGCGCACGACATCCTGCGCGCGGCGGGGAGGACAGGAGGGAGTGTGGCCGCGCCAGGAAGTGCATCCACGGCCGGCGCCCCGCCGCGCTCGCCGCCCCCCGACGTCTTTACTCACTGGGGGGAAGGGAAGGCAGGGGGAGAGGAGACGAGCCAGGGGAGAGGAGAGAACCTGACCCGGGCGGGGTTGGGACCTCCGGGGCACCTCCCGTCTCGGTGGGGGGCGACCTCCGGGCGCGTTTGGTTGGTGCCTTCCTCAGGGCTCGGCGCGCACCGTCCCCTGTCCTGTGCCCGGGGTGACCCCTCCGGGCCCCGCGGGCGCCTGCAGAGGGGGCCCGGCCGGCCCACCAGCCTGCCCAGCGTGCGGACGCGGCCTGGCCACCTTCCGCGCCTGTGAAGACGAGCGGGAGGAGGGGACGCGAGGCCTCCCAGGGCCTGGGGTCGCAGGGCCAGAGGCAGGCGGGCCCCAGGGCGTGCCGCGGCGGAGGCCCAGCCGGGAGGACGCAGGGAAGCGCTGCAGGCTCGAGGGGGTCCTCACGCCCCTGCGCCGCCGGCCGCTCCCCGCACGCGCCCTGGCTGCCGGCGGTTTGCATCTCACCGGGGAGGCTCCGGCCGCCCGGCAGCGCGAGGGCGGCGCGGTTAACGTGCCGCGGGGCCGGCGCCCACACTGCGGGCTGCAGGCTCCCGCCGACTCGCCCTCGCCCCTGGGAGCCCGCTCTGGTCGTCCCCGGCCCCCTCCCTCTGGGAGACGCGAGACCGACTCTGCTCCAACGCAGGCCCCCGGCTCTGCCGTAGAAGCCCCCTTCTCGCACCCAGTCTCCCCACTCCTAAACGCAGCAGCCCGTAGGCGAAGCCTAAGCGACTGGCCGCCTGGGGTCGGGGCCTGCGACCGGCGGGCTGGCTCCCCGGAGCATCCCCAAGCTTTGGTCTCGCAACCGAAGGGCCCCGCGGCCCCTCGGTCTGCGAATGCGAGATAGGAAGGGGCCCGGCGTTCGCGTGGGGGTCTGCTGGATTGGCCCCCTTTCCCTCCCTCCCCAAGCATCCTCAGACGGGGCCAAGTGGGTCATCGAGTCACGCCTGCGCCAAGCCCAGGGGATCTGGGGCCTATCAGCGGATCTCTCAGGAAGGGGGCTATAAAAAGAGCCCTGCCCGGGACACGGCGTTTGGAGAGCGGAAGAATCTATCCAAATAAACATTTGCAATTGGGTGGCTGGCGTTCAAACCCGGAGGTCCGGGGCTTCTGGAGCGAGGAAGGAGAGCAGACGCCAGGAGAGGTGCAAAATCCCAGCCACCCCTCCTCGCCGCGTTTCTCTCTCCAGTCCCAGCCTCGGCAGGTCCCCCAAACGCTGAAAAACCCCCCGGCCGGATTTTCTAGGGGGGCCTCTGCGGCGTTCAGACCGGTCCCCTTCCATCCTTTTCTCAAACACGCCAGCACCCCTAGGCCCGAGCACGGAGTTTCCACCGTCCGCATTTAGAAAGGTCACTTTGTACCTAAACATAGGGCGAAAACGGTGGTCCGTTTCTCGGACTGAATTGGGAAGAGGCGGAAGGAAGGGAGGGGTGCGGCGGGGCTCGCGCCGCCCCAGGGCGCTGTCTGAGACGCCGCTGTCTTAGACGCCGCAGCGACATCGGCAAGGATGCGTCTCTCCTGTCGGGCACTGGTTTAGTCTAAGCCATCTCATGTAAAACCCACGAAGCAAAGGAAGCATACTAAGAACATAGAACTTAAGCCGCAATAACGAAGAGGTTTCCTAGAATAAAACGCCGATTACAGAACAAAACCAGAGAAACCCGAGCTTCCCGAAGTTTACATTCCCTTGCGCTGCAGCAGGGGTGGGACCTAGGGGTTTGGAGTGGGAAAGGAACCCGCAGCCCAGATGGAGACAGACAACCAAAAGGGGATGAAGAAGGGACAGATGGCACCCGGGCAGTATATTTCTGGTTAACCAAGGAGCGTCTGGGCCGATCTAGAATAATTTAAACGAACCATACCTTCCCTTCCTGTTGCAAAAAAAAAAAAATTTTTTTTTTTTTGTTAATTATAGGGAGTGAAAGTCAGTGAAGAGCTCACCGCCACAAGAAGGGGCCTCCCAGAGGAGGAAGCCACCCTAAGCAAGGCTGTGTTTCAGAGGAAAACAAACTTTCCTTTTAAACCCTGTCTGATAACCAGAAATTAAGATATTCTTGCCAGGGATAAAGAACTTGACAGTTGTTATCACATGCATTCTTACCCAAAAATGTCGTATAAATCAGTGATTAAAACGAAGCTCTGAGAGGTTTTGCTGCAATGTGTACTGGAAGGCACACTGAATTTGGAGTCTCAGGTCCGGGCCACAGGCCAGGTTTCTCACTTGGCCATGCATGACTTGTGGTGAGTCATCCAGCCTCTCCGAGCCTCAGTTTCCTCACCTTCAAAGGGAAATGATGATACCTGGGCCACATGGTGGTGACATGCTGAGGGTGCAGTGGCTGTGCCTGTGAAGTCTTTCATATTCTAGATCCGGGCAGTCTCTGCCAGGGGAACAGTTTCATAGGCAGAAGTGGTGTCTCCAGGAAAGAGTTTTGGAGAGGGGCCCTTCCTGCTCAGATAACTTACGGCCACCAATCTCCATATCTTTCTGAATTCAGTACTACAGGGCAGTATTTAGACCCCAGGAGAGAGAGAAGGCCTGAGACAGCAGACCTCCTTCTGGCTGCAACTGCCCTCAATGCCCATTGACTTTCCACGTCCTGGCTGGGCCCTCATAACACTCACCAAACTGTAAGTGAGATTTCTTGCAAGTTTAGAGAGTTCAGGTTAAATGGATATCATTGTGACTTGGATTGAGAAGGGAGCCTTAAAAAAATACCTCATAACTTAACTAGCTGAATTGGTAGAAGCTAAAATTATGTAGAGTAGCTTTTTAAAAATGGATGTCTGTGAGCATTTACCCCCTAAAATCCCAGGCAAATTGGAAATATTTTATTCTGGGGACAGACTCCGTAGCTTCCACTGTATTCTCAAAGAGACCCATGAGCCCCAAACTGGGAACTACTGGTATAGAAGGTTGTCACTGGCCCTGCCTGAATTTTAGGCTCAGTGCCTTTCATTCTTCAGTCTCTCGGTTCTGAAACCTTTTAGGGCCTGCTCTTAAAGCAGATACACCTGAGATCCAATATACATAGAATTTCCAGGTACATGGAGGGTCCATGGCTGAGTGACAATGATACTGACTTGCTGAATGTTCCCAAAACCCATTGCCACCACCCCCACCTACAAATGATTGACTGTCCTCCTTCCCCTATGTTTCTCCCCTGGACCCATGCTCTTCCCACTTAAACAGCCACGCGCACACACGCACACACGCACACGCATGCACACACACGCACACGCACGCACACACACACAGACACTGAAGTCTGTCAGTGGAATTCCTTTTAGATATGATCTGTCTTCCCCACTCCAGTTTCTATTATATTTAAATAGTTATTTTTCAGACACTTAAAGCATTGATTTGGGGAACACCCTCATATTTACTTCTATATTTAGTTGCTTTATTTTTAAATTATTACAGGTAAAATGACAAAAGGAGGTCAGAGAAAAAAATCATGAAATAAAGGGGAACCTGTCCCCCCAAAAACGCTCACCAGTCTGTCAGAAATTCTTAGAAAGTGGAAACAACTGCGACCCCCCTACCCCAACCCAATCAAAACATCCCATCCGGAAAAGAGAGACTTGTTTCTTTTTCTGCTGGAAATGAGCGGTAAACTGAGTTCGGCTTGGCGGTGTTTTCTTAGCTGACTTGCGGCTACAATCAAGCCATTTTCGGACACATTCCCATGTAGGTACCAGGGGTGCTCTGGAGGAAGCTGTCGACGCCTGTTCAGCTAATTTAGGTTTTCTTTGTCTAATTACTGTGGAGCTTAGGGAAAAGGAGCCGGCTCGGGGCAGTAAACTGACACTCGGTCTCTGTGTGTGGTATCCAGGCAGGGTTTGATGGAAAAGCCTGCTTCCACTCAACTTCAGGTCACTGTCGGGGCCAGCCCCTGCCCAGCCCCCGCCTCCTCCTCCCCACCCCGCCCTCTCCTCTGCTTCTACAGACCCTCCAGCACACCAGCACACTGCTAGGAGCCCGTCCCCAAGCACTCCAGGACCACGAGAGCTACCGCCAGCCCCAAGGGCCTGCCTCGGTTCTGTGTCCACAGAAGGCTCTGGTTGCAGGCCTTTCTCTGGGTACCTGCACAATCTCCCCTTCTCGTGCCCCCACCCCTATCTCCCCACTCTTCCCAGCATGTGCACCCTTACACCTTGGTCCTTTCAGGGTGGTGGCAGACGCGCACCCAGCTCTGCCTCCCATTTGGTCGTTGGGGCTGCAGCATCTCCCCTCTGCGCCTCCCCCGTCAGCCCCTGTGTGGCCCGGCCAGCGCCTGGCCTCCCACTCTCTTCCCTTGTCCCAGCTTCTATCCCTGGTCAGACTACATTTCCCTGCACGTGTAATCCAATAACTAACTGTCAGGTCTCATTGGAAATGATTTCTCCCGAGGGCACATCTCTCGGAGCCTGACTCTGACTTAGAGAGGAATTAGCCACAACTGGGATGTAGTGTTCTCGGACACAAGTAGCTTAGAGATGGCACATGTTTTTGGTGGGCATCCTTGAGACTGAGGATATGAACCTCATGACAGCTGCACACTTCTCCAGGACTTAATATAAGCACAGCTATCTCGCTTATCTCCGGGTCGGCTTTTTTTTTTTTTTTTTAAACAAAACATGAAGTGGAAAACGAAAAGGAGGTGGAAGCGAGCACGAGTCCGGTACGACCCAGGTTTCCAGAGTCTCTGAAACGTGGCCTAAGTTCCACGACTCAACCCCTTCTGCTTAAAGTTCTGACAACGTCCTTGTCGCCCGGGGGCCGCAACCCTGGGGCGCCCCGCGGTCGTCTTCTACTAGCGGTTGTCCTGGAGCCCGCAGGCCCTGCCAGAAAGCGAGACGATCGTCACGTTACCTTTGGGCGTCCGGCACCCCGGTGCGCGGCTGAGGGCGGCAGTGTCTAAATGAGGTTGACAGATGGTGTCAGTGCGGGCACCGGGGAGGCCCCGCGGCGGCGGCGGCCCCGGTGCAGCAGCACTCGCCGGGGCTGGGCCAGGAGGCGGGGGAGGGGAGGCGGGGTGTGCCCACTCCGCGGGGGCGGCTGCTGTCTGGGTGGGGAGCAGGGGCTGCTGCGAGGGGCAAAGAGAGAGAAGATGTCATGAAGTCGGAGCTGGCGGAGCTCTGCTCGGGGTGGGGGTCGTCCTCCTAGCGGGATGTGAGTGAGGCTGGGATCCCTTGGTGTGCACGGGGTGGGGGTGGGGGAGGGAGAGAAGCCCGGGGAGCAGCTCAGAGAGCAGGAGGACCCTGGAGCGCGAGGAGCGAGGAGCGGGACGGAGCGGGCGCGGGCCGCGGGGTCGGGAGGGGAGGAGTGAGCCGGCGGCGGCGCGGCGCTAGGAGGGGCCGGGCGGGGTAGGGTGGAGGGAGGGAGGGCGGGAGGGCGGGAGGGCGGGAGCGGGGGAGGGCGGGAGGAGGGGGCCGGGAGGGCGCGGGCGGGAGGAAGTGCGAGCGACAGAGCCAGCAGCGCAACCGAAGGGAGACGTCGGGCTCGTCCCCGGGGTCCCGGCCCCGGTCCCAGCTCGCGGGCGCAGCTGCCCGGCACCGGCCGCTTCGGCTCCGCAGCCCGGGAGGCCGTTGCGCAAGGCAGGGGCCCCGGCTCGGGGGAGGGATGCGCCGGGCGTTGCCTCCGGCCCGCCGCCGCCGCCGCCGCCGCCAGAAGCCGCAGAGGGACTGAAGGAGGCGACGCCGAAGCGCTGGCCCGGAGTGGCCGCGGCTGCAGCCCGGGCGGCGGGCTAGGGCGCTCGCCTGGCTTCTGGGCCGACCCCGCTCCGGCGCCTCTGTTCCCTGCCCCGGGCCCGCCCCTGCGGCCCGGCCTCGCTCGCGGGTCCCAGATGACCACCGAGAGCGGGCCGCCGCCGCCCCCGCCGCGCCCGCCGCCCGCCCCGCTCCGCCGCGCCTGCAGCCCGGCCGCCGGCGTGCTCCAGGCCGCCTTGATGAGCGCGCCGCCCGCCGCCGCCGCCGCCGCCCTCGAGACCTCCGCGTCGTCCTCGTCCTCGTCCTCGTCCGCCTCCAACCCGGCCGGCGCCTCGTCGGCCGCCTGCAAGAGCGCGGGCGGCGGCAGCGCGGGCGGCGGCAGCGCGGGCGGCGGCGGCGGCGGCGCGGGCACCAAGAAGGCGAGCGCAGGGCTGCGGCGGCCCGAGAAGCCGCCCTACTCGTACATCGCGCTGATCGTCATGGCCATCCAGAGCTCGCCCAGCAAGCGCCTGACGCTCAGCGAGATCTACCAGTTCCTGCAGAGCCGCTTCCCCTTCTTCCGCGGCGCCTACCAGGGCTGGAAGAACTCCGTGCGCCACAACCTGTCGCTCAACGAGTGCTTCATCAAGCTGCCCAAGGGCCTCGGGCGGCCCGGCAAGGGCCACTACTGGACCATCGACCCGGCCAGCGAGTTCATGTTCGAGGAGGGGTCGTTCCGCCGCCGGCCGCGCGGCTTCAGGCGGAAGTGCCAGGCGCTCAAGCCCATGTACCACCGCGTGGTCAGCGGCTTGGGCTTTGGGGCCTCGCTGCTGCCCCAGGGCTTCGACTTCCAGGCGCCCCCGTCGGCGCCGCTCGGCTGCCATGGCCAGGGCGGCTACGGCGGCCTCGACATGATGCCCGCGGGCTACGACGCCGGCGCGGGGGCCCCGGGCCACGCGCACCCGCACCACCACCACCACCACCACGTCCCGCACATGTCACCCAACCCGGGCTCCACCTACATGGCCAGCTGCCCTGTGCCCGCGGGGCCCGGGGCCGTAGGTGCGGCCGGGGGCGGCGGTGGCGACTACGGACCGGACAGCAGCAGCAGCCCGGTGCCCTCGTCCCCGGCCATGGCGAGCGCCATCGAGTGCCACTCGCCGTACACGAGCCCCGCGGCGCACTGGAGTTCGCCTGGCGCCTCGCCTTACCTCAAGCAGCCGCCCGCCCTGACGCCCAGCAGCAACCCCGCGGCCCCGGCAGGCCTGCACTCCAGTATGTCCTCCTACTCGCTGGAGCAGAGCTACTTGCACCAGAACGCCCGCGAGGACCTCCCAGGTAACGTAGCCCAGCGGCCCGCCTGGCGGGCGTCGCCTCTAGGCCTCAGGCCCCGCGGCGACCGTCGCTCCCGCTGGGACGCCAAAGCCCGGGTTCTGAACACACCGCGGGGTGCTGGCACCTTATTCATGGGGTGAAGAAGGGGATGGGGTCTTACCGTCGTCCTCCGTACCTGGGCCCAGGAGCCGGGCCTCTAGAATTGCCTGAGGCTAGGACGATGGTGCAAAGTTGCCTGCCTTCCCGGGTGAACTAGTGTCCCTGTAGAGTGCGGGTCCCTCG
This sequence comes from Cynocephalus volans, assembly GCF_027409185.1. NCBI lineage: Eukaryota > Metazoa > Chordata > Mammalia > Dermoptera > Cynocephalidae > Cynocephalus > Cynocephalus volans. Next base: position 4,849,361 of record NC_084464.1, read on the forward strand.
GTTCCCGCCTGACTTAGCTTCGAGAGACGGCATGTGGCCTCTGGGGACCTTGGCCAAGGAGCTGTGTCTAGTTCCTTAGGGTTTTTTTTTGTTGTTGTTGTTGTTGTTCCTTTTTGTGCACTTTTTTCCAAAAGTAAATGTCAGAAAGGGAGATGTTCTGTAGGCTGGGGTGTGGGTGGGGAGGAGACTGTAGCTGGGCAAGTGTTCAGAGGAGGGAGAGCAGAGCAGGCTCCCAGGGTCTGCTACCGGAAGGACTTACTGCCGGTGGAGAGGGGGCCAAGCTGTTGAGTCTCCTTCCCCCCACCTCCCACCGTGGGCCCCCACTGATGGCACAGGAGTCTGTCCTGGGCAGCACGACCTGAGGGCCCTGCGGTGACTCCTCTGAGAAACACGCCTGCCCATGAAGCCATTTATAGTGTGGCTGGTTTAAATTGTGCTGGTCACAGATTATGAAAATTTATTGACTTGCCTAGGGCAGGCAGTGAAAGGTGGGAGGGGATGGTGGGAGTGGAGGAGGGAATTTGAATATTTGGCCAGGTCCATCTGCAGAGCGGAGGTAAATAAACCCTTGTATTAACCCCTCCGAGGCACCCCCGGGCTGCACATTAGAATCAATCGGGCTAGCCTGCCTGTCAGAGCCGAGGCCCAAGGGTGCGCGCCTCACACTGACCTCTGACCCGGTCGGGATAGTGCGTGCTCTGCAGGTTCGTGAGTCGGTCGGTGTGCGACAGGAGCATCAGAGGAGAAGGAACCAGAGACGGGCAAAAGATGTCGGTTCCCTGGATGGTGAAGTTTCCCAAATAGGCCTTTTAAATGCGGGTCTCAGAGGTTAACTAAACAAAGACAGTCTCGGCAGGACCACACCGGAGAGGATTTTAGCCTGACTTAACCCACTGAGAGCAGAGTCTTGTTCCACTTTATGGGAATTTCAACAAGTAACCAATACAGACGACCTTCCCCTCTTATTTTTTTATCCCCTCGGACCGGCCGGCTGTCAATCATACACACACACACACACTCACACACACACTCACACGCACATACACACACACGCACGAACACACACACTCACGCACACGCACACTCACACACGCACGCACACACACACACATGCACATACACACACGCGCGCGCACATACACACACTCACACGCACGCACGCACGCACACACACCACACACACACACACACACGCACACACACACACACACACACACACACTTCCCCTCCCGCCTGCCCACCTCCCGGCCCTGCCCGCCGCCTTCCCCGCTCCCCTCCCTGGGCAGTCCCTACTCAACCTGAACCCAGACTCCACGGCTTCGCGGCCGCCCAGAAACAGTATAGGAAGAAAACAAAAACACGCAGGAAAGAAACCCTGGCAGACCCTGCTGTGAGGCCGCCATCGCCCCACTCCACGCAGCAGGCACACCCAGAAGCCCCTAGAAATCCAGGGAGCTGGAAGCACTACTGTGTGTCTCGAGGGGGACGACAGCCGCCCCGGGCCGAGCAGGCGGGCCTCCGCGGCCCTCCCCACCCCCACCCGGAGTCCCCACGACCTCGGGGCCGGGCTGGCCTGACGCCGCACCGGGACGCTGTGCCCCTGCCCCCCGGCTCTCTTGCTCTCGCCTTTCTTGAGCATCCTCCACCACCACCCCAGCCCTTGTTGGCACCGCCCGGGCGGGCCGGAGCGCGCACACTCCCAGCGCGGCCCGCCGTCCCCAGCGCACCCAGGCGGGCCGCGCCCTCCCACTCTCGGACCCGGTGGCCGCGGCCCGTGTGCCAGGGAGGTCGCGGGCAGCACTACCCGCGGGGGCCGCAGCTGGCCCCGCGTCCGTCATGGAGCCCCGCAGCCTTTCAAGAAGGAGCTCGGGCCTTGATGGTCCCGCCCAGCAGACGAAAGCGCAGGCGGCGGCCGTCGGTGGCCGTCGGTGGGCAGGTGTGAGCGCGCTCTCGGTCCTGCCCGGGGCTGGCACCGGGACCTGCTCTGTCGCGCCGAGCGCAGCGCAGTCCTCACCGGCAGCGCAGGACACGTAGGCCGGGCCACACGCCGCTGGGACCCGGCAAGGCCGAGGCGACGCGAGCAGGGCCCGACGCACTGAACGCTGAATCCGGCCCGGCCCCAACGTGCGGTTCGGGGTCCCCTCGCCGCTCGGGTAGCTAGAAAAGACCCAAGGGGACGGGCCTAACGCGGCGCTGAGAGGGGCCCCGGCCGGGAGATGCCGGGCCCGGCCCATTGCGCTCCAGGGCCAGAGGCGCTGAGAAAGCAAAAGCAAAAGCGGGCGGCGGGTCAGGCCAGGCCCTGGGCGGAGGAGCCGCCGCGGGGAGCGGGAGACCGGCCTCGCCGTCCCCAGCCAGCTGCGGGCTCCCGCAGGGACTGCCCGGGCTGCCAGGCGCCTCGGGCCCAAGGGCGTTTCTTTGCGCCCGGAAGTTCTGCGTCTCTAGATGAAGCCTAGAGCTTTCGGGGCCTGCGACGATGCCCGCGGAGGAGGGGAGTGGCGCGCTTTCCTTTCCTGTCCCTCTCGCGCGCGGTGGCACTGGGTCCTCGCATCCCCTCTGCAGCCCGGGCCGGGCGGTTGGGAAATGAGGCTCTCAAAACCACAGGTGAAGGCGCTTGTCCCCCTGCAGCCGGGGCTCGGGGCAGCACTGGACGGGAGCCCGGCGCCGTGGGGACCGCGGAATTCAGAGACACAAGAACCCCCCTTAGGGGCGACTGGCCCTGTGCTTGTGTGTGCACCAAAACCAACCCAAACAGTTGCAGAGTCGCCCTGCGGCCTACAGGACGAGGCTTCGCTGCATTGGAGAGCTGCTTCTCTGCCAGCTTGGTGGCACCTCTTGTCCTGGGTCAAAATTAGAGACGTTAAATGGAGATTTAAACCCCATCATCAGCTGGATGACTTTGTTTTTGACGAGTTTTTTCTTTCTTCTTTCAGTGGGACTGCCTCGTTACCAGCACCACTCTGCTCCAGTGTGTGACAGAAAAGATTTCGTCCTCAATTTCAACGGCATTTCTTCCTTCCATCCCTCGGCTAGCGGGTCGTATTATCACCATCACCACCAGAGCGTCTGTCAGGATATTAAGCCCTGCGTCATGTGAACGGACAGAGGCCACGGGAGGCCCCTCTGTCCTCTTCTCTCCTCGCCGGGGGACAGATAGGAACTGCGATGGACTCACAGAACGTGCACGCGGATTAGCAGTAAGTAGCACACCTCACTTAGACAGAACGTTCGCTGGTATTTGCCTACCACTGGAAGAGGGACAGCCCTGGCAAGGTCACACCCAAATATGAATAACTAACTGCAGGCTCCCAGATGAGAGAGACCGCAGACTGAGGAGCTGGTAAAAAGTCACCAGGTGTAAAATAAAACCGTGTGACTCTGGGATCTTCATTGCCTTCAGTAATCAGGGTCTGGAAAAAGCAGACAAGTTGTGTGTGTGTGTGTGTGTGTGTGTGTGTGTGTGTGTGTGTGTGTGTGTGTGTGTGTGTGTGTTTCTTTGTCTATGAAAACTTGGGTGCTTTTCAAAAAGGCAGTGCTAAGCACAAGATTTCAAGAAAGCCTCATCTTGCTGCCTGGCGAAGTAGCAGAGTTCCGCGTCTTCCCCCTCTCCCCAACACTACGTTTGGATACAGGTGCCAAAGAACATTATTAAGAAGTTATGTAGAAACAATGTGTTTAGTTTAAGAAAGTGATTTTCAGTATTGTGACAATACAACGTTTTTACAAGGTTGTTTTCTACCACCGTATTTTAAAGATATTTTTATGATCTTCGTGTATGCTCACACTTTGCTTGTATTTTAAAAGGAGGATATATTTGCACTTATGTATACTTCTACAGTTTGCCAAAATATTTTGATGTAAAATTTTTTCAATAAAATGTATATAACAAATGGTCGTTTTAGGGACCTATTTCCTCTCTGGGCATCCTGCGAGGTTCTCTTCCCTACCAGCCACAGTGCAACTCTACACCCCACCCCACCCCCGTTGTGTAATTGACGTGGTGTGGGGTCCCTGCCTGGAGTAACACAGGCCAGGTTCCGACTGTGGGTCTTCTCAGGAGAGAAAGAGAGAAAGGAACGTTTTCTGTTATTTCTTTCTTTACCCTAGCTTTTTCTGGCTAAACAAAAACCAGAAGGTGAAAGGAACTTAAAAGAAAACCAGGCAAGATAATGAAAGGCAAGGGTTTGAATTGAGGAAAGCAATTTTCGTGCCCTTTCTTTTTCTTTTTCCTATGCCCAAGGAGAGTTCTGCCCTTTGCTCTCTCCTCTTCCCCACCAGCGTGGGGTGGCACGTGTGGGGCAGAGTGAGCCACCACCCAGAGCTTCCCCAGACTGAGTTTAGCAGCCAAGTGAGGGTTAAGGGCCCAAACAGGACCCTGCTTCCCCTCTGCAAGTCACAGCCTTGTTCTGGGTGTTGATCAGGTCTAAGGAGTCCAGAGGGGAAGGCTGCTGACGTAGTGGGCAGCCTCCAAGCATCTGGGTTGGGGTTTTTTTTGTTTTTTTTTTTAAACTTCCGTGGAGAGTTTAAAACAGCATCTGGGACTCCCCCAACAAGGTGTTCTGAGGCTGCGCTCTGTCCCACCTTCCAATTCAGAGCCCGGCTGGCCCAGCTCAGCAGCTGCACTCCCCAACCCCGGCCCAGCACCCCTTTCTCCCTTGTCCCCACCAGCCCTCCTTCCTTTTAACAAGGGATTCCCTCCGCCTCTCCCCACCGCCCCCCTTTCCTTTCTTGCTAGGTTTCACAATCATGAATGTTGCAGGCAGAGCTGGTGAAGCTCTGGATTAAAGAACGAGAAAGCAGGCCAACTAGGCAGGAAGACTGACTTCTCACCCAGCTCACCCATCTGTCTGACCAGCCCTTCAAATCCATGGCCAGTGTTGGCGACTCCAGACCTGAGCAGGAACAGACAAGTTCTCAGCCACAATCACCCTGGGGTCGTTTTCCTCTCCAACAAAGGCCTGGATTCTTGTTTTTATTTTTGCTTTCCTGAGTGGAAAACTCACCTTTGGTTTTTGTCCCCTAAAAGTTCTTTCTACCAACCAAATCACCAGGCACTCAGAAGACATCTCCTATCCCAGGGTTTTTGTATTCTCAGTGAATTTTACTCTAAAGACAGTCTCATCCATAAAACATCTTATTTCAAAAAGCCTTAACCATCTTCCTAATCCGTAGGCTTCTTTCTTATATTTTCCAAAATTAAGCAGTGATTTAAACTTTTTTTTTTTTTTTTTTTTTTGGTCTCTCCATTATCATATTTGCAGTTAAATAGGACCTTTTTTTTCTTTTATAGTGAGCTACTCGGGGGCCTGCTATAAATTATGAAGTCAGTTTCAGAGTTTGCTCCGACCACAGTGCTGTGTTTACATTCCTTCCGAGGCAGCCGGCATGGTCGTAATTTATATCCTAAACACTTGAACGTAACTTGTTTATACAGAGCATGACAAGACCTCAAAGACGAAGACTCCGCGTCTGCCTGACCGCATCGGGAGGGCCAGCGCGCCCCCTGGTGGCGTGAGGAGACCCCCGCACGTGGGGACTTGGTCCTTCCAAGCTGTGCAGGAACTTTACGAAATGACCCGTTTCGTCGTGAAACCAGACCAAGGTTCATTAGCAGACCTCACCATACTTCCTAGGTGCTAAAATCCTGACTTGCCACCTTTGTGCTTCATTTTTAGATTTCTCCCCAAATAAGGTTGTTGTTTTGTTTCTTTCTGAATCAAAACTACTTCTCTAACTGCCTTTCTCTCAAAGACACACAAGCACACACACATTTATATTTTTCTCTTCTTTTCTTTTCTTTCTTCTCTCTTTTAGAAACAAGCAGTGCTTATCTTTAAGTCGTGCTCAAATGTTAGTGGTTACTAACTAAAACAAGTGCTGCAGTGCCTTTAGAAGTGAAAATAAATGAACTAACTCAATTGGGGGCAAATGTCTCAACTATTTTGTTATCAAATGTATTTTGAAGGCTAAGAGTCTCTGCTCATTGGTGGAATAAAGTGATATATAAAAAGGCATTTCATTATTTTGTGTAAGAATTATTGTTTTTTGGTTAGGGTTACATACATAAAGAAGGAAGAAACCAGGTAAATACTGAGAATGTACCAAGTCCTGGGTACTGTGGTTATTCCATCCTTTCAATATCCCTGTGACGTGGGGATTTTGATCCTATTTACAGATCTGCACAGAGTATTGGCTTTCAGGGGCTCGACCCATGTCTTCCGATTTCAGTTCATTTCATGCATTTCCCCAACATTGCCTCAAAGAGCTTTGCATGTGACATTGCACACATGTGAGCGGTGACAATCTTCACTCTGAAGCAGTAGTTCTCAAACTTGAGTGTGCATCAGAATCACCTGGAGGCTGCAAGGCCACCTCAGTGTCTGATCCAGTTGATCTGGGATGGGGCTCAGGAATTTGTGTTCCCAATTAGTAAGTTCCCCGGTGATGCACTTTGAAAACCACAGCTCTAGAAAGGCAGTTTGAATGACAGATATTTTTACAGGTCTGATCAGAGGCTGTTAAAGGTAGCCCATTAATTAGCTAAGCAAAGATGTAAAAATGTTTTTAAAAATACTTTGTCCACCCAGATGCCTCTGCGATATATGACCGGTCCCTGGGATAATGCAAGGCCTAATTTTGGACCCTAGGCTAGAAAATAGGACCTCCCTATTCTTGTTCAAAGCAATGAGGCCTCTTGTTTTATTCTAGTAAACATTTCAAAGAAGAGTCAGGTGGAATCACTAAAGTCGACCTGGGTCAGTGAAACAATAAGTGTAGAGCAGCCATGTTGGAATTCTTCCAACAGAAGGAGATGGCAATCTGAGCGAGGTGGGAAAAGAAATGCCCTTACTGGTTATAAAATCTTTTGAAGATGGGACAGAAAGAAGGAAAAGAAAAGGGGCTGTGATCTCAGGGCATAGCAATAGTGATCCCTGGATTCAAATAGGTCGGGCAAAACCATGGTCAGTGGAGGGAGAGAGCAGAGAGGGGAACAGGGAGGAGAGAGGAAAGAGGAAAAGAGGGAGAGAGACAGGGAGAGTGAAGGAAAGAAAGATGGAAGGAGAAGGGGAGGAGAGAAGAAAGGGGTTGGTGAGGAGGATCTGAACACGTCTCCTGGGCTGTCCCGAGTACACAGCAGCCCTGGGAGTTGGACTCCTGTCCTGGGAGGTCACCATCATCTCTTGGGCCTCTGGGGCCAGCGCCCAGGCTGCCAGGCCCACGGGCTTCTGTTTTATTTGGCTATTGCCTGTATTCTGGGGAAGTAAGTGAATTCTCTAACTGTGCACCCTCAAATTTTCTGAACTGAACTGCTGCAGCAGCTTCTACAGGATTTAGGGAGAACAATCTTGACTTAACATTTTAGAAAATGGAAATCTCATTTCTGGGAAAAATCTTCGGGCTCTCCAGATGAGCCAATGCATGGCATTAAATAGAACTAGAGGCTCCTTCGCAAAAGAAAACCTCTTTCTGTAGATTCATATACACCTAATTACTGTGTATCATGGTGATTAATTCAAAACAGGCACCGACTTATTTAGAATGGAAATATATTTTAATATATTTAAGCAGAACGGAAATACATTTTAGCAAACCTGCCTCTATGAAACACTATCTCAGCAAGGAAAACATTTCAGATATAGACTTGGGACCAGAGAGGGCCATGGCCCACGGACATCAGGATCATTGGGGAAAAAATGAAAGTCCTTGAAGTTCTTTCAAAGTTCAGAGTGCCCCCGAGTCCACAGCGACCCAACTGATAAATATCCAGCTCTCCTTTCCTGGGGGGACATGTATGATATGAGCCCCATCCATCCCAGGGCTGAATTGCCAGAAATGTATTCATGACAGCAGGGAGAGGTGTCCTGGGGCGCAGTGGGAGGCCGATGTCCTCCCTCAGCAGCTTTCCCTGGGAAGGGACGGACCCACCCCACCCTTCAGCCTGGGAGCCACTGCCTGGAGCTGCCCAGCTCACACCAGGGAGCCCTGGCCACCGCTGGGCAGGCCTCACCTCCCAGAACTGGTAGTCACCTCCACCAGCCAGAATCACCAACTGCTCTTAGTTAGGTGGGGCCCAGCCCCAGAACGTGGGAGAGGAAGACCCCCTCCCAGGCTCTTGCCTGGGAATCACTGGGCTGCCACTTGGCCTCCCACTCCCCTGAGCGGTTCCACCCAGCGCTAAACACAGGAGGCATCAGGAAGCCGTGTGGACTGACTGGCTGACCCGTGGGGCATGTGCCGATCTACCCTGACAGCTGCTCCTCAGGAAGGAAAGGAACCGGACCTGCTATTGGAACAGGATTGCTCTACTGGGTTGAAACACAAGTAACCAGGCCAGGATTTGGGTCTGAATAGGGGTTCCAGAGACATCAGGTCGGCCACAGACGCTCACACTGGGGCTGGCAGTCGTTGGACACTACATCTGCATGCACAGCACTGGCTCAGCCTGGTGAGTGCAGAGGAGCCCAGAGAGCTTTGACAAGCCACCTGCGGCACCCCGTGGCCCAGCCGGCCAGCCAAGTCAGTCACCTGGGGTGAGACCCAGCTTCAGTGTTCTTTAATGTCCCCTGGATGTGGCCAAAAGATAAATGAAGAAATGCTCAACATTTCTGATCATTAGGGAAATGAAATCAAAACCACAATGCGATATCACATCTGTTAGAATTATCAAAAAGACAAATGATAGCAAGCTTGGTACGGGTGCGGAGAAGAGGGGACCCTGTACGCTGTTGGTGGGAATGTAAATCAGTATGGCCATTTTGGAAACAGTACGGAGGGTCCGCAAACGCTGGAAGTAGAACTTCAACACAATCCAGCAATCCAAAGGATCTGAAATGCCACACATCAAACAGCTGTCTGCACCCCCATGTTCGTGGCAGCATTATTCACTATACACACGCGCGCACACACAAACGCGCACACACACATATGTAAAATGGAATACTATGCAGCCTTTAAAAAGAAGGAAATTCTGTGATTTATGACAACACGGATGAACCTGGAGGACGTTACACTAAGTGAAATAAGCCAGGCCCAGAAAGATAAATACTGTATGATCTCACTTACACGTGAGATCTAAAAAGGTCAAAATCATTGAAACAGAGAGGAGATGAGGGGTTACCAGAGGCCGGGGGGGGGGGGGGGGGCGAGGGGGAGCGGTGAGGAAAGGGGAGATGTTGGTCAAAGAGTGCAGAGCCTCAGGTGGACTGGAAGAATACGTTTAGGATCCGTTGTCCAGCACGGTGGCCACAGTTAACGGACTATATTTCAAAATTGCTAAGAGAATAGATTTGAATGTTCTCACAGCAAAAAAATAAGTTGGTGAGATGATGGATATGTTAATTAACTTGATTGAATCTTTCTACAACATATACATGGATCAAACACCGTAGCGTACCCCGTAAATATACACAATTATTGTTTGTGCATTAAAAACAAAGAAAGAAAGAAAAGGAAAGGAAAAAAGCTCTCTGGGTGCTTCTAATGCTCCAGCCACAATTTCTAATGGCTTGTGTGCAGCATCTTGTTAATGTTTTATGGAAATCCTTGGAGGATGGTAGCTTACAGAGAGAAAATGCAGCCTCAGGTGTGTTAAGCTCATGGCTGCATGTTGCCAGGTAGAGTTGTCTGTTAATCAGTTACTCAGGCACTTTCCATGAGGATGTGAACAAGGAATCGACAAGGCTAGGGTCACCTCAGTGGGCTGTGCAGACTCTCCTGCTGGGGTCCCCCACAGGGCAGCCATCGGGATGCTGATTGGCACAGTGGCAGAGACTGCGAAGACACTGGGTCCACAGCCCCTGCGCAAAAGACACAACGGTCCAGCAGTGAGGGCCACACAGGTGGTCCCAACTGATGACCAGGAGAGAGCAAGGGCAGCAAAGCAGGGCCAAGTGCAGGGACACACAGACACACAGACTCAACACAGACACGTACAGACACACAGGCATACCGACACACACACTCACATGCACAGGTATACGCAGACACACTCATACGCACACTCTCAGGCACACACACACACACATTCACACTCACACACATTTTTTATTCAGTTGTAGTTCTAGCTCCAAGTACCACAGGCTGACGTTTTATCACGCCTGCCATCTTTCCAAATCTCCAAATTGACCACAATGGTTTAATCATCACCTTCCGTGGTTTCCTTTTTTCTAATAGCAGAACTTTCCCCCTCTAAACCCAGAAGCAGAAAAAACAACTTCTTTTAAATTAAAATGTTGCGCTTGTATTCAAAGGCCAAACAGAGCCCCTGGCCATGGACAAGGCGGCCAGCTGGAATAAGAGCCTGTGCAAAGTTTCCCAAGACATGAGTAAGAAATAGGGTGCCTTTGACAGCATGGGAGCCTAGTGGTGCCGTTCTTCCACGTCACACTTGGACAGGGCCCTGGTGGCTCTGTGCCATGGCAAGGTCCTGGGGATCTGACTCAGCCTTGGGACATGGGGTCCCCCTTGCAGTGATAAGAGTAGGGTCTGGTGGACAAGAGCCACCCCTCCTCCTTTTGGATGATTCCTTCTTTCCAAGCAGGTCCCAAGTCCCATAAGGAACTGAGCAGGTGACCAGACAGGGAGTACTAGATGTGAATCTCCAGCAAAGAGGTCCCTTCCATGCAGCACACTAATTAAAGCTGCTGCTCCAGCTTCAGGTCTTCACCAGTGCAGGGGCTAGCCAACAGATCAAGGAAACCCCACAAACAGGTGGCTCTAGGCTGCAGGGGTGGACCCAGTCCCTACTGCACCCTGCGAAATAGCTCCTGGACAAAGTACATATGCCGAAGAAAGTGTCCCAGAGATGTCTGCAGATGTCTCCCCACCCTCAGCCCTGTGCACCGAAGAAGAGCAGGGTCCACAGAGGCCAGCACAGCTGCCTGTATTGAAATCCTACTCCTGTCACTATGGCATGACTCAAGCTATCTGTGCCACAGATTCCTAAACTGGGTAAAGGGGGTGCTAATACCAACCCTCAGCATTAATGGGATGATTCACAGTTCTACAAAGCTGTTCATTTCTGGCCTAAGATATAGTTCCAGCCCTCAGTTTTCTATGAGCATAGAAGCCTGGGGCGGCCAACGTGCAGACAGCCTGGTCCTCTCATTTCATTTCTACCCATTTTTCTACATAAGTAGAGTCCCAGAGAAGTCCTAAATAGAGGCAGGAAAAAGTTGCTGTGTCCAGTGTACACAGATGGAGGAGGTGAGGCACAGAAAAGCTAGCAGGTTACTGTATCAGTCTGCTAGGGCTGCTGCAACAAAGGACCTCAAATCAGGTCATTTAAACAACAGGAATTTATTGTCTCAGTCCCAGAGGCTGGAAGTCTGAGATCCAGGTGTCACATGGGGATTTCTCCTGAGGCCTCTCTCCTTGGCTTGCAGATGTTGTCTTCTCCCTGTGTCGTCATGTGGTCATCCCTCTGTGTGTGTCTGTGTCCTAATCTCCCCTTTTCCTGAGGACACTAGTCACATTGGTTTAGCACCCACCCTAACAGCCTCATTTTACCTCTGTAAAGATACCTTTACAGATTACCTCTGTAAAGACCTTATCTTCAAATAAGGTCACTGGGAGTTATGACTCCAACATATTTGGGGGTGGGGGGAGCATAATTTAACCCATGACAGTTACAAACCAAGCTCAGGGCTGGACAAAAGTATGTGATTTCTGCAGTCATCAACCTCCTCCTCTGTCTTAGACACTCCAGTTAAACACGCTCTCTGAAGAGCACATGTGGAGCAGGGCCGTGGAAGTGCACCTCCTCTCTCCACCCGTCGCTTGAGCCTCGGGTGGCCTGGGAGCTGGAGCTTACTTCCTGCAGAGAGAAGCTCAGAAAGCAGCCTACAGCGAGCTCTAGCTGCCTGCAATGGGCAGTATCGCCCCTGAAACTACATCAGACTGAGTTCCCGCACTGAGGATCACATTTCCTAAAAGAAAAAGAAGACAAGGGCAAAGACATTTCACTTTCTTGAGCTGGGGAAGAGCTGCAGTGTTGACACAGCCGTAGGAACGTTGGGTTCATGCAGGCAGCTCTCTGCGGGGCTCGCACGGCTGGCCTGCAGGTGGGTCTTGGCTGTCTCAGGAGGCAGGTATCACCAAACCCACCTCCTGGATGAGCAAACTTGTCCACCATAATGCAGCTGCTACCTAAATCCACTGGACTCCATGCAGTTCCAGGCAAGGCCAGGGTGGAGCCACAGAGAAGGAGGCTTCCCTGGAAGGACATAGAGCCCCGGAAGACGCACTCACATGAGTCAGGGTGTTTGTCCATAAACGCCTGGGACACGCGGCATGGCAGAGTGGACAGCCTCCACCCTCCTGCCACTCAGATGGACCGAATAGACCCTGCAACTGCAGTATCTGAGGCCCCCAGGATGAGGTCCCAGGCAAGAACCAGCTGCTCTGTGAGCCCCAGACTGCACCTGTCCTCAACTGCCCCCAAAGAGTGAGTGGTGGGGACTTGGCATGGGCAGGCCCTGCTCGGCCCTCAGAGGCCAGTTTCCAAGATAGGGCTGGGCTGGGGGTGCCCAAGAAGGAAAGCAGCCATCCCCATGCTGAGATCTGGCTTGGGGCAGGGACTTGGGATTAAAAGGGGCTCCTGGTGTACATGGAGAAGGGGAGGCTGGCCCTTCACACCCAGAATTTGGCCCACACTCCTTACAAAACGCTCGAGCCCCACCCCCACAGAGAGGGTGGGGGCGTTGCTGTCACATTATCTCAAGGAACTGAAGCTCCCGTAGGCTGGGCACTCGCTAGGGCTGCAGCTCCCGTGCCCACCCGTGGTTCTGCAGCCCAGGCGTTCCCCTGAGTGCCTTCTCCTGATTTCTCCTGCAAGACTCTGTTTCTCAGACCGCAGCAGAGGCTGAGTTGAGTCATTGAGGGATTTTAATTTGGAAAACAAGATTACAAAAGAAAGAAAGAAACCACAATTCTATTAACAATTATATGCAGAAAAGGGCCAGAGTTACAACTTTCCTTTTTCTTCCCCAAATTCAGTGCTGACATAAGATGAGGCTTTTCAGAGTTTCCGAGCAGGCCCCAGTCTCATGGAAACAAACAAAAGGTGACTTGGGGGTTGGGGATTGTGTGCGGATGGTTTGATTCTAGTGCTTTTGTTTCCATTACCATCAAAGCCCAGATGAAAATGGTAAATCCGATTAAACTACTGGGGCAGGAGAGAGCATGAAGAGCCCTTGAGAATGAATGAGGATGTTCTCTGAGAAATAGATATGAAAACCCGGGAGCAAGTGTTCCCTATAAAGAAGAATTTACAGGACGAATTGAGATCCTCAAGGCCACCCCGGGTTGTTATTCCAGACCCTGGAGCGGGGGGAGAGATCAGGCAACTCTGAGAACTGTGACTTGAAGACCACCCCGTGTTTTCGACCTTGCAGTTCTTAAGAGCAGCCCCTGAATCTGCACAGCAGCTCAGCGTGGCACCCAGCTTTGTCTTCCTGTCTTCCCAGCCGTCCCCATCAGGGCCGAGCTGTCTGTTTTCAAATCCGGCCTGAAGCAGATGCGGGAGCCACAGGAGAAGAGTCCTTCAGGGTGTCTTGTTTGGTTTGGAAATATTTAAATGTCTGCTGCATTTCCTCTGAGAGGGGAGAAGCCAGGGCCTGTGGGAGAGCCTGGAACTCTGGCCACAGTCCTGCGGGGTCCCCACTGCTCTGTGGCCACCTCTCTGGGACCAGTCCCGGTGCCCCCACTCATACTCCCACCCTCAGCACCATGAGAAACTCAAGATGAGCCCAGACATCCCCCACAATGTGTTTACAGTCAAGTGACTCAGCTTAGCACGCATTTTAAGCCCATGTAGCAATTGTCCGTGATTACAGAAAACTTCTCAGCTCCTGGAAAAATCGCCAGCACATTATTAACCTCAGAGGCCAGACACATGTTTTCCATAGATTTATTTAGATGCTAGTGGCCACCGCAGATGCACATGGGCTTTTAGAATGAAGAGCGTGTAATTAAGACATAATCTCGTCTGCTTTGTAATACATGAAGCAGTAAATGGCTACTGAGATGGATTAAATTCTCCAGCTTCCCTTTGGCAAGTAAGCCTCTCCAAATCTCGCTCTAAACGCAGGCATGACTGTCGCCGCTTCACTGAGGCCACCGTGGGGTGGCCTCACAGCAAAATGCCCTCCTTCGGGGTCCTGGATGCCTGATGCGGGTGGGACCTGAGGTTTCTGCTCAGGCCTGAGAGCGCTGCTGCACTGACCCAGCAGCGTGGGAAAGCGGGAGCCCACGCTGAGCAGCTGACAGAGAGCGGGCTTCGCTCAGTCAAAATACTGACTGGGGCAAGGGCTTGCGGCAGAGGAGATTTGACTGTGTAAACACACAGCTCACCATCGGAGCTTCCTGCATCAGGCACAAGCCAGTGCTGCATTAAAAAAAAAAAAAGCCCAGCATGGATTTCCACATTGTCAGGAGATTTCTGAGGCCTGCCCTTGACAGGTTTAAAACTAAACGCTTCACTTTGGGCCTCTCCGTGTGCTGGAAAATCCAACAGTTTTACGTTTCTCTGTGCAGAGTCAACATGAGCTGCGGCCGAGCATCGGACGGTGTGATTTGCCTTTCTCTGGCTCTGTAGAGTCTCCATACCGAGGTTCCCACCAGAGAATATAACCTCAAACTCTGCCGTTCAAGTCTTATCAAGAAGTTAATTTTCAGGAAACAGCATTCGTGAAAGGTTACCCAAAGACATGCAGTCCGTCCACTCAAATTTCCACCCTTATTGCTTGGGAAAGAATTTTTGACGCACGTAGAGTTGACCACTCTGAGGTCAGCTCAGGCCTGAGCCTGAGGCCTGCACCAAGGGGCATTACAGAGGATGACCATTTGGTGCTCGCTGGTGCTTGTACTGAAGGAGGATATTCAGGTCACGTTCTGTTCCATCAAGGGCATCCTTAGGCACCAGTTTGTTTCTAACTGATGGACTCCGAATCACATAAGTGAAGGTCACATCTTACCCTTAGCCCTGACCACAAGAAAATTCCTGAATGCAGTGCCCTCTCCTGCACCTCCCAGGCTGCAGAGCTCTTTGGAATGCCTGCTGCGTGCAGACTCTACCCTCTTCCGTCGCCCCCGCTTCCTCTCTGCTGTTAAATATATCTCTGCAAGCGGCCTCAGCCTTTCTTTCTTTCTTTCTTTCTTTTTTTCTCCTTATCTCAGGAAGCTTCTGGGTCAATTTTTAGTTTTTTCGATTTGTTATTTTATGCAATGGTTTATGTGCACAAAAGTATAGAGTGAAACTTGGCCGCCCTCCCTCCACTGTCCCCTCCACCGCAGAAGCAATCACCATGTTGTCTCTCGTATGTCCTGAGAGAGTCCGCACAGATACGAGCATATACACATAAGTGAATTTAACTTTTTAATTATAATTTTGATATGTACTGAAACTAAGTAAAAATTTCCCCAACTCTCCAGCTGGTTATTTCCTTTTTATGTACTTACTGAAAAGCCCTTAGAGGTCTTGCTGAAAAGAGTTGTGAATTTTCTTCAAAAGACACACGTGCCACTTTTTCAGTGTGTAGACATGGCTAACATCTTTTCTGCCTCAACTGTTATATAACGTGATTCCAAGTCTCAAAGGGAAGAGAGAAGCAGGAACTGAAGGGACTTGAACAGCCCCTGGAGCCTGCTGCTGTTGAAGGCAGATCCCGAAAGCAACTCCATTTGTAGAGCTTAGCCGGTGTCTGGACACCAGCAGAGGACGTACAGGGCATCTGCAGCCTGGTGTGTTCCCTCGGGCTGCCTGCCTTCAGCCGAGGCACCGGCTCCAACAGAGCATTGACCTGCGGCCTGCGGTGGGAGGGAATGCACTACGGGAGGGAAACCTCAAGTCATCAGGTTTGGAGCTTCAAACACGATCTTGTGGCTTTGGGTTTTCTTACAAGAATCAGAAAAATAAATACTCTCTATTTATACGTGAATGCAGAAACCATTGAACTGCATTATAGAATGGTAATCTCAGGAGGGTGAGGCAGACTGAACCAGCGAGCCCTGTCTGTGTGCCCCGTGGCCGCCGGCCTGCGCTCTCGGTAATCCCAGTCACGACTCAGGTGCACTCGGGCAGCGGCCCTCACGCTACCCTTTCAGAAAATAACAAACAACTCTACCCAGCTTTGAAGAGAAAAGAGCTCCAGGTCTCCTTGTCTGGTGGCCAATTAACCAAGGTCCCAGGTGAGTTGACTGCCTGCAAGTGGAGACAAGACTCTTATCTAACCTGATGGGTTTTTTTTACTAAAAAACCCTTCCTATGTAGGAGCTGACTTGGGGGGCACCAGGAGCAGGCAGGACTGAGAAGAACCCAAGCTCTGTCACATATATTGCCTCATTTAGTCCTCACTTTACCATATCAGAGAGGTCTCAGTGTATTTTTTAAAAAGAAAGGAAACGAGGCTAAGAAAAAGGAAGTGACTTACTTGGAGTCAATAGGGCAGGTAACCAGAGGACGAAGAGAGGGCACAGCCTCTGTGCTCTGATTTTGAAGGTGATACCATCGCCTCCCGGGATCCAGAGAGAGAACACAATCTCCCTGACTTCCACGTCCCTTTTGATATCTTCAATGACAAAATCTGGACCATTCTGGCAAAATCGAAAGATCTCAGAAGGTTGACAGCTGTGGTTCTCAACTGGGGATGATTTTGCCCCCAGGGGATGTTTGCCTATGCTGAGGCAGTTTTGGTTGTCACGCCGCAGGGGAGGGTGGGTGCTGCTGGCATCCAGCTGGCATAAAGGCCAGGGAGGCTGCTAACCATCCTGCGGTGCACGGACAGCCCTCGCAGCGAAGAATGATTTGCCCCAACGTGTCATACAGGTTGACAGAGGTTGAGAAACTCTGGTCTATTGGCTTAAAAAGGTAAAAATTTATAACTTCCAATACTTTCTAAGAAACAATATAGATCTACTGGAGACCTTACTGCCCAAATAAGAGTATTCTCAATAACATCCACCTAAAGAATTCCTTGTTCTGCAACAAAAGCATGCAACACGATGGAGGCAAATCTCCCATGACTACGGGTGCCAGCGGGCCAAGACCTGCCTGGTTCAGCAAGAGGAACACGGCTACGTGCACAGCAGGGCATTCTCACTCAGGAAGCGCACTGACTCTGAAAACCTGAACCTCGGATGATGAACTGCTGTCCCAGAGTTCACTTTTCAGTGGCAGCCAGTCCATCGCCATCCCACATCCATCTCAGACACGGATGCAGCTCGAGCTGAAACCCGCAGGGGACTCAGAGGCGTCCCAGCACAGAGACGACTCATCCTCCCCCAGATGAAAAAGGAGATGTTTGTAACGTGGCTGCCTCCCCGCCTCCGCACTCCAGGGCATTCTTACATCTGGCAAACTAGAAACCACAAGTCAAACACAGAATAACTCAACGAGCTAACAAAGAAATGATCAGGAAAGCCTTTGGCAATCTAATCACCATCATTTCGTTTCTCTTTCTCTTGCTGTTTCGTTCTAAAATTTTCATTAATTCATTCTGGAAATACAGTTTAACTAAGAAGAACATACACAGATTAATCCTTAAGCCAATAACCTAAGATCGTCCAAAGCTATTTTTTTCTTCAGTGTTATAAAAAAAATTTGTGAAACAACATTAATTAAAATTTGAAAAAGAGAGCGAATTACCCCTAATCCCACACTTATAGGAATTTAAATCATAGATGCAGAAGGAGTATGGAGAGGGGAGGTGAGCCTGCAAACCAGAGTAGACACAACCCGTGCAAAACCCCACTCATCCAAGCCAGTCATGGGCATGCAGTGTATGTGGCTTTCTGAGAAATCCAGGTTCTTATGCAAAAATCTCCTGATTTTTAAATATTGGCTTATTTTTTTTAAGCACTGCGCCAGCTAAGTAAAATACATCTGCACGTTAAATGCAAATGATCAGGCCACCAGTTTGAAACTTTGGGTATATAATTTTGCATCCAAACAAGGGTGAACAGAAGAAATTGGTGTGAGTCTTTTACACTTTTAACAGGAAGGTCATATTTGAAGGAGTATTCTCAATAATATTAATGAGTCTTAAGCCTTTGAACTTATTAAGAGAACACTGAAGAAATAATGTAGCTGAAGAAAAGATGTAGGTGAATCAAAACTACTTACTATACTTTTGCACCTGGAAGACAGGTCTCCATCCACCACAGCTGCAGTATATAACTAAAAACTCATCTTTAATGAGAGGACCTACTGTGACGTTAGTGTGTATCAACTGAGGGTGAAAGTGAGAAGACCCCTGGACAAGCAATAAGAAAGTCACTACGGTACCATGGGGCCAGCGCTCCTAGTGCCAACACAGCTGAAACACCTTTGAAGGATTATTACCATATTAAGAATAACAACAACAACAACAACAAAAAACCCTTTTTAATGTACAAGCCACCGACACTACGTTATGGAACATTTCAGATATGAGCATAACTGAGTAACAGTGGAGTGTCCTTGCACACCGACTTCTGCAAAGAATGTCCTCTTACAGTAGAACAAGGTTGGGACACAGCAGAGGGGATCTGCCAGAACTTGGAGTGCTAAGCTTACACGTTCATAACTCAAGTTCACTCACGGTGTAACATGTATCCGTTTGTTACTCTTTGAGCATCACGGCCCCTGCCCTCCCAGAGCACGTCTGGGGAGGAGAGCTCAAATAAACACAAGAATCCAAAGACCTATATAATTTTGAAAAAGCGGTCAGTGCGATGAAGGTGCCAAGCAGCCTCCAGAAATGCCCATTGGTCCTGTCACCACTGGCGATCTGAAAATAAATGGGAAAAAATCAAGACAACTAACCACCAGGGCCGTGGTGTACACCCGATTCTCAGCCCAGGACTCTTGCCTAAAGCCGTCAAAGACACACAGGGTCTTCAGGGGGAGAATCTTCAAAGCCTGGAGACAAAAGAATTACTATGAATTATTTAGATGTTCTCATTAAAAGTAATTGCACCATTTGAAAGAAGTAACTCATGAGCACATAGAGACAGATTTAGTACACCCTGATCAGATGACCGCAGGGACCATCCCTTTTCACAGCAATGACATTGCAGGTTGAGGGTGATGAGGCAGAGCAACTGTGACGCTTGCTGCTGGCCCTGGTGAATCCTAGGGTATGTAGACCGGTGTTTTATAAAAGACCGCTAGTGCTGAGGGAACCTTGGAGGTCATCCCCCATCCCCAGACTCCAGGACCAGGAAACTTCCATCCAACCCCCAGATGATTTATTAAGTACCTGTTCTTCTGGGGTAATTTCCTCTTGAGTTTATGATCTATCATCACCAAAATGATTTGCTGTTGAGGGCACACAGACAAGTAACCCTTGGACGTGAAACAGGAGCACACCCCAGTAAAGGTTTATCTGTGTTCCCTGCTGGGCACGCTTTGAGTTAGGGATTGTCAATGAGATGCTGTTGAGTGTCAGGCCTGCAGGGTCCCCTCACGCTGACTCCAGCCCGTGGAGGACCACGGCACAGAGATCGCGAGAACGAGGCTGTGTGGGCTTCTCAGGCAGCCCCAGTCTCCCCCGAATCTGGCTGTTCTTCCCTCAGCTGCTGCAGCACAGTCACAGTGCGACGCTCGCTCGCACGGCTGCCAGCAGGCGAGCGTGTGACCGCTCTCTGGCGGCCTTGTCCTTAGCCTTGTCCTGCCTGCTGAGCTGTGGGAGGCTGAGGAAGCAGCTGCCAACCCTGGTGGCGACTGTCGCAAGTCCACACGCACATTCTGAGCATCTACAGCATGAGTCCCTTCCATAAAGCTGGGTAGAGGGTGCATCTTTGGTGGAAAAACACGGGAGCTGGAGGTCAAGGGCTTGACTGTCCCTCTTTCCTGGTCACCACTGTGGGAACACAACAGGCTGCAGAGAAGCTTCAAGGAGATTGCTCAGGTCAGCGGCTCTGGGCACACAGTAAATGCAAAATAAGTTTAGCCATGATGAGGATTTCCTACGCTAACGCTAAACTCGCCAGCAAATCATTTAACTTTCCTGGCTCTTTCTTCATTGAAAGCCAAGAGGCTGGCCTGTTCAACTCTAAATGTCTTCCTGGCTCTAAAACTCTATAACTAGAGGGCAAAGGCAATTTCAAGGGCTTTCAGGTCAGAAATCTCTTTTAAAATTATGGGGGCCAAATCCCCTGTCAGGATTTCAAGCCGCAGGATAAAATGAAGGAGTGTGATTCAAACAAACTCACTGGTCACCAAAATTTGACACAACCCCCAGACTCACATGGGATCACAAAGTGTCCTGGCCAGTGCAGGTCACAGAAAGTGTCTGTGGTCCTGCAATCAGCAGGCAAGAAAAATGAGTAATTCATAATTTGTCACATTTATATAGATAATCATTTCTATCTTTATAGCGGTTGCCATTATCAAACACATGTGCTGGATACCACAGTACGTACTTTATATTCTTTTTCTTTAATCTCTCCAGTGACCCTGTCAGGTCGATTTTTATAGATGAGGAAACAAGACTCAGAATGCACGAGTAACTTGCCCAGGGTCACAGAACTATTACCTCCATGCTAACACAGTGCAGCCTGGAATTGAACCCAAGCCTGTGAGACTCCGAATCTCACACTCTTTTCACTGTGTCACGTACATTGAGTATTTGTTTATGGAGTGTTTTTATAGAAGCAACACTTATCAATTTGCACAAAACAGCAACACACTGTCCACTTTCATGAGGTGCTCCCAGGGAGCAGGTGTGGGTGGAGGTGACACGTGCCAGGAGTTTCCTGAGCCACACAGTCTGTGCAGATGGCCACAGAGAGCAAGCCAGCGATCAGCAGGGCCACACAGCAGGGCAATCGTCACTCACAATGGTAGATGGGGGGGCCATAGGTACTGCGTGTGCAGGGAAGAAAAGCCAATCAAATTTCCACCCACGTGGCTTCTCACGTCTGGGAAAACCAGGACTGCCAGTGTCATCCTCCACCAAGAGAGAGCAGCCTGAGGCCCTGGAATTGGACCACCCATGAGAGAGTCTAATCAGGAGCAGGTTTCCCAGCACTGAGGACACGGGCTGCACGGGATGAGATGGTAACCACCGAGAAATGCCTTTCATGCCTCCCTTGGAGCAGGAGCCCGGGCGCTACATGAGCAGGAGAGGGCTGTTGGAGCTGCCCCACGGCGGGCATGCAGGTCACCTCCCAGCCTCCCACCCAAGGCACGAGCTCCTCTCCCGTCCTCACCCAGAACCCACTTCCCTCCCTGAATGCCAGCCTCCAGCTTTGCGCACTTTAGTCCCCTCTCCTGGCCCAGAGTGGCCAGTCGACTCTTCTGCAAACACCTCACCGACCGCACCTCAGCAGAGCACCTGTTCTGAAGCCATGGCTTCCACCCGTGGAGGAGGTATCGCTAGCTGGTGTTCCAGGTGGACTAACCTGGCTCCGAGACAGCTCTGATCTGCCCAGGCCACAGAGTGAGCAAGTGGTGGAACCAGGCTTCCAGGCCACGACTGACAGCCACACCCGCAGTCCCACTTCAGACCGGGGAGAACAGACACAGCACACGAAAAGCTGTTTACAGAACAAAAAGGACAGATCCAAACCAGACATGCCCGCGGCTGGCCCAGTGCTTTGCCAGGGTTCCTGCAGGCATCCAGCAGCAGGTGGGCCTGGGGCTGGGGTGGCAGTAGGGGCATTGGAAGGGTTTGCTTTTTGCAAACACAATCTTTTTCTTGACCTTTGCCTCCTTTTTACTGCCCTTGGTCCTTGGACAAAGTCCTGCTGGTCCCGTTGTGAGAATGTGCAGGAAAAATTCCCTCTCCCGGCCATTCCCGCCTGCAGGCACCTCCACGGACAGCTCCTCGGTCTTCTTCCAGTGTCACCTGTCCTGGCCCTTCCCTGCAACGGTGCCCTTGCATCGTCGTCCTCAGAGGCTGCGGGACCCAGCGCCTCTGCCTTCTTTAGGGGCCTCCATCATCCCACCTGCAGCCCACCTCTCGGCTGCCTCCCTCACCTGCCCCTCTCCTCAGGCTGCTCCTCATTGCTGTCCCCACACGGGCATGTCCCTTGGGTGTTGGCTTCACCAACCCCGGACCTCAGCATCTCTGATCCAGCATGTTGCATACCTGCCATGCCTTACACAGGTGACATGTGAATGATCCTCCCTAACAGTCCCTTCTGTGTCGACGTGATCTCACCTCGACTATCAGGCAACATGATTGCAGAGAATGTATTTCATGTTTTAAAAAACTTTCCCCACAGTGCTCAGTGCCTCGTAACTCCTAGGAAATGGTGTCAGTCCTCCCTAAGCCGATTCCTACCTGATTCTGTTCTACATACAAACACTTGCTAGCGAGTCTTTTCAGATTTGCTGTGGCTTGATGAGGTCCCTGCTGTCTCCTTCCAGACACAGGCATGAGCGCATTGAAGGGAAGGTTTGCTCTGAGGCCTGGCAGCAGTCGGCTAACTCTCTTTCCCCTGGCATCAGGAAACAGAACCCTCCATGAAGTTGAGGCAGTGGGAGATGCAGAGCCAGCCAGAGGCTAGACTGAGGCTGCTGGAGTCACCAGATGCTCATGTCCTCTTCTGCACCTGCCACATCTTTCCGGGTAACACGCTATCTTGGTCACCACTCATTCAACCAGAGATACTTATTTTTTTTTAAACATTCTTTGTCACTCAATAACAAGCTTTCGAGTGCAGATTTAGATGGTGGCATTTGGAGGGCTTGATCTAGATCAGGGTTAGGCAAACTTTTCCTCTAGAGGGCCAGAGAGTAAATAGTTTAACTCTGCAAGTCTGTCACAACTGTCCAACTCTACCCCTGTGGAAGAAAAACATTGCCTTAGACAACAGGTAAATAAGTGGCCTGACTGTGCTTCAATAAAATTTGATATTCAAGAGTGGGCTTGCCAACTGCTGCTCTAGAGCGTAGATTCATGATTGGGATCCTTCAAAAGTTAACCAGTGTAGATTGCTGATTAGGGTTCTTGAACTAGTTAAAGTAGTTAACTAACTGCCCCTGCAGTGCAGTTTCAGGTATATATACCCACACATCACAGTGTGAATATGCCAGGATATTGAGAAAACACAGGCAATATACAGCACACACTATCAACAGATAACATTTAGCAGGCATACACTGCATGCTAGTTAAAGCAGTCGGGACTTACTCTTTTAAACCTCACAACCATCATCTGAAATAGGTACTGAGTCAGGAGGGGTCCCAGCAGACAGACGGATGGACTCCAGAGTCCACTTGGGCAGGGCCGACTCCCTCTCCATCACCAGCTGAGCAACTGGGACCTATCATACCAAGTCTCAGTTTCTTCATCTTCAAAATGGACATGATCATCCCTCCTTTGGAGAGATTTTGAGTGTGTTACACAATCCACGTGAAAATGCCCGTCCCAAAGCCAGGCAATTGGTGTCAAGAACAAGCTAATTGACACTGAACTGTTTAAAGCTTTTTGGGGTATATAATGCACCTGCGACACAAAGTATACAACTCAGTGGATATTCACAGAGTTGTGCAACCATCCCCACAATTTTAGAATATCTTCATCACAGGGTTTGTCCTCTTCAGCAGTCATTCCCATTCCACTCCAACACCTTGACCCCAGCCCTTGGCAACAACTACTTTTCTACTTTCTGTCTCTGTGGATTTGTCTATTCTGGACCATTTTATGTAAATGAAATCATACAACATATGGGCTTTTGTGTCTGACTTCTTTCACTTAGCATTATGTTTTCAAGGTTTACCCATGTTACAGAGTATATCGGTACTTCATTTCTTTTCATTGCCAAATAATACTTCATGTATGTATTTACCATATTTTATTTATCCACTTATCAGCTGGTGAACTTTTGGGTTGTCTCAACTTTTTAACTATCATGAACAATGTTGCTAAAAATATTCATGTGCAAGTTTTTGTGTGGACACATATTTTCATTGCTCTTGGGTATGTGCCTAGGATTGGAATTGCTAGGTCACGTGGTTACTTTGTTTAACATTTTCAGGAAATGTCAAAAGGGTTTGAAGAGTGGCTGCAACATTTTACATTCCTACCAGCAATGTATGAGGGTTTTAATTTCTCCCACCTCCTTGCCAACATGTATTGTCTGTCTTTTTGATTCTAGCCATCCTAGTGGGTGTGACGTGGCATCTCATTGTGCTTTTGATTTACATTTCCCTGATGGCTAGTGATGCTGAGCGCCTATTTATGTGCTTATTGGCTATTCATATATCTTCTTGGAAAAATGTCTATTCATATTCTTTGTCCATTTTAAATTAAGCTACCTACCTTTTTATTACTAAGTTGTTCTGTATATATTCTGGCTGCAAGATCCTTTTCAGTTACACAGTTTGAAAATATTTTCTCCTATTCTGTTGTCTTTTCACTTTCTTGAAGGTATCATTTGTAGCACTAGAGTTTTTAATTTTGGCAAAGTCTAATTTATCTATTCTGTCTTGTTCTTTTGGTGTCATATCTCAGAAAGGTCATGAGATTTACATCTATAATGTCTTCTAAAGGTTTTACAGTTTTAGCTCTTACATTTAGGTCTTTGGTCCATTTTGAGTTTGTTTTTTTAATATGGTGTGAGGTAGGGGTCCAGCTTCATCCTTCTGTATTCTTTTGCACCGTTTCAGGAAAAGATGATTCTTTTCCTCATCAGATTGCCTTGGCATTGGCCATACATGTAAGGGTTGATTTCTGGACTCTCGACTCTGTCCCACTGACATCCATGTCTGTGCTTGTGCTAGCACCACACTGTCTTGATGGTTGTTTTGTAATAAGTTTAGAAATTTGAAAGTGTGAATCCTCCAACTTTGTTCTTCTTTTTCAAAAATGTTTGGCTGTCTTAAGTCAGTCCCTGCATTTCTATGTACATTTTAGGATCAGTGTGTCAATTTCTGTAACAAAGCCAACTGGGATTTTGATAGAGATTGCATTTAATCTGTATATCAATTTGGGGGAGCATTGCCATATTAACAATATCACCTTCTAATCCATCAACATCAGATGCCTTTCCATTGATTGAGCTCTTTAACTTTTTTCAACAAGTTGTATTATAGTTTTAGGAGTAAAAGCTTTGCACTGTTTTTGTTAAATTTATTCCTAGCTAGGTATTTTTTTATTATTCTAATGTAACGAATTATTTTATTAATCTCATTTTCAGATCAGTGATTGCTATATAGGAAGAGAATTGATTTTTGTATATTCATCTTATACCCTACAGTTTTGTCTGAATTTCAACTTAAAAAAAAAAAAAAAAGGCCAAAGGAGAGTAAACTTAAATGCCAGAAGGCCAACGAGCAATTTCATTTCTATAAATGAAGAGAGAAAGGTGGTCAGTGTTGTCACTCGGTGGCCATCCCTTCTGCACCAAAGCAGCCCTGCTGCAGCAGGGGAATTAGGAACTTCATTCCTTTATTGGTATATTCATTAAACAAGCGTTTATTGAGTGCCTGC
Source organism: Cynocephalus volans (assembly GCF_027409185.1). Taxonomy (NCBI): domain Eukaryota; kingdom Metazoa; phylum Chordata; class Mammalia; order Dermoptera; family Cynocephalidae; genus Cynocephalus; species Cynocephalus volans. Next base: position 4,874,779 of record NC_084464.1, read on the forward strand.
TATGAGCCAGTCTGCCAGGCTTTAAACATCAGCTCTGCCACATAGGAGCTGTGTTAGCTGGACAAGGCTTTGAACCCGCTAGTAACTCAGCCCTCTCGTCTGTAAGGTAGGGGTGGTGGTGTCTACCTCGTAGTTTTGTGTATGGAGTCAACGAAGCCCTGAAACTGTGCCTGGCTGGTAGTAAGTGCTTCGCAGGGGGTAGCTATTATTTGTATTATGGCCAGACCCTGAACACAAAAGTGAACAAGGACAAAGTCCCTGGACTCAGGGATCTTACATTTTAATGGCTGGGCAGGGGTGGACAGCAGGAGAAACAGACAAAGAGATAAAGCAATAAAGATGTCAAGTGCTGATAAAAGCCTTCTCAGGCAGGCGACATCGGGGCAGGGACCTGGAAAGGCGAGGGAGCCACTCAGGAGCAGGTCACACCAGAGGAAGGAGCAGGAGTACTTGCCTTGAGGTGGGCAGCCTCTGTGTGGCAGGGCCAGCAGGAGGGCCAGGGAGCTGGTGCTGAGTGCCGGCAAAGGGTGATGGAGGGAGACATAGGGCCATGGCAAGGTCACGTGCACCCCACAGGTCACAGGAAGGGCATTACCTGTTATATACACCAACAGAGTTTCCTACCAGGGAGGTGGGTCACATATGTCACTATGTAACAAATCACAGCAAAAGGAGGCGGCTCACAGCCACAGTGCAGTCACATGTTGCTTAATAAAGGGGATGTGTTCCGAGAAAAGCATCATTGGGTGATTTTGTTGTTGTGTGAAGTGTATTACGAAAGGGAACAGCGATGAATTTTCCTTCCATCTACACTGGCCCTGGTTGCATGAGTGTGGGCCTCTAATTATGCTACTAAGCCTCTCTGTACCTCACTTTCTTCATCTGATAAATGGGGATTAGAATAATGCCACCCCCACAAAGTTAAGAAAATTAAATTACAGGCAGAGATTGTGCCTGGCACTAAGCGATCACTCAGGGAGTGTTAGCAAACTGCTATTAACAATGAGTTTGCTATGGGGATGGTGGGAATTATTTGAAAATACAAGAACTCTAAAGTAGACAATAGCCCTCTCACTTGGGGGTCAGACCTAATGCGTCGAATGCTTGGCTTTCTGTCTTAATGGTCTGAGCTGCCTGTGGAAGGGTCACCCATGGGTAAGCCAGGCACTTTTCCCCAGCATACTCTGCAGTTGGTTCCTTTGCACCAGCATCACCACAAACATGAGAATAATGCATTGTGTGATGACGTTATCATGTCACTAGGTGACAAGAATTTTCCAGCTCCCTTATAACCTTATGGGACCACCATCAGAAAAGTGGTCTGTTGTTCACCACAGCATCATTATGTAGCAGTTCTGGGGTTAAGTGGCTCCCTCTGGAGGCTGCCGTCAGCTGGCAGCCTGGCTGGGGCAGGTCTAGACCGCCTGGCTCACAGGCCTGGTGCCTCCCACTGGGCTTCCTTCACCACATGGGCTCCTGGGACTGGGCCTGTCTAACCAGGGCTGCTTTACAGGTGGCAGGAGCATGCCCCGAGGGCAAGCTTTGAAACTGACATGACCATGCTTACTCTACAATCCATGGGTCAGAGCCAGCCCAGATGCAAGATGTGGGGACAGGGGCCGCGTTTCCAGTCTACTGCAGGACATGTGTCAGGCCAGGTGTTTGCTGGTCAGAAGTCGTGGAATGACTGTTCCAGAGATCTTTAGTAACAGGCCACAGTCTCCCAGAGGTAGTTTGGATGAGGCATAATGACCTGAAAGTCCAGCCATCTCTTCGCCTAGAGATCAATGATTGCCCCGTGCCTTCTTACTGCAAACTCTTCCCAGGACTTTCCCCCGCAGGCTTTAGTGGATCAAAGACGCATTCTTTGGCCAGGGCGCTTTGAAGAACCACAGTTTTTCTAAATCTGCCCTTTCCTTTTGAGATCACTTTTGCTATTACTTCTCCTTTGAGCGCAGTGGCCTAAGTTCTGCCATTGAAGTGATCCTGAATGTTTGGGTTGGAGTCTGGAGAGGAACCCTCACTGCTAAGAGGACATTAGCACTGTGTGATTTCTGGAAGCCTCTCGCAGCCCAGCCTGGGGGAGGAAAACAGGTGCGGTGTCTTGACCGCCATCTAGTGGCGGTGCCGTTCGGTGACGGGATTCAATTTAGAGGGGTACCTTCCAAATTAGAATGTGGAAATCGGGTTAGAATTTTAATTCAGGTTTTATCCAGAGTCCGTAAAGAATAGTCATGAACCGAGGCCCTAGAGTCTGACTACTGGATTTGGGTCCCCGCTCTGGCACTTAGCTGTGTGACCTCGGGGATGTTACTTAACCTCACTGTCTCTTCATGTTTGCATCTATGCAGTGGGTCGGTAACAGTACCTGCTTCGTAGGGTAGCTGTGCAGATTCCTGACCTGACACACATTAAAGCCTTTAGAAGACCATCGTGTGCACATAGTGCTATGCGGTGTTAGCTGTTATTATTGATGGTCTACAAAGCACAGGTGGGCCTCCTGGGTACGATACAGAGCTTCGGCAGCCGTGCACCGAGGACCGAACCAAGGCACGGTGCTTGGGGAAGAGATTTCGGTGGGGGATATAGCTGGGCTCGGTCCATCATATTGGGGCAGGCAAGGAGGAAAGCAAAGACAGCGAAATCCCACGGGGGAGAACGAGCCACGCCTCTTCCTTCGCTTTCAGTCTGCAAAGCTGTCTGGCCACCGCCGCCACCACTGCCACCACCGCTGGTGAAGAGGAGAGAAAAGAGGCTTGGACGGCGGCGGATCCACGCTGAGGGATGACGGCTTCCTGCGAGTCTTGCTTTCCTTGCAGCACTGTCGTGTGTGAGCTGACGCACTGGCCGATCGTACGGGACACCCGTGTGTGTGGAATTGTCACAGAGAGCCTGCCGCCCCCGACGCTGTGCTCCCAGGGAAGACCAGTCCTTGAGACCCACCACGGTTGGCGCCTGTGAACACATCAGATGCCCCACACCCTCACACCTGCTTGAATGCTACTTTGTGTAAACACATTTTTTAAACACCGCACAGTTTTAATTGTATGTGAGTTGTTATGGTCGTTGTTGTCAGGAGTTATGTTTTCTTCCAAAGGTCAGCTTTCTTCTTTTAGGCCAGAACACTAGTGCCACTATGTAATTGAAGCAAAATAGAGTCCTTTAATGTAGGAGTAGGTAACTCCACTGTGTTTCTATCAGACAACTGCATTCTGCAAAGCAGTTCATCAGAAGTATTTCTCTCTGATTTAATCATTTAATTTTTATTTTGCTTACAAAATAAATCTGTGGGAAAATCGTAAGTGATTTCACACACACCATTTGCTAAATCATCTGCTGGAGATTCCCACCCTGAAGTGACCGAAGGACCTGCCTGCATCGATCTCAATATGTAAAATTGTCATCCTTTGTAAGCGATCTACGCAAAAATGGGTTTGCTGCCTGTGGAACAAGCAGGAGAAATGTCTCAGGCCTCTACCTGTCCTGGTCACCTTCCTGCAGACCTGGATTCTGAGGACCTGGGCCTGGACCACCCCTGGGAAGAGCTGCCCCATGGCCACAGGTTCTGAGCTTCTCCTCTCAGAACCTACCAAGAGACAGCTCCTGACAACTGCCCAACTAGGTCCCTTCCAGAAACCGCCAAGGTTGGGGAGACAAAAAAATCCACACGTTTTGTCCCCACCTGAGTAACACACTCCAGGAGTTAAGGAGTTAATCAGAATGTTTCCAAATCCAGCTCTGCTTGATGATCATGAACAATCCTGCTGACACATTTCTGGAAGCCACACTGCTGCTGATGCTGCCATCTCAGGGTACTGCCACGATCCATCATCAGACACTCTGCAGACAGTGTTTCATGCCGTCTTCTCACCTCTTCTCACTGAAGCTCAGAGAGTTTAGGTAAATCTAAAATTACACAGTTGGTGAGTGAAAGGACCAGGATTCTAAGCCCTTCAAGCATTTAGGAAAAGTCCCTAAGAAGACTTTGAAGGGAAAAAAAAGCAGCTCAGACAGTGCAGGTAAGGGGAGAGCCTGTTAGGTGATAAGATTCCTTTTCCTTTGTGTATTATATACTGAGCAGGAAGTGCTTGCAGAGAAACTGAGGGTGGGTACTATGTATCCACATCACAATATGTCAAATAACCTATGCAGAGTCACACATAGTTCACCAAAACATCTTTTATACATGTTGTGCAGATAAGAGAAGACTTACTCTAAAATGACAGATTTTAATTTAGGGCTTTTAAAACCCAGGACTTAGCCCTCTGTTCTTACGGATAAAACAAGCAGAGTTTATGCCAACATATGTCTTAGTGTTAAATAATGTCGCTCAGTGCCGTTTCTGGGTGCTCATGTACAAAGAATCAGATGCCAAGGGACAGAGGCCACTGAGAATGAGGGACGGAGGACTGGGTGGACTCACAGGAAGGGGGCCCAGGGCACATGTGCCCCTGCAACGCTCGCTCAAGACTCTCAGTCCCCAGCTGAGGGGGGCCCTTAAAATGAACAGCTGCTCACCCTGCAGCTGATCCACAGCTCAAATAATTATTTCAGTGAAAAATGCTGTTTCTCCCCCACAGTGTTCTTACAACAGGGGGAAAAAAAACAAAACTTCAGCAAAAATTTAGAGTGTGGCTTTTTTTCTACTATAGATGAAACAGTATCTGTGTCAACTTTCTGTGATCCATACCTGGCACTCACTAACGCTTAAGAAATGTAAGTTTGGGATCAATGTGTGCACCCTACGTGTCAGCCCTTGAACACTGGGGAGGGTCCTGGCTTCAGCCAGCCCTGAGTTCCGCTACCAGCTGTGTGGACGTCCTTGTTTCACTGACAGTCTGGAACTATGATACTCACCTCGTCATTTTGCTTAGAGAATCAATAAGGTGACATTTCAAAGTTATTCCTTTTTACACTCACCTGCTTTCAGGTATACATCGAAACAACTTTGCAGTGTTTTCCTGACAGAGAGAAGGTTAGTATTGCTGGATTTGAAATGATTATCTCACGAAGAGGGAGGGGGAAGAAGAGTAGATTAAAAGAAATAATCTGCCAACTGTGTGCAAATCACAAGGCAGGCGTTCCGTGAAGAAAGCCACGACGGTGCTGAGGGACGAGCTGTTGGAGAGTTTTTCTTCCATGCTAGCCTAGGTGTGCGTGCCCAGCAACGCTCAGAGGGGTGGTCTGCAGACGATGTGGGAAACCAGAGGCCTCGTGCACTGCTGCTGGGAGTATGAGATGGCGCAGTGCTGTGGGAAACTGTGTGGTGATCGCTCAGAAATGAAAAGCAGAATTACCATAGGATCCAGCAATTCCACGTCTGAGTATAGACCCAAAAGAACTGAAAGCAGGGTGTGGAAGAGATCCGTGTACATCTACGTGGATAGCAGCGACCTTCACAACAGCCAGAAGGTGGAAGCACCCCGAGAGGCCACCGACGGATGGGGGGCAAGCACAGTGTGCTGCACACACGCGATGCAACAGGCGGGAGGTTCTGACATGTGCTGCAGCGTGGATGAACCTTGAGGACGTTATGCTGAGTGACATAGGCCAGTCACAGAAAGACAAATACAGCGTGATTCCACTTACTGAGGTCTTAACAGCGTGGTCAAGTTCACAGAGACAGACAGCAGCATAGGGGTTACCAGGGGCTGGGGGAAGGAAGAATGAGAAATTAGTGTTTCATGGGGATGCAGTTTCGGTTTGGGAAGATAACAAAGTTCTGGAGATGGGTGGTGGTGACGGCTGCACAACCCTGTGAACGTACTTAATGCCGCTGAAAAACGGCTAAATGGTAAATTTCATGTCATGTGTATTTTACTACAAGAAAAAGAAAAGAGAAAGATCTGTGGGTGCAGGGTGGCCCTGCCTCAGTTCCTGAAGAAAGGGTGACCCTCTCTGACATCCTCTTGGATGTCACCGTGGCCAGGTGGGCCCTAGGGCACAGGGAGGTCTGCAGCTCTAGACACTGCAGCAAGGCCTGCGTCCTCTCCCCAGCACCCCAGAATTATTCTCATGAGGGCAGATAGACAAGATTAGCCTCAGAAACAAAGAGCCACAAGGACGCTGAGAAGAACGGGAGGAAACACACACTCAGACAACTGGATTGTAGACGGTGCATGCGGCATTAGCACTGGAAGAAGCCAGGTGCCTGCTCAGAACGCGAAGTTACAGCACGAGGTAGGCAGACTCCTGGTTTTAAGAAAAATTAGGGGTGTAATGGGAGGGGGAGGATGATCTCTTTTGTAAAAAAAAAAAGTGGTTCTTCGGTTTTTCAGAGCAATAAAAAGGACCTTTTCTTTTGTGGCACAAGTGCGCCACCGCGTGGACAAAGTGTATATGACGCCGAGTTTCTCCGAAGCCAACGTTTCCTCTTTTGCATTGACCCAAACGGTTCAACTCTGCCTCGTGTCCCGTATTTTCAGAGGGACTCCTTAGAGGACCATTCCATTTCTGCAAGCCAATTATTTGGGACAAAAATCAGATTTTCATGTTGTCTCCACTTTCTTTATAAGATTAAAAAGTCTTTTTCAGAAATTGAGTTTCAGGCAAGGGAGCGTCTGGGCCCCAATGTTTGCTTCACACTGAAAACTCTTACTAAAGTAGACGCCGCAATAACATTCCATCCTGGCTATAGGAAGAAGCAAAAGTATATTTCATCTCAACCGTCAAAATGAAACACTCTGCAAATAAAAACACCCCTCCATCCTCACCGTTAGATGTCAAATTTGACTTCTCTTATCTCTCAATTTTAAATTTTATGAGGATCTATCCAGGAGTCTCTGGTCTGTCCCTGTGATGTTACTGTTGGTTTTTTTCTGTATTTTGTTTTTAAGTCACTGTGTGGAAGCTTAGTTGGAAGTGTGGGATATCATGAATGTGTTTGTCCAAATCCAGGCTTAAGTGAGGAAAGTATGTTTTTAAAGCAAGTCTTGGAACTCATCCAACAAAGGCTGTGCCAGCCACCCTGCAGGCAGCCAGAGATGCAGTGCTGAGCATAGGCACAGACCTGGCCCTGCCCCTAGGAGCGAGACGTGAGAAATTCAGTCTACGGTCTAAATCTGTCCCATGACAGTCTTCTCCTTAAATTGCAAGAAATATCCCTGGTGAAAATGTGAGGACATTGCACTCCATGTGGTTTTGCAGGGCTGAGACGTGGGGCTGCCAGGGAGAGAGGCGAGGCTGTCTCAGCCACGGTTCTGAATGCCTTCAGCGGGCCTTGCTGGTGCCCGGCCTAGAGGAGTGAGCGCGGGTTGGAAGGAACCTCAAACGTTCTGCCCCTCAGTGGCTGAGATGGTGTGAGCTCAGGGTGCCTCACGTCAGGTGCCTCTTGGATCTCCAGCCTCCCTCTCTGTACGATCATTCCGTCAACATCCACACATGCCATATTTCTCCAATCTGCAAAAAACAGCCCTCTCTCCATCCCACCTTCCACTGGGACGTCACCTGCTGCCCCAATTCTCTGCCCATCTCTGCCGCAGAATTCCCAGAGTGCTGCTTATAATCTCGGTCTGGTGTCCTTTCTTGAACCCACTCCAGGACATCCTCCTGCCCCAGCTCCCACAGGGGCAGCTCTCGCCCAGGCCCAGTGCCTTTGACTTGTCGGCAGCACCTGCTGCAGACCGTGGCCACCCCTCTGGAAGCCCTCTCCCCGCCGCCCCAGGTCTCCACCCCGCCTGGTTTTCTTCTCGCCTCACTGCTCCTCGTCGGGGGTCTCCTGTGCTCTTTCATCTTCCCAGCCCACAAGTACTGGAGAGCAGCGGGCTGCTCTGCCGTCCCATCCCGCCCTGAGACTGGGGCTCTCCTCCACTCCTGCCTTTAAATTTGACAACCCCGGCTGGGTGCCCGTCACCCCCTCACCATCCCCAGGCCTTGGACCCCTCCCTCCCCTCTGGCCCACCCCTCCCATCCTCCTTCTCTGCCTCCAGCATGCTGCACTTTGCAGACTGCCCCACCGAGGCAGTTGCCTCCTGCTTATTCTGTTTGCCACTGTGTCCCCCTTGCCCGGAACATGGTGGGGCTTGATCAACAGCTGACGGGGTGGTGGGAAGCTCATGGCCTTTGGAGCCCTGATATGGATTTGAGTTCGGGATTTGACTTTTATTTATCAAAGATTTCCAAGACATAACACTAAAAATATGATCCATAATAGAGCAAATTAATTAGATTTTATCAAAATTAAAAACTTCGATTCTTCAAAAAACACTGTCGTGAGAATGAAAAACAAGCCACAGATCTGAAGAAAATGAAAATATTTGCAAATTATATAACTGATAAAGAACTTGTGTCCAGCATGTGTAAAGAATTCTCAAAACTCAATAATAATTATTTTTTTAATGGGCCAAAGATATAGTATGAGTCTGTTTCTGTTGCTTATAATAGAATATATGGTGCTGGGGGTGCTCACACAGAGGAATCCAAGACCAATTGGTATTACAACTCTTTATTAGTTTACAGCTCTTTTTGGTGTTACAGCCCTTTATTGCTTGCAGGCAAGGAGATCAGGAGCATCAGGCTAGTGTCTCCCCCAATGAAGGAAAGGGGCAGCCTTATACAGCCAAAACTTCCTGCCCAAGTTCCCATTTACGTCCTCTTATGCACATGAGGGATGCAAGTCTGTTAATTTGGATTGGTTGGCTATGAGATACAGCCCATTGGTCAGTCCTGGAGCCAAATTTGCATTCAGCCCTTAGGACCGTGCAAAACCGCTGTTATCTTTTGTTAGCACACAGGTGCAGGAAGCAAGCTAGGTTATAGCAGCCAAAATTCGTGATCAAGACAGCCAAGCATAAAATGTCTAAAACAGTTTCTAGAGCAGAAGGGGGCAGGTTTAACATCAGAAAATGCTCAGGGTTCCCTGCTTCAGTGGAACTGGGTACTTTGTAAGAAAATGAAATTTATTGCTTACAGTTTCAGAGGCTGGGAAGTCCAAAGTCCAGGGAACATTTCTGATGAGGGTCTTCCTTGGTGGTGGGGACCCAGGCATCTCACGTGACAGAAAATGGTGGCGCAAAGAAAGAGAGAGACTCTCACATGCTCTCTTTTTAAAATCCTCAGAAGCACACCCCCAACCACCATTATTAATCCACTCATTATGGCATGGGCCTACAGTCTAATCACCTCTTCAAGGACCCACCTTTCAATCATCATGATAGAATTTCCCACCCTCTTAATGCTGTCACGATGGGGACCAAGCCTCCAACACATAAACTTTTAGGGGAGAAAATTCAATCCCTAATACTTGTAAACACACATTTTATCGAAGAATATAGAAGGAGGGCACATAAGGAATGAAAAGATGTTCAACAGCTTTAGTCACTAGAGAACTACAAACGAAAGCCACTGCAGGTGCACACCTGTTAGAATGGCTGACTAAACAGACGGGCCACGGCCAGCGCTGAGGAGGATGAGGAGGAGCCAGAACTCTCAGACGTGCAAATGCAAGTGAAAATGGCACAGTCACTTTGGAAAAGAGTTTGGCAGTTTCTTAAGAATTCAAACATCCACCCATGATATGACCCAGATGGTCCGCTCTTAGGTTTTTACCCAAAAGAAATGAAAGCACGCATCCACACAAAGACTTGTACGTGAAGGCTCGTAGCAGCTTTATTTGTGATAGTCTGGAAACAACCTAAATATCCATAGTGGGTGGGTGGATAAACAGAGTGCCACTATCCACACAGTGGGATTCTACTCAGGAATAAAAAGGAAAGAGCCATTGAATGTATGCTATAGCATGGATAAAACTGCAAATAACTATGCTTGGTGAAAGAAGCCGGACCGAAGAGGGAACATATTGTCTGGATCCATTTATACAAAATCTAAGGTAACAAAAGCTAACCTACAGTGAGAGAAAGCACGTGCTGGTGTCAGGAGAAGGAGGCTGGAGTAGAGAGGGGGAGAGGGGAGGATGACTAAAGGCACCAGGGGACCTTGGGGACTCATGGACATGTTCATTACCTGGACTGTGGTGATGGTGTCACAGGATGCACAGGTCAGAAATGGTCAAATTATATACTTAAAATATGCACAGTTTATTGTGTATCAAGTATAATTTAATAAAGCTGTTAAAAAATAAAATAAGAAATTAATAAGGAAATGTGGGTGAAAACATAAGAAAGCAAAACAAAAATCATAGATAAAAATACAGTGAGGTAAAATACAAAAATGCGTACTAGCAAACATAGCTAGAAAACTTAACTCTGAGCTTCTAGCAGCTGGAGCAAAGAAAACATGACTCATTCAGAGCCAGATGTTCTAGATTTATAAGACAGGGTCATGCTAATCACTCCGAAGCACTGCTTTCCCAGGGTTCTATGACAGTCCTGCAAGGAATTTCCTAGAAGTTCTGAGCTCTCATCAGTGTGCTACAAGGTCATGGGCGACCTTCTCAGTAGCAGCTGACACTGACATACCGTCCCCTTTCTTAGAACAGTCCTCAAAGAAGTCAGAACGTGAGGACAACAATGCAATCTGGCACCTATGTGCCTTCAAGGGATTTAACAGCGCAGCCCAGACGTGCGTCCAACAGATCACCTGGCCGCGTCCAAGGGCGACATCTAAGTGGGAAATGGACACACAAGGGAGGCATTCGGGTGGGGGATAAGAGGAATGGAACCCTCACTCCAAAGAGGGCAGCTGCTCCTCAGTGAATTTGAGGTAAGATGTCTAGGGCTGTCAAACAGACCAGAACCTGGGGGTCTCTGAGGAAGCCTTGTGAGGGCTGGATGGGACAGTTGCACACCTCTGTTCTCTCAGGACACAGCCCCAACCTGCCATGTGCGGCCCTGCTGACCTCACCTGCCCAAGGCCCGCAGCCACCACCCCTGCCCGGGCCAGAGCCTGGCTCCATCTCTGTCCCTTTGCACAACCCCTCAGGAATATTAACTCTAGCCATCGAGCTTTTGAGTGGAAATGGGTGGCAGAGTTCAAGGTTCTAACCTCTGGCAAGAATCTGAAGTTATCACAAATGTAGCAAGGCTTTGGGTGTGACAGACCCGGCACTGGCCCCCAGTTCTGGTTGGATTTACTCCAGCCATGGTTCTTTACATTCACAAACACTCACTGGAGCCCGGCCGCTGCTTGGGCTCAGTGCCGTTCAGCTGCAGGGGCCCTGAGCTCACGAGGGCCCTGCCTTCGGGTTAACACTGCTGTCACCATCTCCAAATTCTTTATAATCTTTGAACAGAGGGCTCTGCATTTTCATTTTGCCCTGGGCCCTGCAAATCACTTGGTTGGGCCTGCCCCCTAGCACGCCACAGAGTTAATTCATAAATTCAGCTCATTCAGGTCATTGGTACTGTGGAAAAGAAGCCATTTGGGAAACTTAGAATTAAACAAAGTTAAATAACTTCCTTTTGTGCAGGAAAAAGTGTAGCAAGAGTCCAGATCAGAAACTAATATTTAGTTGTCTTACTGCAGACAGAAAAGTCCTAGTCCTATTGCACAGATTTACAAATATTGCAGATTAGACTATGTCCTATAAAATTGTGCTTCTCACAATTTGATGGGCACACAAATCACTTGGGGATCTTGGTAAAGTACAGATTCTGTTTCATTAGGTCAGGCTCAGACACCACATTGTTTGGGTGGTACCAATGCTGCAGGTCTGCAGACCACACCTTGAGTAGCAAGGCTCTAAAATACAAATGCTCCTCATGTAATACACCTGAACTACTGAGCCTCATAGCTTGGCCCAGCCTACCTTAAACATACTCAGAATGCTCACATTAGCTACTGCTGGGCAGAACCACCTAACACTAAGCCTATTTTAAGTTCAAGTGTGGAATGTTTCATGTAATTCGTTGGATACTGTACTGGGTGTGAAAAGCAGAATGGTCATGTGTGCTCTTGAAGCATGGTGTCTACTGAATACATATCACTTTCACACCATTGTAAAGTTGAAAAATCTTAAGTAGAGACATTGTAAGTCGGGGACCATCTGTACCCCCATGTACAGGTGTGTATAACTCTCAGAGGAGGGCTGGCTCTGTCTCTCCAGTCTACACATTGGTTCCATCTTTTAATGACTGTGTGACTCAGGGGGAAATTGCTCTCTCTGAGCCTCAAATTCTTCATGTACCCAAGGTAACTTTTCCTGGAATTATTTCAAGGATTGAAGCAAAAGTAATTTTGTACTGATAGTCTCATTTTAGCAATGGTGAGGGAGGCAAGGTAGACACATTATCTGTTCTACGGCACACACCCCAAGTGAATAACAACAGATGCTCACTGTTAAAGTCAGGAATTAGGGATTTTACTTCTCAGCCAGCCGGCTGTCTCCCCAGAAAGCCTGGTCAGAGAACAGCCCCCAGCCTCATTAGGGAAAAGTTTATAAAGGCAAAAACTGCATCCTGTTTGGCATACAGGACGTTCTGCAAGAGCAAGCAAGCTGATTTACAGGAGCCAAAATAAGCAGGTTAAGCCATTTCTGTTGGCTCCTCTGCCTGTCTTCAGGCAGAGTTCCCTAAATTGGGGGTCTTCTAACAGATGGTTAACTAGGTTATCGTGGTTGTGAGTTAAAACTAGGTAAAAAAGCTTTTTGGGTAAGGGTCTTTATCACAACTGGGTGCAGGGCTTCCTAGTGTGGTTAACTTGAGGAGGGGTCTGCTTTAGAGAGCAACTCTGTTTCTCATCTACACAGGAAAGAGCTGGCAGTCTGTGGTTTTCTTGCTAACACAGGAACAGGCTTGTGACCACAGAGCTACAGAGTGCAGAAATGCATTTTAGTTCTTTTTACAACTGGGACAAAGATGGAGTCAGTCATGTTAGTTTGCAACAATCTCCATTTTACAGATGAGGAAACTGAGGCATAGGGAGGTTAAATAATGTGTCCAATGTCACCCAGCAGGTAAGCCACAGTGAGGGCCCGAACCTTCGTCCTCCAACTCTGAGCATCCCAGTCTTTGGTTCACTAAGTATTTTGAGTGTCTATTATACACCAGGCTTTTGTCTTTACTTCAAGCTGACTTACAAAGAGGTTGCTTCACAGTGAAGTTTTATGTTACTCTCCTTTATAACATCAGATCCTTTTCCTTCTTTCAAAAAATAGATTTATTATTCTTTATCAAAATGATAAATGTTCATTGTTTAAAGAATTCAAACAATACAGAAGAGTACAAAGAAGTGAGTAAAATCTCTCCATCTCAGATGTGGCCTCCATTAACATTTTGACCACTATTCATGCAGTCACCTCTTCATGACTAAGGTGGCCTGTTTTGGGGGAAGGAATGAGGCAAGGGGGGAGGGTTTCCTCTGGTCAAATAATATTGGGAGCCTTCCCCACCTGGAGGTCATAGAGAACATCAGCCTTTTAAAGGCTCACAACACTGTTACATCAAAAAGTTCTGACATCACAAACAGAGCTGCAGCAAGCACTGTTAGGTATCTCTACTTCTTTGATTGTGTTACTGTTTCCTCAGGGGAAACCATCTATGCATATAACCCCACACAAAGACTGTGCAACTTTACACATGGGAGTTTCTATTTTCCATACCCTACTGTTAATAGATTTTATCAATCCCTATGCTGTCAATCTGATACACAAAGCTAACTGCTGTGTTTATTTCTTTGTTCAATCATTAATGAGGTGTTTGTTGGTAATTTGTAAGTTGCCTGTTCATGTTCTTTCCAGATTTTTATTTGGATTTCGTTTACTTTTTTCTTTTTTGAATTCTTTATTTAATAATTAATCTTTTACCATGTGGGTTGCAAATATTTTCACCAATTTAGTTTTTCAACATGCTTATTTTATTTTTCTTCTATACAGTAGTTTTCAATCTGTACATCATCAAATACATGGATTTGGGAGACTTCTGACATGCTTATTTGAAAGACCCTCCCCCATCAAGATTATAAAAATATTACCCATGTTTTCTTATGATATTTTATAATTTCTATATTTACATTAAACCCTCAATCTATCCGGACTTTATTTTCACATGAAGTTTAACGTAAGGATCTACCTGTACTTTTGTCTAAAGTTGCTGGCTTGTTATCACATCCCGTATGTTAAATAATTACTTTTTTAACGCATAGTTGATGTGATGTCTTTTTAAATGTATTTTGTATTTCACATTTAGTAAAATTCTCTTGTGGTGGATGGCTGTGTGAGTTTTGACAGATGCGTGAGCTGTGTGTCACCACCACAAGCAAGATACAGAACTGCTCCATCACCCCAAATTCCTTCTCCCTGCTTCTTTGTAGTCAGTCCTCACGCCACCCCCCACCCATGGCAACCCATTGATCTCCTCTCCATTGCTATAACTTTGTCTTTTCCAGAATGTCATAAAGATGGAATGACATGGCGTGTACTTCTGAGCATGGCTTCTTTCACTTAGCGTAGCACACAAGATCCATTAGTGCTGCTGTGTGTGTCAACAGTCCAAGTTTTCCACTGCTGAGTGGTGTTCTATTGTACCTCAGTTTGTTCATCTGTTCTCCAGCTGAAGGACATTTGGGGTGTTTTCCATTTTTTTGTGATTTGTAAGTTGCTATGAATGTTTGCTTACAAATTTGTGTGAGAACGTGTGTTTCCATTTCTCTTGGGTAAATCCTTAGGAGTGTGACTTCTGGATCATACCATATGGTAAGTGTTTCCTACCTTCACAAGCGACTGCCTTACTGCTGTCCAGAGCAGCAACACGGCTCTGTGTCCCTCCAGCTGTGTGTGAGATTTCCGGCCACTGGACATCCTCACCAACATGCAGTGTTTTCAGTTGTGTTTTGCTTTGTTTTTTAATCCATTCTAGTAGGTGGGTAAAGTATCTGATTGTAGTTTTAATTTACATTTTCCAAATGGCTAATGACATTCAGCATCTTTTCATGTGTTTATTTGCCATTTGTAGATCTTCAGTGAAGTGTCTTGTCAAATCTCGCACTAATTTTTTTATTAGGTTTTTATCTTGTTTGGGGGTTGACATGTTTTCTTTCTTGTGCACTGCATGTTCAGATCTACATGAGTCTATTTCTGAATCTTCTGTCCATTTTGGATCCAGTCCATTAATCTACATGTCTGTTCCTGGGCTAGGACCACACCGTTTTTATTACTGTGGCAGTTTTACTACTGGAAGAACGTATTTCATTTGTGTAAGACAAGTCTTCCCTTATTCTTCTTCAAAATATTCTGTTATTTTCAAATATTTATTTCCCAGCTCAACTATAAAATAATTTTGTCTACTTCTCCCCAAATTCTGTTGAGATGTTTACCTAAAATGACATTGAATTAAGTAGAATAATTTAGGGGAAATGACCCTTTATAACACTGCCTTCCAATCCAAAAAAAGACAGGACATTCCCTTTATTGAAGTCTTTATTTGTGTCTGATGGCTGATTTCTTTTCAGGTATTTATATTTAGTCTCTTTTCATAGTCAGCATGCACAGAATCAGGGATAAAATCAGAAATGAAAACAGGACACTCTTTGGCAGAACTCTGGTTCAGTCCCAAACTGCATGGACTTGAGGCTGAATGTTGTCAATGATGCTTTTTACATCTGTCCTATTGGAGCTGTTTGTAAAACTTACACCATTAGATTTGAGTATTAGGAAAGCAAATAGCCCCAGTTCCAGCTAAGGCTCCATCTCTTTATGCAGCTCATAACTCTTTACAGTGAATGAAACCTCTTTCAGTTCATTTTTCACCCAAGGGAGAGCTGACCTCTTACTGAGGCATTTCAGAAGGAATCTACATTGCTACTGTGCACTGCAACTACTCACATGTAGCTACACATTTGTGACCCATTAAAAATGCCACTTTCTTAATGTTCAGTGTAATCACAATTCCATGCAAATATTAACTTTTTTTTCTTTTGAAAGGAGCTGTTTTGCCTGATCTACAAAAGAATTCTTGCGAAAAAGAATGCAAGTCATCAGTATGCCTTCCAAGCTGCCTAAACTCTCCTTAGCTGCCAAAGTGATCAATTCCATTCCCAGGTTCCTTTTCCTGACATTCCCAAGTCTACCTCTGCTTCATCTTCAAGAGACCGGTTTCTGTAATCTACAATTTGGAGAGAAGAAAATGCCTCTTACATATCTGACTTCGAGTCTCTTGAAAAACTTTCAGTCACATGAGTGTGTTCTCAGCTTATTTGGAGAAGCTTGCTCCCAAGATATTTTGCTTCTTGGAGACTTTCCATGCAACAGAATTCAAGTGAATGTTTTAGTCATGATGCAAGCTCAGCTTCCTTACAAGAGACCCAACATTGCAGTGGCTTAAATGAGAAAGACGCTTATTTCTCTCTTAAATAAGTGTGACCTGGCATGGCAGTTCAGCTCCACAACATTGTCAGGAGTGCAGGCTCCTGCCTTACAGCTCTGCCATCCTTCAGGAGTCTCCCTACGTGCGTGGTCCGGTGACATTCCAGAGTAACCTTCCAGCAGTTAGGCAGACAGGGAAGAGGACGGCACGCTCCTTCCCTTTAAGGCATGAGTCAGAAATTGCCCGTGTATTTTCATGCATATCCTTTAGGACAATGTATGGTTACCTATTAGTGTGTATCACATTGTCCCCCAAACATAGCTGCTTAGAACAAACATTTGTGGCTTCACAGTTTCTACGGGTCAGAAATCTGGGTTTGGCTGTGCTGGGGGCCTCTGGCTCAGGTCTCGCATGAAGTTGCAGTCAAGCTACCAGGCAGGACAGCAGTCTCATGTGAAGCTTCGCTGGAGGGAGATCTGCTTCTGAGCTCACTCACACGGCTATGGGCAGGATTTGGCTCTTTGTGGCTAGTGGGGCTAAGGGCCCCAGTTCCTTACTGCCTGCTGGCCAGACGCTGCCCTCGTTTCCTGCCACTTGGCCGTCACCACAGGGCAGCTTAGAGGATGCAGCTGGCTCCCTTTTGAGCAGGTGAGCAAGAGCACCAGGGAAACACAACCTCTGTATAACCTAATCTCGGAGGTGACATTTGCTTCCTGCTCAGATATGAGGCAGGGCACAGTGGGGACATACCCAATTTCCCTCTTGCTTTTGTTCTGATAAAACAAAGAAGACTAAGAAAGACATAAGCCACAGTTATACAGGAGGCACCACAGGTCCATCGCCATGTCCTCGTTACGAGGGAGATTGGGAAATATCACCTTTGTTTTATGCAGCTACATGCCCAGCTAAAAATTCTCTACTAATCTGAGAAAGAAGAGGACAGATATTGAGGGACAGTGGCAGGCTCACTGCTGCAGTGAGAATTTTTTTTTTATTGAAGAATAATTGATTATACAGATTTTGAGGGTACAGTGTTATCATTATTTGTACACATTACAAATACATTATTACAAATTCTAATTATTCTTTGTGCCCCTTACCCAATTTCTCCCTAACTCCCCTCTCCCTCCCCGTTTCCCACCTCTAGGAACCATAGATTTGTTCTTTCCTTCTGAAAGTTCAATGTGTTACTGTAGTCTCTCTTTCTTTCTTTCTTTCTTTCTTTCTTTCTTTCTTTCTTTCTTTCTTTCTTTCTTTCTTTCTTTCTTTCTTTCTTTCTTTCTTTCTTTCTTTCTTTCTTTCTTTCTTTCTTTCTTTCTTTCTTTCTTTCTTTCTTTCTTTCTTTCTTTCTTAGCACCCACTTATAAGTGAGGACATGTGGTCTTCCTCTTTCTGTGTCTGACTTATTTCACTTCTCATAATTTTCTCCAAGCTTGTCCATGTTGCTGCAAATGGCAGAATTTCAACTTTTTTATAGCTGAATAATATTCCATTGTGTACATGTACCACATTTTCCTTAGCTAGTCATCCGTCAATGGACATTTAGGTTGTTCTATATCTTGGCTATTGTAAATAGAGCTGTGATAAACATGAGAGTGCAGGTGTCCCTTCGACATGATGATTCCTGTTCGTTGGGTACATATTGGAAGTGGGATTGCTGGGTCATATGGAAGTTCAGTTTGTAGTTGTTTAAGAAACCTCCAGCTCCCTGCTTCACCATTTTCTGCCATGTGAGACCCCTGTATTGCTGTAAAGCCACCACCAAAGAAGATCTTCACCACATGTATTTCCCTGGACTTTGGACTTCTCAGCCTTTGAAACCATAAGCAATAAATTTCATTTTCTTACAAATTACCCAGATCCAAACATTTCATTATAAGCAACAGAAATGGACTAATACAGATTTCCAGTCACGATCACTCCCTCCCACAATCAATCAATTTACAACTATTTAAAAGCAACGACTGCCAAGCTGGGGCTGCTAGAGCTCTGGGAAAGAGGAGGAGAGACCTACAGGGTTCATGAAGGCAGGAGAAGCCACGAGGAGAGAAAGACAGGATTGCTCCGACCATTTCAAGCCCCGACCACTTCAAGTCTGGAGCTGGTGAGCACATGGAGAAAGAGCTGGCAAAAGCCACTTCTGTGCCCTTTGGACGAAGTTTCTTGGAGGTGGCAGGGGAAAGGAGGGCCTTGGTGGCCCCCAGGCCAGCAAGACCACTAACAGCATTCCCATGGACCCTCATGGGAGTGAGGAACCAGACAACAGAAAAAAGGAGCCACTCAGAGGCTGGTGAGTCATTGCAAGGGACCAGTGCATGGCCCGTCCCATGGACATTGTTTGGAGTGCGGGTGGTGAGTTAGATGTGCCCACCAGGGGAACACTGGGGCACAGCATGGACAGCTGATCTGCCCCCCAATCAGCACAGGACCACTCTGTGTAGACTAGTCAAGAATACAGAACTGCAGGGGGAGCAGTTTGCTGAAAAGACTCAGGCCCAGACCAGAGTTTCCACACAAACCAGTCGTACTGGACCTCACAAGACCTGGAAGTACATACAAGGTCAACAATTAAAACCTAAGCTGCACAAAAAGCCTTCCCCAGGGAATCAGCAGCAAAGCAGAAATTTAGCTCAATCCCAGAGCTCAAATACTGGTTCCCACAGTATTTGGAAGTAAGCAAAGGAAACAATCAATAGAGTAGAAAGACAACCTACAGAATGGGAAAAAATATTTGCAAACTACACATCTGAGAAGGGATTAATATCCAGAATATACAAGGAATGCAAACAACTTCACAGTAAATAAACAAATAATCTAATTAAAAATAGGCAAAGGAGCTCAACAGACATTTTTCAAAGGAAGAGAGATACAAATGATCAACAGGTACATGAAACAATGCTCAGTGTCACTAATCATCAGGGAAATGCAAATCAAAATCGCAGTGAGATATCATGTCACCCCAGTTAGACTGGATATTATTAAAAAGACTGAGAGTAACAAATGTTGGCAAGGATGTGGAGAAAGGGGATCTCTTCTGCACTTGGAAGACTTCTACACTGGTGGGACTGTAAAATAGTACAGCCATTATGGAAAAGAGTAGGGAAGTTTCTTTTTCTAAACTTTAAAAACTTTTTCTATTAACGCATTCATTGTTACAAATCATACTTATTCTTTATGCCCCTTATCCAATCCCCCTTCCCCTCAGACCCCCACTGCCCCTGCTTGGGATCCTGGGATGCTTCCTGTGGTGGCTCGGTGGTCATTGCTGGGCTGGTCGTGAATGTCTGGAGGGCACGGCCAAGGCGTCGGCCCCCTGCTGTCGTGACTCAGGACCTGGGGCACTTCCTGTGGTGACGCAGTGGTTGCTGCTGGGTTGGTTGCCGATGTCAGGGGGGCATGGCTGAGGCCCTCATCCCCCCACCTCCCCAGCTTGGGAGCTCAGGGCATCTCCTGTTGGCAGCTCAGTTGTTGTTGGTAGACGGGTTGCTGATGTTGGGGAGGCAGGGATGAGGCCCCTGGCCCTCCCCCTTTCCTGGCTTGGGGGCCCAGGGGCTTCTGGTCCTTCTAGGTTTTATAGGTATTCTTTGGTGGTGTCAGACCTTTACTAGCTAATATCAAACTTTGATCTGTGTGTATTTTGTTTTTTCTTTCAGCTCTGTGTTGGATTATTCACTGTTCTCACCACTTAAACACTGTACTGGAACTAGTGTAGGATTGTTTTTGGCTATTTGCAGTCTTTTTTTATTCCATATAAATGTTAGGATTGTTTTTTCTATTCCTGTGAAGAATGTCATTGGTATTTTGATGGGGATTGCATTGAATCTGTAGATAGATTTGGGTAGTATGGACATTTTCACATAATTCTTCTAATCCAAGAGTATGAAAAGTCTTTCCATCTTTTTGTGTTCTCTTTAATTCCTTCCAGTAGTGTTTTTCAGTCCTCATTGTAGAGATCTTTTACCTCCTTGGTTAGATCGATTCCCAGGTATTTGGGGTGTTGGGGGGTAGCTATTATAAATGGGCTTGCTTTCTTGAGTTCTTTTTCTGCTAAATTGTTATTGAAGTATTAAAATTCTACTGAATTTTGCATGTTGATTTTGTGTCCTGCAACATTACTGAAATTGTTTATCAGCTCTAAGAGGTTTTTTGGTAGAGTCTTTAGGTTTTTCTATATATAGGATCACATCATCTGCAAACAGGGACGGTTTGCCTTCACCTTTTCCAATCCGGATGCCCTTTATTTCTTTCTCTTGCCTGATTGCTCTGGCTAGTACTTCCAATACTTTGTTAAACAGGAGTGGTGAGAGTGGGCATCCTATTCTTTTCCCTGTTCTTAAGGGAAAAGCTTTCAGCTATTCCCCATGCAGGATGATATTGGTGATTGGTATGTCATAAATGGCTTTTAGTGTGCTGAGATATTTTTCCTTCTATACCTAGTTTGCTAAGAGCCTTTATCATGCAGGGATGTTGGATTTTGTCAAATGCTTTTTCTGTGTCTGTTGAGATCATCCTGTGGGTTTGTCCTTGATGTTGTTGATATGGTGTATCACATTTATTGACTGGCATATGTTGAACCATCCTTGCACTCCAGGGATGAATCCCACTTGATCGTGGTGTATAATTTTTTTTGATGTGCTGCTGTATTCTGATTGCTGATATTTTATTGAGGATTTTTGCATCTGTGTTCATCAGAGATATTGTTCTGTAGTTTTCTTTTTAGTTGTATCTTTGTCTGGTTTTGGTGTCAGAGTGATGTTGGCCTCATAGAATGAGTTTGGGAGAGTGGCTTCTATTCTAGTTTTTTGGAATAGTTTGAAGAGAACTGGTATTAGTTCCTCTTTAAAGGTTTGATAGAATTCAGCAGTAAAGCCATCCAGCCCTGGGCTTTTGTCTGTTGGGGGATTTCTGATGACTGCTTCAATCTCATTGTTTTTATTTGTTTATTCAGGTTTTATATTTCTTCTTGGTTCAGTCTTGGTAGTTTGTATGTGTCCATAAATTTATCCATTCCCTCCATGCTTTCATATTTGTTGGTGTATATTTGTTTATAATACTCCTTAATGATTCTTTGTATTTCTGTGATAGTCGTCTCCTTTTTCGCTTCTGATTTTTATTTGGGTCTTCTCTCTCTCTCTCTTTTTTTTTTTTTCTGACCTAGCTAATGGTTTGTCTATTTTGTTTGTCTTCTAAAAAACACAACTTTTTGTTTCATTGATCTTTTGCATCATTTTTGGGGTCTCTATTTCATTTAGTTCTGCTCTGATCTAAATTGTTTCTTTCCATCTATTCTTTTTAGGATTGGATTGTGTTATTTTTCTAGTTCTTTGAGGTATAGCATTGTGTCATTATTTGAGGTCTTTCTGTTTTGATATAAGCATTTATTGCAATAAACTTCTTTCTTAGTATTGCTTTTGCAGTATCCCACTGGTTTTGCTATGATGTGTCTTTATTTTCTTCAGTTTCAGTAAATTTTTTGATTTCCTATTTAATTTATTGTTGGACCCATAATTCATTCAAGAGCCTGTTATTTAATTTCCATGTATTTGTATAGTTTCCAGAGTTTTGCTTGTTATTGATTTCCAGTTTTAATCCATTGTAGTCTGAAAAGATACTTGAAATTATTTCTATTTTTAAAAATTTGCTGAGACTTGATTTGTGACCTAACATGTGGTCTATCATGGAGAACACTTTATGTGCTAATGAGAAGAATATATATTTTGAAGTTGTTGGATGAAACATTCTGTAGATATCTGCCAGGTCCAATTGGTCTATGGTGTAGTTTAAATCCTGTGTTTCTGTGTGATTTGTTGCCTAGATGATCTTTCAAATGCTGAGAGAGGGGTGTTCAGGTCCCCCACTATTATCATGTTGGAGTCTATCTCTTTATGTCTAATAGTGTTTGCTTTATACATCTGTGTGATCCAGTGTTGGGTGCGTACATTTTTATGATTGCTATGTTTTCTTGCTAGATAGATCCTTTTATCATTATATAGTGGCCTTCTTTGTCTCTTTTTATGGTTTTTGGTTTAAAGTCTATTTTATCCGATGTATGAATAGTTACTCCTGCTCATTTTTGCTTTCCATTTGTATGGTATGTCTTTTTCCATCCTTTCACTTTTAGTCTGTGTGTGTCTTTTCAGGTGAAGTGAGTCTCCTGAAAACAGCATATACTTGGGTCCAGTATTTTAATCGAATCAGTCTGTGTCTTATGAATGAGGAGTTTACTCCATTTACATTTAGTTTGTTATTGACAGGTATTGTCTTATTTCTGGCAATTTATTACTTTTTGTTCAGATGTTTTAAATATCTTTTGTTCCTTTCTTTCCCTTTTATTATTCGTCTTCAGTGTCTGTTGGTTTTTTGAGGTAGTATGATTTAATCCCTTTCTCTTTCTCATTTGCATTTTTGTTTAACCAGTGGATTTTGTTCTTTCTTGTATATTCATTAGAGTGATTATCATTTTTCAGATTCGAGATGCAGGACTCCCTGGAGAATTTCTTGCAGGGCTGATCATGTGTTGATGAGCTCCTGCAGTTTTTGTTTATCTGGGAAATATACTATTTCTCCCTCATTTCTGAAGGATAGCTTTGCTGGGTATAGTGCTCTTGGTTGGCAATTTTTTTTCCCATTATTATTTTGAATATAATATCCTAATTTCTTCTGCCTTATAGAGTTTCAGTTGAGAAGTCTGCTGTTAGTCTAATGGGGGCTCCCTTATAGGTGACTTGATGCTTTTCTCTTGCTGTTTTTAGAATTCTCTTTGTTTTTGAGCTTTGCCAGTTTGACTATAAGGTGTCTTGGAGAGGATCTTTTTGTATTGAATCTGTTTGAGGATCTTTGAGCTTCCTGAATCTGAAGGTCCATGTCTCTCCCTATACCTGTGAAGTTTTCAGTTATTATTTTGTTGAATAGGTTTTCAATGCCTTTTCCTTTCTCCTCCCCTTCTGGAATACCCAGGATTCAGATGTTTGCATGCTTAAAGTTGTCAGCTAACTCTCTTAGAGATTCTTCATTTTTTAAAATCTTTTTTCCTTTTTTTTTTTTTGTCTGCCTGAATTATTTCATAAAGATCATCTTTCAGTTTGTAAATTCTTTCTTCAGCTTATTCTAATCTACTGCTTAAGGTCTCAGTTGTGTATTTTATTTCATTGAATGTATCTTTCAGTTCCAGAAGTTCTGCTACATTCTTTTCTAAGGTATTAATCTCTTCATAAAATTCTTCCTTCATATCTTGGATATTTTTTCTGTTTTTATTGTGTTCTCTAATTGAGTCTTCTCTTCTCTCTTAAGATACTTGCTTAGAATTCCTTTTCAGTCATTTCAAGGGTTTCCTGCTTTATGGGGTCTGGTATTTGAGAATTCCTGTATTCCTTTGGTGGTGTTATGTTTTCTTGTTTATTCATATTTGTACTATCTCTATGTCGATATCTGCTCATCTGGTAGAGTAGTTGTTTCTTCCATTACTCTGGAGTGGGCTTTCAGGAGAAAGACTCCCTCCTCTATTTGCAGGCTCTGCTGGTGACTGTCCTTGTGTCATTTCAGTCAAGTGTGCAGCGAGCTGCCTGCATGGTGGTCTTGGCTACCACTGTGGTGAGCCATCCTTGCAGCAGCAGTAGCTGTGGTGGTGGCTGTGGTGGACCACATACGCAGAAATGGCATTTGTGGTGCTCTTGTGGGAGGCTCTCTTGCCTTCTGTGCTGGCTGCCTCAGTAAGCATTAATAGATGTTTTGCAGAGCTGTGGTGAGCTTTAGTCAAGATGGAGGAGGTTAAGCAGGAACAAAGAACCCTAAGACTTCAGTGGCTAACTGAACAAAAGGTGTGCTCTTGCACAGTCCGGCGTGGGCCTGGGACACCTTCTCAGCTGCCCCCCTGGGGAAGCTCAGTATCTAGGTTGCTTCACATATACCAGCATGCACCCCTCAACCCATTGGCAGGGAGGCAATGGGATGAGCCAGGCCCTAGCTCCTAAATATTTCCACCCAGAAGTGGTGCCCAGAATGGTTGTTCCGATTTCACTGACCAAACCTAACTGCATGGCCACAACTAACTTCAAGGGGGCAAGAAGCACGACCCTCCTGTGAACTTGAATGGGGAAGACAGCTGAAAGAATGGGCAAGTACGCTGTGCGTGTGACGTCCTGAGGGGCTTCGGGCTAGCCCTGCTGCAACAGAACAGCCCCCAAGAGACAGCGGGCAGTTTGGCACCTGTGGTTGGCCCTGGGCTCTATCCCAGCCTACACACCAATTCTGGGTGCCAGTGGGTCCCCAGGCTTGGATGACAAATCATACAACTCATTTACAGCCACGTTCAGTTTTTTGTTTTAGCTCTGAATAAGCTTTGTGAACTTGGAACTCATTCCAACAGCAGGAACTAAGAGGACTACAGATCAATTATGGTGTTTACCCATCAATACAGACCACCCATCTCTTAATTGTTCGGCTGCTTTGGTAACTTATTAAATAACTTAGAAAGCCCGACACACAATACACTCAACATGAACAGTCCTCACAGTGGAAGCCAACATAAACATGAACTTTTTGTATTTTCTGCAACAGCTGTTGTTTATCAGCAAGGAACCCATAGTTTTTCTAAATAAGAATCATTCAGCCACGGTTTCCAGTCCTAGATCATAGTATCTTTCTTGTGGCATCATGCAGCTTTAGCATTTGCTTCCACCTCACCCCCACTCCCAGGACCATGTGATAATTAATGAGGTATCTTGGCTCCTTATTCTACCTCTTACAGGCCATCGTGCAGTGCTCTGTGGGTGAGGAGGGTGTCACTCCCACTGGCACTGCTACTGCCCTTCTTCCAGGTGCAGGGACATCTGTCTCCCCTCATCTAATTGAGGGTGGGTAATGCCAGCTGTTGTAATGGATAAATCTCAAAATCTCTATAGCTTCACAGGACACAGTTTATTTCTCATTTACTTAAAATCCCAAGTGGATATCCTTGCTGGTCATCAACTGCAGGCTGCAATGCACACAGTATTCAGAGACCCAGGCTAACAGAGGATCCACCACCTTCGACAACACTTCCAAGTTTGTCCTGGGAACCCACATCCCACCGAGACAAGATAGAAAGGGAAAGAGCAGAGTAGGTGCAGCCACTGTGTATAAGTCTGCTCTGGTGGCACAACACAGTATCACAGGCTGGGGGTCTTAAATAACAGAGATTCATTTCTGGAGTTCTGGAGGCTGGAAGTCTAAGATCAAGGTGTGGCAGGGTTGGTTCCTTCTGAGGCCTCTCTCCTTTGCTTGCAGATGCCGTCTTCTCCCTGTGTCCTCCCACGGTTATCGCTCTGTGTGTGTCTGTGTCCCAATCTCTTTTTATAAAAACACAAGTCATATTGGATTATGACCCACACTAAAGACCTCAGTTCATCTTAATTACCTCTTTAAAGACCCTATCTCCAAATATAGTGACATACTGAGATACTTGGGGTTAAGACTTAACATATGAATTGGGGGGAACACCATTCAGCCTATAACACACTCTGGATCACATTAGACCAAGAAGTGGTACCCACTGGCCAAAGCCAATCACACAGCCCCACCTGGATGAAAGGGTGGCTGCGAGATCATCCCCTGGCCAGCAGCAGCTTCCAGCAGCCGCTCCCCACGGTGACACTAGCAGCTTTGCCACAGCAGGAGCACTCTCCTTTGGGCCTCTTTCTCCTAATTACCCCAACATCACATGCAGATTGTGTACTGCAGGGAATTAAAAACCCCAGAGGATTCTCACAGAATGCTAAAATAAGTAAGCTTGCTGCAGACATTTCTTTATTTATGTTGTGTGAAGAAGACCAGACACAAGTTTCCAGTTTTTTCATTGCATGCTTAACAGAGAACAGGATTTTTAAATTTTCAGTTATGCATTGAGTTAGCAGTTACTGACCTGGGCGTCATCATCACAGGGAAGAGTCAACGGTGTGACTCAAAGGGAGAAACCTCAGAGAGTTAGAGACGCTGAAAAAGACCGTCCTTTAACCTCACACAATAACCAGGGTAGGAATGCTCCAAATGCCTGCATAATCCTAATCCTTATATTCCAGTACCACAAAAATGTCAGCCCTCCCAGAACTATGGCTTTCCAGATGTCTGTGAATTGCTAGCCAATGTCAGGATCAGCTCTGTAATCCCCTGACGAGCCACAGCTTACATGCCAGCCAAGGGCTCAGATATGCCCAAGCTCCCACTCACGCTAATAGCTAATAAATGAGAACAAGTGGTAATGAACTCACTGCGGCACGTTAAAACGGCTGGGGCCAGCATCCTGTGTGTTTACCCTGAAGCTCAGTTTATTAGATGTTATGCTGTTGTGTGAACCTCACAATCACATCTGAGCTGTAACACAGGTCTTGGCCAAAAAAAGGGGGTTCAATCTAAATAAAAAGATGATCACCTGTCACCACAGGACCCTCCCTCATTAATTTCTAATAGTTGTTTTATCTCAAACTTTAGCACATTGTTCTGTGCCTTCTTTCTGGGCAAGATGGTCAGATAGTGAGTGGAACTTACCTGTGTGCCTTAAAATGCTTTGATTCACTTCGGAGGACAAAGGTATATTGAAGCTAAACTAAGGCACTCTTAATAGCATGATAAATGTGTGTTCACACTTTCTCCTCTCTTAGAAACAAATATAAACAAATATCTGTGCACATAGAAGTATCGTTTGTTTTTATTGAGCTGGAGTGATTGTATACACAATAGTTTGCAAAAAGCTTTTTTGGCTTAATTTATTTGACTTAGTATATCTTCTACCAATTTGGAGAGATAAAGCTTTCTTATCTAATTTCTTCTTGCAGACAGATGGATGGATGGATATAGATGGAATTTTACATAAATGGGATGATATATATTCGAAGTTTTATTGTTGACGCAGCCCCCTTTTTTTTTTTCACTTGCCCGTCCACCTGTCTCTTCTCTGCAGCACCTCCTCTCTGCCCCCACCACAGGTGACAAACCTGGCTTGTGTCCTTCAGTACTTCTTCAATGCCTATGTAACTGCTGTGGTCTGAATGTGTCCCCAGAGCTCATGTGTCGGGAACTTAATTCCCAATGCAACAGTGTTGAGAGGTGAGTAGATCATTAGGGTCTGCTCTCATGCATGGATCCATGTCATTATCACGGGAGTGGGTTTGTTATGAAAGCAAGTTTGGCACCCCCCACCCCCTTGCACACGCACATGCTCTCTTGCGCTTCCACCTTCCACCACGTGATGATGCAGCAAGAAGACCCACCAGATAAGGTCCCTTGACCTTGGGATTCCCAGCCTCCAGAATTTTAAGAAATAAATTGCTTTGCTTTATAAATTTGCCAGTCTCAGGTATGTTGCTAGAGCAGCAGCAAACAGACTAAGACAGTAACCATCTATATGGAGAAACTTTCCTGTGTATGCACATGTAGAGACTTTGCACGGTTTGTTTAATAAACATGGGACCAAAGTATTCACACTTCTCCTCCACTTACTCTTTTCACTCGAATACTCCCCACGGAGCAGCTGGAATTCATTCTTTTCAGTGGCTGCATAAAATTCCACAGTGTGGATATATCACCATTTACTCACCTACTCTTCTGCTCATGGGTATTTACTTTGCTTGCATCTTTGGCACAGGGAATAATGGTACTAAATTTTCTTCAGGAAATTAATTATTGGAAGTTATACAATATATGCAAATACATAATCACTGTAACAAACAAGGTAGATATTTCGCCAGGCTAGATGAACATTTTGCTCAGTTTAGGGCTTTTGTATTTCTACCCAAGGATTCCCTCCCATGTCGTAAGTGCTGCTTTCTCTTGGGCGATAGATAGCACACTGTCCGGCCATCCGTGTCACATCCGAACCCTTGCTTATTCCTGTGCTCTCTCTTTTAAGTGCCTTCCAGTTTGCCGAGGTCTAAGGTTCCTCTTTTCTCCTCTGATCCCAAAGATGTGAATTATTGAATTCCAGCAAAATTATGAGGTTCCAAAAAGCATCTGGAACAGTACTTCTGCAAAGCCATTGTGGGACTCTGGGAAAGCTTGTGTTTTTCACAGACCAGACCCTTGAGGAAAGGGTAGGAGTTTCATCCCAACCTTGGGGAGGAGAGGACAAAGCACGGATCATTTGAATTGCTCCTGGTTGAGAATGACCACCCAGGAACAACCAAAGGAATTTACAACTCGAGTTCCGCCCCTCGGTTCCTCTGTCTCCTGCCCACCTCAGGAAACGGGCAAGGGCTTCAGGACCACCTTCTTTCCCATGCGTGGGGCGGTGCTTACCTCCATGCACAGGCCTTTCCTGCCCAGCCGTGACGCATTTCTGCTGGAACTCACCACCAGAAAGCCACCAGACCCATGCACGGAGGGGGTTTTCTACCTGATTCTGCTCCTGGAATGATAAACTCTTCCTACTTGGCTCCGTACTCTTCTCTTCTCAGTCCATCTTAAACATTTGCTGGTGAAATCACTTCTTTCTAACTCTGTGTAAGCCAGCAAATTTTCCCCTCCTAAAGCTTCACTGGTTCTTACTTGCTGAGTGAAATTCCTGTGACCCCAGCCTGCCCTGTCTCGTCTTCCAAACCAACCAATGAGTGGCCCAATCACGGGAGTGAAGCCCACGTCTCCACGGCCCAGCCACACTCAGGGCAGGGACGCCAGGGCGTGTGCCTCTCAGAACTCTGCCCGGCCCGAGGATTGGCGGGTCTGGAAGCCACTGAGGCTCTGGGGACACCTGACAGCATGGCTGGCGTTTGTCATGTGTCCGTTCTGTGTCGAATCCCTCTCCAGGCACCTTACCCGTCTTGTGATCCCTAGCAACCCTAGGAGGTGGGTCCTGTGAGTCACACCATTTAACACACGAGGACACCAAGATTCAGAGGTTCAATGACTTCCCGAGATCGTGCTGTGACGGGAGTGCCAGGCTCGGATTCAGATCCATCCTCCACTGAGGTGCCTGACTTTGGAGGGTTGTTAGGAGGACTGAATGGAGGGAGAGAAGGCAGGGCTCTCTGGGGACAGTCACGCCCTGCAGACAGCACAGCAGCCCCTCCGAGTGCAAGCTGGAGCCCTGGCTTTGCGCTCCCAGCCTGGCCGTCATCACTCGGGGCTGTGCCTCTCGGCTCTGCAGCTCCTAGTGTCACTGGGACTCAGGCTGTCCCTGGCATGGGCCTCCCCTCTCACACGTGGGTCCCTTCAGCAGCCCTAACTCGCGGCGCACTACTTCCTGCCTGGCTCCTGGGGCCGACTTTTATGACTCAGCCACCCACAGCCTTTGACCAGCAGCATCCAGAAGCTGAGCAGAGTAACCGTCAGCTGACCAGATGAGCTAAGCGGAGCTGAGCCACCGAGAGAGCACCAGAGGGGTGTCCGTGAGAGCGGGCCAAAGCCCCAGGCTGGTGTCCTGACAGGGACCCGCAACAGCCCCCACCGTGGCGCCTGCAGTCAGGGGCCACACTGGGCAGCACCGCTCCTCTTCCCGCCTGCAGCCACAGAGCCCATCACTGGGCCAGCCCAATGGGGACCACAACTGCAATGCCTGAGACATCGAGTCCAGGCCTCCAGACCGGAGCGAGAACTCGTGCTTAACTGCTGGTGTGGAGCTGAACCTCTCCTGCTGGGGGCCGGGACGGGCTGGGAGCTGTCCTTCCATGGGCACAGAGCTTCAGCTTGGGAACACGAGAAGTCCTGGAGTGGACGGTGGAGACGGGTGCACAGCATTGTGAGTGTGCTCAGTGCCACTGACCTGCGCACCTGAAAGCGGCCAAAATGGCAGACTTCATGTACTTCTCATCACACTTATAAGCAAGTAAATAAACAAACAAACAAAGCCTCCTTCCTGCCTTCTGGGCCTCTCCCTGCCAGCCCCTCCCATCCTGTGCCATCTCTCACCACCACCCACAGCGCCCGTCCACACCAGCCCTCTCTGTCCCCTGCCCACCCGGCATGTGGGGGCCTCCAGACATTCCCTTCTCTCCTGTCCACCTCGTAGTCAGACACTCCCACCTCCAGGCACTGATGTGTCCCACATTCCCATCAGGCCCAGTCTTAGACTGAACTTCCAGGAAGCCTCCTGCACTTCTGCATCGCAGAGGACGACTTCCCTCACTTGAGTTACTCAGCCCCAGCACAGAGCCTCCTCTGCACTGTCACGTGCTCACTGTTTTAGTCCATTTGTGTTGCTATAACAGAATACCCAAGACTGGGCAATTTATAAAGAAGAGAGGTTTATTTGGCTTACGATTCTGGGACAGCTGGATCTGGCACAGGCCTCAGGCTGTTTCTACTCATGGCAGAAAAACAGCAGGCATCCGGTGGGTACAAGCAGATCACATGGTGAGAGGAAGTGAGAGAGAGAGAGAGAGAAGGTGCCAGGGTCCTATAAACAACCAGCTCTCGTGGGAACTAATAGAGCAAGAACTCACTTATTACTTCTCCCTCCCCCAGGGAGAGCATTAATCCATTCATGAGAGATCCGCCCCCATGACTCAATCAGTTTCCACCACTCCCATATTGGGGATCAAATTTCCACATGAGTTTTGGAAGGGACAACACATCCAAACTCCATCATTCCACCCCTGGCCCCCCAAAACAAATGTCACTCTCACATACAAAATACAATCATTCCATCCCAACAGTCCCCAAAGTCTTAGCTTGTTCCAGCACCAACTTAAAAGTCCAAAGTCCAAAGTCTCATCTGAGACCAAAAGCAAAAGTCCTTCCAACTGTGAACCTGTAAAAGTCAAAACCATTTATCTACTTCCAAGATACAATGGTGGAACAGGCATTGGGTATACATTCCCATTCCAAAAGGGAGGAAAAGGCCAGAAGAAAGGAAAAACAGAGCCCAAACAAGTCCGAAACCCAGCAGGGCAGACATTATGTCTTAAAGTTCCAAAATAATCTTGTTTGACTCCAAGTCCTGCATCCTGGGCACAATTGGGCATCTGGGCCCCCAAAGCATGAGGCAGCCCTGTTCCCACAGCTCTACCAGGCACAGCCTAGTGGGCCACGCTGGTGCCTGCAGCTTTTCCAGGCCTGTGTTGCACGTTACTAGTGGCCCGGGAGTTCTGGGGTCGTGGCAGCAGCCCGGCTGCCTTGACTCTACTAGACATTTCCCTGGTGGGGGCTCTCTGTGGGGGCTCCAACCCCACTTTCCTGCTCGGCATTGCTCTAGTAGATGGCCTCTGCAGTGGCTCCGCCCCTGTGGCAGGTCTTTGCCTGGGCCCCTGGGGTTTTCCATACATCCTCTGGAATCTAGGTGGGGGCTGCCACGCCTCCACTGCTCTCATGTCCTGCCGGCCTGCAGACTTAACACAACGTGGACACCACCAAGGTTTCGGGCCTCTACTCTCCAGGGCTGCTGCACGAACCACACTTGGGGCTGCTCCAGCTGGAGCAGCTGGGATGCAGGGAGCAGGTTCCTGAGGGCAGCTGTGCCCCAGGTCTGTCCTCTGAGTCAACTCAGTACTTCTAGGCCTCAGGGCCTATGATGGGTAGGGCAGCCTTCCAGATTTCTCAAGTGCCTTTACAGTATTTTTTCCATTGTCCTGGTTCTTAGCATCTGGCTGCCTCACCACCAAGATAACCTCTTTTGCAAACAGTTTATTTGCTTCACCCTTGCATTTTTCTCCTGTTCTCCACTTCTCTACCGCATGGACGGACTGCAAATTTCCCAAAACTTTACGCTCTGCTTCCCTTTTAAATTCTGGCTTTACATCATGATTTTGCCGCCATAACTCAGAATAGGCTCTTAAAAGCAACCATGCAGCTTCCTTAATGCTTTGCTGCTTAGAAATTTCTTTGGCCAAATGCTCTCGTTCACAATTCTTAAGTTCCACCTTCCACAAAGTCCAAGGGCACGGACACAATGCAGCCAAATTCCTTGCTACGGTGTAGTAAGGGTTGTCTTTTGTCCAATTCCCGATAAGTTCTTCATTCCTATCTGAGACCTCATTATCCACATGGTCTTTACTGTCCACATTTCTATCAGCATTCTGCTCGCCACTACATAAGTCTCTAAGACATTCCAAACTTTCCCTCATCTTTTTCTCTTCTTCTCAGTCCTCCAAACTCCTCCAACCTTTGCCCATTACCCAGCTCCAAAGGTGCATCCACATTTTCAGGTATCTGTATAGCAACACCCCACTCCTCGGTACCAATTTTCTGTTTTAGTCCATTTTGTGTTGCTATAACAGAATACATGTGACTGGGTAATTTATAAAGAACAGAGGTTTATTTGGCTTATGATTCTGAGACAGCTGCATCTGGCACGGGCCTCAGGCTGCTTCTACTCATGGCAGAAAGTGGTAGGCAGCCAGCGGGTACAAGCAGATCACATGGTGAGAAGAAGCAAGAGAGAGGAAGCAAGAGAAAAAGAGAGAAGGTGTCAGGGTCTTATATACAACAAGCTCTTGCGGGAACTAATAGAGTGAAAACTCACTCATTACTCCCCCCTCAACCAGGGAGAGCATTAATCCACTCATGAGGGATCCGCCCCCATGACTCAATCAGTTTCCAGCACTGCCACATTGGAGATCAAATTTAAACTCCATCACTCACTGTGTTTGTCGTGGTTCCCTGTGTGCCTCTGTGTACTGGAGAACACTGCTGCACCAGCAAGAGTCCCCGAGGGCAGGGAATCACTCCTGAACAACCCGCCACCACCTGCCACTGAGTGTCTGCATGTGCCCAGCTCTGGGGAACACAAAGAAGCACGGTCACAGTCTCTGTCCTCAGAAAGACGTGTGTGCATGTGTGCACACATGTGTTTGCAGGTTATGGGAGAGAGGGGAGTGCTGGAGAGGGCATTACCAGTTACTTGTTTTCCCAAGAGCTGGCTCCGGGTAGATAACACTGCCAGTTGGACTAATCCAAGATTCCAGGTTCAATCCCTTGGGTCTAACTTAGCTTTGTTCTAAATGCTATGGAATGTCCGCTCACCCCACTGGTCCCAAAGGGGCCTGGAAATGGAATAAGAGTGGGTCTATATTACTCCCTTGATAATCCACAGTATAGGAGTGCGCTCTACTATCATGAAGGAACATTTCTGGAGAGATGAAAAGGTGGGCTTCAGCATCCCAAGAACTATATTTGAATTCTGTCCCTAACACTCACTAGCTGTGGGACCCGCAGCGTGTGGTGTAACTCCTCTGGGCCAGAGCATTATCGCAGTTATAATCATAGCTCGTGTTTCTCCAGCACCTTCTATGTGTCAGGCACTGTGCAAAGCATTCATCTACCTTGTCATTTTCTCAGAAAACTAAATGAGCTCATGAACCTTACATCCCTGGCAAAATACCTGTATCGAAGAGGTGACTGATAAACTTTGCACTTAAATAAATATTATCCCTATTATCACAGTAACCAAGAGGAAAAAGGAAGCACACATTCAAAGGGTGGAAGGAATTCTGAGCACAGCATCGAATGCTCAAATGTTGCAACAGGCCGCCTAATTCCGATACGTGGTTTCTACTCACTGTGTGCTCTGCGCTGGACATCAGCCACGATTCCTAAGATCTCAGCACGAAGAGCCCATGTGTGTGTGCTGGCACGAATCCTGAAGTTGGATTTCTCCTCAAGACACTCAAAAGATTAAGTGCTCCCCTTAGCGTTAGCAATTTAGAAAACACAGAGCTATTTCCTTTTGTCTAACTATGTGGTGATGTGTCAGCCAAAGTAAATACAAAGAACATAGTTAGGTAAAAATGTAAGGAACATCAGCGAGATATAGACTTGAAATAAATTAATTCCTCAAGCAAGGGTTTCGCTGAATTGTGGAGTAAAATGCCAAACAAGACCTAATTTTGATGTATAATTCATGACAAAAGAAAAGGGTTGATTTGGAGGAATTTTGTGACAGATGGCTATTAAATAAGGATCTTAATCCTTTTACCCACTTAGTAACTACAAATCCAGTGTGGGCTGCCTTCTGCACACGAATATTTTGTCCTTGCTTTTAGCCTGAGGTGTTGTTGGTGGTGGTGGTGATGATGGTGGTGGGGGTAGTGATGGTGTTGTTGGTAGTTGCGAAGGTGATGGTGGTCATGGTGGCTGTGATGGTGTTGGTGGTGGTGTTGTTGTTGGTGGTGATGAAGGTGAGGGGAGAGGGTGTATATTAGTTATAACCAGCACCTTAAAATGAGACAAGGGACATGCCCAACCCTCAGTACAAAAGACCTCAACAGACAACTACAAAGAGTAAAATATCGAGTTGAACGGACAAAATCCAGGGATTTTGAAGCCAGTCTTGTCCCTCAAGTGACTTGCCCCTTCCCTGAGGCTCAATACTTCAGATGACCACGTTTAATCTTGCATTTCAGTTTTTACAGAACTGGACCATGTTTTCAAAGCCATCTGTGGCTGACTTGATTTGGGATTGAATATTTCACAATCTGGGGGGAAATAAGATACATGGCGCTATCACATGGCCCATGTACCAGGGGTGTGTGTGTCCCCTCACCCTGAAGAGGAGGAGGTGTGGTCTTTGGGAGAATGTTTGAAGTCAAACACATCTGATTGTGTTGCAGGGGACCCTCAGCATTTTTAATTGTTGAGCCTTTCCCTTTTCCACTTGAGAAACTCTTTTAGAAACTCTATGCTCCACTGCAAACTCTGTCCCCTGCCTTTTATGCTGCTTGCTCCTTGGGCCTACCTTCTATGAGATAACAGCAGCCTCACACCCCCCCCCCCCAGGGGCCAGAGGCAAATTAGTCTCCTAAAGTGACCAACGGACTGTGTCCCACAATCAGCCAATCCAAATTAGCAGGACAGCATCCCTCATTTACATATGAGGACCTGAATGGGAACCTGGGAGGGAGAAGGGCAGGAATTTAGGCTACATAAGGGGGTCTTTTCCTTTGTTCTGGGAGACACTGGTCTAGGAGTTCCTGCTCCCCAGTGCTCTCCTTGCTTGCAAGCAAAAACAGGCGCTGTGACACTGAACAAAGAGCTGCAACACTAAAATAGCGAGCTGTAAAACTACAGCACTGACGCTGGTCTTGCATTCCTCTGTGCGTTTGCCCCACAACAGTTGAAGTTATTTTGAACCTAGTAGAAGTTCCGAGCCCTAAGTAAAATGGAAAACTCTTTTGTGTGGTTTTTAAAGCAAGTGGCCAGAATCACTTATGTTTCTTAATCCTCAGCACAGCCATTAGGTCCTCAATAATGTGTGTCTTTTCCAAATCAGTTACTTCTGCAATTTGGTCTTCTGAATCCTCTTCGTCAACTTTTCCTTCAGTACAGTTGGAGGATCTGTAGATACACCCCACATCTCTGCTCCTTACTAAATTTATTGGCAATTACAAGCTTAAAAACCTTACATTTAGTTACATTTTAGGCCTCTAGACCAAAGAGAAAACACATGGAAAGCTGGCAAGTCACTAAGCAGCTTAAAAAATAATTCAAATGAGCTTCATTTGTGAGCTGAGATTTTTATTAACCAATATTAATTCTCAAAAAAATATAAAAATTCCAATTGTCCAGAGTGCAAGTATATTGCAGTTTACAAACCAAATGCTTAAGTAACTTTTAACTAGAACGGCTTGTTCTGCTCCACTTTTAGGAAAGACAAAAAAAATCAGAAGAAAATTAGCTATTTGGGGGTTTTTGTGAGAGGAATTAGCAAAGAAAAAAGAATCTTCCATGGAATTTTCTGGAGTCTGTACATGGTAAGCCCAATCTCTCATGCCTTCTACTCCTCCATTAACAGGTCTTTAAAAAGAGAGTTGCTGCTTGATGGAGTTAGGATGTGTTGTCCCCTCCAAAACTCATGGGGAAATCTGATCCCCAATGTGGCAGTGTTGGAAACTGATTGAGTCATGGGGGCGGATCCCTCACGAATGGATTAATGCTCTCCCTGGGGGAGGGAGGGTAGTAAGTGAGTTCTCGCTCTGTTAGTTCCCATGAGAGCTTGTTGTATATAGGACCCGGGCACCTTCTCTCTCTCTCTATCTTGCTTCCTCTCGCCATGTGATCTGCTTGTACCCGCCGGCTGCCTGCCACTTTCCACCATGAGTAGAAGCAGCCTGAGGCTCGTCCCAGAATTGTAAGCCAAATAAACCTCTCTTCTTTATAAATTACAGTCTCAGGTAATTCTGTTATAGCAACACAAAATGGACTAAAACACTGCTCAAAGCAAGAATCATCGAGGTATCACAAAATCTTAACTATGAAAACCAAAATCTGTTACTATGTAGCAAATCAGTCTTCATTCACTCATTTATTATTGCTGAATGCCTACTGTGTTCCAGGCCCAGGGCTGGGTGTTTAGGATAGAGTGGTCCTTTTCTCCAGATTCCAAAGACACATTGCTAGGTTCTTTTCCACCTTGAGGTCAAGTCCGGAGCTGCTAATTGGGCAGCTCCACCTGGTGCCACAATCTCAACTTGCCTAAAGCTAAAGTCATCACTCCCTAAACGTGCCCCTCTTCCTTTGTCTTGCAAGTAACAGAAACTCATCAGAAGTAGCTTGAGAAAGAATCAGTTACTGTAAGAACACAGAAGGAATCTCAGAGAACTCAAGGGCAAAGAGTACAGTCAAGTCCCGGGAGAGACAAGAGCAGGAAATGGAAATCATCTAAAACCAGGCAGTAACCTTCCTGGGCTCTCTCTCCAGCATCCCATAGTTCTCTTGCTCCTGCTTCTCTGTATTTCTCCATGTCTCTCTCTGTCTCAGTCTCTCTGTGTCTCTGTATTAGTCTTCTAGTGCTGCCATAACAAAAGGCCATAGACTGGGTGGTTTAAACAACAGAAGTGAATTGTCTCACAGTTCTGGAGGCTGGAAGTCCAAGATCAAGGTGAGAGAAGGGCTGGATCCATCTGAGACTTCTCTGCTTGGCTTGTAGACCCCGCCTTCTTGCTGCATCCTCACATGGCCTTTTCTCTGTGCATGCCCATCCCTGGCGTCTCTTCCTCTTCTTACAAGGACACCAGTCCTATTGGGTCAGGCTCCTCCCTATGACCTCACTTAATTCTAACCACTCCTTTAAAGGCCATGTCTCCACATACAGTCACATTGGAGTTTAGGGCTTCTACGAGTATATATGGATTGGGGGCGGGGAGGATTCTGTTCTTAATAGTCTCTCTGTCTCTCTCTGTCTCTGTCTCTCTCTGAGAAAGATGGCAGAGAGAGAGAGAGACTTTCCCTGCTTCTAGGCAACAAGGCAAAAGATGGTTGCTCCTCTGTTCCCCCAATTTTATGTCCTTCCCGTTCAATTCTAACCAAGCCTGTTTAGTGACTCCAGCTTCTATGACAGATTACTAGGAGGGAAAGTCTTACTGGTAGAGTGTTGCCGTGGTGCTATGGCACAGTGACCATCATCAGGAGGATCACATGTTGTTACAAACACAGCCACAGAGGCTTATCATGTGGTTCAGGAATGGGGCTGGTGAGGAGAGGGCTAGTCAGAAAATCACCCAAATTCCTCAGATTGGTTTAGAAGGGCTTTGGAAACATCATGACCGTCTACCTGCCCAACCTTTCTCCTGCATTCTCCAACGATGCTAATCTTCTGGTCACCTGAGAGAACCCACGTCTTCCCGTCCCTCCCTCACCGTGGTCCCGCTCATCCATCTTTGAGCACCTGGTGAGCCCCTCTTCCCAGACCCAGCTGCTGTATCACCTCTTCTATGAAGTCCTCCAGAATGTCCCCAGGTAAGCTTCCAGCATTCTTCGTCTGTGATCCTACTGTCAGAGAACATATTACTAGGATTATTTGCATTTCTTTCCCACTATCTTATCTATCTTGCATAGTTGGTTGGTTTTCACTGTGAGTGGTAGTTATGTCCTATGAAGTCATCCTGAGCATTGGGTTAGTAAATACAGAAGCACCGTCTTAGGTAGGGTCCCTCCAGCCCCTGGCCACAATATTTTC
This sequence comes from Cynocephalus volans, assembly GCF_027409185.1. Lineage (NCBI taxonomy): Eukaryota > Metazoa > Chordata > Mammalia > Dermoptera > Cynocephalidae > Cynocephalus > Cynocephalus volans. The sequence continues at coordinate 4,912,831 of NC_084464.1, forward strand.
ACCAGCCGATCAATACCTAACCCTGTCTTATGTGTTTTTGTGTTCAAAGACACCTTATTTAATATATATTGCTGATTCGTTAATGTTGGACTCACGGTCATTAGCACGTCAGCTCCTACTTGAACAGAGCTTATCGAACACACGAGTTTGCTCCCTGAGGAAATCACAGCATTCTTGTTCTTAGTAACACTGGAGAGCACTTCAGCATTATGTCTGCAGGCCACTAGATAGATCACAGAAAGGATACTTGTTTACAATATGAGAGCGGAGTGAGAGGGCAGAGAAGATCATCTCGTCCTTCCCAGCTCTGTGTGTGTGTTGGGCAAGTCCACTGTTCCATTGCTCTGCACATGTGCGTGTCCACAAATGACCATAAGACTGCTGAAAGTATTGATTTGGGTGTTACAAATAAATTTTACCAAGTAGGTAAATACAAAATCCACAAACAGTTAGGAAATAATACTCTAAAAAATAATCCAAAAATACCATATTATATAATACATGATATTGTTGTACATATTATATAATATACACGGATACATGTCTTAGGGCACCATTTCCTTGACTCTGTAGACAGTATAGCATCACAACTGGAGCACTCCCTAGCTGTGGGGCCTTGACCTAGTCACTTACCTCTCTGTGTCTCTTTCTTTGCCTGTAAAATAGGTACGATAACAGTACTTATCACACAGACTTGCTGTAAGGATTAAATGTGACAGTGTAGGAACTAACTCATTACAGTCTAGGCACAAAATACACCTCAATAAAACGTTAGCTATTATTATTATCCTAATGTTATTTTGAGTCAATTGTTGGTAGTTGTCTGAATACTTTTCCCAAGGAAACAACATTACATATGGTTTTTGCATTCCCAATTATACCCAATCAAAGCTTTGAAACTCACATTCCCCCAGGCTCCACTAGCTGATTAACAAATGATGCTTCATTCACAGTAATATTTAATCTAGCTCAGTGCCTGTATTAGTCCATTTTTGTTGCTTATAACAAAATACTTGGAACTGGGTAATTTATAAAGAAAATGAAGTTTATTGCTTACAGTTTCTGTGGCTGGGAAGTCGAAAGTCCATCTGGTGGTGGCAACAGTGACCCAGGGGTCTCACATTGCAAGGTGATGGAAGCAGAGAGAGCAGAGCAGAGACAGACAGACAGACTGTCCTCTTCTTTTAAAGCCCTCAGAACCACACCCCTGACCACCATTTTTAATCCATTCACCTCTGCCTGGTCCTACAATCCAATCACCCCTTCAAGGCTCCACCTTTCAATTACCATGATAGGATATCCCCACACTCTTAACAGTCACAATGGGGGCTAAGTTTCTAATACATAAAACTTGGGAGACACAATTCAAGCTTCAGGGAGTTTTGGGGGGACATAATTCAATCTACTACAGTGCCCCATCTGCATAACTACATGATGTTGCAGTCCCAACAGTCTCTTTAACTTCTTCAGTTTATTTTTCTAGAAGTTTCAGGGTATTTCAAATGTGATCACCAACATCCTTTTGAAGCTTGTCTACTCAGGTCATCAATGTGATGGATGCTTCTTGTAAATCTACTTGTGGCTCTGAGAAGTCACTTTTTCATCACACTGCTGTGGGTACTCTCATGAAGAACACTTCTGCTTTGTCAAGGATGACACCTCTCTATGCCCCCATATTACCAGTGCCTTCCCTATGCCAGGTGCAAAATGGCACTGAGGTCTCTTCAGAGCTTACTGCTTTGGAGTCACATAGTGTCACACATACACGAACAGAATGCACATAATGATTATGGTTCAGGCTCCGGAATCGGATTGCCCAGTTAGATTCCGCTCCATCACTGACTAGCTGTGTGACTGTTGGTAAGATCCTTTACCTCCTTGAGCTTCAGTGTCTTACCTAAAATAGTACTGATCCCAATAGAGATGTGGTGAGAATTAAACAACAAAATGTATGTAAGGCCTTGGAGATTTTCAGATTCTGGAAATGACAAAGTAGCTTATAACAGACTAACCTCCCTGCCAGCATCAATTATGAACTTTGAACAAAATATAGAACAAAATTACTTGGAGGCACTGGAGGGTAAATAGGAGGAAGAAACTGGAGAAGATTCAATTCTTGAAAGTAAAGGAACACACAGGGTGAGATCCACATTGATTTATCTAATATTTTCCCCTGGAGGATCAAGCTCAAGCAAAAGCCACAGTCTTATATAGAACTATCACTGTGGCTGGAAATCAAGCAGGGGAGAAATCCGATAAGGAGGAAAGCAAATAGGGAATTAACTACCTGCCAGAATAAAACCCAACAATTTTCATGGGAATATAACCCAATCTATAATTTCTCCAGCATATCATTTACAATGCCCAGTATATAATCAAAATTACTAGGCATGAAAAGAAGCAGGAAAATATGACCCATAGTCAAAAGAAAAAGGAGTCAACAAAGCAGATTTGCAGATGACCCAAAAATAGCAAATGATAGATATGTTAAGGGATCTGCAGAAAAAGATGGATATGCAGATAAAGAATCAGAGGATTTTAGAAGTGGAAATTCTAAAATGAAAATAAATAAATAATTGAAAAATTAAAAATTAAAAATATGAAATTTTTAAAAAATCTGCACAATGCAGAAGAAATAATCATTGACCTTAACGATAGATAATTTCAATATAAATTATCTAAACTAAAGAAATGAAAAAAATTATATAAAAAACACTTGAATAGAGCAAAAATTACATATTGGATAGTATCAAACAATTTAACTTTTATGTAATTGAAGCCACAGAAGGAGAGAAAAGAGAAAATAAAACAGAAAATATATTTGAAAAACTGTTGGCCAAAATTTTTCCCAATTTGATTAAAAACATCAATCCTCTGATCTAGAATATGAGCAAACCCCAAGTGAGATAAATACAAAGAAAAGCATATCTAAGCACCTCATAATCAAACTATTTAAAACTAATGATAAATAGAAAAATCCTAAGATAGCCAGAAAAAAAAATTAACAAATTAAGTTAAGGCACATTAATATAGCTGATTTCTCATCAGAAATATTGGAAGCCAAAAGCAAGTGGAATAATATCTTTAAAGTCCTGAAAATATATATACAAATTCTAAAAGTCTCTGTCCTGTGAAAACATTTTCTGAAATGAAGCAAAATAAAGACATTTTCAGAGATGAAAGTTAAATTTTTCTCCAGTAGTAAAAGAGTATAATAAATACTCACTAAAGGAAGTTCAGTTTATTGAAGAGAAATGAGACCCAATAAAAAATCTCTATCTACAGGAAGGAATAAGAATGTTTGAAATCATTTATATATGGGTAAATATAAAAGACTATTTTCTTAAATTTTATAAATGGCAGCTGACTGTTTAAAGCAAAAATAGTAACAATGAATTATGGGGTTTATAATATATATGGCAGTAAAACATATGACAACAATAGCAGAAAGGGACGGAAGCAGGCTAAGTGAAATTATATTGTCGTATGGTTCTTACATTATACTTGAGTGTGCCTTAGTCCATTTTGTGTTGCTATAATAGAATACTTGAGAATGGGTAATTTATAAAGAAAAGTGGTTTGTTTAGCTCACAGTTCTGGAGGCTGGCAAGTCCAAGAGCAGGCAGCCACATCCAATCAGCTCCAGGTGAGGGCCTCCTGGGGCATCATGACATGCCAAGAAGTGGAAGGGCCAGAGGGCACTGTGAAAGAGCGCACATGAGGCAGCCTCGCCTTATAACGACCCGCTCTTGTGACAGCTACCCCAGTCCCTTGAGAGCAAAGCTCACTCAGTCCCACCCAATGGTATTAATCTATTCATAAGGGACCCATCCCCACGACCCGAGCACCTCCCATACGCCCACCTCCCAGCACTGCTACATTGAGGACCAGGCCTCAACATAAGTTTTGGTGGGAACAAACCACATCCAAACCATAGCAAATAGGCATACGTTATTTGAAGATAGACTGTGAAAAGTTAAAGATTCATATTATAATCCAGAAAAATCGATAAAAAATAGAAAGAGCTAAAAAGCTAATAAAGGAGATAGAATGGAAAACTAAAAAATACTCAATTACCTCAAAAGGGCACAAAGAGAGGAAAAACAAAGAATACAACTTACTTTCATCCCTTTGTGCTATTATTGTCTGTTGTATATTTTATTGTCACAGATGTTGTAAACCCAATACTTATTCAAATATGTCAAATAGAAAACAAATAGTGACACTGTAAAGTTCAACCCAAACATATCAATAATTTAATTAAATATACATGTACTATATATTCCAATTTTAAAAAACAGAGATTGTCAGGCTGAATAAAAAGCAAGTCTCAATTTCATGCTCTTTCTATAAGAGACACATTTTTTATATAAGGAAACACAGGCTGAAAGAAAAATGGTGGGAAAAGATATACTACACAAATACTAAATATAAGAAAGCAAGTGTAGTTATATTTATACCATAAAATGTAAACATCAAGACAAAAATTATTCCAGAAATAAAGAAGCAAGTTTTATAATAATAGAAGGGTTTATTCATCAAGAAGACAAAAAATCCTAGTAGACATCTGATGATAAATCATCAACATACTTGAAGCAAAAATAACAGAAGTAAATGGATAAATGTTGGACGTTTCAATTCCCCTTTCTCAGTGATTTGCAGAACAAGTTAGACAAAAATATGATCAGGGATAAAGAAGATTTTAATAATACTATCAGCCACCTTGACTTCATTGGCATATATAAAACATTACACCCAACAACTGCAGAATACACATTCTTTTCAATCGCAAATGAAACATTCACCAAAACAGACCATATGCCATAAAAGAAGTTGCAATAAATTTTAAAGGATTGAAATCATACAGAGAATTAAATTATAAATGAATATCAGTAAAGCTAGAAAATTTCCAAATATTTAGAAATTAACCAACACTGCTTTTAAATAACTCATGGGTCAAAGAAGGAATTACAAAGAAAATTATAAAATATATTAAATTGAATGAAAACAGAAGATATCAATATTTGCATAGATAAAGTAGGTGACCCCTACTCACAGGTCCTTTACCCCAACTGTAGAGGACACTGTGGTGGCCTCCCCCTCTGCCCCCCACCTACACTCTTCTTTTAGAAAATGCTTGTTTTTTTGTTTTTTGTTTTTCTTTTTGCAAATATTTTCTCCCACTCTGGTGGTTGTCTTTTAACTCTGTTAATTGTTTCTTTTGCTGTGCAGGAGCTTTTTAGTTTGATATAATCCCATTTGTTTATTTTTCCTTTGGTTGCCCATGCTTTTGGGGTCGTATTCATGAAGTCTGTACTCGCTCCTACTTCCTGGAGCGTTTCCCCCATGTTTTCTTTAAGGAGTTTTATTGTTTCGGGACGTATGTTTAATCCTTTAATCCATTTTGGGTTGATTTTGGTATATGGGGAGAGGTATGGGTCTAGTTTCATTCTCCTGCATATGAATGTCCAATTTTCCCAGCATTGTTTACTGAAGAGGCAGCCTCTTCCCCAGTGTGTGTTCCTGGTGCCTGTGTATTCTGTGGGTCTCTCAGATCATTTCTATGGGTGTGCATACTCTTCTTCTTTTGTTCTCTGTTAGGGTGGAAGTCTTAAAAAAAAAAAAAAAAAGAATAAAATCTATGGCATGAAAAAAAGAAAATGCGTGGCTTTCCCCCCTCGGACTCCAGTGATGGGGCATACAGCTCAGAATAAATTTACCAGCATATCTCCGTCCTTGGTCAGGCTAATCATTCAGACAAGAGCATATGACTTAATTTGAGCCAACAAGTAACAGGAAATCCAAATTAAAATGATGTAAACAATAAAGAAACTTGTTACAATCTAGGTGTAGGTCAGTTCCAGAGTTGCTTAATTCTGAAACTCAGTGATGTTATCAAGGACCCAATTTCCTTTCAACTTTCAGTTCTGTCATCTGCATCTCAAGATGTTTTTACGAAGTTGTGATTTATCTTATGCAGACAAGACAACATCAGCAGAAAGGAAAAAAATCATTTCTTCTCTGTGTGCTCTTTCTAAGAGCGAAGATGGCTTTCCTAGAAAACCCCCTGCAGATCAGTACTCACTCTGCATTGGCCAGATTTGCATGACGAGCCCATTCCTAAATCATGACTTGGGCAAAGGACAGTTGTCCCTTTATAAAGTTCAGGCTTACCTCCCCAGAAGCATAGAGAGCATGGAAGACTGGGTCAAACTGAAGTCTTTAGCAATAATGAAGAGGAGGGGCAATTGTGACTGTTTATGATACTATTAAATATTGCTCCAGGCTGAAATAGCTCAGAAATGTTACCTTTAAATCATTTCGTGTAATTGCATGGGATGGTGTCTGATAAGGCTTTGAAAGGTTGATGTGTACATACAGTAGGAACTTTCATCATGTAGATGTTAGGGGTGGGGAGACAGATATTCCAGGCCCGGGGACAGTATGTACAAGGCACAGAGACTTGCAACATCAAAGCATATTCAAGGAATTTCAAGCAGTATAATTTAGCATGCCTGGAGAGAAGGATACAAGTGGTAGATATTAGCAGAGAGTAGGCAAGGCGCTCGGCTAAGCAGCTGGGACTTTGTCTCTGGGCATGACAGTGCCATGCTGGATGGGTATTTAGAAGAACCACACTAACAACAGTGGGGAAGGGGAGTGAGACTGGAGGCTGGAAGACTAGCAAGGAAGCCCTCATAGTAAGACAGGTGGGGGAGGATGAGGAACGGGGGTAGAGAGGAACGGAGAGACAGAGTTGAGGGATGCTGTCTTAGTCTGTTTTCTGTTGCTGTAACAGAATACCACAGACTGGGAAATTTGTAATGAACAGAAATGTATTTGGCTTACAGTTCTGGAAGCCAGGAAGTCCAAGATGCAGGGGGCTGCGTCTGGTGGGGGCCTTCTTGCTGCATCATAACATGGCTGAGAGAGGGAAAGGTAAGGGTCCACAGTCTTCCTTTTATCAGGAACCCTCTCCTGTGGACAACTCATCCATTCCCATGATAATGGTATTGATCTATTCATGATGGCCAAGCCTCACGACCTGATCACCTCTTAAAGTTCCCACCTCTCAATTTTGTTGCATTGGGGATGAAGTTTCCCACACATATACTGTGGGGGACACATTCAAGCCACAGCAGATATTCAGTAGGTAGAAACGGCAGAACTTGACAGATGAAGTAGGATAGCTGGAGACGTCTGACATGGGAAGCAGATTTTTTACAGAGAAGTGAGATTTTGTTTTAATCTATTTTTATTCTAATAAAATGGACTAAAAGCATTGGTTTGAGCCTTTGCTCCAATGAAAGATTACATCACAACTGGCAGAGTTGGCCTTAACATCATAGGACTCAGGACAACACTCTTGATAAAATTGTGAAGTTTAACCTCCAGTGTCTGTGATGTGCCCTTTGTGTCTTGTGTGACTCTCTTGTGCCTGCGGGAGGCACCAGCACAATCTCAGTTACTCTCTGTTGTGCGCTTTGTGCCAGACATCCAACAATGCAGCAATCATCACACAACACCGTCTCTCACGTCAGGAAATGTGGTAGATTGTCAGCCAAGATGGCGACTAAAAGTCCCTCCTGCCTCTCAATGAGCAGGCCCCGCCTCCCATCAAGAGGTGCCCTTTGTGTCCCTCCCTTGGTATTGCAGCACTCTCACTTATGACTGTATGTCACTTAGGGCACAGCAGAAACAACGGGGGGAGCTCAGGAACCCAGACTTCAAGAGGCTTTTCAGCTTCCACGTTTGCTCTCTTGGGGTCCATGCGATTGTGCTAAGAAGTCTGGTGACCCTGCATCCAGGGAAGCAGAAGGGCACAGCCCCAGGGAAGGGAAAGGGAGAGATGCTGCAAAGCCTGGCCTCTGTCCCCCACCCAGGCCAGCTTCCCTCCTGCTCTCTTTTTGTGTGTTTGTTCTTTCCTGCACCAAATCCCTAAAACCTGACCCCTCTTTTTCTAGCAATTTTTTTTTTTTTTTTTTTTTACCAAAACTTTCCCCTCAGTCATTCTACCTGGAGCTACTAAAGGATGAGAGACAGAGGGACTGTCTTCAGGTCGACTCCTTCTCCCTCTCTCAAGCGGAACGAGCCTCTAAGGGCAGAGAAAAAACACGATGGCGACGTACATTGCTTTTAAAATAAAAATCAGACCGTACGATTCCAACTCTTTGACATTCTGAAAAAGGCAAAGCTATGGAGACAGTAACGAGATCGGTGATCGCCAGCAGTTAACGTCAGGGAGTATAACTAGGTGGAGAAGGGAGGAGTTTAGGTGAATGAAACTCCTCTGGATGACACAACAATGGTGGGCACATGTCACTGTACATTTGTCCAAATCCACAGATGTACAACAGAGTGAACCCTAACTCAACTGTGAACTTCATGTTTAAGTAGTGATGTGTGCCGAGCCGTCCCCGTCCAGCTACCTTCCACCACCGACGTGGATTTCAATTAACGCAAGAGGTAGGTTTGGTGTGCGCCATGTTTATGAGCTGCATTCAGTCCCAGAGTCCAGCTTGTGACTTCTGGACTGCACTTGTTGAGAAGGTTGTGTGCCATGTCCTGGAAGGGCAGGGGAGAGAGGACAGGGTCTCCAATGCTGAGAAAGCACCAGGGTCTGCAAGGTCCTCTCCAGCCATGCCTTGGGATGGTGACAGGCCATCACGGGGTGGCTGCATGACACGCCCAGGGAGGCCAGACCACAGGCCCTGTGCTCCCAGCCACTGGAGAGTTGCCCATGCTTTGATAGTAATAGGGCCAGTAGACTCCCAGAGCTCATGTCCACTGGGAGTAGAACCACAACTGCTGACCAGAATGGTCTCCCTGATGCTTTGGGGCTCTGTGAGATCCTGTCACCTTTACAAAACCCTTGGCACACCAATTAGGATCGCTATATAAAAACAAAAACAAAAACCAGAGAATAGCAAGTGTTGGCAGGACATGGAAAAACTGAAACCCTTGTGCACTACTGGTAAGAATGTGGTCACCCATCTCCATAATTCTTTTCATTTTGCAGAACTAAAACTCTGAAACTCAAGAATAGAAGCCAAGGCCTTTCCCATGTTCCACAGAGAGCTGGCTATGCCAGCGCCTTGAGTAGGAAAATGGGTCATTTCAGATTCTGGAGTCTATACTTCTTGGCCCTTTATCAGCCTGAACTTGCTTCCTTCTGTGAGGTGAAGGAAATTTGCAAAGCATATCTGTCTGAACAGACAGGCTCCTGCACAATGGCGGGGCCTCCTCAAAACTCACCGCACATTCAAAACCAAACTCTCTCCAGTTTTCCCACTGAAATTTTCATAGTCAGTTCTAAGGTTGATCTTATCAAAAGGCTTTGTCAGCACAAAGCCTCTGGATTTACATAAGGGCCTCTTGAGAATGCCACATGGTGTCAAGGAGAAGCTGTACTGTAGCCTCATTTTTGGTAACCAGATTGATATATAATATCCTTCATAGTCTTGTTTTTCAGCTTAAATTGTATATTCCCCAAGTCCCTGGCTGAATAAATAAGTTGAATTAGGGGTGGGGGTGTTCAATTTTGAATAACACTGGCTCTGGTCTGTGAAACTCTAGACGACTTTGTCTGGAACCCAACCAGTTGGTCTTGCTTGGCAATAATGGCTTGATATTCTCACATTAAACTTATTAGTTTGATAAAGGGCCAAGAAGTGCAGACTTGAGAATCTGAAATGACCCGTTTTCCTACGCAAGGCGCTGGTGCTGCCAGCTCTCTGTGGGACGTGGGAAGGGCCTTGGCTTCTGTTCCTGTGCTCCCTGAGGAACAGACGCTTCTTTTATGCATGCTTTGATGCAGAAATAAAAGGGTACTTACGTATCATTGACACGTTAGCATGAGCATTTTATGGGGACTGTCTGCCCAGGTATTCCCAAACTTTAAGGCCATTGCAAGTTGGGGAGAAAATGAGTGACCTGACCAAACCAGGCGCAGGGCAGGAGAAGCACACCCACCTTCCCGTCCAACCCTTGTCCAGGGCTAGCACATCAGCGCAGAGGACACGCCGCAAAGAAGTCAGACAGAATTAAGTCCTCAGGCATCCTCTTTCCCTGGGGAGGCTGTTGGGAGAACAGAGCCTGCAGCTGAATTTCCAGGAAAGCAGAAAGGGGGTCGTTCTCGTGAACTGCTTGGCTGAGGGTCCCACTAATGCATTTCTGTGATTTAGGGTGCAAACTTGGGGAACAGACAGAAGACCAGCTTGGGCCAGGGCCAAGGTTGAGTAAGGCCCTCGTGTTTGCAAGCCCAACAGACACCCGCCTGCCCTGCCCCAGCCAGGTCCTTCTGAGCCAGCCCCAGCTTGGGGTAGAAAGGGACAGGGTAGGAGGTAAAGTCAGGCCAAGGACTCTGAAGTCCCACCGCTGCAGGGTTTTCCAGCCAAGCATCATTTCCTTCCATGTTCCTCCTTGCTCAGGATCAGCCTCGGCCCTCACCCATGGGCAGGGCTAAGCCACATCTGCCATTTAGCAGCTGGGGATCTTAGGCCACACTTACTTCAGCTCTGAAGTCCTCACGGCGCTGCTGGCATTAGTATCGCTGTCTTCCTGCAGCATTGGCTCACTGGAGAAGAGCCAGTGCCTTTCAGCCTGACTGTCCCTGCATGGCCTCAAGAGCTAGACAAGGACGGGCACTCCCTGAAACCCAATGCCAGGGCCCTCTCGCCTCCTTCCGAGTCATGGAAGGAGACGCCTCGCAGTCACTGGCCTCTGTCTGAGCACAGGAGATGCCACACGGGAGGATCTGGGCAGAGAGAGGGAGCCACCCTCTTCCAGCACCAGCTCATGTCCTCTGGAACAGAGAGGGAGGCTGGAGTTCTAAATGTGGTGGCTCCAGAACTGAACATTATTTTTTGAAAACCTTATCAAAGCCAACAGAACACTCACTTCCCAAAGACCATCCTGTATGTTCTACAAGTGAAGATCAGGTTTCCTGAAGTAACGCACAGGGAACCCTAGGAAAGAAGTTTAATCTTGAACTGGTTCTCCTCTCCCAGACTGAGTGCACTGAGGGCAGAGATGACTGGCCATTAGCTTCTGTATCTAGAGCATCTAGCAGCGTCTGGTGCGTAGTAATAGCACCACAGCTGTTGGATGAACGAATGCATGAGCACATACACGTGTAGATACGTACATAAACAAGTCTCAGTTTCCTGGATCTCACATCTCTAAACAGCTTTGACAACCTTGATAGTGTTTGACAAGCACATGAACATCAAAGCCGTGATTTCCTCATCCATAAAGGGAGGCTAAAATATGCTTAAATTTTAGGACTAACTTCAGAATTCAATCTACTTCTGAATTTCAAACAAAGGGTTTCACCTCATGAGTGCATCACAAAATCAGTTTCGTGGACTGTGACCAGCATTTTTTTTTGAAGTGAGATAGAAAATCAAAGCACATAACAGAAAATCTGATTAGAAATATCAGAGTAGATCACAGGGAGTAAAAGTAAAAATCATTGTTCTGTGAAATTCTGCTTTGGTTATCTGTGTGTATGTACTGGCTTGGAACATAAAATGTATTTCTTAAGGTGCATTAACTGTGGTAAGAGATTTGAAAGTCCCCGTACTCCAGCACGGTGTCCCCGGCCAGCTCTGAGAGGTGGCGTATGGTGAGGCACCCGGCTGGCTGCGCGGCCTGGGGCAGCAGAACAGTTTGCCCGGATCCGCGGAGCGCCTACAGCCACGCACACTCACCGCAGCGCGTTCGCTTCATTCACTGAAAAACACATTCCTGAGTGAAAGGCTTAGACTCGTGTGAGTCGGACATTGATTATTTGAGGGTAAAGAAACCACAATTCGGACTAAATTGGTCTCTCCTCAGGGGATTCCTAAACACATCTCCAGAACCTTTTAGAAGAAATTTCAGGCAGGGCCTACAGTTTCCATGTGAAGATCTTGGATTCAAAAGCTTATCTTAGGAAGAGAAAAGCTGAAGCTTGAAATGACAGAGTCATGAATTCGTAGAGTAAGAAAGAGCCTTAGAAGCGAACTGGCCAGCTGCACGCACGAGCCCTCTTTGCCGGTCTCTCCCAGAGCCAGGCGCTCTTGCAGTCTGTCGAGAACGCCCATTCCGTTCTGACCGGCTCTCACACTTTACATTTTCTCTTTGAACGATTTTTATACTTTGTGTTCTATCCAGTACAAAACTCACCTCTGTCACTTTCAATTATTGATCCTAAAAGCCAAAGAGAAAAGAATTCTGCTTCCAGATAAAGCCCCCCAACTGACTAATTCTAAAAAGAGTCCTTGACTTTTACAAGTTCAGTAGCCAAGGGGCTTACCACCCTTTGAATTAAGCCCTGCTTAGACCACCTCGAGGGACTGGATCATAATTCAAGTTCTCCTTTGTCCTGGCTTATTTTTGTCATTGTCTGTGGCTTTACATAAAACAAAATGGGTCACAAAGCGGAGAGAGCTGTTACATGAATGTAAGGAAACCAAACGCCCATACACAGGACCCATGTGACCAACGTCCAGCCTCGTCTCCCTCGTGAAGAATGAACTTCTGAGGTCTGAGGAAGGGCTTCGGGAAGAGAACATAGCTCCAGGTGGGCAGGGGACCTGGGGACTAGCCAGCCCTCCCTCCCCTCGGGGGCCCACGGTGGCTTTGGTGGCGGATATCCCCTCTGGTCTGCAGACACGCCTGCTCCTCTGCTGTGACTCCCTCGAGTGTGATTTCACACTCTGTCCTCGGACATCTGGGCACAGCTGAAGCACACTGGAAAGTGCAGCAAGAAGGTCACCCCCTGCGTGAGAACAAAAGAGGAGAGAGACTGGTGCATCCGTTGGAGCATTAGAGCTCTCAGGCCTGCACCGACTCTAGTCTCCCAGGCATGACACCAGCCGCTCAGTCCCCTGCGGAGTCCAGAGTGAGGAAACCGCCTCCCTTTACCGCCTTCAAGAGTCCACCCAGGCTCTGGGCTTCCCATTCTGTCCCAGACCCACTGCTCCCTCCCTCTCTAGCTCTTATTGCATTGGTAACCGTGGGGTCCCGGCGCCGCAGTCCCTTAGCCTTGTCACCTATGCACCCCCCCACAAAAGTCCCTTCTCCAGGTTTAATAGAACTGCACCCTGGGCTCCTGTGCCCACTCTGAGGGACCGCATCATGTGCTCAGCTATTTTTCCAAGTAGAGATGAATGAGTAGGCACCAAGCACAATTATAATCACACCCTTCCTTACTCAGAGACTGCCCCGCCCCACTCCAGCCTTTCCCCCACCCCAGCCCCACCAGCCTACAGGTCGCCAGTTCACTCCCACCACTTGTTCCGGAACTCCCATCTGCCTCCGTGCTGTGCCCAGAGCCCCAGGTGGATGGGGCTAAGACTGGCTGTCCTCTTTTTCACATGGGATTTCTCTCTTCCACCTTCTCAGTAGCACATCAGCCACCAGACCAACCCAGAGAGAACCAGATGGCAGAGCCTGCCTGAAACACAGCCTTCGTCACTCGCGCAACCACGAGCACAAAGCAAAACACACCCTCCATTTCAGACGCCGCGTCCTTGGCACGTCAGAAGGCACTTCACGTGCTTAGCACACCACCTGAGCAAGACCATCCTAGATGAGTGTAGCATTCCTGAGGTCTCAGTGCTGGAAAACCTCTGAGATGCTTTGATCTGATCTTATCTTTTTTGCAGGTTGGGAATTAAGGCCCACGTGATTTGCCAAAGCCATTCAGCTTGTTGCTGAAATGACAAGTACGCTCTGAGCACTGCCACACACCCTGGGATCTCCCCAAGGCACCACATGGGGCAGTGGGAAAATATGGCCACAGCTTCTCTGAGTATGCTGTATATGGCTGTTGAAAGGCAGGGCCTAACACTCACACCCTTTAAAGCTGGGTGGGCTCCGGGCTCCTCTGATCAGCAGAGCATGGTGGAAATAATGCCATGTTCTGATGTGAGGCCATGAGTGGCCCTGAAGCATTCCTTTTGCTTGCTGACACAGTGGCTGTCAGGTCCCCGAGCCACCATGTCAGAAGCCTAGTGACCCTGAGCCTGGGGGTGCACATGCCAGCCTGCTGGCCCTGCTGAGCCCCCCATCTTGCCATCCTCAACCTACCCTCACGTCACACGAGTGCATCTCAGATCATCAAGACTGGCCCATTCACGAGCTGAACACCACCAGCTGATTCAGTCAATTCTGCTCCATGGAACAGAAGCAGGGCTCCTGGCTGAGCCCTGCCTGAATTCCCAAACCAAGTCGTTTTAAGCCACTAAGTTTTGGAGAAGCTTGCTGTGTGGCCATCAATAACAAGAATACTGCACGGCCTCCTATGTTAGTGGCTGTGCTCCTGCAGCACAGTCCCACAGGTGCCACAGGTGGCTTCAACAACAGACATTCATTTCCTCCCAGTGCTGGGGCCAGAAGTCCGAGATCAGGATGTCACAGGGCTGGTTTCTCCCGAGGACTCTCTCCTTGGCTTGCAAATGCCATCTTTTCCCTGTGTCCACTGTGATCATCCCTCTGTGCGTATCTGTGTCCTAATCTCCTCTTCTTAGAAGGACACCAGTCACATTGGATTAGGGCCCTACTCCATAGACCTCGTTTTTACTTGATGACCCCTATGAAGACTCTATCTCCAAGTAAGATCACATTCTAGGTACCAGGGGTTAGGACTTCAACATATGAAATTGGAGGGGACACAATTCAGCCCATAACATCTCCTTAGAAAAATGGCCTGTTCTAACAGGAACACCAACTCACTACATATTGCTTAGACCCTTCAGTAATAATATGGGCTAAACTGAAATTGAAATAATATACAGGGACAAGGATGAAAATCGGTCATGACTATGGGAGCTTTCCCTTGGGTACAGTGGGAATCTAGCGCCCACCTCCCCTGATGGTGAGAACATGGAAAGCCCCAGGGGTGTGGTGACAAGGGAGGCTTGAGTCCTAGGGCATACCTGTGCCAGGTGACCCCAGGCCCACTTCTGCAGGGTGCTGCAGGGGAGAGCTGAGCCTGCCTCCAACACAAATGGCTTCAGCAAGCTAGCAGGCTGTGAGGTTAGGCACGAGACCACCTGCAGAATGCAGGGACAAATGGGACCCTCAGTGCTCCATGAAGGAACTCGTGTTTCACTCAGCGGCTCTACACACTCTGGTCACGAGGGATGTGTGGGCTGCTGCGCTGGCCGGGCTGGGCAGCAGATGGGTGTGCTGGCCATCACCTCTGCAGAGCCTGGGCTCAATCTCCAGCCCCCAGACCCACATGCAAAAGTGGGCCTGGCAAGCAGAGCCCACACCTGGTTTATGCAGAGCAAGAAAACACTGGCAAGCGGTTTTCTCGGCACAGGCTGCAGGGCATGGGACATAGTCCAGGCCAGAGTGCAGGGATGTCAGGATTAGCCTCCTAGGTTTCTGCAGCAGCCTGCAAGGAGAGAGGCTTTGCCTGGAGCAGGAGCCAGACAAGGGTCCATGTCAACAGAACTGAGCCCCTTTGCCCCCACCCCCAGCTCTTCCTTTTCGTAAAAGCTCTGCCTCCTCTGTCAGGCCACCTCACCGCGTCCTGCCTGCCTAGGTAGTGGTTGTCAATAATCAGCCTTCCCCAGGTGGCACCTTTGCCTCTGACCCTCAAGAGATGCTGTGCCTTCACTATGCTACCAAATCCTCCACACAGAAGGGAACTTGCTGACTCTAACATCCTTTTTCCATAACATGCCTTCCCCTCACCCCCGTGGGGTGCCTGGAGACCCTGTCACAGCTGCAGTTAGGACTGTATCTCCAAGGTTTTGTCATTCAAAGTAAGCAGGGTCCTGGCTCTTGGTCTCTACTCTTTCCAAGGCCTATGTCATGGCCAGCTTTGACTCATAAATTGTTAGGCGCAGAGCTGGCGCACTTTGCTGTGATAGGGGAGCACAGGTCATAGCGTGTGCTTTGTGAAAGTAACAAGGCTGAGGCACTGGCTAATGGGTGAATAGCTCTAGCTCCAGCATTACTTTATTTAATGCATGAGGTTTTTTCCCTCTGCTGTAGGCTCTCCCTCAGAAGTAGGAAGCCATCCATCAGCAACAGACCGCCCTCAAAAATTAAGTTTGCTAGTATTACTAGTGGTAAATAATCACGCCAGCAGCTCACACCTGCATATTACTCTCTTGCTATCTCACTGGCTCTTACAGTTACCTGGGACTTAGAACAGAATGTTTCCTCATTTTACAAAGTCAAGTATCTGGCTGCTCCAAGGACATGGAGCTGGGTGTGGGTCTGCCCACCATGTACACTTTCCTTCTGCCCAAAGTGTTCACAGCACCAATGTGTGTTGGCCTCAGCAGGAAGCAGAGATGCTGGGCAAATGAAAGATGTCATTATGGCAAGACCCCAAGTGACCTGTACATAACCTGCACCCTCTGTCAGTTTACAACAGCTCCAAATCCACCCTTCATTGTCTGACTGTGAAAACTTAGCTGGGCCCATTAACAATGTTTCCTTTGTCAGCCAGCACAGTGTCAAGCTTTGCAGGAGAGGGTGTTGCAGAATGAAGGGGCTTTCCTTCCTGGTTCCACCATGCCCTCTTGTCAGGCTTCTGCAGCCCCTGGTGGTTCAGAGCTCCCCTCCAAACCCCACCAATGCCTCCTTATGAACAGTTTTCTCCAGCTATTAGGGGGCAGACTTCCAGCAAGCTCTGGAGGATGGATTTCCAGAAAGTTCCACTGGCACAGCACCACAGCAGCTTCTCTGCCATTCAGGGTCTGGCAGATCTTTCTAACCAGGTCTGGACTCAGGTTGGAACCTACGGCCCTTTCTTGGGCACTTTATCTCAGCCTGAAAGTTGTGACTTTTCCTCATAGATCTGCTATTTCTTTATTCTTCAAAGTTCTCTTCACTTCTAACTAGGCAGTCCTTCATGACTTCAATCTCCTGTTATAATTAACAATTCTTTACATTAAACTTTCCCTGTTCAAATCACTAAGTGGTTTCTGTCTCTGGTTGGGTCCTGATATGTTGCCTAAGTGGCTCTCATTTTTCCCCTGAAAACAGCCTGGGTTGTCGATCGTGAGGAGAAAGACCAAGCCAGCAAAGGAGGTGGGAACATGCCACACCAGGGATAACTGTGTGGAATCTCAGCAGATGCAATCCTCTGCCTTCAAGTTCCTGATGAGCTGGCTTGTGGAAATGGACTTGCCTTGTTCTGCTGGACTCGGAAGTCAGTGAGAGAGCACCAGCAGGCAAAAGATTCCAACCCAGCGTAAGGAAGGACCTTTTCATCGTTGTAGCTGCCTGGACATGAGATGCACTACTTGGGGCTGGCCTGAGTCACACACACACCAGATGAGGGAGGCACATGCTGGACAATGGCTTGGAGGGGACTGGGGCACGGTGGACAGGATTCCTAAGAATACATTATTCCGAGAGAGTATAATAAAATATATGACAGAGCATTGCAAAGATAAAACAATAAGGAAAAGATAAATAATAGCATTAGACGTCTTTGACCTCTGGATCTTCAGGCTATTCCAACATGGTTGTAATTAATAAAGCCATTAAAGAAAAGTTTCTCTCCAGTTTTTAATATTTTGGAATCTAACTGCATAAAAGTAATGTATCAATAATCTCATGGGAAATGTAGTTATGTTGATACTCTAAACATATTGAAACATATGAGCAAAACACATTTTCAACTAAGGTAAAAACAGTATTACCAGAATTTATATATTGTACAGTTCTAGAATTTCATTTTCAATTTGATCATAAAATCTCATTTGATGTTTTTTTTTTATTTTAGGAACCCAAGGGCTGTTTAACTTAGACATTTATGATATATCAAAGTTACTGTAAGACTATTTAAATAGTTAGCATTAAGTGCACATGAATTTATGGTTCTATAAATGTCCTCTTGAACTGTATAAAATATAGTACTCTTGGAAACCTAGCTGAGAAATTCAAAACCAGTTTCACACTATAAAATAATTATCCTTCAATCAAGTGATGCTTTTACCTTTACCAATTTAAATTAATGAGCTTGACCATTACACAGAAAAAGTCTGATTAATCAGTCTTGTCATTTAGCAAATATTTATTGCTTGTCTTTTTCCAGGCACTCTGAATACAGCAGTAAGAAAGATTACTATGCCCCTGGCCCCTGCCCTCATGGAGCAAAGAAATCGCATTTCATTACATAAGCAACACAGAGACTGTGGAAGTTAATTGGGTGGAGGGCAGTGTAACTGAGCTAAGGCCGGGAAGAGCAGGGGGTTTCAAGCAAGGTCTCCTCGAAGAAGGGATCTTTAGGGTGAGCCCTGAAAGATGGGGTGAAAGAGGGAAAGGGTCATTTGGAAGGGGAGGGGTATTGTTGCAGGTGCAGAAACACCACACTTCACCATGTGAGAAGACAGCACATTTGAGGATCTGAAAGCTCTCCAGACCTGCGGCAGCAGGAGGCCAGAGTGGGCAGGGGTAGCAGCAGTGATGAGTAGTGAGCTTCACCCCTCCCATACTTATTTATCTTTATCCTCTTCCTCTTTATTCCTTACCTTAATATCAACACCCGGGTGGGCGGTGCCCACGGCATGTGTATGTGTATTTATTGGGTTTAGATGTAAGAAGTATTTCTTACCAACCATCCTAGTCAAAAAATGTGGACACTGTTGCTTTATCCTGAGTCAACTGGGAAACCATTAAAGGCTTTTAAGCCACAATGATGACCAGGTTGCATTTTTAAAGTTCTGCCCTGAGGAGTTATGGTTAAGATGCTGGACTAGAAGTGCCCAGCACACAATCTTCCCACAGAAGGGGTCCAGAGCAAGGAGTGGACAGCCAGGATCAGTGCAGGAGGAATTCTCCCTTGTGATGAGAAGAATCTGCGTAGCTGTGAGCACTTCCCAGTGGTAACCCCCTATTGCTCCTGTCCCAGCCTGTCCTCCTCACCACCGAGGTCACCAGTGCCATTGTCTAGCCCCAGGGCCGAGGTCCATCTCCCCCAACAGGAATTCTTCCCACTCCCCACAGTGGCCACTGGAGCATCCCACTGCACAGCCCATGCCACTGTAGCAATGGTGCCAACCTCTGGAACCACACACTGGGTGGACCCAGCCCTGGTCACTGCATAGTCCCTGGCCCCAGACTCTAGTGGAGTACTGTGCCACATGGCCATAGCCTCCAGTGTCCCACCCTACATTGCTTCCACCACAGGAGCTTTGAGCCACCTGGCAGTAGCCTCTATAGCCCCAACCTGTGTGGCTTCCACCCAGTCACACCATCCGTAGTTATGTCCCACATGTATGCAACAGGAACCGTGCACCACCACAGGCCACAGCCTCCAGAGCCCCACCCCTCATGGCTTTCACTACCAGAGCCCAGCACTGCCTGGCCACAGCCCTTGGAGCCCCACGCTGCATGACCCCAACCGCCCTCATCCACAGTCACACCTGCTAGTATCCCCTGGACTGCTGAGTCTACCTGGAACAACTGAGTCTACCTAAAACTACTGAGACTACAGAGTCTACCTGGAAGCAAAATTAAAACATCCCACCCAACAGGACACATAAAGCAAATCTGCAGAAGAGATTCTCTCTCCTCAAAAGCCATTCAAGTAACTGAAGAAGCAACTGCTGCACCAGTTGACCAGACGTCAACATAGAGATACTAGAAATATGAAAAAACAAAGAAATATGACACCCCCCAAATAATACAACAACTATCAAATATCAGACCCCAAACTGAAAGAAACACTAGAAATGTCTGAAAAAGAATTCTGAGCATCAATCTTAAAGAAACTCAGTGAGATACAAGAAGAGTCATATAGATGACACAATGAAAGGAGAAAAACAATCCAAGACATGAAGGAGGAAATCTACAAAAAGATAGATGCCATAAAAGGGAATATAGCAGAATTCTTGGAACTGAAAGACTCATTCAACAAAATAAAAACTATATTCAAGAGCTTAAGCAGCAGGCTAGAGCAAGCAGAAGAATTTCTGATCTCAAACACTGTTTTTGAAATAATCCAAGCAGACAACAAAAAGAAAGAAAGAAGAAAGAAGTTTAAAAATGGAGAAAATTTTTGAGAGCTATCAGGCAACCTCAAGTGCACAAACATCCAAATCATGGGTGTTCCAGAAGGGGAGGAAAAAGGAAAAGGCATTGAAAACCTATTCAATGAAATAATAGCAGAAAACTTCCCAGGTATTGGTAGAGGAATGGACTTCCAGATCCAAGAGGCTCAAAGATCCCCAAAGAGATAAAATCCAAAAAGGTCCTCTCCAAGATACATTGTAGGCAAACTGGCAAAAGTCAAAGACAAAGAATCCTAAAAACACTAAGAGAAAAATGTCAAGTCACCTATAACGGAGTCCCCATCAGACTAACAGCAGACTTCTCAGCAGAAACCCTACAGGCCAAAAGAGAATGGGTTGGTATATTTAAAGGTCTAAAAGAAAATAACTGCCAGCCAAGAATACTACACCCAGCAAGGATATCCTTCAGAAATAAAGGAAAAATAGTGCATTTCTCAGACAAAGAAAAACTGTAGGAATTCAGCAGCACACAACCAGCCCTACAAGAAATCATTAAGGGAGTCCTGTGTCTGGAATCCAAAAAACAGTAATCACCACCGTGAATACACAAGGAAGAACAAATCCCACTAGTAGAGCACATAGGCAAACGAGAAAGACAAAAGAAAACTATACCATGCTACCTTAAAA
The DNA here is from genome assembly GCF_027409185.1 of Cynocephalus volans. Classification (NCBI taxonomy): domain Eukaryota; kingdom Metazoa; phylum Chordata; class Mammalia; order Dermoptera; family Cynocephalidae; genus Cynocephalus; species Cynocephalus volans. Next base: position 4,933,488 of record NC_084464.1, read on the forward strand.
AACCATCAAACTCCAGAGACAAACAACAATAGGGAAAGAGAGGAACAAAAGATGTTTAAAACAACCATGTGAAAGCAATTAAATGACAGGGGTTAGACTATACCTTTCAATTTCAATAACAACCCTAACTGTAAATGGATTGAACTCCCACTCAAAAGACAGAGTAGCTGGATGGATTAAAAAACTAGACCCAACTATATGCTGCCTACAAGAAACTCACTTTACCTGTAAAGACTCACACAGAGTAATAGTGAAATGATGTTAAAAGATATACCATATAAATAAAAACCCAAAACAAGCAGGAGTAGCTATTCTTACATCAGATAAAACAGACGTTAAACCAAAACTGTAAAAAAAAGACAAAAAAGGCCATTATATAATGATAAAGGTATCTATCCACCTAGAAGACATAACAATCATAAATATATATTCTCCCAACATTGGTGCACTCAGATCCGTAAAGCAAACATTATTACACCTAAATAGAGAGATAGACCCCAATACAATAATAGTTGGGGACCTGAACACTATTCTCTCAGCATTGAACAGATCCTCTAGGCAACAAATCAACAGAGAAACACAGGATTTAAACTACACTTGAGACCCATTGGACTTGGTGGACATATACAGAACATTTCACCCAACTATTAGCAAATATACATTCTTCTCATCAGTACATGGAACATTCTCCAAGACAGACCATATATTAGGTCAAAAATCAAGTCTCAACAAATTTTTAAAAATTGAAATCATTTCAAACATCTCCTCAGACCACAATGAATTAAAACTAGAAATCAATTTCAAGTGAAACTTTGGAAACCATACAAATTTATGGAAATTAAATAACATGCTCCTGAATGACCTATGGATCAAAGAAGAAATCAAACAGGAAATTAAAACATTTCTTGAAACTAGTGATAATAATGACACATCATACCAAAACTATCAGGTACTGTAAAAGCAGTACTAAAAGGAAAGTTTATTGCAAAAATTCTTATATTAAAAGAACAGAAATACTTAAATGACCTAACATTACACCTCAAAGAACTAGATAAACAAAAACAATTCAATACCAAAGTTAATAGATGGAAAGATATAATTAAAATCAGAACAGAACTAAATGAAATAGAGACCAAAAATATGTTGCAAGAAATAAATGAAAAAAAAGTTGGAGTTTTGAGAAGATAAACAAAATAGACAAGCTATTAGCCAGACTAACTAAAAATAGAAGAGAGAAGACTCAAATAACAAAAATCAGAAATGAAAAAAGGAGACATTATAACTGATACCACAGAAATACAAAGAATCATTATAGACTACTCTGAACACTATATGCCAACAAATTTGAAAACCTGGAAGAAATGGATAAATTTCTGGGCACATACAAACTACTAAGACTAAATCAAGAAGAGATAGAAAAACTGAACATATCAGTAACAAGAAGAGATTGAAGCAGCAATCAGAAATCTTCCAACAAACAAAAGCCCAGGATTGGATGGCTTCACTGCTGAATTCAACCAAACCTGTAAAGAGGAATTAATACCAATTCTTTTCAAAATATTCAAAAAAATGTAAACAGAGGCTATTCTCCCAAACTCATTCTATTAGGCCAGCATCACCATGATACCAAAATCAAAGATACAACAAAAAAGAAAACTCCATGCCAATATCATTGATGAACATAGATGCAAAAATCTTCAACAAAATATTAGCAAATAAAATACAGCAGAAAATCAATAAGATTATATACCATGATCAAGTAGGATTCATCCCAGGGATGCAAGGATGGTTCAACATATGCAAGTCAATAAATGTGATACACTATGTCAACAAAACCAAGAACAAAAACCATATGATCACCTCAATAGATGCAGGAAAAGCATTTAATAAAATTCAACATCCCTTCCTGATAAAGACTCTCAGCAAAGGTATAGAAGGGTATCTCAACACAATAAAAGCCATATACAACAAACCCATTGCCAATATCATCCTGAATGGGGAAAAGCTTAAAGCATTTCCTTTAAGAACAGGAACAAGACAAGAATGTCCCCTCTCACCACTCCTATTCAACATAGTATTGGAAGTACTTTCCAGAGCAATTAGACAATAGAAATAAAGAGCATCCAAATAAGAAAAGACAAAATCAAATTGTCCCCATTTGCAGATGACATGATCCTGTATATAGAAAACCCAAGAGACTTCACCAAAAAACTCTTAGAGCTGATAAACAAATTTAGTAATGTTGCAGGATCCAAAATCAATATACAAAAATCAGTAGCATTTTTGTACTCCAACAATGAACTAGCAGAAAAAGAAATAAAAAATGCAAGCCTATTTACAATAATCACCAAATAAATAAATAAATAAAATACCTAGGAATAAATCTAACCAAGGAGGTTAAAGATCTCTACAATGAGAACTACAAATCACTGCTAAAAGAAATTAAAGAAAATACCAAAAGATGGAAAGACATTCCTTGTTCATGGATTGGAAGAATCAACATAGAAAATGTCCATACTACCTAAAGATATCTACAGATTCAATGCAATCCCCATCAAAATATCAATGACATTCTTCACAGAAATAGAAAAAACAATCCTAATATATGGAACAACAAAGGACCCTGAATAGCCAAAGCAATCCTGAGCAAAAATGAATGAATGAATGAATAAATAAATAAATAAATAAATTGATAGATAAATAAATAAATAAATAAATAAAGCTGAAGGCATTACACTTTCTGGCTTTAAATTATATTACAAAGCCATAGTAACCAAAACAGCATGGTACAAGCATAAAAACAGACATGTGGACCAATGGAACACAATGGAGAACCCAGAAATCAATCCACCTATTTACAGCCAGTTCATCTTTGACAAGGACACCAAAAACACATAATGGGGAAATGAAAGCCTCTTCAATAAATGATGCTGGGAAAACTGAGCATCCATATGCAGAAGAATGAAAATAGATCTATACCTCTCACCATTTACCAAAATCAACTCAAAATGAATTAGAGACTTAAATATAAGATCCAAAACTTTAAAACTCCTTGAAGAAACACAGGGGAAACATTCCAACAGTAGGGCTGAGCAAAGACTTTATGAATAAGACCCCAAAAGCACAGACAACAAAAGAAAAAATAAACAAATGGGATTATATCAAACTAAAAAGGTCTGCACAGCAAAAGAAACAATCAACAGAGCAGAAGGACAACCTACAGAATGGGAGAAAATATTTGCAAACTATAAATCTCACAAGGGATTAATATCCACAATATACAAGGAACTCAAACATCTTTACAGTAAAAAAGAAAACAAAAACAATAATTCAGTTAAAAAATGGGCAAAGGAGCTGAATAGACATATCTCAAAGGAGGACATCCAAATGGCCAACAGGTATATGAAAAAATGCTCATTGTCACTAATCATCAGGGAAATGCAAATCAAAACCATACTGCAATATCAAATCACCCCAGTTAGACTGGCTATTATCAAAAGGACAGAGAATAAGAAATGCTAGCAAGGATGTGGAGAAAGGGGGGCCCTTCCAAACGGCTGGTGGGACTGTAAAGTAGTACAACCATTATGGAGAACAGCATGGAGGTCCTTCAAACAACTACAGATAAAACTGCTATACCATCCAGCAATCCCACTACTGGATATCTACCCAAAGGAATGGAAATCATTGTATCAGAGGGATACTTCCGTTCCCATGTTCATCACAGCTCTATTTACAATAGCCAGGCGATGTAACCAACCTTAGTGTCCCTCAGTGGATGACTGGATAAGAAAAATGTGGTACATATACACAATGTAATACTACTCAGCCATAAAAAAGAATGAAATTCTGCCATTTGCAGCAACATGGATGAGCCTAGAGAAAATTATGTTAAGTGAAACAACCCAGGTACAGAAAGAAATAACCACATGTCCTCACTCATAAGTGGGAGCTGAATTAATAAATAAACAAATGAGAGAGAGAGAGAGAGAGAGAGAGAGAGAGAGAGAGAGAGAGAGAGAGAGAGAGAAAGAAAGAAAGAGTAAGAAAGATGCAGTAATCACAATAATATGTTCCTTCTTCTAAAAGTCCAACGTAACTGTGGTTACTAGAAGTGGAAGAGGTGAGGAAGAGGGGGAGAGAAAGCGAATTAATGAGAAATTAATGAGAAATTGGTTAAGGACACAAAGAATGATTACGTATTGTAATGATGAATAAGCTAACTATCCTGATTTAACCATCACATATTTTACACAACAATTGATAGGCAACTTTGTACCCCACATATATGTGAAATCAATTTTGCTTCAATAACCAAAAAAAAAAAAAAGTTCCACCCTGAATTGAAAACAATTGAACTGACAGAAGCAGAGAGTAGAATTATGGTCCCCAGAGGCTGGGCTTGAGGGTTATGGGGAGATAATGGCCAAAGAATACAAAATCTTAGTTAGATAGGAGGGATAAGTTTGAGTTTTTTCTTTGAGATCAATAGCACAGCATACAAAATAGAGCTAATAACTGAGTACTGTTCATTTCAGTATAGCTAGGAGAATAAATTTCTAATGTTCTCATTACAAAAACTGTTAAAATTTGAAGTGATAGATATGTTAATTAGCTTAATTTAAGTATTCCACATTGTATTAAAAAATCATAACACCACTTTGTATCACACAAATATAGACAACTATAATAACAGAAAATAATCATTAAAGTTCCACACTGGTTGCAGAGAAGGAATGACAGTGAGGAGTAAGAGCCGCAGGGGAGAGGCATCTGCCTACCGGCAGGGTGGCGGTGTCGCCTGGTGCGGAGTGTGCCAGAGGGGACGGAGGGAAGCGGGCAGCTCTGAGAAACATTTAGGAGAAAGAAACACTGAGATTTGGCAGGAGCTTGAATGTGCAAAGGGAGGTAACGGGAGGAGTCTCGCCTCCTTCTGGGGAGCTGGCCTGAACAGCGGCTTACAGAGTGGGCTGTTTTCTATGAAGGGGAATCGTGGGGAGGAAGCACTGGGCTTGGGGATGAGACGCTCAGCTTGGGAAATGACATGCTTGAAGTTCCTGTAAGACATCAACTTAGAGATGTTGAGCAAGAAGTTGGATACATGGATCTGGAGCTTAAGGAGAGGGGGCAGGACTGGAAATGAGGTTTATTTGGCAGGTATTTCCTGAGTTCCTACCACGTGCCAGGCACTGCAAATTTTGTTCTTGACATCCACTAGTAAACAGACAGAATCACTGCTCTCTTGGAACTTCAAGAAATTGCCATTTAATTGAAAATTGAAGTCATAGGCATGGGTATGTTTACCTAGAGTGAGAGTTCTAAGTTGGATAGAATGGGTGTAGGATTTCAACATCTAAGACTGAATAGAAGAATAGAAACCAAGGCAGAGAAAAACTAGCAGGATGTTCTGTACTCAAAAGCCCAAAAGAAAAAGAGTTTCAAGAGGTGGATGTGAGGGTCAGAGTGGAAGTGAATCAGACTGAAATGACACGAAGATGTCCCTCCCTTGACAGAAGGGAGGGGGACGCTTTCTCTCTCCTACTTCTTAGGTATGCTCTTAGGATGAGCAAGGGAAGTAAAGCCCTGTGAATTCCAGCATAGAGAACTGCTTACATATATTATATAATATATATATAAATTATTAATACAATATAATTATTATAGGTTATATACTATATAACAAAAATTTTCATCATCTTGATCATCATTATTATAACAGTAATGGCAAAGGTCAATGCCAGAAACCACCACTAGGAAAAGTTGAAGTGTCACCATCCAAAATTACTTTTGTTTCAGAGATTAGAAGCAAAACAAGGGGCTACACAAAAAGATAAAACATGAAAGATGGTAAAACTGTGAAAAGAGAAAACAAAAATAAGTCAGATGAATATTTGCTGGCATTCTTAATAAGCTGTACTTGCTTATTTGTCAATGTGTTTATTTGCTAATCTCTGTCTGAAGATGTGCGGAATTCAAGTAGTGCTTTTCTGATACTGAACAGCCTCAGAAGTTGGAGAAATCTAACTCTCTCCTGACAATTGGCAAGTCTCATAAATACAGAGAAGCTACCAGAAAGCTCCACACCAGGGAAATTACCTCCCAGAGCTCTGGCTTCTGAGATGGTGCGCTGTGAGATGGAATCTCCCTCCCCGGGATGAAACTAAGCAGCATGATGCTGTGATGTAAAGTGGAAATGTAAAGTGTAATGACTGTCATTATTAGTAAAGGTCTCTGCAATAACTGGAGGGGACTAAGGACACATGACAACTCACTGCTATGGGGGCCCTGGACTGCATCCTGGAACAGAGAAAAAGAACCTTAATAGAAGACCAAATAAAGTTAATAGAGCTGGACTGATGATAATTTCATGGTTTTGATCATTATAATATGGAGGATGTGTCAAATGTTTACATAAGGGGAAGCTGGATGAAGGGTATACAGATAGGAATTCTCCCTGATTTTTTTTTTTTGAAACTTTTTTCTAAATCTAAAATTATTTCAAAATGAAAAATTTTCTGCTCAAAATTGAAGAAACGTTCAAAACCACTTAATAAAACCTTAATTAATGGAGGCTCTTTAAATCCTCAAAGCAGGTTTCAGAGTCTGAATTTCTTGTAACTATTTCCTATGGGATTTTCTTTGGGTCCCTGTGATCAGCTGAGGTGAGGGTAGCTTCACACCTGTAACCTTGGTCAAAGTATACGAAATATTATGACACTTCACATTGGCTTTGGCTGTTTCAAGTTTTTCTGCACCTTTTCATAGCAAAACGCCTCAGTTAGACCCACCATTCTACAAGAAGGCCAGACTTCACACACAAACAACAAAAATCTTATTACTATAAGATTTACTGAACCCCCTGATAAAAAAGTATCTTTTTTTATTTTACTGTTTTAAATTTACGTTACTCCAATAAAATATTTTTTGTATGCTTGCTTTTTAAATATCTGTATCAAACTGTTCTATGCACTTAGCCCCTTTCTCTGTATCAATCTGTAAATGGTCCAGTACATGTGACGCTAGAGGAGAGGGTCTGGGAGGCCCCAGCCGGCCTCACCCCACTCCGTCCTCTTACCAGGTTCTTGACTCCGCCACAGGAAAGAGTTCAAGGGCAGAGACACAGTAGAAAGTGAGAACAGGTTTCATAGAGAGAAGAAGAAATACAGACTCGACAGGGAAAGTGCACCTAGCTCCAGGGACTGAGCAGCAGCCTCAGCGAGTTTAACACAAAAGTAAGAAATACATTCTTCACAGACAAAGTGTAGCGGGCTGGCTTGTGTGAGCTCAGCCTGCTAAAGGCAGGTTTGATAAAAAAGTAATAAATACACACCTCAGGCAAAGTGTGGGCTGGCTCTAGAGCAAGTGAGCAGCAGCCCTGCCTTCCTCCTGGATTTGACTTTTATAGTTTGGCTATCTATATATATTCATGTTATCTAATGAATATTCAACTAAGGGAGTGGTTCCCAGGTATGTAACCTAGTCTTGCACATGCTCGGTTGGTCTCTTTTAGAGCATGTTCATTGGTCAAATTCCATCACGTTCCATCAAATTCCATCTCTAACGCTTCCAGAGGGAGGTCTTTTAAGGGATAGACTCCTTTTCACTGAGCACGTTCAGCCACTGAGATTATACAAGTCTGCCTCCTGTGGTCTCAACCTCCACGTGCTGGTGCCAGAACTAAGGGCTTCAGGCTACCCTAGCTTAGGACGCAGAGGCCAGGCTTGAGTCCTAGGGGGGTGGTTTGAGACCCAGGGGAGTGGCCTGAAACCCAAACCCATGGAAACTGAGCACCTCCTATCTCATATGAACCATCTCAATTCATGAAGAATTTGTCAATGCGTATACCCACACACGTACAATGCCCATCTCCACGTGCCACTAATCTGCTCAGCAAAAACACCACATGAAACCAATGCATGGTGTGCAAAACATTGGATAGCATCTTATTGTGGTGCTGTAGACAATGAACTCTGACCATTTCATCAGGAAACACTTGCTCTCTGTCCCAACTCACTCTATTATATTCGTAAATGCACTAAGTTATAAGTGGACGAGTTTGCCAAAATCAGCAAAGTAAGTTAATTAAAAAAAAAAAAAAAAAAAAGCTTGGATATATGGCTCTGAAAATCTTCTCTGGTCAGATCCTTAAGTCTTTTTTCCAGCCGGAAACCTGGATGGTAACCACAAGAGGATCTGTGTCGAAACCTGTGGGCTGGGAACCCCAGTAGTAGCCGCAGCAGACACACTATTGGGGACCCTCTGCAGCAAGGAGGCCAGTTTATCACATCTCAATGCAAATGCATCTCGTTCATGCAGAATGCACTTCAGCATCTCACTTAGACACAGAAAAACAAATTCTACGGGAAGAAGCATTATTCAGAATAACGTTGATTTAACAAGAATGAGTTCATTGAACAAGTGTTGACCCATCCCTCTAAAGGACAATTTGCTCAAAGAAACCACCAGTAAAAACCAGCTCCAATCTGAACACAACTGAAGTAAGAAAGGGACCTAAATCATGCGGGACTGCTGATGTGCAGAGCTCGAGGGCCACGTGTCACGAGGCCCCACCTCCCCTGGAATCCCCAAGCTGTGCTCTCAGAGGCGGCCGGTGATGGACCAACAGATGCACGCCCGAGCCCGAGACGCCTGCGGACGCAGGTCCACCGGCCTGTACACCCTACACGTGGTTCTCTCCACAAGGCTCCCTACAGCCCAATTCTTCGTTTTCTACTTAGCAGAAAGTGTCCATGCAGCATATTTTACAGGGCGCACAGGGCGGCCTAATCCTGCCCAGTCACCAAAAACATGTAGTTATTTTTCACTAAGACAAGAGCGGATCCTTCTCAACAAGACAGTCTTTAGGGGACAGGCGCGGTGTCCCACTGTGGACTGGCAAAGAGCATTCACATGGGGACATCAATGAAGTGCTGCACACTGAGAGATGGGATTCTGTTTGAGCCTGTCATGGAGAAGCTATCAAAGCCAGCAGTTCATGTCTGAGTCCCTGAAAGATTCATTTAGTTCTGCTAGCTGTAGAAAGACCGTCCCTCCAGAGGACGAGTGTGTAGCATTTGTTGAAAATAACATCAACGAAACTAGATTGTCAAAAATGGGAAAACAGGGGTGGCTGGTTAGTTCAGTGGGTTATAGTGTGGTGCTGCTAACACCTGGGTCCAGGGTTCGATCCCTGTACTGGCCAGCCACCAAAAAAATTTTTTTAAAAAGGGCAGGGGGGAGTGGGAATAGGGCACTATCGTCATTGCTTCTCTTGCCAGACATCCAGCCTCAGTGAGTCAGGAAGAGCTACGGTATTTTGGCTCGCGTGGATCAGACTTGGGGCACGGGGAGCCCAAAAGGTCCCAGGCAGCACGAGGACAGCAGGGGGCGACGTTAGCACACGCTGTTGGACACCTGGCCACCTGCCAGCGGCGAAGGGGAGCTATTTGTCTGAGCCGCTGCCACACCCATGACACGGAAAGGAAGAGACAGAGCGACCAGAAGAGAAAGCGCGATGGTGGGGGAGAGTCTCCTGCTCAGACACAGGCAGGGCACAGGCGGGGACACACCCAGCTTCCCGGATCAGCTTGCTTTGGTTGGAATAAACAAGAAATAGGAAGAAAGCCGTAAACCACTGTTATCTGGGACACAGCAGTTCACTCAGCAGGCCAAGGTCCCGTGTAGACAGCATTAGAGTGGCCAGGAGCAGGAGATTTAGGGACAGAGAAGGGCACTGGGATGGGGCTTCACTCCATGCACCCTCTCCTGCCAGAGTCTTAGCTTTTCTTTCTTTCATATTTTTTTTTTTTAAAATGCATAGGGATCTTGGTCTCCAGGTGTCTCCTATTTTAATGTGAATGTCTTCCTCAGCCCCTACCAGCTAAAACCACTTTTAATGGAATAGGACTTGAAATGGTTGCCTTTGTGTTTGAGGACAGTTCCATCCATGACTCCTGTCTTTTGCATCCCATATCCAACCCACCAGCAAATCCTGCCAGTCCTGCCTCCAAAATAGATCCACCGCTCACCGATTCCACTGCCACCACCCTGGACTGGCCACTACCATCTCCTCTCACCTGGACTGCTACAAAAGCTTCCCACGGATCTCCCTGGATCCTTCCTTGCTCCATCAGTCCAATCTCCACACGGCCACTAAAGCGATCCTGTTAAAATGTATTCAGATCATGTCACCTCTCTGCTCAAAACTCTCCCCTGGCTTTCTCATCTTCTACAGAGCAAAAGCCAAACAAGGTCTTATCAGGGGCCACAAGGCCCTGATCCTGTTCTCTCTCTGGCCTCCTCTCTTACTATTGCTCCTCCCGCTCAATCCACCCCAGCCATGCTGCTTTTCCTGCTAATCCTCGAACTCTCCAGGCATGATGCCACCTCACCACGCCTCAGGGCCTTAGCACATGCTATTCCCTCTGCCTGTAGGCTCCTTCCCAACACCTTTCCAAGGCTCAGTTCTCCCTCTTTCAGACCTTTACTCAAGCGCATCCCTGCAAGCACCCCATCCCCATTTTATTTCTTTTACTTCGTGGCACTTATCATCATATAACAGGCTATATATTTCACTTATTTACCTTGTTTAATATCTGCTTCCCTGAACAGAATGAGACTCAAGGGGGCAGGGATCTGTTTGTTTATTTTGTTTATTATTGCACCCCCAGAGCCTAGAACAGTGCCTGGTATACAGTGAGTGCTCAACAAATCACTGACTCATTTGCTGGTGGGACAAATGGATACTGAATGGACCACACAGATCAGGCAGGCTAAGGGAGCCCCACGAGAGCAAGTATGAATGCTGAGAACCCATGAGCCTTCAGGGCAGGCTGCTTAACCATCTGTCGTTTAGGGCTGGGCAGGAGCATCCTCCAGCAGTGTTTTTCACCAGCAGGCTACCCAGTGGAGGGTCGTGAGGTCGTTTCACTGGGCCATGATCATCAATATAAATAAAATTTAAAAAGAAATAAACTAGAATTTTTAAAATTGGAGTAAATTGTATAAAATAAGCATGATGTTATGAAATCTCTGTTTCCAATGCATGCACATAATGTGCTAGATTGTTGAAATGTGAAATGCATTGCTTATCGCAGTTAGCCAAAAAAGTTTTAAAAACCTGTTACAGAGAGCACCCCCTGTAGTAGCTAAAATAATCCTGTGTAAGAGTTCTACAGAGAAAGATCTTCCACGGCCTTTCTGGTACTTCCATTACGTGTGTGCTGGTGTGCGGCGTCCAACATTTCTCTGAGGCTCTGTACATTTTTCTTTATTCTTTTTCCTTCTGTTCTTCAGGTTGCATAATCTGTACCCATCTATTTTCAAAGTTTGTTGAGTCTTTCTTGCACATGCTCAGTTGGTCTCTTTTAGAGCATGTTCACTGGTCAAATTCCATCACGTTCCATCAAATTCCAGTCTGCTGTTGAACCTCTCTGGTGAATTTTTATTTGTGCCTTTGTACTTTCTAACTCCGGAACTCCTGTTCGGTTATTTTCTATCATTTCTATCACTTTAGTGATATTCTTTATTCATGAGTCACTGTTATTATACCCTCTTCTAATTCTTTAAACACGGTTTCCTCAGTTCTTGGAACGTATTTATAATCCCTGCTTTGAAGGGATTTATTTATCTGCTTAGTCTGACATCTGGGCCTCCTCAAAGGTAGTTTTTTAACTGCCCGTGTTTTCCAGTGTATCAAGCACACTTTCCTGCTACTTTTCATCTCTCATAATTTTTTACTGAAAATTGGACATTTTATGTAGTATGTTGTAGTGCCTCTGGATACTGACCCCCCCTTTGGTGGCATGACCTTCTTGTTAATTTGGCTGTTTGTTTACTTGGTTAGTGACTTGGCTGGGCTGAGTCTGTGAGGTCTCATATCCCTTGTTGTGTAACGTCCCTGCTCAGATATTTTCCCCCTGATTTTGTCTTTCAGTCTGGCTTCCTAGGGGTTACCTTGTGTCCACATAAATCACTTATTGGTTGAAGGTTGTACTTAAGCCCCTCAGCCAGTTAGATTTTCACCTTTAACCACTTGGTCTGTATGTGGCTTGGAGAATGAACCTGCTTTCATGGTTCAGGGAGTTTATGATTTCGCCCTGTCTTCAGCCAGGGACTGGAAGCTCAAAGGTTTTTTTCCTGCAAAGGTGCGACATTGGGCACACACACAGTCTTCCAGGTTACCAGAGATCAAAGTGATTTTATTTTTGGACCTGGCTTTGTAAGAGCTGCCCTTGGGTCAGAGCAGCTTTTGTTCAGCCAGTGTTTGGTCAGAGGTTGTGCTTAAGCCTTCGAGGATGGGTTTGTGTGTGGCTTGGTGAATGACTTCAGCCTGTCCCCTGGCCCAGAGCAGTATCCCGCCCTCGATGAGCGGGGACTGAGAAGCATGGTGGGGTCTGGTCTTCTCCGTTTGCCCCTTCCTACGTGGAAGCTCTGCCCTGCAAATGAGCTGTGGTGGGGCATCAGGCCCCAGCGTTGCCATCCTGTCACCCCTGTGCAAAACCCTTGCCCTACAAGTGGGTGCTGTGGGGAAGGGAGCCCCATTCCTCTAGGCTGTGCCCACCTGGAATAGCTCTTCCACTACAAGGCCAGGGTGGATGAGGGATGTGAATGGCCTCCCTCGCCCCCTGGGGGAAGCTGAAGCCCCTGACTAGGAGCCAGTGGGGCACAGTGAGTTCACTTTCTTTATTCCACAGGCCCAGAGAAGAGCTTTCATCACACAGAACTGGGGGCTGGGGGTGGGGTGGGGTGGCGGCATAAGCCATGGCTCAAATGCCGCAGACTCTTGCTGTTCTTGTGGATATGTAGTAGATTTTCTTGAATAATGATTCTCCCTTTGCTGTAGGCCCTTAGAACAATTAACAGAGGCTTTAGATGGTTGTTGGGTTGCATTTGACTTTTTCAATAATTTTCAACAGTCATATAGTTGTTTTGCTGAAGAGAGGGTCTGCCTTGCTCCTCACACTGCCTTTCTGAAAGTCCTGTCCCCTGGACCTTTTATGCAATCCACACCAAGTTCTCATGCTATGAAAGTGGTTTTCTGTCTGGAATTCAAGCCACCTGTGCCATGGGGTCCTCCTCAACCTAAAATCTCTCGAGTCTGACTCAAAGACGAGCCAGAGGAGAGGGAGAAAGAATGCGGAGCAGAGCTCCTGCTCAGGGGCGGGGGGACCCCCGTGGGGGAGACTCAGTCCCAGGCCACTAATATCTACTAATGGAGTTCCCACACTTCAGTTCTCATGGACTATGTGCTTCCTTCCACCAGACAGGAGGACCAAGTGGAGGAGGTTTTTGTTTATTTTATCAATTGCTGTATCACCACAGCCTGGAACAGTGCCTGGTACACAGAGGGGCACCCACTGGCTGAGTGCAGTTCATGACCAGCACCTCTGGCTAACTGTGATTGGAGACAAGATGGTAACAAGGCCCAGATTCTTGGAGAGCACCTGGAACTTCCTGACCCGTAGCTGCTCGGAATGCTCTCTGAGCCTGTCATTCACCACAGCCCCAGCTCTGCCATGATGGCTCCCACCAGCTCCATGCAAGTTGAACAGAGTAACAGAGTCATAGCAAGAGGGGGAGGGCCAGGTGGAGGGACTGTTCTGCCTCTGTCCCGGGAGATGGGGAGAGAGCCATCTATCCACTGGATGTCTTAATCATTGGGAAGTGTTTCTGTGCCACATGCACTGGATGAATTGAGGGAGGTTCTCTTTGTGCTGGTTCATTTAAGGCCTCGCCACCACTTCACAACGTGGGTACTCCTTATCAGACCACTTCCGGAATAGACAGTGCCCAGCATCACTCTCTGCCACAATCAACCAACTTACAACTATTAAAAAGCAACAGATGCCAAGTTGGGACCACTAGAGTTCAGAGGAAGAGGAGGAGAGACCTTCAGAGTTCACGAAGGCAGGAGAAGCTACAATGAGAGAATGAAAGGACCACTCTGACTATTTTGAGCCCTGGCTGCTTCAAGGTTGGAGCTGCTGAACACATGGAGCAGGAGCTGGCAAAAGCCGCAGCTGTGCCCTTCAGATGAAATTGCTTGAAGGCTGCAGCAAAGAAAGCTTTGGTGGTCCCCAGGCCAGCAAGACCACTAACGGGTTCCCATGGACCCACATAGGAGTGAGGGGCCACAACAACTGAAAAAAGGAGCCACTCAGAGGACAGTAGGTCATCATGGGGGACTGGCACAGGACTTGTCCCATGGGAAGTGTCTGGAGTGCAAGCTGTGGGGGACATGGGCCACCAGGAGAACACTGGGGCACAGCAAGGACAGCTGATCTGCCCTCCAGTCAGTGCAGGACCACTCAGTGGAGACTGGTCAGGAATATAGAACTGCGGGGGGTGCAGTTTGCTGAAAAGACTCAGGCCCAGACCAGAGTTTCCACACAACCCAGGTCTATTGGAACTTATGAGACCCAGAAGTGCTTACAAGATCAACAATTAAAACCTGAGCTGCATGAAAAGCCTTCCCCAGGGAATCAGCAGCAAAGCAGCAATTTAGCTCCACCACAGGTCTCAAGTGCTGGTTCCCACAGGAAGTTCTCCCATTTTAGAAGAAAGCAAAGGACAACAAATGAGTTCCAGTGCAGAGTTTAAGTGGTGGGGGTGGGGGGGAGTAGCTAATAATCCAACACAGAACTGAGAGAAAAGACAAAACACCCACAGATCAAAGAAGTCTGGACAGCTGAGGGCCTCAGCCACACCCCCAGACATCAGCATCCAGCCCAGTGACCACCACCAGGCCACCCTCAGAAGTGGCCTAGGTTCCTGAACCAAGAGGGGGTGAGCCCAAGAGCCTCAGCCATGCCCCCCCTGATGTCCATATCCAGCCCAGAGATGACCGCCAGGCTGCCACCAAAAGTACACTGGGCTCCCAAGCCAGGGCAGGGGGGAGGCTGAGGGTCTCAGCCACATCCCCCTGATGTCTGCATTGAGCCCAGCCACGACCGAGCCACTGCCAGAAGCCCCCCGGGCTCTCCTGCTGGAATGAGGGGGGTGCCATGGGCCTTGACCACGCCCCCTTCCTCCTCCTGCCACTCTTTCTCCCTCCCCCTGCTCACAATTGCTCCACAACAACATCTCAGAATGTAAAATAATAATAATAATAAATAAATATATTTTTAAAAATCAGACCATTTCCGAGACCAGGAAATGAGGTGTAGAGGGGAAGTCATCTTAAAGTCACAAGACCAGCCAGTGGCCAACCAGGACTGGAATCCAGGCCTAGCTGACTCCAAAGCTCATGTTCTTCCGGGTGCATGTGCTATACCTTCCGGTAAGAAAAGTATTTAGACTGTCCTGAGAGGTCATCATACCTGGAAAGGACTTTATGAATAATCCAGGTAGAAGTCTCTCCCTTTTTACAATAGAATACATAAAGTCTTAATTTAAACTGAATTAAGGCTTGATTGTATTGACTGAAAAAAATTAGCCAACGTATGATCCGAGATGATGCTGCTGACCCTTGTGACCTGCCTGACTCCACAGCAGCCTGTTGGAGTCCCTTCTCTTGGCCCCAAGCCCACCTCTAATCCTGATGTGGCCCAAAGTGACCTCATGAACTTCATTTTTTATGAATTTTAATCATATACAGTAGCATCTCCCTGTGACTGATGTGCAAAAGTAGTCACCTGAAGTCAGCGGCATTCATTATTATCATTTATTGCTATCCTAGGAAAAGTTGGAAGCTGTTATTTTTGACTCAGATGATCAGGGTTTAAATGTCTGAGTCCCTTTTGCTCATAGCTCTGCTGAAGCAAAGGACATGGTAAATAGTCTTTCTAAATGAACACTGACCTGGCATTTTCCCAATCAAAATTTTTTTTGTTGTTATTTATGTTTAATCATGTCACATCTATGAAACACAATTTGTCAAAAACAAACCCTTCCAAGGCTTTGGAGTTCTGAGTTCTGAGTGCACAGGAGGGTGCTCTCTAAGGTTCATGCCCCCCAGGGAAGAAGGCTCCCTGCGCACCATGCGCGAGGCCCAGCAGCTCAGGCACAGACGTGGCGAGAACTCATCTATGCGCCCAGGGCTGGTGCTCTGACTAGAAGCAGAGGCTGCGATTGTACTGCAAAGTATTCAATTAAATAACAGTTTTATGAGGTGGATGGCGATACCCCAGGGGCCCACTCAGGACCACAGGATTTACTGAGCTCTAACTGCAAACTGACAATCACCAGCATGCACACAACAGAGCCTATATTACAAGAAAGTTAATGTTGCAAGAGAGTTCTTTCAAGAGAAAGTGAGTTTCTATTCTCTAGCTCGGGTCTCTGTTCCATGAAGCACCAGCCCTTCCAGAGGAGCTCAGGTGGACACCAGCAGATGACATGCAGAAGGGAAGATAGGGAACAAGGACCCAAAAGCACGTTTAGGGCCTGCCTGATCACTGAAGGCAGGAGGTGGCAGTTCCGAGAGATGAAGCCACCTTCATCAGGTGAAGGTGAAGGTGGGACTTTAGTGGGGGGGAAGACTAGGGACAGGACAAGGCGAGCGGGGGTGTAATGGTTAAGTTTGGTTTCAAGAACGGGGGGGACCAGAGGCAGCCACCTGTCTCGGTGTGTCACTGCAACCCCCTCTGTCAGCCAGGAGCCAATGGCACAGGCTGCTGCAGAGGCAGCTCCTTGGGGCCACCACGTCCGGCTGTGGGGAACGTTTCTGAACGGAGACTTCAGACGCACAAAATGCTCTGCTGAAAATCCAAGGAAACACACCCATAGACTTACAAGTCTACACATTTTAGTCCAAACATGAGTCAGAAAGTCTTTTAGGATTTAGGAGCATCTGCCTTTTGAGATTTTATACTTCGTCTTCCAGGCCAGCAGCCTGAGTGGCACTCCCTAGTAGAGCACAGGAAGAAAGACTCATCTTAAACAAAGCGTTCGTTTCCCTGAAACGTGTACTAAAGTATGAAGGCTTTGTGTATCCTTTTTATTCATCGATAGCACTGAAACCTGATTTAAAGCAAACACGTGAAGAAAAAAGAACCACAGGAAAAGACCTTACTGAGGGCTCCTTAGAGCTGCTCACGTATTGAGTCAATGTGTCGAGGCTGGGACTTCTGCAGGCTCTCGCAGGAACCAGTTAGTGATGAGGAGGGCCACCATCCACCCCAGTTTGCCCAGGACAGCATCATTTCTTTCTGTTGTCCTAGGGCCATCATTAATACTGTCCCCTTTCATTCTGAAAGGCATCCCAGTTTGGACAGTAAATTATGCAGGGACCTAAAGCTAGGAATCGGTCCTAGAGATCTGGTAGCGCTCATCCTTCAAGAAGGCTCCAGTGACTATCACCAGCCTAGCACCCTCAACTGGCCTTGGTTCCAAACCTACAGTGGGTGGTCAACAGCCCAAGGCACACCTGAGGCCTGCAGTTGCCATGTCTGCCCCAGTACAGATGGCTGGAGTGGGCCATGTGGCTCTCTGCCACTGCCCCAGGCTCATCCCTGTGGTGGACGCGATCATGGTGACAACAGGAAGACCTCAGCTTTTCTGCAGTTTCCCTGGGGTGTGAGCTGTACAACCATATGCTCTTTGGCTACCTCTGCCAAACAGCACCATTTGCTTCTTACTGTGTTCACTGACCTACCAGGCTGGCTCTGGACGGAGGACGCTTATACTCCAAAGCTGGTCTCTTTCTCCATCTTTATTGATCTGAGGCAACGATGGGTCCAGATTTTTTAAGTTAGATGTAATAATAGTTGGATCCTAGCTGTGTGACCATGGGTATCTTAGTTAACCTCTGCAAACATTCATAAAATGGTAATATTAGTAGATACAGCGGAATAAACTTGCTGTAACAAGGAGACCAACAAAATTAAGATGCTAATGAACAAAGGAGCTTATTGCTCTCTCACATAAGTCTGAAGTGAGTGTTGCAGTTTGGTGGGTGGTTCTGCTCCACACAGTCATTCGGGGCCCCAGGCTGAGAGCACCTCTGTTGTCTTGGCCCATGGCTTCCAAGGTGGCTGTGGTCATTGCCATTCTTGTCAGTAAGGAGGGGCAGAGAGCATGGACGATGCACTCTTACGTCTCAGGGGCCCCCGTCTGGAGGTGGCCCACATTACTTCTGTTCATACTTTGTGGGACGAACTTAGTTATATTGACCCAAGTACAGGAAAGAGGGCTGGGAGAGGCAGTGCCTGGCTGGTGTCCAAATCCCAGGTAAAGTGTATTTCTATGAACGAAGGGAAGAGCAGGTCTGGGATAACGACTAGCAGTTTCCCATCCCAGTGCTAACACTGCCTGCCCCTCAGAGTGTTGCAACAAGTGAGTTAGATTAAATGTGCCCAGGACGTGTCAGTATTCAACAAGTGGGAATTATTTCTATTTCTAACAGGCTCTTGTCTGGTCTCAAGTTTGTAAATACCATCTAAATGCTGGTAATTTCAAAAATTACCTTATTAGCTGCAAATTCTCCCCCAAGTTCCAGATCCAAATATCCAACTGCTCCCTTGTCACATCCACTTGGATATTTAATGGACATCTCACATTTACTATGTGCGTATGCCAAAACCTATCAAAACACACATTTTAAATATGTGTAGTTGATTGCATCAATTACACCTCAGTGAAGTGGTCTGTAAAATGTTGGTATGTACAAGAAGGAACACTTGCTTCTGTCCCTGAAGAGGTTCCTTCCCCAGTTGCCACCAGTTCAACAAATGGTCCCACATCGTTGCCAGATCAAAAACTGAGGCCTCGTCCTCAGGTCCTGTTCACTCCTCACTGCACATTCAGTCCTTGGCAGTCCTCTATTCCATGTCTGATGTCCATCCGCTTCTCCATGTCCACTGCCACCGCCTGGCACAGGCCATCGCCATCTGTGCCCCGGCTCCTGTGACAGCCTGCCCGTTGGTCTCTCCCCTCACTGTCCTCCAATCCCACCTGTGTGTGTGTGTGTGGTAAGATATACATAACATAAAGTGTACCACTGTAGCCATTTTTAGGTGAGCACCTCAGTGGCATTAAGCACATTCACACTGTTGTGCAGCCATCCCCTCCGCCCACCTCCAGAACTTTATCATCTTCCCAAACTGAAGCTCTGTACCCATTAAATATCAACTCCCCAATCCCCCAGCCCCTGACAACCCTCCTCCTACTGTCTCTAGGAACGTGACAACTCTAGGTGCCGCATATAATTGGAATCGCACAGTATTTGTCCTTCTGTGACTGGCTTACTTCACTCAGCGTGATGTCCTCGAAGTTCATCAGTGTGGTAGCACGTGTTCGAATTTCCTTCCTTTGTGAGGCCAAATAACATTCCACTGTGTGTGTGCTGCACATTTTGCTCATCTGTTCATCTGTTGATGGACACTTCGGTTGTTTCCACCTTTTCCTATTGTGAATAATGCTGCTAAGCACATGTGTGTACAGGTATCTGTTTGAGTCCCTACTTTCAATTATTTGGGGTGTACACTCAAAATCAGAATTGCCGGGTCATACGGTAGTTCTAGGTTTAACTGTTTTGAGGAATACCCACACGGTTTTCTACGGGGGCTTCCTCGTTTTACGTTCCCACCAGCAGTGCACGAGGGCTCCCATTTCTCCACATCCCCACCAATGCTTGTTATTTTCTGTTTCTTTTTTCTTTTTGTGATAGTAGCTATCCTGATGGGTGTGAAGTGGTCTTTCACTGTGGTTTTAATTTGCATTCCTCTAGTGGTTAGTGATGCTGAGCGTCTTTCCAGTGTTGATTGGCCATCTGTACAAGTATACTTCAAAACGTTTGCAGAAAATTTAACCAAAAGATAACATGGATCTTTCCATGAGCTTTTTGAAGACTGCATGTATCTTCTTTGGAGAAATATTTATTCAAGTCCTTTGCCCGTTTTTTAATTGGGCTGTTTTTGTTGTTGTTGTTGAGTTTTAAACTCTTTGAAAGCATAAATCGGATCATGTCATCTCCCACTTCAATTCCTTATAATAGATTTCCACTGTGTTCGGAATACAATCCAAACTCCTTATCCCATTGCTAACCACCTCCAATCCGCCTCCCCCACTTTTGCAGGCAGGCTCACTAAACAGCCCGACGGCTCCTTTCTCCTTCTCAGACACACCAGGCTCTTCCCTGGACCCTACTTGCAGCCGTCTCCCGGCCCTTCCTTCCCCTGCAGCTCAGAGAGGCCTCCCCTAAGCTGCCACCATAGGTCACCCCCTCAGTTATCCTCAAGGCATCGTCCTATCCATTACAACTTTACAAAGTTGCTAATTCGTGTCATTCTGCTTTTTCACATCAGCAGCTCAGTGCAGCATCTTGCTGTCTTGCTCACAGTATCTTCGACGCCTAGCCCAGTGCCAGGCTCACGAGCCACAATAAGCACCTGTTAAAGGAATAAACTAATCTTCTCTTACTCTCCTGCTACTATTACCACTACTTCTACTCCTATCATTTCTACTATTTATTGAGAATCTAGACATGCTAGGCACTGTGCTAAGTCCTTCAAATACATTACTACTCTCAAAGTAGTCATGTCTTCTCCGTGCCCATTCCATAGACGAGAACGTTGTGTCTCAAATTATTAGTAAACATGTCCAAGTTTGTACAGTATAAAGTACTAGAAAAATCCAGTTCTTTCCAACTTCAGAGCTCATGGCTTTTCTTGATAACAGCAGCTCAAAATCGGTTTTCTTCTGGTCCACGCAAAAGGAAAACTGACCAGGGAGACAGCAGAAAGTCACCCCTCAACTGTCCATCTCCAAGAGGCCTAAGAAGTCAATGCTCCTGGCCTGCAAGGCCAGCTCGTTGACCCCTCCCTGCTGCTCCACCCCCCGCAGCCGCCTCCTGTCTCTATCCAGCTCCAGCAAGCCCTGCCTGCCTCCTCCAGGAAGCCCACCCAGGGCTCCTCCCAGCCCACAGAGCTTTCTCCTTCTCAGAGCCCCTGGCACCCCACGGCCTGTGGGCTTGCCTGGTGTGGCTGGGCAGCATCCAACCTCCTGTCTGCCGCAGGATTGGCCTCTCCCTCACTAGACCATAGAGCTGAGAAGAGAAGCGTCCTGATACCAAGCCAAGCAAAGGCCACAAGCAGAGGAGGGGAGACAAGGTTGGCCTGGCTGGCCTCGCCGACAGCCCTGCAGTGTGCTAAAACGTCCCCGGGGTTACACATTATGGAATATTATACAGACTTAAAAAGGAAGGAAATTCTGTCACATGGATGAACCTAGAGGACATTATACTAAGTGAAGTACGCCAGTCACAGTGCCAGGTAGAGCGGGGTGCCAGGGGCTGGGGGAGGGGGAGCTGGTGTTTAAAGGGAACAGAGTTTTGGTTTGGGAAGATGAAAAAGTTCTGGAGAGGGACAGTGCTGATGGTTGTACAGCACTGTGAATGTCTTTAACGCCACTCACTGTGCACCTGACATGGTTAAAATGATGAAGTTTGTGGTATGTATGTCTTACCACACAAATACATCTAAATGTTTTGCTTTTTTAAAAACTTCCTGGGTGGAGTAGGTCCCACCGCCCAGGATGCCCACCCTCCTGTCTGCCAGGGCTGCAAAGGCATCTGGAGGGCTGCACCCCAGCGCTAGGGTCTGGGCACCGACCGCGCCCACCTGCAAAGCACCCCACGCCACTCTGGGGAGAGGCACTCACGCCAGCGTGTGCTTACCACTCTGCTCCACCCCGGCTCTCCTTTAGGGAAGGGGAGTCTGCCTAACACACGTGCTTTCAGTCTGTTCACGGTCATCTACTCTGGGAGGCCCAGAGCGCGCCTGCTCTTGTTCTGGACCCTTCTTTGAGTATCGAATGGCATCCAGGCGGGGTCTGAGAGTGCAGATGGGGGACAGTCACGGCGGTCCGGAGTCCCTAATCCCCTCTCGCCCACTTCCACCCAAAGCCCATCTCCCTGCCAAAGTTTCACCCTGTTATTTCTGGACATCTCCACAGGTGTCTAGTGTGAAGGAGAGAAAGGATTCAATCTCCTGGACAACCGGCCTGGAGCTCTCCTACACGAGGGGCCTGTGCCCCTCGCACCCGCGCCCCGCACACTGCGCCCTTCCACACAGACCCCTTTGTCTCCAGCCTTACTGTGCCTGCCTGAAATAGTGCTGCAGTTGTCTGCAGGGGAAAAGTCCAGCAGACATGATCGTTTTCAAGGTCTGGCAGTAAGGCAGCCCTATAAAACTATTTTCTTTAAAATACCTGATGTTAGCTTATAAAAAACCCAGAAAATATATTTAAAGCCACACCAATATTCTAAATCTTGCAGGAGGGTGTGAAAATCCCCTACTGTCAGTAGCTTTCTCCTTTCACCCAGAGTCCGAGGTGAAATTCCAAGGTGTACTTACTGTGTGAACACAGTAAAATAAGAAAACCACTGAGGGATCTATTGCTAACGAGCCCAAAAGCAGAGTCAATGAAGAGCTCCAGAAACCTGGTGCCCTCCCAAGACCTGCCCTAATTCCAGTAACGCTAGAGGGCACCCATGCCAAGCCACTCCTTTCCAGCAAGCCAGTGTGCTTCCAGATGGTCTGAATTGTGGGGCAGATGAGAAAAGAGCCTTCCAAACAGGTGGAGTTTCAAGTCTGAGGTGCCTGTGCTACCGCATGGATGAACCTTGAAGACATTATGCTCAGTGATGTAAGCCAGTCACAGAAGGACAAATACTGTGTGACTCCACTTATGTGAGCTACCTCATTGTCATCCGTTCAGGGCTGCTATAACAAATATACCATAAACAGGTGCCTCATAAACAACAGAAATTTGTTTCTCACATTCTGGAGGCTGGTAAGTCCAAGATCAAGGCACCAGCAGATTTCGTGTCTGATGAGGGTCCTCTTCCTGGAAGTAGCAAAGGAGCTCTCTGGGGTCTATCATAAATGCAGTGATCCCTTTCATGAGGGCTCTGGCCCCATGACCTAATCACTTCCCAAAGGCCCCACCTCCTAGTACCATCGGCTTAAAGGTGAAGATTTCATTGTAAGAATTCTAGTGAGGTGTGAGGGGGGACCTAGACATCCGGTCTATTGCACTAGTGTAGTCAGACTCGGAAACAGAAGGTAGAGTGGTGGTCGCCAGGGGCCAGGTGAGGGGAATGGGGACCTAGTGTGTAATGAACACAGAGCTTCGGTTTGGGAAGATGGAAAAGTCGACCGTGTGCTGCTGGGCCCTGCTGCCTTCCACACCAGTACCAGGCTCTTTCTAGCTCCCTCTCCAGAGGAGGGCAGCAGAGACTGGCCCGGCCCCTGCCAGGCTGCCTGGATGGCCATCGGGGATGGTCATGGAGAGCACTGGCCTGGGCAGGGAGCGGGTGGCATGCCCCTCTCCGTATCCCTCCAGCTTATCGATCTTACTATTGCCAACACAGAGAGACTGTTTCCAAACTTTCTTTAACATTCACACACTGCAGAGAGCTTCCCCAAACTCCTCAACCTTCAGGACAGCACCTACCCCAGGGGACCAGGGGTGAGAAGCAGCAGAAAGAACAAGGTGCCACATGAGGACACCTGGCTCATTGGCCCAGTCCATGGGTCCCTGTGTCACTTCGGGGGGTCCCACAGCCTCTCTAAGCCTCCGGTGCATTGTTGGCAAAATGAGAGGGTTGGACAAGCTGACCCCTAAGAGCACTTTGAGTGCCACTTTTCTGAGTAATGGCCTGGTGCGACAGGCCCCATGTAGCAGACATGAAGCCAAAGCAGAGGGGGAAAGTGTCCAGCAAGAGGAATCAGAAGCCCAGTGCAGAGCAGCTTCCCCAGAAAGGACACAGGTAAGGAGGGCTCAGGGTTCTGTAACTCCTCGCTGGTCCCCAGAGCATCTCGCTCTCCACAGGGAAAGTATTCAGGGAGTGCATGAGTAGGCAGCCCTGCCCTGCTTCCAGGGGCTGCTCTCAAGCAGCTGGGGGCCCCTGCCCAGACCCATCCGAGCCAGTCCCACCTGCAGGCCTTTCAGGGATCCTTTGGCCCCCGGCCCTGCTCTCTGCACTTGCCCTGGCAGGCTGGCTAGGGGAGCATCTCTACCCACCTCAGGCTGGTCCCCCAGGCTGCCCTGAGGCCTGCAGAGCTGTGCCTGCCCTGGACCTGCACTGCCTTTAATTAGGCAGCAGTTTTATGAGGTGAACACAGTTCTCGGGGGGCTGATCTGAGAGCAACAGATTTATGGAGCCCTCCCTCTGACCCAGTCCAGCTGGCTCTCCGAGGGGTGCCCCAGCCAGGACACGGGCACCCTGGGGCCTTTCCTGCCCCGGCCCTGATGAACTCCTGAATAAGCTCGCAGCATGGAGGAGAGAGCCATGGGGAGGGGAATGCCCAGGATCAAGCCCATTCCCGGGACATCAAAACCCCATGACTCCAGTTTTCTACGTCATTTTCTCCATTGTGGAATGAACAGTGAGAGATTGGAATGATTCTGTTGTAAAGCTCGAAGGACTATGTCATGGCTGGGCCATCACAGTAGCGTGGTTTCTAAACCAACAGGAGCCGTCTTCACTTACCAACATGATGAAAAAGGGAATTCATTTTCTTAGAAGCTCCGAGCCTGTCATCCTGCTCAGAACAAGTCCAAGCAGCTGTTCCCAGTGCAGCCTTCAGGCCATACCAGACTTGGATCAACTGCAGGCTCTGAGCTTTCCGAGGAGAGAGCATAAATGTGGTGCCACAGGTAGCACGCATGTGCACATTCGTGTCTGTAGGTGGGCATTTATACACACCCATCACGGGCATGCACACACGCTTACCTGTGCACACATGCTAAAACGCTGGGAGGTGGCAGGCTCTCCCTGTGCAGAGGATGGAAAAACTATCACATTCATTGTCTGTCCTTGTGCAGTACTTAAAACACAATTTTGAATGTGTGCAGAGTTTTAAATGTTATTGGACCACTTGGGTTTTTCTGGAAATCAGGCTGACTCTGAGCCAGTCTGCATCTGCCTGTGGTGAAAGGGGCCATTCATTCCTCTTCTCCCACTCCCAGCCCTGCCCCTCCTCATACACCCT